>NC_134040.1:31040709-31690687 GCF_965140245.1 Athene noctua
TGTCTCTTTGGACAGATCTACAACGCTTGGCTTCATGTTTGGAAGTTAAATGGACAGCGAGGTTGTTGAAACTCCCACGCTTTAAACTAGCGCAGACACTCAGTACGCTCGCCCGTTGCTTTCCGTGAGTGAAAGAGACAGGGGTGGAGGGAAGGGGCTGCGAGTTTAAGCTGTGCTCCGAGGCAAAGGGGGGGAAAGCAACCCAGCCCCAGCTTTTCCTCGCTTTTCTTTTCTTCACTTTATTCTTTGGCAGCCTTAAAATAAGAGCTATGTGCAAAGCGTGCGCCCGGCGTAGGTAGCTTGTGTCTCAAAGTCGCTGGCAATGCTGCTGCTCCATGAAATCAAAATTTATGATTATTCAAATGTTGGGGACTGTGAAAAGAGAGGAAGAAAGAGAGAAAATTAATATTGCAGCTGTTCTTCTGATTAATGAGAGATAATTGCTCATGAAAAGTCACCCCTGTGGCATTTTGTTGTCTCCTGGATCTTTGTTCTTTTCCACTATTATTGAGGACTTTCTTGAAGACTAAGCGGTTCTTTTCAATTTTTGGTATTCAGAAAGTGTTGCTTGGTTACAGATAATGGAGAAATCTCGGGCTATATTGGGTAAGATGTGCCATAGACAGCAATATCACAATGCCACTTTCAGAAAAGGATGGATACAAGTTAACGATGCGCTTTCAATAAAACATTAATAGACTTGTTCACGCTTTTATAATGACCTCCTTAATGGGAGCTGGGGGCAAGTCCTGTCTTTTGCTTGCGTTCACTTCACAAAACGCGGCTTCGAGATCGCCGATCGCTTGGGAAACTAATAGGAAATCAATGTTAGATTAGCAAATAAATGCGACTAGAGCGCAGGAGCCCGCGGCCCCTCGCTTACCCACGCACGGCTTTATTTTGAGCGGGGCTTTCCTGCCTGGGAACCGACCCAGCCCGGGGCGCCTCCTGCCCAGCGCCACGCATGTCACCCCAGCGTGGGGTTTGCAACCAGGGCTGCTGTGCAGAGGTTGCTTTTGGGGTGGGTGTGGGGGGTTTAGGGGGTTTTCTTTGCTGCTCGAACCGTGTCCCCGGACTGCGGCGCTTTCCACGGAGGCAGCTCCTCCCGTGAACTCAGCGGAGATGCGCGCCTGAAAGCCGGCGCTTTCTCCGGGCGGGCATGGCTTTTTTTTTTTTTTTTTTTTTTTTTTTTTTTTTTTCTGCCGGGAGCTGCGGGGGTTGGGGGTGGGAAGGGAGAGAGTTGCTTTTGTCATTTAAGCCGTGAATCTCTTCTACATAAAGGTGTTAGAGACATCTGGAAGAAAAGAGGGACCAGCACCCAGTCCTGCGCTCGGCGGACCAGGGGAGCGGCTCTGATGTTCTTTTTGAACTGCTCCACTTTCAAAAGGGGCAATTTCGTTACATTCTCATTTGTTACACTGTCTTGAACTAAAGGCAGACAAAGCTATACTCTGTCACCCCGAGCAGAATGAAGGGAATCAAAGGATTTTCCCTTAAAAGGACTAATTTTCTCCTTGAATTATGAAAGTAATGGCTAGGTAACAGCCTGTGCTCAGTACCCAACTGCTTAATACCTTCTAAATCCTTCCACGTGGCTCTCCCAGTCGTAGCAATTAGAGCTCATTATAGGCTCATAAGAGCTCTCATTTCGGGGATTACTTAATGGACAATGAAATTTTATCGGACAGAATTATTGAAAAATAAAATTGTAACGAGGCCGATGTGATGTGGGCGCACGCCTTGCATCATTCCGCCTGGTTTGGGATATCTTTGCTTTCAAATGACTTCTTTTCTTGCTCTGGCTTCAGGGGAGGGTTTTTTCTTTGAGGGTTGGTTTGTTGTTTTTTGGGCTTTTTGTTTGTTTTTTTATTTTCTTCTCTCTTTTATCACTGCACTTGGTTTATTATAACAATTACAAATTGCAATTTTGATCCGACTCTTGCTCTGTCTGCTTTCGAGACAACCCCCTCCCCAGATCCACTCTATCACTGCAGACAGTTTTTTTCCATTGAGGTCGATAGGGGTTTTTAAATTATTATTCTTTTCCAGAATAGCCTCTCGTAAAGGGGGGGGGAAAAAAAAAAAAAGAAAAAAAAAAAAAGTAAAGAAAGAACATGCAGAGATTAATTCAAATCTCCGCCAAATGAACTGTGTTTTAAACGGGAAGAGCCGGGCAAAATCCAATGCCTGTGCACTGTGACCGTGATTAACATCTCAGCGACCCCTCCGGAGCTCAGAGCCCCCGGGTGGGGCACTCCTCACACCCCGGGGGCCGCGGACTCCGGTGGCTGCGCGGGCAGCTGTCCCGGTCCCGGCGCTGCTCCGGGGCCTGGCGGCTCCGCCGCCTCGGCTCAGCCCTCGGCAGCAGTTTGGGGAAAAGTAGGTGAGGTCGGATCCGACCCGCCTAAACCCCGCGAGTCCATAATTGTTGTCACAAGACGCGGGATTAGCGCATTGCTGGAATAGCTGTCTGTTTACACTCCGAAGCCCCGCCGGCCGGTAAACACTTTCTAATTGAATTCTAATCACATTCAAATAGCTCCATAACCAGCCTCAGCTGCAATTCATAAAACTTTAATTGCCATCCATAAATCCTCAGATGGCTGAGTGCTGAGTGTCCCTAAAAACATTGTTGCGTAGCCCCTGCTCGGGACCGTCGGGGGGGGGGTGTCGAGGCGGCCCCTGCCCGGGGGCGGGGGCCCGGGCGGGCACGGCGATACTGACCGCGGCAGGTTGGGGGCGAGGACGGGACAGCGGGGCGAGACCTGGCCCCTCTCTTCACAAGGCTCCGGTCGCACCGCTGAGCCTCGCTGGTCCTAGAGGCGAGCAAATGCCGTCCCCATCAGAAGGCGGGCAGCAATTTTATTTTGCTGGATTTTAACAGCCGGAGGGCGGGTGTGCGGGAGGGCTGGGGGGATGCCCGCGTCTCGGTCCGGCCCTTGTGCACCCCAACTGCCTCTAAACCTGTTACGGCTGTTGATTCACTGCCTAGGCTCGGCTCGGCCGTTGGCAATCAGGCGTAGGCTGTGTTTTCTGCTTTAGAGCACAACTGTCGCTTCCCTTTCCCGAGTCAAGTGGGACGGGATCCGTAGTCGGGTTTTAAACGCTGCTTTGCATCTGCCAAACAAAAACGCGATCGCCCTTCTACTAACGATAAGTCTCTTAAACTCCCATAAAACAGGTCATTGGAAAATCGTGTAATATGCCGCGAATACCTTGGCTTTTTAATGCAATCTGAAATGCTCCGGAGCCACCGACCGTATTTAGCTGTTTATCCAATTTTACTTTGAATGATTGCTTCAGCAAACTTGGTGGAGATCAAAGAATCCACCCCTGACATGTTCGCCTTTCATTAGCGCTGCGCGCTGCAGCCCTGAAGCGGTCGGGGAAGTTCACTTGGAAGTTTTCCGTTTTTATACCGTTTGGCTGAGAAGTGTCCAGATATTTGAAGGCTTTGTCCGCTGGAGTAATTGCCAATTTGGCAAGATTCACTGTGGGTGAAAAGGGCAAGGAAGAAAAAAAAAAAAAGACACCAAACCCCCACATCCCACCCGACATGCATGTGTGTACACAGGCAACACAGACACGCGCGATCCCCAACTTTACGTCTGTATTTGTGACCCTGGCTCCTCTGGTGCGGAAGGGGCCTCCTGAAGGAGTCCCACGTGCAGGGAGTTGACCGGACCGGGGAAAGGTGTTGGTCTCACACCTCCGTGGAGTCACGGCCCCTTGGATGATACTTTACGGGGAGGGGGGTGTCGGCGTTGACCCGCTCGTTTTAGCGCATCACCTACTCCGCTCTGTCCTTCCCTCCCTGCGGGGAAAAGGACCGTGCTCCTCCGGGAAAGCCCCCGAGCAGAAACTCCCTCCGACTGATTTTACCCCTCCCCCGGGGTGTGCTGACAGGGTATGTGCCTGCGAGCGCGACGTGCGACGGGGCCGCGGCGCAGCCCGGGGCAGCCGCCCCCTCCCCGGCTTCCCCGCTCCTATAATTTATCTGGGGCGGAGGCGGGGGCCAAGGACTGAAGTCATCGGGCAGCGAGTGAGCACGCATACTTTGGGGGCCCCCCCGCTTTGCCCCCCCTCCCCTCCTTCCCCCGCCCTCCCTGCCAGCCTCTCCTGCCGGCCTGGGAAGCCGGGGAGATTTAGATCTGCTAGGCTTTCAGCCATCACGTGTTTAAATAGTTGATATAAAACCCCGGCGCAGGGGATCCAGGCGGGGGGACTTTAAGACCAGCCCTCTCCAGGGACCCTTTTGTTCAGCTCTCAAACATAAGCACCTTCTCGCCTCGCCAGGACTTCAGTGGCAACTTGGCCAAGCAGGAAAAAACCCGACTTTGGGAGAACGGCCCACGGCTCCGGCAGCCCTCCAAAATGTCCCGCTCTTTCTATGTCGACTCCTTAATCATCAAAGACTCCTCGAGGCCAGCTCCGTCCCTGCCTGAGCATCACCACGGCCAGGACTTCTTCATCCCTCTCAGCATGCCTTCCCCCCTCGTCATGTCGGTGTCGGGCCCGGGCTGCCCGTCTCGCAAGAGCGGTGCTTTCTGCGTCTGCCCGCTCTGTGTCACCTCGCACCTGCACTCCTCCCGCGGCGGCGGCGGAGGCGGCGGCGGCGGGGCCATCCCCCTGCTCAAGAGCCAGTTCCCCGCCGCCGCCGGCGAGGCCCAGTGCTGCCCGCGGGCCGGCCACACTCACCACCCGCCGCCGCACCCGCCGCCCGCCGCCTCGGTGCCCGCCGCCGCCGCCGCCGCCGCCGCCGCCCTGGGACACCCTGCGCATCACCCACCTGCTTGTGCCGCCACCACCTACAGCGTCAGCGACCCCCGGAGGTTTCACTGCCTCGGCATGGGTAGGAGCCCCGCGGCCGCCGGGGAGGGGAGGGCAGCGGGAGAAGGGGCTTCCCCGGGGTGCCCGAGGGACAGCGGCTGCCCCGGGGCGATAAGCCGCGGGACAACGTCTTTTCCCTCTCTCTCTTTCCCCCTTCACCTCTCCTTTCCCCCATCCCACTCAAGTTCGTGCTTCTCTCCCGTCCAGGAGGGTCGGATTCCAGCCAAATTCAAAACGGGAAAAGGATGCGGACAGCTTTCACCAGCACCCAGCTCTTGGAGCTGGAGAGGGAATTCTCCTCCAACATGTACCTGTCCCGGCTGCGGAGGATCGAGATAGCCACCTATCTGAACCTGTCCGAGAAGCAAGTGAAAATCTGGTTCCAAAACAGGAGGGTGAAGCACAAGAAAGAAGGCAAAGGCACCCAACGAAACTCGCACGGGGGCTGCAAGTGCAGCACCAGCCAGGGGCACTACCCCAGGTCGGAGGACGAAGAGTCTCTATCCCCCTCATCGGCTACCGAGGATAAAGAGATCTCCCCGTTATGAGCCCGACCCGGAGCTCCGCTCCCGCCGCCGGGGACCAGCCCGGAGTGGGGCGGTGGCTCACCTGGCCCCGCCGCCCCGGGGACAGCAGCCCGCTGCCCCGGAGTGGGATGGTCCTCGCCGGCCGGGAGGTTCATTTTCATCCCTTCGCAGTAATGAGAGATATATATAAATATATTTTTGGAATGTAAATGTTTTAGTCGCGAGAGTTCAGCTAAAACGCTATTTATGTAACCCCAGGAGCGGGCACCTGCTCTTCCTAACATGTAACACAGGTCCGGGCTCGCACGGCCCGGGGGCCTCCCCCCGCCTTTCTCCCAGGCAACTTAAAGGAAAACAAAAACCAAAACCTGTATTTGGAACCGAAAGACCAGACATTAAAAACCTGAAAAGCAAACAAAAACCTGTAGGGCTGAGAACCTCCTGGACGGACTTCTTAACAAAAATAAGAAAAGAAATAATGATCGGCCGTTTGGGTTTGGGACGGCGGTTTGTTTGTGAATAGTTTTATATAAAAATTATATTTATATTTATTTAAATAAATGAGATCAGACGAGAATTTAATTTTTTTTTTTCTTCCCGCCCCCTCCCTCCCCACAAGTGCCAGCCCAGTCCAAGCAGCGAAGGTGGACTGGCTGGGGCAGGGTGCGTTTCTTCGCAGTCCTTTGTACGGTGAACGCCTTGGTGTATATGTGTCAGACCTCCGTAAAGACTAGAAATAAATGCCATCGGCTACTAACCCGAATATGTTTTCTGTTCCCCTGCGACTCGGGCCGGCTGGAGGGCGAAGGGGGGGGGCGGGTGCGCTCCGGCCGAGCGGAATGCAAATGAAGCCGCTTTTCTGAGCCGAGCAGCTTTGTGTTACTTTTCCAGCCGGAGCCAGCGCACGCCCTCGCCGCGGCTGACAGCTTCCTCCCGTCTGCTCGCCCGGCGGCACCGCGCCGGGGCCACCGGCTGCCACTGGCCCAGGGCCGCCGCTCCGGCTGCGGGGCCGCACCGAGGGGCTGCGCGCCAGGAGACCCCGGGGCGATGCTGCCAGGCCCGGCGGCCCCGTCTGGCACCGCCCGGCCCTTCCCCAGCGAGGGGTCTGCCTGCGCCCATCAGCCCTTCGCCAGGCTGAGACTCCGCTTATGGTATCCCGGGAGGACGTTCATCAGCACTCAGACCGCTTTATTAATTTTTTTTTCCTCAGGCGATGGGACTGTATGCGATGGGACCGTATCCAGCCTTGTGGGTGCTGGTTTAGTTCGAGCGCCTTGGCCGGGCTCAGGGAGCAGATCCACGAGCAAACCTGCCCGTGGGGTCAGGCTGAGAAGGGGGCGAAGTGCTCTGTGGTCTGCGCCGGGCAGCCCATGGGCCCCATTCTGCCTCTGCCTTGGGCGGGTGGTCCTGAGCTCCTTGCAGGGGCCTGGTGCAGAGCAGGATGGAGCTGGAGCTGGTCAGTCCCAAATAAGCCTCTTTGTAACTTTATTCCTAGTTCTGCAGTCCTGGCAGACAGCATCATAGCAGATCAGAGGGGCCTTCCATACACTGTGTTATTCCCCACTCACACCTTTCCCCTGGGTGGGTTTCGCACTAACCAAACCTACCCTTTTGACTTCAACTTCCAAAACTATTGCAAGACCTTTTTGTTAAATAGTTCACTGAGCAATCTCTGCGTTTCTGGTGTTTGATCCCTAACCTTCAGAGCTTTGGCTTCAAGGTTTGTCTCCAATTTCACTTGCCTGCTCTGCTTCTAATCAGAAAACAAGTAATACGCCTGCCTGGGGTTTGTATTGCAATGGGACTAACGCTGGCGAGAGATGCAGCCCCAGCACGGCAACCTTTGCATCTTGGAGGAGAGGCTGGGTGCATGGGCAGGTCTGGGGCAGAGTGGAGGAGGCCTGGTGTGGCTGCTGCCCCACAGACTGGACCAGCTGCAGGGCTTGGGGTAGAGGCAGGGCTCAGCACACCCACAGTGTAACAGGAGGGGAAAGGAAAAGCAGGACTGAAGTTTCTATCCTGGACTTGGAAAACAAATACAAAACCTTGCTCTTCTGTACCACAACCATTTCTCTGCCCCAGCTGCAGGCCTGCACGAAGGCCAGCAGCCCACATCCCAGCTGAGCAGGTGGGGATGTTGTTTACTCAAGTGGCACTCCCTTCACTTGCCAGGCTGGGGAGAGCTGGGCCAAGGGTTTGTGGGCCTTGTGACTTCCTCCCAGGGGACCTCACGGAGGGTCTGACTCCCAGGGGACAAGGCTGCCTCCTCTTACCCTAAAATCTGCTGGGGTGGGCTCTAGAAACTGTTGTTCCTCTGCTTCAGTTCACCTGTGTCTGTCTTCATCGGGTCTTTTCCAACTGAGAAGCTCTGGGAGCTGGTGTTAGCACCACAGAAAGTCCTGCTCACCCTCTTGGCATTGTCATCCCCGTCCTGTAAAAGGGGGGAGTCAACAGGCCTACAGCAGCCTGGGAAGGCAAAGCTTTGCTGGGGAAGAAAAGGCATCACACTCTTTGCAGTCTAAAACTGGGTGATATTGCAAAACTCAAAGATATTAAGGTATTTCTTGGTAGAGTGTATCTGTTCTCAGTGTAGCTCTGTGGAAATACGCACCTCAGTGAAGAAATGGGTATTTATCTCTGCTTCTAGAAGATATACAAGAAGTATCTCTTGTATTTAACAATTTCTTAAAAATAAAAGGAAAATTAAATTAGTTGCTATTTCTAGTAATAATTGATGTTTGCATGTATTTCTAAAGGGTTGAAAGGAAATAGTAGCATATTATTATCACATACAAGCTATACCATTGAGACAGTTGCTGCCATTACCAGATTTCTTTTTATTTCAAAGTAAACGTTTTGTGTTCAGAATTTTGGAGAAGAGGAATGATGAAATGGTTTGCCCCAACACATCTCAGAAGGGTGGTACAACTTCCTCAACCTGAGTCCAAGCCAGCATGACAGGAGCACTGCTGGAAGTTGTACATACCATAACCTCCAGTAAACATGTTGTAAGATTTCGAAGTCCAGCATTCAACAGTTAGAAATTTAGACAAATTGACATTATAATGTGTTGGGGGTTTTCTTCTTTGTTTGTTTGTTGGGTTTTTTTATTATTTTTTTTCCTTTTTTTCTTTCTTTCTATTCTTTTTTTCTCAAAGTGCCAAGTGTAGGTTCTTTCCCCTGCTCATTCAATGCCTGAGACAGGCAGTGTTCAGCTCCCTATTTAACACTCCCCTTATCATTAGTTTTCTAAGGAAATAAGAACCATGAAGTTGCTCTGCTTATCTGTCTGCCACTTGCCCTCATTCCCTCATAACTCTTAAACCCTGTGATCAATACCAACCAGCGGGCTGACACGATAGCTCTGCAAGGGTCTCCAAGGTGTTGCGGTCCTACAAGTTCTGCAGAACTCAGCAGCAGGGTGGGGGGGACAGACCCGGGAGAGACCTCAGCTGATGCCATCCAGTCTGGTAGGAATCGGGTAACCCATCACTGGGGCGCAACGGGATGTGTTTTGCCCAACAGTCTTCTGGAAGAGGATTTCTGCACGGGGAACAAGATAGGGAACAGGGGTCATGGAGGCAGACCTTGAGGCAGAGGGCATGGACAGCCACAGGGCTGGGAAGAGAAGGCATTGAGGACGTTGAAGGGCCTGGGGGACACGCGACAGCACTCAGGTAACAGCTTTTTCTTTTTACTATTCGGTGTGGTCCCAAGCCTTATTTGTTGCAAGTGCAGTGAATAAGAAACAAATGCTACCCTCTTCATTTTCTTTGGTACTTGTCACGACGATGTTTGAGAGCACTGGAAACGTGACTGCATTTATCCTTATCGCTCCCGTGGGAGCAATAAATTCGCTTCTCTTTAGAGGTCAGGAATGAAGCCTTGGAGAGATTCAGACCGCCGTCGCGGCACTGCCCTCGCATCGGGCGGCTCCGTGCAACTTCCCAGCCTTCTTCCCGTTTGTAGCAGCGGATGTGACCCAGGCACGGTCCCGACATACTCCAGCTGCAGTTACTGCACTTACTGCGCATTATCCACCAGATATGCCCCACTCCGGGCAGTCGGAAAAAGAGGAGCATGTGGCGGCGAGTGCTGCCGGAGCCACTCTTCTTAACATCACTCGACGGCAGAGGAGCTGCCTCTTTCCCGGCGCGGCAGTTGCGGGTGACGGTGTGTGTCCCGGGTGGCTTTCAGGTACGGGACGGCTGCCAAGGCGGGGCCCCGGGCGCCCCCCCCCCCCCGCGCCGTGGAGACTCGCCGGGCCCCGCCGCGCTGAGCCTGCCGCCGCGGCCGCCCCCGCCCCGTGGGCCGGGACCCGCGTGG
The DNA here is from genome assembly GCF_965140245.1 of Athene noctua. Classification (NCBI taxonomy): domain Eukaryota; kingdom Metazoa; phylum Chordata; class Aves; order Strigiformes; family Strigidae; genus Athene; species Athene noctua. Next base: position 31,050,393 of record NC_134040.1, read on the forward strand.
GCCAGTCGAGCCGTCGGAGCTCGTGTGTTTGCACCAGGGATGCGAGTTACGTTTGTGTGAGCGACCCCGCTGCCGACCTTCTGTAACCTTTCGGAGCTTGAATGAGCAAACGTAGCATTCCTTCAGCGAAGCTTTCCCCCTTAGATATTTATTTGCTTCCTTTAATTCGATTTAACTCTTTCCAGTTAAAAAAACTCGGAGGAGGAAAACATCCGTCTCGAGGAGTCTCCCTGAACGCGGTCAAGGCCGAGATCGGATCCACGGCACCGACCTCTCCGGTTGTGAATCCCCGGTTTGAAGCTGCTGCCGTGCTTGGAGAGGGGGTGTTTGCCCGAGGGCAGTGCCGGCTGCCGGCACTTGGCAGCGCTGAAAGCACCACACTCCCCCGGCTGCTCGCTCCGGTCCTGCCCCGGAGCCCACCCCGGGCGCAGCTGAAAGCCTTCCCCGCTGCCGGAGCTCTTGCCGTAACGCCCATCACCGGCGCCTCGCACCTCCGGCTTGGGGGAGCGCAGCCCTTGGTGGCAGCTCCCTGATCCCACGGGCGGCGTGGCCGGACCACCGTGTCAGCACACGTCCTGCGCCCGTGCCGCAGGGACAAGCACCCCCAGACCCAAGGGCTCAGCGGTCCCGGCCGGCCGCGGATCCGCCCTGGGGCGGACGGAGCCCCGTCAAGCAGATCCTGAGCGCTCACGGAGAGGAGGGGTCCCGGCGACGGGATCCCGGCAGCCAGGCCAGGGGACTGCGGAAGACTCTCCTTCCTCAGTAGCTCCGGTTTCGGAGCTGGGAATTAGAGGGGACGATCTATCTAGCCTCCCTGCATTCGTCTCTAACTTGTCTTAATTTCCTGCTCCGGCAGCTCCCGCTGATCCGACCCTCCGGGACGTTGCCTGGGGAGCGGCTTCCCGGTGCCGGCCGGAGCGGCGGGAGCGCTGCCTGGGGCTGGGCTCGGCACCCTTCCCCGCCTGCGCGGCTCAGCCAGGCGGTTCGGCCGTAGGACGACGCCGCGGCCGGCAGGATCAGGCCTGCTCAGGGGGTTGCTGAGGTGTCCACAGGGTTAAGATGGCCGGGAAGGAGCAAGTTCGGTTGCCACCGCCCCGGGAACCCGGCGAGCATCCGCAGGCGGGGCGCGCTCCCCGCCTGGACTCGGGGCCTGAGGATGACGGCACGCAGTCCCTCGGAAAAGAAACCCGGCAAACTCCCCCCCCCCCCCCCCTTATTATTATTATTATTGTTGTTTTATCAATTTTAAGTCTTCGCATCTGTTCGGAAAGGATCCGGGGTAATCGTGACGGTTTTTAGTACGAGCGCGGGAACCGCACCCCTCAGCCTTCGCGCACCTCCGATGGCTGGACTGGGGGAGAAACCCCGGCCAGATCTGCAGCCCGTGCCCGGGGGTCCCCAGCAGGATCCCAGCCCCAGGAAGGCGCCCCCGCCCCGCCGGACCCCCGCCGGTGGCTGGGCCGCTCCGCGGGGCGGAGAGCCGGTGCGCGGGGCAGCTGCCGGGGAGCCCCACATGACAGCAGAATAACAAACAGCCCGAAGCCAATGTGCCACTCGGGAAACCTCGGGGCGTGTGTCCGCGCTGCGGCGCGCTCCGCCCTCGTCGTGAAAGCTCCGATTTCACGCAGGATCTGCTCCGCGCCCCTCTCCGCCCCCCTGCGCGCCTTCCAGCCGGCCCCGCTCCGGGCGATGCGCCGGCCCCTCCGCGCCTCCTCCCTGCCCCCAGCCCATTCGGCGTGTCCGAGGGGATTTAAGCTGTTGGAAGCGAACCCAAAGAGATCGGAAGCGTGTGCTGTGTGCTCTGGGAAAATAACTAGTCCCAGATTAATGAAAGAGTGACAATTTCAAGGCTAACGTTGGCACTGCCCGAGCCAGAGCGTGGGGAGCTCGCCAGGCTTTGCTTTATATTGTCTACTTCTCTGAAGAGCAGACAAAGATGGATAGAGAGACATTGAAAAGCAGGAGGCGTATTTCAAACAGTTCAATAAAGAGGGTTGTCACTTAAAGACAAGAACCATAGTGCTTTGATGACTTTGTATTAGCCTTACCGTTTCAAATAAGTGACTCGACTTTCTTTGCGGAATTCACCGAGTTTTAGTAGATGACACGTCAGTGAAGCCGCTTTAGGCAGGAACAAGGGCTTGTAACTGCGGGGCAAAACTCCTCTTCGGGTGGGTTTTGCAAAGAAGATTGCCGACCCGGGGCTGTTTTTTCTTTCCGCCCCCAAACTAAGGGAGATAAAATCAAGGTTTACAATTGACGCGGAACCACTGTGCGAAAGAGCGAAAGCGGTCCGGCTCCGTACGAACGCAAAGGAAGCGGCGGGAGACCTCGAAATGCCGGGGAGAAAGGCTGCCCGCCGGCAGAGCCCGGCACCACAGGGCCGGGCCTTCCTCAACCTCTTGCTGCACCCTCGGAGAAAGCACCGACACGGGGTGTTGAGAATAAAGTTGTACGTAATGTCCCGGGCAGCTCAGGAGTGTTCCCACCCCGCGAGGAGGGGGGGTGTGTGTGCGCGCGCCGGCGGTCCCGCGTGGACGCGCAGCCTCTCCCGGGTCCTGGGCGCCCCCCCTGGTCCCCGGCCCCTCCTGGCCCCAGGTGAGAAGACACCTTTTCTCTGCCCCGGGACAGCCGGCTGCCTCAGCCCTGCCGGCTGAGATTTTTCCACCAAACCTGAGGATTTTTCTTTTTTTTTTTTTTTTTTTTTTTAGATGGGGACCCCCGACCGCTGCAGCCCCCCAGGCTTTGAAGGCACAGCGAAAGGGCTTCACTGTGGGTTTGAGCGAACCATTTAGTCACTGTTTCATTAGGCACTATTTGAACCTTGCAACATGTGGTAATTTCTGGGGCAAGCTGAAAAGGGGGGATTATGTAGGAGGGACACAAGGAAATTAGCTAACGGTTAATTTAACTCGTTTTCTGGTAGAATTTTCGATACATTCCTAATTGACTGAGGAGGCAGGTGAAGTCTTCAGTTCCAGGCAGACTCATTCACGGTGAGAATAAATGGCTCTTTTTCAACTCACACTGCTCACAATATATCATTAAGGAAAAGACATGCAATGAATATGTTGATTTTATTATTATTATTATTATTAATGGAATTACACCCTGCTACGCAGGTGTGAGGGTAAAAACCTATACTGCGATGAAATCAGATTAACAATGAAACGAGAATTTTATTAGCCTTCTGTGTCACATAGACCTGGATTTAAACTGTCAAAACAAGAAACAAGAGGGGGGAAAAAAGATACTCGGAAGGCAACAGTGCCAATCAACGGGCAGAAGTAGTAGCTTGGTACCCAAATAATAATTAGCTGTAATTCACGGTGAATATCCACACTCCACACTCTACACTATTTATATCATATAGAGAATGTATGATTAGCCTATAATGGCAAATCTCTTTTGAGTCCGAGGTTTGCCAATTAGCCCTAATCACCCCGATTTGCCATGAGACGGGAACATTTGTTCATAAGGTCCGAGTTTTAATGAAACATTAGGTCGTGTCGGAAATACACTCTGGGCGAGACTTTTGCCGTGTTCGAAAGGGAAAGGGGCCTAGCGGGGTCGAAGGATCCCGGGGGCCGTTTGGGAGCAGTCCGGGGAGCAGCGGGACAGGAGCTGGGACCCTGCACCGGGCACCGGGGGCTTGGACGTGGCCCTGCACCGCGGGGTTGGAGGGGGTTTGGAGGTGGCCCTGCACCGGGCACCGCATACCGGGCAGCTGGTGGCCCTGCACGGGTCAGCGGTGGCGGCGGCGCTACCTGCGCGGCCTGCGGAGAGGTGATGGGCGCAGCCGGGCAGGGCCCGCGGCCAGGGGAGCCCGCCACGTCTGCCAAGTGCCCCTTTGTAACCTGCTATAGAAAATTGAGGTATTCTGCATGACAAAGCCCAATTAAGCTCGCTATTCAGGACCTCTGCAGCTGGTAGCCCATTGGGAGAGTGGGAGGAAACGCGAATATATTAATTATGCGAAGGAGCGGTGAGAAATACCAACAACCACCGTTCTGGGTTGGGTGCTGGGTAAGTTTGTTTGGTTTTGTATGAGTCAGCCTCGTTATTTATGTACGTATTTGGTAGGAAGGGCGGAGTGGGGCGCTGCCCGCGGGGCACAAGCCCCCGGCCCGGGCCCGCCTGGGCGCCGCCGGCCGCGGAGCCCCCGGTGGGGCCGGGCCCGCTCGCAGCGGCCGCAGCATCCCCCGCCGGCCTCGGGGTGTTTGCAAAGAGAAGCAAAGGAAGCTGCCTGCCAGGCTGCAGGAGAGGGCTACAGGCTCTCGTTTAATATACCAGCAAGGCTGTCGGGTTTCTCTAAGAATTCTCTCTATTTTTAAAGTGTCACTCAACGGGGGTCAACTGTGAGCCTGCCAAAGGGCTTTCACAGGCCGAGGGGCATGAAAGCCCAGGGCAGACTGAAGGCCAGCCAAAGAAGAGAAACTACTGGAGACCTAAAGTTAAGATTGACCCAGACAATCCATTTGCTTTTCAGTTTTACCTTCCCAAGCCAACAGGCCATAACATATGCGTGGCTATGGTCGGTATGTAAAACACAATTTCAGACTCCACAGTCCAAAGTGTCTGAGAAAGATCTTGCATGATGCAGTCATCTTACTCTAAATAATCCAACGCTTATAATAGCAGGTGAGTTTTAGTTCACAACTATGTACCACTGCACACAGAACTGTGCTTGGGATCACACAGTCTTCAACTCTGACCACAATTGCATGGACGTGACCACAGATCTTCCCCTTTTCTTCTGTAGAAGTATACAAATTCAAGCTGGTTTTATGCTGTGAGTGCTCCCAGTTTTCTCAAAATGGCATGAAGTTTAGGCCAGAATGTGGTCAACCATACATGAAGAAGATGTAAATAGCATTGAGCCAAGATATATACTTGTGTAAGACATGTGCAATGCATCTGAATAAAAATGTGGTATTCTAGCTTTTCTCCCCTATGCTTAGAGTTTAACCAGTCTACAACCATTATCTTATTCTTTTAGAACAGTTGTCAGAGCAATCGTGGCCTTATGTTCTCAGTGGTGCTACAGAAAAGCAAGTAGGCATCCCCAGTTTAGGTACTGTAAAGAAGGACTACATTGCCTTTAGTTTTAGTTCCCCTGAAAGACCAGTTCTGTCTTTTGATGCATATTCTGGAGTGGATAGACAGGGATTCTATGCTGACTTTCATTAAACTAGTAATAGTAAAGATACCACAAAGTCTTTAGACCTATCAGTGACTCAGCTGAATATGGGAGAACTGTGTTAGAGAGTCAATCTTGCTTGTGTAAAAACTGCAATACCTCTGAGGTGGAGCTGGGATAGTAACAGAAAAAATTGCTATTTGATGCCAACAGTCAACAATTTTCATGTTGCTGTCATCATTTTCACCTGCTCTCATAGTTTTGCTTTGAGATTGCATTTTCTTTTTATTTGGTCAAATGAAAGATGGATTTTGATGAGTCAATGAAAAGTCATAAGTCATCAGGATTTGGGTTTGTTTTTTGGGGGGTTGTTTGTTTGTTTGTTTGTTTGTTTTTTAGCAGGAGCTGCCAATTTTTCTCAGGCAAAAGACACCAGCTCTAAAATCATTCTATTATAATGCTGCTGCAATTAGCAAAAGATCACAAGATAAAGGTTTTGGTTTGTTGGTTGTTTTTTTTTTTTTTTATTGCTTTTTTTTCTTGATAAAAACATTTTTCAAGATCTGATTTGTCTTTTGTAATTAATGCAAGACAGAGTGGGCTTAGGCAGTGAATGTACATTTTAATAGATTGTGGCAGTTCAGTCCACTGGGTTTTCAGCAAAAGTTGTCAAATTGCAGTAGTCAAAGTCTTTTCTTTTCCCCAATTGTTATTAAATGTAAGTGACTGCATGCACAGAAAGTAGCTCTCAAGGTTTTTTTTCCTTAGGCAAAGATAAAATTCAGTGGGTTCCAAATGCATGTCCATCTACACTAGGCTGCTGTAGCAATGGATTGCCTTTCAGGGCAATCTCCCACATTGTGATAAAAAGATCTTTTTATCTTCAGAACTCACTTTCAGAATTAATTTAAGCTAGAATTTTGTTTTAGGGAAACAACTCAGACCTTGCAGGATAGCTGCCATTACAGGTGAGCATGAGAAGAAAGAAAAAGAAGAAAAAAGTTGAAGACCTTTTATGAAACAGACACTGAGTCCTTCAAACACAGGTAATCACAGAATCATTCAGGTTGGAAAAGACCCTTGGGATCATCGAGTCCAACCATCAGCCCAACTCTACAAAGTTCTCCCCTACACCATATCCCCCAACATCTCATCTAAATGACGTTAAACACATCCAGGGATGGTGACTCCACCACCTCCCTGGGCAGCCTATTCCACTGTCTGGCCACTCTTTCTGGGAAAAAAATTTTCCTAATGTCCAGTCTGAACCTCCCCTGTTGCAGATTAAAGCCATTCCCTATTGTTCTGTCACTAATCACCTGTGAGAAGAGACCAGCACCAACCTCTCTACAAGCTCCTTTCAGGTAGCTGTAGAGAGTGATGAGGTCTCCCCTCAGCCTTCTCCTCCTCAAACTAAACAGTCCCAGCTCCTTCAATTGCTCCTCACAGGATTTGTTCTCCAGGCCCTTCACCAGCTTCGTTGCCCTTCCCTGCACTCACTCCAGCACCTCGATATCTCTCTTGTATTGAGGTACCCCAGACTGGACACAATACTCCAGGTGTGGCCTCACCAGTGCAGAGTACAGGGGCACTATCCCCTCCCTACTTCTGGTGGTCACACTGTTTCTAATACAAGCCAGGATGCCGTTGGCTTTCTTGGCCACCTGATCACACTGCTGGCTCGTGTTCAGCTGCTTGTCAACTAGAACCCCCAGATCCTTCTCTTCCAGACAGCTCCAGCCACACCTCCCCAAGCCTGTAGCCATGCAGGGAGCTGTTGTGGCCCAAGTGCAGGACCTGGCACTTGGCCTTGTTGAAGCTCATCCCGTTAACGTTGGCCCACCGATCCAATCTATCCAAGTCTCTCTGTAGAGCCTCCCGATCTTCATGCAGATCGACACTCCTGCTGAACTTGGTGTCATCTGCAAACTTATTGTTGATAGACCTTGATTCAGGACTTGATGCTCTTGGAAATATTTGAGAACAAGACTGAGATTGTCACCTTGATACCCGGAGAGCTTCTTTACGGCATATACTATCAATATAGGTAACAGGGGCAGCAGATGCGTGTCTCCATGGGGTAGGAGGGCATGCTGACCTTGGCAGCTGCACTGGTGGTGCTGAAGTTGGAGCAGCAGCGCTGGACCTCACCATCCTGAGGGCACCAGCCATTGTGCCCATCAGAAAAAGAAAGGGGATGAAGCTACTTTTTTCATTGAGGGAAACCCTGTGAAAGTAAAGGAAAGTGAATCCTGAGAAGCACAGTCTGCCAGGACAATGTGTATCAGCCTTGTTTATGTTGGAGTATCATGAAAGGAACCAGTGTGTTTGCTAGAAAACATGGCCTTTGCCTCCTGTCATTCCCTGCCTCTTGTCTCTGGGCTGTCCCATCCTTTGCACTTGTTTTTTCCTATGGAAACTTCTGCCCTTGCCATCATCCAGTTTCTTGAGAAGTACACAAAACCAGAGGATGTGACCAGGTCATACTGTTTACATCTCTGCACCTACAGGGGAGGAGAGAGCATAAGTATATCTTTAAGACTTCTTTCTAATTTACATTGGCTAATAGATCACAAAATTACAGGGAGGCTGAGGGAGTGGGACAAGCTTGAGAGACAGACAAGGGGAGGGGCAGGCAGATTGCTCTCATAAATTTAATCTCTTTAGAAAATAAGGTTTGCAGTATCAGCTGCTGGCAGAAACTGCACTCCCATAGCTGCTAGGTCAAAGTTGATATGGTTTAAAAAATCTTCCGTGTAAAAGCAGCCTTTGAAAGAGGTTTTTCCAGAGGAAGACCTCTACTGTGCCTGGAGTACAGGAATAACAGCAGAAACATGCCATGTCTGAAGCCATAAAGCTGACATAGTTTGGGGGTCCTTTGCCCCTAAGAACTAGGGGGTTCTGACCTGCGAAGAAAAGACTTGCATAGAAATGCAGGAAGAGGAGAGTAAACATAGTGCATGTTTAGAGCAAAGAACAGCACAGATCTGTTGTTTTTATAACTGTTTTTCCCTTGTTAATCTTGTGTTTAGTTCTTCCCATAACTCTAAAGGGAAGTGGAAGAGATCTGTTTTTTTCCCTATGCTGGTGTTCCTTCCCCCCCAAGGCAAGCTGAAGGACATTTGAAGAAATTTGACATTTGAAATTAGAGAGTAATTTCTGTGTAAAAAGTGAATAGGAGATACAAATGTTTGAAAGCTGTTTTACCTGAATTTAGAACCGCCAGTTTCAGCTTCCCCAGGCTCTGTAGCAAGCAGTAGTCCTCAGCCAGCATGTTGTATCTTCACCTTGACTTTCCCATTTCACCTTATTCAGGCTTCAGCATATCTCGAGGGAACTTAGGAATCTTTTAGGTCGTATTTTGCAGAAATAATTTTTTTTTTTTTTTTTTTTCATAGGAAAGCAGTCTTTCTACTGTGTAGTGCTGTCTTTCACAGAACTAACAACACAGAAACAACTTGTTTTGCTGAATTTGTGTTATTAGCTTTTTCTGTTTTGGAAGACATTTAGGAATGAGATATGGAAGCACCCGCTTCTCTTTCACCTTCTAGCATCTAAAGATGTTAGATGTTCCCTTTGGAAGCAAGCAGAACGATATTGGACTTATATTAAATTGGAATTTATAGTTCATTTGTTGGTTTTACACATATGATTTCTAGTAAACACGTAAGAGCAGTTCTTTCTACACACTGAAAGGAGATGTAAAAGCTCATAGGAAATTGTGTTTTTTTAAAGACTATTTACACATAAAAAGGGTATACATTTGCAAAAACATGTTTTTGTCAGGGGACGACAGTAAGCCTGCAGGATTACAGCTCTGGGGATGTGTGACATCAAGACCTGAGACAAGGAATGAAAGAAGTCATAGTCCTACCAACTCCAGGAGGGACTTTGGTGGGGAGCACAGTCCTTGGAGTAATTTTCTCCCAGAGGGAATTTGAACCAATACCACATAATGGAGAGTGGGAACCACTGCAGCAGGAGAGAGGGTTGAAGTTTGGTGTCAGTTCAGGGGAGCTGGGTGGTCGTTCCCCTCAGGCCCGCTTTGGAAGGTATGGTGAAGGCAAAAGGTTGAAAAGAGAAAGTGGAGGACAAAAATTTTCCCTACCAAAAGGAGTACTTTGATTCATTGGCAATTTTACCGTTCAAGCTGCCAGACTGTATAAAAGGGGGAACAGGAATAACCATCAAATTAAAGAGGGGACGGGGATTTGAAAACTTCATTCTTATTGTAGACAGAGGAGAAAATGGCACAACATGAATCCATTCTAGGGGCAATGATTGTAAATGAGAATGGGAATGTCACAAAGGTAACCTGTTCCTAACAAGGTACACTTGTGTGGTCCTAACACCCTTTGGCTCTTTATTTTGTGCAATTTGCCTGCTTCTTTGCTAGAACGACTGCATGCTCGTAGCCCTGAAGCAGTGCATTAGCAAATACTTTTCATCTTTCAAGAACAGAAGTTTCCACTTTAATTACATTAATGCTAATCAATAAACATCTCTGAACTGTTCTATAGCATCATGGAAGTGATGTTATGGTGACTAAGACAATACTTGCTGTGTCCATCTATTCCAGCCACTTAGAGCACTCCAAAAAAGTAGATTTTTTTTTTCAGAGATGAGCTGTGCTTATTCTCAGAAGAAAGAGTCAAGGGACAAACATTTCAAACCATGTGTCTGGCTCAGACACTAGCAAACACAACTGGACCCACAAAAAACCCTTGAAGTGTCTGCAAAGCAGGATGTGTACGTAAATGGGGGTTTGCTCACACACACTAACTAGCTGGAACAGAAAACAGCATGAAAATGTTGCTCTAATTGTTTTAGAACGTAAAGCAGAATGGTGATATTTGCCTGGGCCACTTCATGCTGTTAGCCATTTCCCACTCACCTGGGAAAGTACTGGGAAGGCTTTGCTGGTTTATAGGTACAGCTTGCTGGGTTTGTATAGAGCTAGAAGAGAAGCAGGACAGGAATTCAGGAGTGAATGACAGCAAGGGTCAAACAGGTCCTTGTGGAAAAACCTCCTGGGGACTGTTAGAGAGCTGCCAAAGTCAGAACAGGGCTGGAGCAGGACAGAGAGTTGAAAGCTCAGTCTCTCCAGTTAGGTGATCCTTTAACTCTTCATGCTATATTTTTTGTAGAACATTTGAACTTGTTAACAGAATTTGTTATAACCTGATTAAAATATGTGACATATATATATATATGTGTATATATATATATGTACACTTGGCACCTTATCAGAACACTCAGAAAATCCAAACATTATGTGTCATTTAGCAAATAAATGACAACTTTGAGAGGTACTTATGGGGGGAAAAAGGCTGTTTATAACGTACTTTACATTGTTTTTGATAAAGGATTCATAGTACAGATAAAAAGATGGGATGGGTGATAGCTTCACATTTAGAGTTTAATTTGGTTTTCTATCTAACACAAAAAATATTTGTATAATTCTGTTTTAATTATCCATGCCAGAGGAAGTAGCTGTTTTCCCTCATTTGCATTTTTCTATACTTTCTGGTACTTAATAATCTAAAAATGCTGTCTTTTTTAAGACCCTATTGTCCTTCTGCTATTATGGTATTTGGAAAGCACCCACCATGTATGTATAGTCAGTGATCTCATCTTAAATTTATTATCAGTATTCTGAGTAAAAGGAATAGATTTTGAAAAAAAGAATAGACTCGAAGTGCTATGCACTGAAAGAAATATAGCTGTTCATTTGAATCAATCATAATGCATTCAAGCATCTCAGCAACATTAGGACAAAATAGTTTTCCAGATACGCGGGTTATAAAACGGCAGGAGGTGCTAATTCATTGTCTAAATGAAATGAATTCTCTCTTGAAGGCTTATATTTAAATGCAAACCTGAAGAGACTGATGTTTGTATTGCTTTTAGATACCTGCATGAAAAGGAGATAAAGTTTTTGTAGAGTCATTGCAGTATGACATCAGCAATGCTGGGGGAAACCCAAAAGTAGAAGTGGTGCAGGAGACTTGCCATCAGCTTTCTTTTTTTATTCTTCCAAGATTTTATTAGCCCAGTGTTAAGCCTCAAGGAACCAAACTACTTTGATGTGTTCACAATGCAGAGCAAACCCTTAGGACAATACTGTACCTTGATTCAAAACCATTCTCTGCTAAAAATGAATAGAAAGCTATCACTGCCTTTACACTGCTTTAGCTGATTTTATATATTTATTTAAGTTTCTCAGTTTCTTACAATGGCAAAAAGAATTGTCAGAGCTTTCCCTTATCTGTTTCTTAATGAACAGTTATTGACATTGCTTGTTCCTATGTTGAGTGAGGAGGGTGAAAATAATGGACCACTGAGTACAGACTATTGGACAAAGACCAAATTATTGGCTATATTACTCATCCTTCAAGATCAAATAAGAGGGAGTGCTGGTGAATGTTGGTGCATTTGTCTATACCCCTGAGCCATCTCCACTTCTGCATTCAACAGATTGCCATTCCAGTCTTCCACATCTCTCTATAGGTTACCTAAAAGTTTTGGAAGTAGAAAGCATCTCAATTCTGAAATCAGTGACAAAGTACTCTTTGATTTCATTGTCTGCAAGGTCAGTTCCTAAGGTAGTATTGACTGACATAGTAACTTTCAACATATGAAACCTAGACTGTAGTATAACACAAGACAGCTATTTCTGTGATACTCTTCTATGCTTTCAATCATACATTATTCCTCAGACACCTACATTTTCAAACAACAAAAATGAATGTGCTTTAGTAAATGCTCAGAGATTTTTTTGTGATGAATTACTGTGCACACTAGGTTTTACTGTCATTTTGTGGCCATCAGACTGTTGGTGTTGAGATCTAGGAACATTACCAAAGCCTTACTGCAAATTCAGAAAGATAAACATATTTCTGGTATTCAGTGTGAAAACTTGCAGTCTTCCATCTGAAGATGGTGAGGCACTATAACAAGTGGCCATGTGTTCCAAAAAAAGGAAACACAAATACACTTTTAGATTATAAGGCACCTTGGGCAGAAATGTAATTGTTATCTGGTTTTGTTTTGTTTTTTTTTTCAAGCTGAAATGTGTACAGAGATTATTTTCTGTTAATAATGAATGGTAATAATTACAGTACAAGTTTGAAAATTATTTTGCTGTAAACACAACATCCCAAGGAAAAATAAAACAAGATGAAAAAAGTACATGCTAGTGTCACTTCAGCACACTTATTTTCCTCCATCCACTGTATCCCAGCCTGCTTAAATAAATTCTTAGACTGGATGCCTGAAGCAAGGCAAAATGAACCCTCACTGTTCAGAAGAAAATGAAAGTACAAGAATTGCTATGTTATATATTTTGCAAGGTATCAGAGCTTCCTGTTGTTTCACATTTACTCAGACTGCAGAAATGTGAGAACTGTCGAAGACAAGACAACCTCATACCCTCTGTTCTGAATAATGATTATAAAATATTGTAAGTATGCCTCAACATTTACTTTCAAACATCTTTTGGGTTTTTTTGTACTGAAATTAATTATACAACATTGCCAAGGGATTTTTACTCTTTAAGGTGCTTAGAATACTTATCAGTGTGTTCTAATTCTTTGAGAAACATAATTATTATACTCAGAGGATTTCAGCCTGAAATACTCAAAAGAGTGTCAGACACACACACACACACTTCACTATAAGCAAACACTTCTGTTGCTTGGAGCACAAAGAGCTGTCTTGTTTATAGCGTTTCAAGTGAACCATTTTGGAGGTACTGTAGTAGATTTAGAAGAAGGGTTGACAGTGCTATTTTTAATCCCACTCATCAGTGTACAGGGATTTCCCCTTGGGAACCAAGTCCATCAAGCCTTTGAATCAGAAGACTTTCTTATGTCATGAATTCTTTACAGATCTGATCCTGCTTCCACTGCTGCAGTAGGTCAGATTAGCTAAAGGCATTGCAGGCATGTGCTCTACAGAAAAATCTTGCAAATAGCTTATAACAGGAGGGAAGAGTAGATTGATGCTCTTAGTATTTTGTGTCTATTGATTTGTCTCTCATCACTATGGCTATACACTGGAAACATACCCAGGCTTTTAATTAGAGAATTCAATATTGTTTAAACACACTTCAAAGGTTAAGTATGTGATTGTTTTGCTGAATCACTCTCTGGAGACACCTCTCTCTTTCCATGAATACAGAGGCAACCAACTCAGCCCGAGTACCTACATGTAGATGGCTAGAGCTGTCTGCTTAAAATGCCTTCTTGGTGGATATAGCTCTAAAATAAGATTGTACAGTTTCCCATTTTCAAATCCCATATGTCAAGCTCCATCAGCCAGTGTCTTCCTCTCCAGGTCTGACTCTCAGCATAAAAATCTCATTCAAACTGACATTAGACTCTCTTGGGCAAGTTCTGCTGCTCTTTATGTTATAGCTCTGAAGGTTGCAGCAGGTTTCATCAGCAGGTGCTTTCTGCTTATAGGGTTGTCTGCCCATCCATTTGTTTTCTTACTACTAAACGTTAAACCTTAACATTTGGGAGAAAGACAATTGTGGATATATTCCCTGGCACTTCAGAAAATTTCCTGACTTTGAGAGGGACATACAAAGACAGAGATGAGATTTTTCTAGATTTTTACTGTTGTGCTGGTTTTGGATGGTATAGAGTTAATTTTCCTCACAGTAGCTAGTATGGGTCTTTGTTTTGGATTTGTGCTGGAAACAGTGTTGATAATACAGAGATGTTTTTGTTATTGCTGAGCAGTGCTCACACAGAGTCAAAGTCTTTTCTGCTTCTCCCCCCACCCCATCAGTGAGGAGGCTGGGGATGCACGAGAAGTTGGGAGGGGACACAGCAGGGACAGCTGACCCCAACTGACCAAAGGGACTTCCCATACCATATGAAGTCATGCTCAGCATATAAAGCTGAGGGAAGAAAAAAGAAAAGGAGGGTCATTCGGAGTGATGACATTTGTCTTCACAAGTGACCGTTACACGTGATGGAGCCCTGCTTTCCTGGAGATGGCTGAGCACTTGCCTGCTGATGGGAAGTGGGGAATGAATTCCTTGTTTTGCTTTGTTTGTGTGTGTGGCTTTTGCTTTACCTGTTAAACTGTCTTATCTCAACCCATGAGTTTTCTCACTTTTACTCTTCCAATTCTCTTCTCCATCCCACCAGAGGGAAGTGAATGGGTGGCTGTGTGGGGCCTAGTTGCCACCTGGTGTTAAACCATGATACTGATTACTTAGGCACAGGGTGGTGGTGTAGTAAGAGGTGGAAGGATTTTCAGGTGTTTGTTTTTTTTTTTTTAATGTATGTGGGAGGTCTAATTTCCAGTCCTGCCCTCTCCTCACTTCATATATTCATCTTCACCTATGCTTGTGAACTTTTTACTGTTCTTCCTGGGGGAGGTTATTCATTAGAATGAGTAGTAGCCTTTCAAAGGGGCTTTATTTTGAATCAGATGATCTAACAGAGGAAATCTGAAATACCTCTGACTTAGGGATAACAATTATGGGCAGATGTATAGGCAGTCTGGGCTAGCAACTTGATATTAGTCCATTGGTAGGCAAGAAATGAAACCCACTGGTGAGCAAACACGGAACAAGTGGGGTCAAGCCCTTTGCTCCTTCCAATTCCTCTATCCCCATCCAACCTGTACCATGGCTGTCAGAGCATGGGGTGTGCTTCAGAGAGAGCTCATAGAACAGCTTACGCTTGATTCATGTATGGCTGGTTTGGGATAAAAGAATAGTGGATGGGATCACGTAGTGGAGAGCTGTTGAAGGAACACTTCTCATGCAGCCTTGGCAAAGAGGCAAAGACTGGGCCAAACCAAAGAGGTCTGATCTATATCTACTATATTATTTTGACAGCTTTGTAAGAAAAAAAGAGAGGGTAGCACCAGAATGATCTAATATTGGTAACTACACATTAGCTTCTGTGAGGATCTCTAGAAGTACCTTTGCACATAATATAGAGTAGTTCCAGATGGAGTTAGCACACACAGCATAAAATGTTAAATGCACTGTTATTAATAACATTACTGCTTTATAATAATGCTGACCTCAGTTTCAGGTCATCTTTATAAGTTTCTGTACTGGGCCCCAGATTTACTCTGCTGGTATATTGTCCAGTTTGGGAGGATTTCTTAGCTTTCCTCTTGGCTTCCTCTTCTCAAACACAGCTAACTGATGGAGCACTTCTGCAGTACCACAAGGTTGGGAAACCTGTACTGTACACCAGAAATTGGGGCTGGGATGATGAAAGAACCTTTCCTGTGATGGCTGAGAAAGACTGATTCTTTTTAGAAAATAAACTGTATTTTTAAAATGCCAAACACACATATATGTATACAGATTTTTTTTCAGCTACATATAATACAGCTGAATAAAATTAATGTGAACAGATGTCTGGTTTGAGAAGTCTCTCGGGTGAATAGAAATTTCCTGGAGTAGTTTATATTAAAAGGTAGGTAACATTCACCTGCTTCGTTCTCTTACCTGATTTTCCTTCCATATATCAGACATGCGGTGACGTGTTGTTAGTCCAATGGGACTCCTCCTGAACTGGGCATATGTACGTGAGAATGGGACCACTTTATGCTGAGCTGATGAGCTTTTTGTTAAACTGCTCAAGAAAATATTTTGATTCATGAGAGAAAATGCCTATAATACAGTACTCAATACATCCTGTTGCTGTCATTTAACACAGTGAACTGAACTTTGACAACATAAATTCCTCATATGTTTTCCCAGGAAAGTAAAAATCTTCCTTGATTTCAGTGGTGCAGAATCTGGCCTATTAAGGAAGTACTGTCATTCCCAGAGGGCTTAGCCCATTTTCAGATTTATGGGGTTAACTCCCTTACTGTTTGATTTAAAATATTGTTATAATGGGCTGTGTGAAGGCTACAAATGATTCATTATTAAAGTAATACTGCTTTTTGCAGTAAAACAACCAACTGTTATTTCCATTCCTCCAGAGTTTTTAAGAGTTATAGCCTCTTCCTTGTATAATTTGGAAAACAGTGCTGATTCACTCCACTTTAAAAGCAGCTTTAAGGCATGATGGGAAAATGTTACATACCACATCTCCTTTCAGTCAAATTGCCACTGCTGCCTTTTAATATTTAGAAAGCACAACACTAGCAAGAATCCTGCAATCATAATGTTTCTTCTTGCATAGAAACATCATTAACTGTCTCAAAAGGGAATAAGACCTGATGAAATTGAAGTCTGGGAAAAATGTTATCCTACCACGTTGGTGTTTGTGTGTTTATGATGATAGGAAAGTTTTGCTGTTCTAAAACAAATAACAGGTGGAGCAATACCATTCTCCTTCTACATTTGCTTTCTCTTCTATAAGAACTGAAATGTGGCAAAAGAAATTAGTAAAGGATTTTTCTGTTTGTATTTGTTTTACATGCACTCAATGTTTGTTTATTAATATCATGCTGAATACCAAACTCCTAACCCCAAGCTGAGCCCCAGCTTTTTCAAGAGCAAAAGAGTTGTGTCTGTGTCCAAGAGTCTGGGTTACAGAAGGCTGCAAGCATTGTGTTGGATAAGATGTTCAGGACTTGGTGCACTGCTTTTAAGACAGAAAATAGCACTGGCATTTTTAGATGACAGACAGTGGTAATATTTCTTGGGATATATTTTTTGGTGGCAGCTGGATGATGGGAGATGTCCTGGCACAGCTGTTTGTCCTTACCCTCCCACCAGCTCCCTACTGCTTGCATCTGCTTATGGAGGAGCTCCCATAAAACCCTTCCCTTCTTATAGTCAACAGAGATGAACCAGGTTAAATTAGTTGGTTTAAAGACAGGATTTTTGCTAACCTGATCTATTTTGTGAGAAACATATGAGGGAGCAATTGCATGAGCAGCTGAGCGAATAGGACAGAAAACGGTGGAGTTTTCGTGTGGGGATGAGTGCAAGGAACAGAGGAGATGAGAAGCTCTAAAAGCCAAGCTGCTACGATGCTAACAAACTCTGTTGCTCAGCAGGTCTTATTAGCTTGGGCATGGTGCCATGCAGCTGATGGGACAACATGCAGTCAGCAGTGGCTCTGGGATCTCTGTAACATGTTTCACTGGGCAGTGTAGACAAATTTACTTTGTGTTTTCTTCAGACCATTCATGCTATAACTGTTTTTAAGAGGTTTAAAAAGCCTCAGACTTGACAAGGTGTGCAGAGTTGAAGTCTAAAACAAAATTATTAGCTAGTCTAATGTGGGCTTCCATATATCTTGGGATATTAAATTTCACCTATTTATTTTTTGCAGGCTGGAACGGATCCAAATTCTACTGCAGCCGCTGGACTTACTCCAACAAATTCAGTGGGTTCTGATTCAGGCTTTGAATCAAGCCTTAACTTTATACATTTTTGATTATTGAAAGGTCTCTAATCCCCTCCTGCCTCCATGTGTGCCGATACAGAAACCTCATTTTCCATTGGTTAATGCTGGAATTTGTCACTCTGCGGGAAACATGCAACATTTTAAATTGATGCAGTCAACTAGCGTATTTTTCTAATAGATTTTGTGGATATGTTAGTGAAGCCATGTGGCACAGATTCAAGATGCAGTTGACATAAATTATTTCTAAAACTCAATGAGCTGTGAGCATAGAAACAGAAGTATCATCCTTCAGCTTCAAAATACAGTTCTCTGACCCCTGAGTCACAGATGGTGTCCCCAGAGGTGGAGTGTGAGTCATACACCCACAGAGGTGAACCAGCTTCCCTGTCCAGGTACATACTCCCAAAGCTTTATGAAAAAAAATCTGTCTGATTGCTAGAGTAAAGAAAAGCAGGCATTTCCCTTACACCATTCACAAAAATAACAAGTGAAAAGCAGAAAGTTTGGTCCAAGGCAAAATGGTTTTGTTTCTGGAAGCAGCAAAAGGGAAGTCAGAGAGGTGACAAGATTATCACAGAATTGTCCAGGTTGGAAAAGACCTTGAAGACCATCCAGTCCAACTATTAACCTAACACTGACAGTTCCCAACTACACCATATCCCTCAGCGCTATGTCAACCCGACTCTTAAACACCTCCAGGGATGGGGACTCCACCACCTCCCTGGGCAGCCCATTCCAACACCTAACAACCCCTTCTGTAAAGAAATGCTTCCTAATATCCAGTCTAAACCTTCCCTGGAGCAACTTGAGGCCATTCCCTCTTGTCCTATCACTTGTTACTTGGTTAAAGAGACTCATCCCCAGCTCTCTGTACCCTCCTTTCAGGGAGCTGTAGAGGGTGATGAGATCTCCCCTCAGCCTCCTCTTCTCCAGACTAAACACCCCCAGTTCCCTCAGCCACTCCTCGTACAACCTGTGCTCCAGACCCTGCACCAGCTTCATTGCCCTGCTTTGGACCCCAAGCTGTGGATGGGACACAGCAGTTTTGATGACCCCTTGCCTTTACTGTCCCATCTTTCTGACAAAATAGAAGCTCTTCAGAATTATATGGAGCCTGGTTCTCTGAGACTAGGGCCATGAGAGATCTTTTAGCTCCTAGGTGAAGCTAGGCACAGCTCTGTCCCCACTGCTTTCTGGCTGCTGCAGGACTCCTGGTGACCAGCCCACCATTTTAGACCATCTCTTAACTCATCACTCTGGTGCTTGGAAATATTTTGATTACTAGTCTAATTATGTGCATGATTAATATTCACTTCTTTATTGTTATTTTATTTACCAATATCTATTAATGTAATTATTCTTTTGCCTTTTCTTGAAAGGGTCTCCTCCTTTCTGGTATTTACTCTGTTGATCCATTTACAGGACATTTATATTACTTCAGTTTTCAGTCTGCCAGGCTGACATATCCAAGCTCTTTAGGTGTCCTAGGATTTATCATACCTTTCCTGGGTATGCCTGAGTGTGGCTGTACAGGGTATTTCAGTTAAGAAATGCTGTTCTACCTAGTGTCTTTGCAGAACAGCATTTATTCTTCCATCTCTCTGATGTCAATTCCTATCCTGATACATCACGTTGTCTGATGGTTTTTAATTTTTTATTTTGGCCATTACATGTCTAGGAGCTCAGTATTACCCCATCAGTCTACAGTCTCTTATTCTGCAGCAAAAACTGTTCATAGCCCAATGGTACATGACCTTGTACTTCCTCACGCTGGACTTCAGTCTTTAACTTCTTTTTTTTTGCCTGCTGTCCTGGTCCTCTTGGCTACCAGTGATGCTTCCCAACTTGATGTCAACAGACTTGACTGGCAGACTCTTCTCTGCTATGCTGCTCTGGAGAGGCCTTTGGAGAGCAGCTGTGGCCTTAACAGTCCTTTGGCCTTCTGGAAGAGCCACCTCAGAGACTGCGTGTTGTCACCGGCTACTCAGGTCCTCCAGCTTTGAGCTTCATCACAGCATTTAGATACACATCAACTGGAACTGGCAACTTACTGCAGTGTAAACTGTCGTTTCTTCCGACTATTTCATTTCCAAGATGACCTCACATTTATTAAAGAAAGTGACCAAGTTCAGGGTATGCATCTTTCCACAGTCCTTATGATAAACATAGATGAAGGGAAATCACTTAGCTTCTTAGAAATGTGCTTATGAGTTTTTCCTTTTATTCTTAGTGACCCAGTGAGCCCTCAGGTTCTTTCCATGAGTCTGTCTTTCTGATATAGGTAAAGAATCCCTTACTGTTTTAAACTTTTTGTACGTTTCTTTAAGAAATTTATGATGTCTCTTCCTATTAACTTCCTTCCAATTATTTGCCTGTTGTAATTTATGGGTTTTTTATTGGCATCCCCCAGAATCTGATTTCCCCATTTTGACTTTGTCTTTGAGTCTCTCCAACCTTGCCAGTGTCCTTATTGTTGTTAGTGGTACTCATCTCTCCTGGGGCTTTTCTGTTTGAGAATTTATTTCCAAGGAACTCCTTGATGTGTAAAGGCTAAAAATCAGCTGGAAAAATTAATGGACATTGGGAGCTATTAAATATGAAGTAACTTCAGAGATGCAAATAGTTGCAGGCTGGACTGGTATTCTGAGAAAGTAACATGATGCATTTGCCTCTATTTCTGTGTTACTCACTACTGGCCATGGTCAGAGACAAGATGGGCCTGTGGTCTGACTCAGTACAGCTATTCTTACAGTCTTATCTTCGCCACATTTTTTTTTCCTTTTTTCTTTTAACTTTAACATTTTGAGAAGCTTTGTATTTCACTGAAATCTCCCCTTGTGAAACCCAGTTTGTCTGCTTGGAGTGTTCCCTGGTGCTGAATCAGCATCACTTCACGCATGGAGCCCCTCAGTGTTCGTGGTCCTGCGGCCCTCACTGCTCAGTAGCTCCCTCCATCTCAGCTGAAACCAGGGACAGAGCAACTTCACCTCTGCACAGAGGTTGAGCCAGACCTGAGCTCTGCTGACTGTCATGTGACCGAGGAGTGAGACAGGAGCTAGGGACAAGGACTCTGACACAGCTGCTGACTTGGTCTGTCACATTCACCTGACTGCAGGCTCTGGGACAGGCTGTATATATATATGTGTGTGTGTGTGTGTGTATACAAAGCCTCCCTCAAGACAGAGCCCTGATCTTGGCTAGTACTGCAATAAAAAAGTTAATGACAAAATACTAAGAGCAAACAATTGTTGGAAACGAACCCAAGTGTTAAGGCAAACTGTAGAGAAAATTAAAAAGTTGCCAGAAAAAAGTATGCTTGCATATATAAGTGCATAGAAAAGTACAATAATAAATTGTTTCTGTATGTAGCTTACTCATATGCTTCCCTATGTTTTATTTTTCCATTCATTTATTCTAGACAGTAAATCAAGATGGGTTTGACAAATCCTGGATAAATTAGAGGAGGAAATAATGGATTATGTTAATCTTTCTCTAGGAGAGGTGTTTTGTGAAGTTATCTATGTTGTTCCAGAAACGCTGCAATGCCCTTCTCTTATGAGAAAAAAGATCTGTGCTAAGGGATGACAACAGAGGAGAAGAATTGCACAAGTTTGCTGGTTTATGGGAATCTGTCCAGTCGTGTTAATAAAACAGCATTTTTGAAATCAAAGTTTAAGGTGACACTGCCAACCTCAAATTATGCCTGTGCCTGCAAATTAGGTAATTATCAAAGTGTCAAGTAATATTTGACACAACTATACTAAACAAATGTGGCATATTTAATATTTTTTCTCTCTTATGAGGGAGCTATTCAGATTTTTATTTTTTTTTCTCAGAAGACCCTTGGGAAAATATAAAACTCAAAAATTAGAGAAACAAACTAGTAAGAACAAATAATGTGACAAAAATATTTCAAATGGATTTCAAAAGAAATACCAGATATAGCATTTTGAAACTGTGCTATTGGGACTTGATTTTTTCAGTTTTTCTCCAATAGCAATCATAACAACCTGATAGTGATCAACGTTTGTTATCAAGGAAATTTAATGCCATGATACAACTTTTTGATCTACATCACCACACCCTTTAGAAAAATGAGTGACCTTTGCACCTCAAAATCCTTTTGATATCAGGATAGGAAATGAAAAGTCTTTCTAAAAGGCTATTTTCTTTTCAAAGCAGTTGTCAAATAAAGTAAAAATCAGTGTAAATATTGTGTGTAGTCACATTCTTCTAAGTTTTTCTTGTATGAATGTTATCTGTGTTACTGAAAGTACTCCATATCTCATTTTCTTGAGGCAGCATACCATATACTCATCAATATTTTCATAAAATTATGTGTTTTTTCAAACTCTCCTGTCTTTTGATGTACTGTAAGAACATTTAGGATTACAGTCACTCTGCTTGTTGAACCCATACCCAGCCATGTCCATTCTAACCAGATGATGTTGGTGGTAGAAAAAGGAGCTGGAAATGAGCTGTTTGAATTTCCTTGGTCCCATCCCTGTTTTTCAGCACTCTCTGTTCTCAAAATCCTTTAGAGAAGTCTTGGACCCCTAGGTTGACCAAACCCATCACAATGTCCTTCTTTTTTGGGTGTGTATCTCCTGACTCAGTCCAGAAGTGCAGTAAGCATCTGCTCTGCCTGTGCCACCAGCACAGCTCAAAGCTTCAGCGCTGGTTTTGCCACAAAAGAGCAAGAATCAACCTGTCTTTCCCTTGACCCAATTTTTCTCTGACTCTGGTCCAGTAAATAGGAACATGCTTCAGTCTGAAGACAGACAGATGGAGGAAGAGTCTCAGGATGTGGCTGTCTGTTGCAATAGCTTGAAAGCGAGCCAGCACAACTGCATCATTGCACAAAGTAGTGAACAGGCCCAACTGGAGTACCAAGTTGAGATATTCCGGGTGTTCAGTGTCAGCTCTCAAGCTGGGGATAGTCACTATGCAGCAGGGATGTTTGTCATTCTTCTCTCTCTTTTTTTTTTACATGCTTTGGGGAAAAAAGGGAAAAAGTAAACTCATAAAGAAATGTGGAAGATGAGAACTTGACAGTGTTTTAAATAAATTTTTCTAGTTTACAATTTGGGTCTTTGAAATTTTGTCAAAATAGAAGAGATTTCTTGGAGAAAATTAAAAATCTCCCACAAGCATCTGTTAAAAAATTCCAGCAAAAAGCAGTGACCTGTTTTGGCTAGTTGAAGCTTTTTCTTTTATGTTAGCAGCTGCCAGAAGCCCATTTGGTGCAGTGATTTTGCACTCATAGCCACAGAGGGATTTTGGATGGAAGACACCCTTCTAAGCTACACTCACTGTCCCAAGTTTCTTCCATAGTGATGTTGAAAGAGAATCTCTGATATGAGATGACATATATATGGGTATAGCATGTTGAAATTCTTTAACCACTTAAGAGACAGTTTTGAGACCACTGATCGTAACTCAGGCCCCAGGTAGGATGGCCTAGCAGGAAGTCTTTTTATATACAATATCCAGAGGTATGGGTTTTGACCAAATGCTTACATAGTTCCTGGTTAATTCTTCTGTAGTTAATACTATGAGAATTTTTTATTTTAGTGTTAGGGAAAGAGCAATGCTTGCCAAAATATGCTGTTATGTCTAATGATGTGTCTAATGAATTATTTTTCAAGATTAAAAGCTACTATACTACCTCTGATTAATGTCACTCACTACTTAAATCAAATCCCTCAGCAACTTCAGAAAATATTTAGTAAAATATTTAGTATGTTACAGCTTTTTTGAGAGTTTTTTTTTTTTTTTAATTATCTTACAACAATGTAAGCCAGAAGAAAGCACACACACTTCAGTGTGCTTTACTGTTTGTTCTGCTGCACCAATCCTGTGCTTCTGAGATGCCATCTTCAGCAGAATTTGGTGAGAGGAGGGGCAAGGAGTCAGAGTGGTGGTTTACCAGCCAACAGCAGGCATAGACATCCCGACAAATGTATGATTTTTACTGACTCGGTTGTCCTTCAGGATCAGGACCTCTAGATTTTAATAGCTGTCTGGTGATTGCAGAAGCCTCTTTATCTGCATCCTTCCTCTACACGATAGCAGAAAATCCAGCATCTCCACCAGATGCAGTGTACAACCTCTTTGAAGAGTGTCAGATGTTGTTAGCATGATGCAGTTCGCAGTTGGAGACCATTAGCCCAGTTGCTCTGCAAGGAGCAATGGACTGGCTTGGTAATATCTGCATGTTCAGAAGCCAGGACCAGAGAATTTCTTCACATTTTTGGGTGTATGTGTGCTTGATGAGTAGGATGCTCACCGCCTGTGCACAGAGTAGAATAATGGAAGACACTATAAAGAGGAAGGAAAGAAGCAATAACTGAAAGCAGCCTTTGCAGGGTTATAGAAGGATTTCATGAAGCTCTGAATCTATTTTATGAAATCTATTCCTCTTCAGGTAACTGGCATGTTAATCTGGCTTCAGATAGCAAAGGACCTCCCTTTGCTATCATCACTCCCTTTGCTATCATCACTCTGCATGTTGCCACTGAGGGGCCTCTGGGCAGCCTGTGTGTCCTACAAGACCGGTCCCACCAGCTCTGTCCCACTAGCTCTGTGCACAGTGGAATCCCATTGTGTTTCTTCCAGAGGCGCCTCTAAATCCCTAGGGGCAGGAACCAATTTTGAACAGCATGCAAGAGCACTTGAAATGCCTGCATAGAGCCTGCTGTTCTGTTGTGAGAGGTTGAGGAATCTAAGTGAACGGTCAACTTCTTGAGATTTAGGAAATAGACTGGTATTTAGGCTAGAGTAAAAACAAATGTTCCCTGCAAGAGCAGATGAGGATGCTGTGTTTCACTTCCTGGAATTTAGGGCTGGCAAAGACAGAATCCTTTTAATTCATATCATATCAAGGTCTTCTGCACATTCCTTCTGAATGGAAGACGCTGGAAGTGGAAAGTTGGCTCTGTTTTTTATGTGTTTCCAAAACAAAGTCCTTTCAGTGGTATTTTTAACATAGATTGAATGAGTGAAACAAAACTCTAGAAATTTTTTTTAGAACCCCACCTTTAGGGCACTGATTTTTCTGAGAGACATCTAACAGACTTCTGTAGATACAGCTTGCTACATACAATGATGTCCTCACAGATTTTCTGGTTTACCATTGAAGTTTTCCAAGAGTGAAAAACACCATGGGTGATTACTGTGACTTCAGAGAAAACAGGCTCATTCTCTTCATCCAGTTCACTGTGACTTTGTGAATTTCAACAGTTATCCCTCATTTACACCAGTGAAGTTACTGCTTCTGTGAAGTGACTGTTCTTTTTTTCCTATACAACTAGCACTAAACACAAGCTGATCCCTTTAATTTTCTTGGTCAAACCCAGTCTCCTGGACTGTAACTCTGACAGGTATTTCATATGTGATATATATGGGCCTAAAGGTTTCCAAGCTAATATGAACAGAAATGGTAGGCAAATAAACTTGCACTTTTGTACCTTGTAGCTGCTTTAGTGACTTTCTAAGTGTATAATAAATTTAAATCCCAGCAGGAGGACACAAGCCTCTGCTTATGCTTTCTCCACAGGCTTAACTGTTCCTTCTACCCTGAATTTTCCCTGCCCCAGACAAACTCATGTTCCTAATGTGGACCTAATCACTGTGTCTGCTTTAATCATCAGCAAAAACACTCCCTATCCAAATGGAGAATTTATGACCTTATTGAATTTATTCAATGCATTTCAATAAGCCTGAAGATCTGTCACCACCACTGTAAAGACTAGGATGATACAAGCTCTGCCTGTACCCTCTGCATGCAGCATTTCTTGCACTGTGGTCCAGTTCAGGTTCCAGGTTTCATCTTAATCCCTGGATTCAGGACACCACAGACTGTGCTCAGATCTTTATCAACAGATATCAGCTTTGGAGATGCCTGCCAGGGCACAGGACACCTCTGGCATCAGGTTTTGGCATTGGGCAAAGCTTCAAGTGGTAATGAACACAGGAGCAAGGGAGGGTGGGTTTTTACCATTTCGTCATCAGTGCTCCCATTTCACTTAACCACACAGCAGAAACTCTGTCCCTCTTCCTGCAAAAGATGTGAAACAGTGACATTGCAGCCTGCTGTGGAGGGATCATACATGTGTAACAACACCCCAACTTACTATGTCTCAGCTCTGCCTCCACTGTTAACCTGAAAAATGAACCAAAACATAAAAGTAAAATTGCTTCTGGGCTATTTCAGAGCTTCTGTACAAGCCCTCTTCCTTCCTCCCTCCTTTCTGTGGTTCCCAGAGCTGAACCCTCCTGGTACTCCAGGGCTGGAGCCACAGGCATGCTCTTTTCCAGGCGTCAAAACCATGATGAGGAAAGAGTGTTCTCGTAAGCAGCCCGTGGCCTGTGTGGTTGGTGGCTTTCATCTGTGTTCTGCCTCAAGGACTTCCAGGTTGCTATCAGGGCATGCTGGCAAGCATGTCCTTGAGTGTGTTACTGTCCTGCCCCTCTGGCCACATCTGCAGGCTCATTTTGTGGTGGGACTGGTCCTCAGGCCTCCCCAGCAAATGGCAGAGATCCAAGTCCACATGAATTAGTCATTATGTTACCATATCAGTGTGTCACATTCAAGCTCTGACATCAGGATGACACCCAATTTCTCGGCACTGACTCCTTACCAAAGAAGCCCACAGTGCTGGCATATTTTGCATTCACCAGCTGCTCTCAGAATCCAAACGGGGTCAAACCAGTCAATTCTGGCATGTTTTAATGTTTGTAGAGATCTGAAAACTTTTCTTCCTGAAAGACACCTCACCACAGCCTACTTTGAGTTTGACTTTTGTGGTGTTTCCCTTCTGCTGATGTTCCTGGAGATATTGCAGAGTTGCAGAGCCAGCAAAACCGTGGAGCTGGGCAGAGAGAGCCTGTGGTGCCTGTGCTTACAGACACCGTTCATTTTATTTTTGCTTCTGGGTGGGAAGCCAGCAGTTGGTTTTAATCCCAATTTAAATGCATCTCTCTCAGAGTCTGGCTCTTTTCTTGTGTAATACTGCGCCACTGAGATATTCTGGGACACTTTTACTAACCATGGCAGAGATGCATTCCTGGAGACTGGAGTGAGGGTGTTTTTCAGTGCAGGGCCACATGTTTGAGTGATTCCAGCTGGGAAACCCACTTTCTCTGGTGGTCTGATGGAGCCCAGGTTTACTGACCTTCATAAAACTGTGCCACCCACTGCAATAAGACCCCCCTCCATGCCACACACATCCCTCTTTGCACTGCATACCCAGTGACCTGGGACTTCACACTTGGCTCTCCTGGGTTTGGGCAGGCAGAGCAGTTTAAAGGCAAGGATGTCAGCGAGGAGAAGGGCAGAAAACAAAGCTACCCACGAATGACAGTGGGCTTCTCTCAGGCTCCAGTGAATGCTTTGAGAGAGCCAACATAGTTTTTGGAAAGCAAATGTTACATCCTTAATTCCTAATAATCTCTGCTGCTGAAACAGGATGCAAACATCCTCTGCTGTGATCCTGCTTCTCTCCTACTCTTCAAAAAAATTGAGGGGTTATACCTACACAAGGTGACTGCCTACCCTAGCTCCTGTTGTCCCCCTTATCTCCATTCAGATGCTAGTGATGGTTTAAACCAATGTTTGTGATTCACATGTCTAAAGCAAAGCTAGGCAGAAGGTCTGTAGACAGTACAGGAGATAGCTATTTTTATCTCTCCTTTCCTAAGTCAATATTGGGATAGGCAGCAATGAAAAAAAGCCAACATATGGAGAAGGAATTTGAAGCCAGGAGAGCTTCAGAAGCTGTCGGAACAAGCAGCCCCACAGGGCAAAGGGCATCAGAGAGTCACTGGCAGGTGCTAAGTGGGCTGGGGGACCATTTGTCTCCCAGAAAAAAAGGCACTTGACTCTTCAGATAATTACAATGGCTTCTGTCCACTCAAACTGCCTAACTACCTATATATTTTAACTCCTGTAAGCAGAACTACATGCCTCTGACTTCCCTGTTAATGGCAGAGGCTACAGTTATACGTCCGAGCACGATTTTGATCAGCCCCCAGCTGCAGAGCTGCTGGTGTTTCTGGAGTAAAGCATTTCCTCAAACCCTTCATCTTGTCAAGTTAACTAAATCCTACTATGTCCTGAAAAATGATAATCAGAGCAAGCTTCATAGATTTATTTAGCCCACCAGAGACTCTGTTTGCATCCTTCTTAACAAGAGGTTCCCAACAAAGTTTCATAGAGGCATGGATTTAAATAATGCCTTTTTCTTATAGTAGAATAAAGCACATTGGGAGAAAAGTAACTGAGAAGAGAAAATGTTAAGTTTGGTGATGGATAGGAATTTCAAGAATTTATTTGGATTTACTTTGGCTCCTCAGATGTTTTCTTCCATCACAAAGAGAGAGGGAAAGGAAATTCTGTATTCTCTTGACAATAAGTTTCTATTCTGTTTGACTATGAAAATGGAAAAGAGGGATGAAGTGGCCTGTTTCTACTCTATTCCTTCTTTGCAGTGTCCTTGACTGGTGGACAAAGAGAGCCAGAGCTCACCGTTCCAATTTGGGCATTTTACATCCTTACTGCTATTCCTTCAGCACTTACCCTGCTAACATGGGACAGAGGAAGCAAACATGGATGGGAATAGGGGCCAAGACGATGAGGGTTTATCCCACCATTCCCTTTCTCTGAAAGAAACCTCAGATGGCTAAAATCAGCACAGGACCCATCTTTCCAGCTCTTGCAGTACAAGTCCTTTCAGAACTGCAGTCCAGGTTATCCCACATTTGCTTCCTGCACCCCTCTGAGGCACCCGCGCAGGGAGGAAGGATGGTGGGTAAGCTCATTGCAGCAGGAGGTTGTGGCATGATGTGCTGACTGCTTCCTAACTCTTCCAACCTGCTCAACAAACAGCTTAAAAGATTACTATGTGAAAGAGTCACCTTCACCATGATGTTTTTGTTCACTGATTCAGCAGAGTCCTCTCGCAAAAAGAAGGCAGGCAGATGAGGCTTGATATTCCTGTACTTTTGAAATAACAAACAAGATTTGACTCCTCCTACATCCAACACCACTTAAAAAGAACAAAACACAAAGTCCCTACTATTCATACATCACAGGGAATCAAAGGGAGCTGATTCTCTCCCCCCCCCCCAAATTTTCCTACACATCCTAAAGAAAGATCTGATGAACCTGTGGTGAAAGCCTGGGACTACTCAATGGGACTACTCAAGAGAACGACAAACATCCTTGTGATTTCATTGGGGCTGAATGTCAGACCTGAAAAAAATTGGCTGGCATCTTCTCACCAATTGCAATCAAGTTATGGTGAAATAATTTCTATTAGGAACATGTGCCTAACAAATGAAGTATTTTCAGACACAGAAACTATTAAATGATGTCTTGTCATCTGATTCATGGTAGCTAGAAAAAAGTTCGGTAATTTATGGGTCATCAGTTTTTCAGCATTCCTTCAGAGACTTCTTTCAGAGTTTGTTTACCAGGAGTACTAAGCAATTGCCTTCTGAAAATTGCTCCTTCTCAGTGTGTTGAGTTTAGCAGACAGATAACAAGGTTTGCACCAAAAAAGCCCTGTTGACAAGGAAGGTATAAATTCAGCTTCATTGCAATGCCTGTGTTGTGGCTAGAACAGTGAAATTCTTGACTTCACCAGCAAGAGGAAGCTTGTTACTGCCACAGCAGCAACCATATCATTTTAATTTTTTGTTTGTTTGTTTGTTTGTTGTTTGGACAATGTCCTGTAAAATGGGAAGTTTCTGTACATATATTTTAAACACACTTGGTTATCAAGGGTTAACTTGGTTAGTGGAACCAAAGTGAAAGTTTTAAAATGCTGCTGCCATGGAGAACAAATGCCTTCAAAGTGCCTATAGCATATGTTATTTAAAAGAGCACTGAAACAATGTTCTGGTTTGAATTATTTTTCTTCACAGTACTTCTCTAACTTTATTGCCAAAGAAAAGACTTCCAGAGCCAATTTTTAATCTTAATTATAGCAGATTCAATCTGGAATATTTCCCTTGAAGTTAGAGTTACACCAGATTTACACAAAACAGAATCTGGCCCAGTTTCTACATTAGACTCTTTCTCAAAAGATAATTTAGGTCAAAAACCAGAATATCTGCTTGAAACAGACAGCAGTCCAGGGATCAAAACCTACCTACATGCTGCCATATGCCCTGTTCTTGAGACACGCCAGAGCTTCCCTGTCTGAGCTAAGCCTGAGCTGTAGCTTCACATCCATGGCTGCAGAGAGAGGACCTATACCTTCATTTTCCTCTGATCTCACTTTCTCATTTCTCTCTCTGCAACCACCTCGCTCAAGTGAAGTGCATATGACTGAGTACTCTAAAGGACTGTCAACAGCAGACAGGCAAATAAACATGTAACTGAAGTAGAAGGTGTTCCCTGCAGAATGAGATGAGGTACAAACTGAAACGTGGTGACTTCAGACAAAAGGAAAAGCCCAAATAGACTTTTGTAGAAGGGACAGAAAAGAGTGGAACGGTTTCCCTTGACTTTTCAGCATGCCAGTTCCTCCTGTCTCCCAACTAAAGAAAGAAAACTGAACACGTGGGCTTCGATCACTGGCACTCCTGGAATGGCTCTGAGCACGATTGGTGCCTGCTTGATTTCTTCCATCACAGATTAGGGTTATAGAACTAACTTCAATCTTGTGTTTGAGTACAGGAAACACACGGTGCAGCAAGAAGAACGACAATGTGATTCACACCT
The DNA here is from genome assembly GCF_965140245.1 of Athene noctua. NCBI lineage: Eukaryota > Metazoa > Chordata > Aves > Strigiformes > Strigidae > Athene > Athene noctua. The sequence goes on from NC_134040.1 coordinate 31,080,610, forward strand.
CTTGCCAATGCACCTCCAGCACAGTCCTGGTAAATAAAAGTAAAATGAATAGCTGAATTCAGTGACTAAGAAGAATGACTAAATTTGTTTCCAGGTCTGAAGCTTTTTGCTGACTATCTCAAGGTGGATGCTGATTCTTGCAATTCCTAATGGTGGATTAGGAGATTACCTGTTTTGGAAAGTATTGGGTGAAACTCGTAACCTCCACTTTCTCCACACAAAGCCCAACTCTGAAAGCTCTTAGGAGGCACTGATGGCTTTCCCTCCTCTTTATACTTGTGATAGGGAAGACCCGTGCTCAGAATCTCTCCATGCCACAGAAACAGAGGGAGAATGTTTTGTTTTTGATGGTATTTCGAAGCATGAAACATCCAGGGAGGAGAAGGACCCTTTCAGAAAACTTAGCTACAGTGAATTATTCCGAATGGATGTATTGTTAATCCCTAAGCATCGGAAGAATAACTGGCATGGGATGAAGTAGAAAAATGACATCCCACATCTGGAGTATGGAAAATTCAGGGCAGTCAGTAAACAGGTGTGTTGAGTCTCTCCTGAGCTCAGCACTTTGTGATGCTCAGCCTATCTTGGCTCTTCTGTGTCCATGGGAGGGACGCGTGGTGGACATGGTCAGCCCGGACACATGCAGGGACCTGACACCGACACCAGCCAGGGCTGGCCCGTGACAGTTTTGTCAAGGGTGGCCGTGACCACTACGTGCAGGGTGGCCTCCACACCAGCCAGCGCCCCCGTACAGAACTCAGGGGTGGGTCCCCAGCACGGCAGCCTGGGGGGTCAAAGCTGGTACTAATAGTAAATAGACGTAGAACTAAAGCAGCCTTATCTGGCTGTGTTTCTGTCCTGCTGTAATCCATTAGTTGGTGCAGCTTTGAAAGAACAAAGGCAGAGATAATGGTCTAGGGAGTTATGAACCGAAATCAAACCTGGGCGGAATCAGTAGAGGAGGTCCTTTGATTTCGGAGGGAAAACTTCTCATCTGCTGCGGCACGGGAGGAATTGCTCTCTCTGTTTTACTTACAGCACGCCACATCCCCCGAGCTGCTGAGCCGGGCCCGCGGCGGCCTGGGGCTGGACCTGTAGGTATGAGCCCTCAGACTCTTGGGGCTGGGAGGACGGCCCCGCTTCCCCATCCGCCCCAAGCCCGGTCGGTCCCTTAGTTAACAGCGGAGGCCCCGAAGGCTGGCGGGGCGGGCGGTGCCCCGGTTCGGCCGTGCTCGCTGCTCCCACGGGCTCCGGTGCCCTCTAGTGTCGCGGCCGGCGGCGGGGCTGCCCGGGCATCCCTCGGCCGGCGGCCAAGGGCACCTCCGGGGCGCCCGCAGCCCGGACGGCTCTGCCTCCCCCCTCTCCCCGCCCCGTCGGAGCGGTGGCTGGGCACGGGGCTCTCCGCCCCGCGGGCTGGGTGGCCGGGGCAGAGCGAAGCACGGAGCAGGGCGCCGGTGAAGGGCTAGCCGGAGGAGCACCCCGTTTCCCCCTTGCCTTCTGGGCTGCCTTACCTCACCCCTAAACTGGATTCGGGCCGCTGCTGGACCAGAGCGGCCTGTTTATCCTGCCCCAGACAAAAAAGCCAGGGCGGGAGAAGAAGGAAAAACAAAGCCTGTTTCTCAAAGCATAAGGCTTCCACGGCTGTTTTGGCATCTTTTAATGTCAAGAGCCAAATGCAACAATGAAAACAAAACAGCTCGATGTTGTGGCAGCAGCGGCCTCAGTGGGAAAACGGCGGGCACGGGGAGCTACCTTAACCAACCATGTGGGGAATCAAAATAAAGGTTGGGGAGGGCAGGCTGTGCAACATTAATTTCTTTTGTCTGGTTCCCTGTACTGCCGGTGACACGGGATCTCTGCTATTCAGAGCCAAATTCTGTTGAACAAACAAAATGAGGGAATCTGGTGTTGTGGAAAGAGGGAAAGAATAAAACCCCAAAGCAAAAATCCTGGTAGGGCTGTAAATGCACACAGGGTCCTCCTGCAGACAGCGCACATCTCCCAAGGGGGCTGGGGGCTTGGTAGCCCCCTGACTTGCTCCCCCTCTGTCTTCAGAAGGCCTCACCGCTGTGTTCTCCTCCCTCCGCAATAGATGGGAGCACAGATTTACAGCGGCAAGCGATGAGAGGCCGCTCCGCTTTCTCTCTCTCACAGGGGCTGGAGGGGTCTTTGCTCCAGGCTGTAGCTGCTCTTCACCTCGCAGGAGTCCCTGCTCCAAAAGGCAAAAAAGGGTGAGCAGGCTGCGGCTGACCCCCGCACCTCGCAGCGCTGCAACGCGGGTAACGATAATCAAACCCAGAGCCGCCTTCCCACCGAGACAAAAGGCTGCGGCCCCACGGCGGGGCTTCCAGCGGGGCCCGAGCCGGGCCCCCCCTCGCCCGCCCCGCAGGAGGCCGCTCGGACCCCCCATGAACCACCTATTAGGCTGCCTAATAACCTCAGCCAGCTAAATGCTGCCTGGCTCACCCTTGGGAGAGAGCCGCAGGAAAGGGCTCATTACTTGCAGCAAATTGGGACTCCTCCAGGGGAAGGGGATGCTGAGCGGGGCGGCTCGTAGCTCCCAGCCCCCCTGGAAGCGTCCGAGAGCGGAGCGAGCAGCCCTGAAAAAAACCGCCCTGTCGGTGCCCGCTGCCCGGACCCTGCCGGAGCTGCGGGCCTCGGGAGGAGACACACACACCCACACCCCCCCCGGGGGGGCAGGTTGGGAGCATAAACAGGCGAGAGCGGCTCTAGCCCGGCGCCGCAGTTTTGTTTAAGATGTGCAGCTTCCATCTGTTGCCACATAAACACACGCTAGCGGGATGCCTTATGCTCCAGCCCTTCGGGGGAGGGGAGGGGAGAGGGGACCGCCGTGGCAAAAATCCACCCCGCCCCCTCCCCCCCCCCCGGCTGTCCTCTCGCTAACCCCGAGGCCCTCGAGCCTCCATGGACGGGACCCCCCTGCGCCGCACGGGGCGGGGGGTAGAGCTCAGCAGCCGTCCCGGAGGATTTATTTTAACTACCACCTCCTTCGCGCGGGACACATCCATAGGCACCCTCGCACTTCGGGGAGGGGGAGACAGGCTCCGCGGCTATCCAACCGTGGCCGCGGGAGTGGGGCCGGTCAGACCCGGCCCTTAGCGCGGGGGAGCGGGGAGCCACGTCGGGGAAAGTGTCTCCGCTCCACCGGAGGAGCCCTGGGCGCCGGGACACCGCTGTCCCGGCCCCCGCAGGGGCCGTCAGGCTCCGCGTCCGCAGCGCCAGCCTGGCCTGGCAGGCAGATTTGCCAGTCCTCAATTTGCAATTTTTATTTTTCGCTGGGTCTTGTGAGATCCCACGTGGAAGCCGTTAACGACCGCTCGATAATGATCATGACAAAGGCATTATTCAAATGAGGCAGGTAATTGCAACCAGAAGGCGCCTCCTCCCCTTTCCTTTTGCTCCTTTCTTTTTGCAAGAGTAACTCTCGCATTACATCCCACCCTGACGGTACTTCGACAGAATCACCTCCACCCCCCCGCACGTTAAAACCACGTAAGTTCAGGCCGGTAGATCGCGGCCCGATCGCCTCGGGGCTCACAGGCGGTTGCCGCCGCCGGTCTGAACCGCACATCTTCGTGGGGCTTAAATCTGCCAGAGCCCGCAGCTCCGACCCAAGTCGGAGGATGTTTCCCCAAGGACTTTTCCCTCCACAAATCGAGGGGTTCAGGCTGCCGGGGTGCGCTCGCCCCCCCAGGTAGAGAGGTCCAGGGTGCGGTGTGTTTTGGTTTTGGGTGCTTTTGTTTTCCCTCTGGGTTGTTTTCGGTTTTTTCTTTGGTTTGGGGTTGTTGTTTTTTTTTTTTTTCTTTGCTTTTGACTCACTGGGAGTCTGTTGTTTATTCACAAGCATTACGGTATCCTGTTAGCATTCCGACCAGGGGCTGCTCACAGATCTGACTCCGATGATTTCCTGGAGGAACATGTGGAAGCAATAGCGGGGCTGAGCGCTCACCCGAGCCGAGGATGGACTAGAGGCGGGCGCGCCGCCGGGGGCCCTGCCAGCCCAGCCAGGGGCACCTCAGTCTCAGCGCCCTTCCCACGGGAGACCCTTCTCGTTTGTGCCCCCATTCCCTTCGGGGCATCTTTGCTTTAGAGGCTTAATTCTCATTCACTCGGAACAGAGGAAAAACCCCACCAGATCCTGGCCCTTGACTTTGCGAACAAACGTTTCTTTTTTTTTAATACTAAAAGAAAGAAAGAAGTGCGGGAGGACAGGAGGACTCCGGGGCGCCGCTCTCGGGCTGGTGACCTCCCCAGGAGGCGGGCAGGCAGGAGGGCAGGCAGGAGGGCAGGCAGGCGGGCAGGCAGGCGGGCAGGCCTCCTTGGCCGCTCCTTTCCTGAGGCTGCACTGCCCCCTCTCCCGCAGCCGCCGCATCGCCCCGCCGGCCCCGCTCGCCTCTTCCCGCAGGGAGTCTGCGGCAGAAGGGCTGCAAGGGCAGCGCCCCGGCAGCTCCCTTGGCCACCCCTTATCGCCAGCAGATAGCGACGGCCAACAAAGCAGAGATACCCGGTGCTGTCTCCCCGGCGGGGATCAAAGCTCCGTCTGGAGTGTGTTCAAACAGGACGGGCTCGGACGTGCGCTGCCCTCGACTCCACAGGCACCTCCGACCCTCGCCGTGCCCCCCTGCTTGGTCATTACTGGGGTTTGTTTGCTCTGGGCAAAGCAAAGGCAGAGAGGAAGAGACGAGCTTTCCCGGTCCCGTCGGAGCAGCGGGGTTCGGGGGGGCTGGGTCCTGGCGATGGTTACCTTTCGTTGTGTCTTTCATTCATAAAAGTTAGTGAGTCTTCTCTCTCCCTCTCTCTCAGTGCCTCCTGCTCCTGGCAGGCTCACGGCCGTCCATCCAGCTCGCTAGCCCAAGCCCAGGCTCAGTGGTGTACAAAGGACACGAGGAAGCCGCAAATTCGTTTCCAGATCAAACTCCCCATCCATAAACTCACATTGTGACCGTGGACGCCGAGCCCGGCGCCCGACCCACCGTCCTGTTGGGTCTGAGGAGGGAAGGCTCATTCATGAAATTGGGAGTTTTCATGAAAGTTGTTTGGGTTTTTTTGGTTGTTTTTTTTTTTTTTTTTTTTAAATGTTCTCCCCCTGCAGTGCAAAACTCCCCTCTTCCCCCCTTCCTCCCCCTCGCCCCTGCCATATGGCTAACCTCCCCCTCCCCTGCAAGGCTGGTGAAATCTGGAGGCAGAGACTGGCCCCCCTGCCTGCGTAAGAGCCTCCCGCCGGCGCGCTCGCCTCCGGCCGCGGGGCTGGGGGCGCCGGGGGAGCCAGGGCGGCTCTTATTCTGAAGGGGCAGGAGGGGGGCTTCATTTCCTGACAGCTATTTACTTAAAGCAAATGATTAGTTTTGGAAGGATGGACTATAACATTGAATCAATTACGGGACGCGGTTTGTGAGACCATTACAGTCGGATCGGGAGGGAGGGCGAGAGGGAGGGAAAAAGCGCGGCTGAGTGGGGAGAGTCACAAAAGACGTGGACATATTTTGGATATTTTACAATCTGCAGGATTTGGGCTGCGGACTATAAAGGAGAAGGTAAGAGGTGAGGGGCATTTCCCCCATCTTTTAATTTTTTTCATCTTTTCTCCCGCTTTTTTTTTTTTTTCTTTTCTCTTTTCTCTTGCTTTTTTTTTTTTTCTCTTTTATTTATTTGTTACTGTTTTAAGTGGGGGTTTTGTGTGTATGTGTGTTCCTTTTTCCCCGATGCTCCGAGCGGGGTGGGGGGCGCTTTCCTGCGGGGCGCAGACGGCGGGGGGCGCGGGCGCTGGCGGCCCCCGCGGAGAGGAGCGGAGAGCGGGCGCTCCGCGGGCCGTCGGGGCGCGGCGGCGGAGCAGCGCGGGCACCGCTAATGACAAACACATTGGGACGGCAGGGGCCACCGCGCCGCATTCCTGCCGCGCGGGCGGGAGCGACCCGCCGGGGCTTCGCGGGCAGTGGCGGTGCCCGCCCGGGGGGGACGGGGGGACGAGCACCGACAAAGTAAGCGGCTCCCCTCTTCTCGCATCCCTTACTTCCTTCAGAACCCCGCTGCTCTCTCGTCCCTTCCCCCACCCTTTGTTTTTCACCACCTTCCCTTCTTCAGATCCCCCTTCCCACCTCACTCCCTCTGACCGGGTAGCCTAAAATGCCCCGAGATCCCGGGCGGGGACACGCACACCCGCACCCCTCGCCACCCCAAGGCAACCCGTTCTTCATCCCTGCGCGCCCCGTCTTTTTTTTACACGTCTCAGCGGAAGGGAAGATGCTGAATTTAGGCAGGACTGGTACCTGGAGCCTTTCCAGTTTACAGCCCCCTCTTGCAAGGGAAGCGCCAGCCCCGCTGCACGCCCCGCCGGACTGCTGGAGCCCACCGCCTCCTACCTCGGGGGAGGGCAACGTCTTCGCGGCCACCGTTTGGATTTTGTCAAGTGCGGAGGTTGCAAACTTGCCAGCCTCTGCCAGGCTGGAGTTCCCTGGAAAAGTCCTAGGAGCAAGTAGGAAATGGTTTTTTGGCTGTCCGCGGCATTGCTCAACATTTTTGGACGCGGATCCCGCAGCCCAGGAGCCGTTCCAGAGAACAGGACTTGGACAACTTTTTCTGGAGCCGGCAGAGACAGCTCTAGCGAGGCGGCAGCAGCAGCCCCGGGGCGCAGCCGCCAGCCTCCGGGGCTTGCTCGCATCCCGGCGGGGAGGCGGCCGCGGGGCAGAGACGGGGGCGATGCCCTGGCCCCCGCCCGCGCCGGGGGCACGTTTCCAGCGCCCCTCGACGGCATTTTCGGCGCGTCTTTTGCAAATGTTCCAGCTCCCTGGCGCTTCCCCGGGGACAAGGCTGCAGGCCCGGGGCGGGCAGGGCAACGCCTCGGCCCGGATCGGACAGACGGACCGGTCCGCAGGGCTGCGGGGACATCGCTCTCCCTTGGTCCCACAGCTCCGAGCCTGGGCACAACGTCTGTCCCCCCCTCCGGGAGTCCCGCCTCCCCTCCGGACCCCGACCCCTCGGGGTCCGCGCCTCGCCCGAGGGGAAGGGCTGAAGAAGAGGCTCCGGGTCTCAGCGCCAGCAGAATTAGCCAGCCCCGGAGGAAAATACGGCTTCGTTCTGCCCCTCTCCGTCTCCCCTACCCCGCTTTTCTTTTTTCTTGGATACCTCTTATTAATAAAAAAAAAAAAAAAAAAAAAAAAAAAATCGCTCCAGCTTGGCAAAGACTTTCCTATTGTTTCCCAGACAAACAGCGAAGTGGCTGGGAGTTGCCATCTCTGCTAGGTTCTCTCGGTGTCCCGGGCACCCTTTGATCCGCAGCAGCTCTAGTCGTCCGGCTCCGCCGAGGTGCCGCGGAGCGAGGGGCAGCCGCGGCAGCGCCGCTTCCCCGCTCCCTGGGGGCTGTCGCTCGGGCTCACCGCGGGCAGGCAGGGTCTGGCAAGCGCCCGCAGTCTGATGGGGGCTGGAGAGTGTGAATGTAACCCTTCCCCCGCCGCCATCCCCACCCCAGTCCCGGCTGGCTGTAGGCGACCCGCTGTCTCCCCGACGGGGCGCACCGGGGGAAGGGGGGCGGCCTCAGCATCTCCCAGGACCGATACAGAGCCCAGCTGGGGTCCCAGCTCGACTGCCTTAACTCCGTGTCCCTGGATGGAGCAAGAGGCGGGATCAAAGCAAGGAGACGGGCATCAAAGGTTCCTCTGTTATCGGCTGATCAAAATCTGAAACTGTGGAGATGCGACTTTTAACTCTCGGTCTGGAAACGCTAGGGAAAGATCTCCCAGCAAGGGACTTCTGTTTTAGCTTCTAGTTAACAAAGAGCATTTTAGAAAGGCCCTCAGCTACACAGTGGTTTAGCCAACCTCAAAGCTTGGAAAAAAAAAAAAAAAAGTTTGAAGAAAAATGAGACCTCACAAAGCACTGGGATTTAGGAGTCCACAAGCAAACCAGCTCTCCCAGCCTGCAGGCGCTCTCCCGCTGCTTTAAAATGAGCCCCCTTGTTCTGGTGCTCCTCTCCAGGCACCACAGGGCGGGAGGTGTGCCAGTCTGGCTGCCATCGAGCACTGGGGCCATCTTTGCTCTTATTTGCCCATGGATGTATGGGAAATCTTCATGCGGCTGTGAGAGTAATATATAGGTATTAGGTTTCAAGCAAGCAGGAAGTAATATTTTAATAAAATACCTCTCTGCAGTACTACAGTATTGAGCTAGGATTCGAGTACAATGTATATAGACAGAAAAAGTCTTGCAGACCCCAGACCTTGCTGGTTATTTCCAGTTGGTCTGAAACTGAGCATGAAATATATAACTTTACACAAACCTCTCCTCGCTTGCATCCTTGGATCATCATGGCTACAATGGTGTTACTTCTGTATGGAACTCTGAAAATTTCAATAGAAGATGCTTGCTTCTCTTGTTTTAAAGACTAAGGAATGACTTCTGAGAGGTTATTTTTCCTGGTGGTGGCAAGAATTGCTGATAATTTTAAAAAAGCAAACAAGTAAGCAAACAATCCTTTCTCTCCCTCTTGCCTTGCTCTCCTGCTTGACTCATCTCTTTCAAGCCAATAAAGCTTTGCATGGGCACCCAAGGGAAAAGTTTGCAACAGCTGGGATTCCTAGCTCTTGTGGTCAACAGAGATGGATTGGTTTCTCCATGCAACGCTTCTGAGCACTTGAGTTGGGATCTGAGGTGTTTGATTTGTTCCTGAAAACCTGAGTGATATGTATTCTTTGGAAGTGTCCATCTTTTTGTCTGTTTGCTGAGACAGTCTGGAAAATCCTCTTTGGACCGGGTGAGGAAATTTCGACTGCAAATTTCCTCCCGCCTTTAGTTTCTAGACTGGTGGAGTCTGTTCTTGAGGGTTAGACTGAAGAACTGGGTTGACTAAAAGGCTCGTCGGGTAGCAGTCTTCACCGTGTGTCCTGCAGAACCTGAAGCGCTCTGCAGGAGCCCAGCACTGGGCTAGTCTTGGTGCATAGTTATTCCTGTGTACAGGCTATACTGGATGCAAATAGTTGTAAAGGGATGTGGAACACGCCTCGTTTCAGGAGAATATTTGTCAGTCTTTTCCACTGAAGAAATTTTCTTTTGTTGTTTGAGCCTTTCCCCAGTGAAACCGTTGGACCTACTTGCTAGTGCTACAGGGCAGCTCTGCTCTTGTGGAGAACTGAGTTTGCAGTTTGGGAATTGAGAACCAAGAAATGTTTAAGGATGTCCTGTCTGAACACTTACATTTGGCTAGTGGCATATACCACAAGGAGGAAATGTGTCCCTCCTTTCTTGGGCTGGCCTTAGGTCTTCCTGGAAAAGATCAGTCTTCCCAGAAGGACAGACTGCCACTCTGACAAAATCACCATTGAACTTATCCAGCCCTCTCATAACAAGGATAATCACATCATTATGTGCCAAGATTAGCAATCCAACTACTGTCCTATCAGTTATATAAATACAGAGCAATAGAGACCAGTTTGGTTTTTGGTTTTGTTTGTTTGTTTTTAAATCCGTGAACTCGCATGAAATCAAAATATAAGAAATTTGAAATTTAAGTTGGTCCATGAGACCCAGTTTAAATTCCGTCTGCTACATTGAAGATTAGCGTTGCCTTCTGCTAGACAAGCAATTTGGCTCATTAACGTGGATCAACATTGCCATCCTGTGGCCAAGAGGATGAACTGTAGTGATTGGGTAGCTGGAGGGAAATCAGTCTGGTAGTCTTCAGTCTTCTGGTAGACGGGCTAGTTTTCTGTCTTGAAAAACGTCCTTGTTTGATTTACAGGAGTATGAAAAAATATATACCGTTGACTCTTCTTGGTTCACCACCATGCTTTCTCTCTAGGTCATGTAGAGCTGTCACCTAGGCATATCACCATTTTCTAAACATATTTCCATTGGCTTTCTGGATATTGATTTTATTTTCTGCGGCGCAGTCAATGAAATCCTTCTTGGTAGGAAGTCAGCTCTTGGCAGTGAGTGTCTGGAAGATTGACTCCTCGCTGATAACAGTTCTTCAGATGTTATTTTCCTGATTTTTTTTATCACTAAAGCACACAAGAGAGATACCAGGATTTGTCAGATCCTTTCAAAACCCAGGGGTTAAAGTTGATGCAATGACTGTTTTACGCTGGGCAATCAGCCTCCCCTGCAGAAAGTTTGACAAACCCCTCATGGCATCATCTAGCTTTCACTATACATGCCCATGCTTCTATTTTAGCTAAGAATGTTTAAGGTATGCAAGGAATTAAGGTTGGCTCAAACTTACTGTGTATGAGTGGTGCATAAATCTACTGGCTTCAGTGAGGTTACATCAATCTATGGTTTGATGGAGCAGTGTTAGGAGCTGAACCTGATGGATTTGCTCGGGGCTGAGATTTGGGATGTTTTAGGATAAAGTGGACTGCTTTACCATAAGGAAGGTAAAAACGCCAAATAAGTGTGTACAAAAAACTAGGCGACTGTAAATAAACAAAAACATAAGTGTACCTACTCGGTGTTGTGGAAATGACTAAACTCTCTCTTGTCCAGAAGTGTGAAATTTTACCTGTGTTAAACCTTGACTCCAGCACTGACGTGGGAGGATATGCTGGTGATGGGACTCCAGCTTGCTTAAGTCAAATGCATGATGTAACTAAATCCAGTTCAAATAGATTTTGAATACAGATGATGGTGAATCCTTCGTACCTTATTCTGTCTTTCACAGTGAGGAAGTGTTGCTCTGGGTCTTGATGAGATTAACGGGGCATTGAGGAAAGATCAAAGCTCTGGGTTGTGAAAGAAAATGCAAATTTAGTTAAGTTCTTGTGTTTTTAGACTGCAGCTGTAGATTGAGGGACTCAGCTCTTACTGATTTCTACGGCAGCCCATTAAAGAGAGCAAATTCAAAGTAGCACTGTGGAAATGCCATTACCTGTACTTACAGTAGTATAGTCATGGGGCTTCAGTCCTCACTTACACACACAGCTCTGCAACAGCACAGGTCCACTTCAGCAGAGCTGCTGCAGACTGGTGTACAAGAGATGAGCTAGGTTTGGTTTTTTCTCCTTCTGTGCTGCATCACTTGCATTGAATAGTCTGGAAAAACAACACAAAAGGGCGAGGAAATTTGGCATACAGTGGGGTAACGTCTTGTGAATCTTGGGAGGCTAGGAGTCAGATCAGTAAAGCAGAGCAGGGTAAGTCTTTAAAGATTTACAGTGGGTTACTTTATGAGAAAAAAATACAGAATATAAATGTAATAGAAATGAGTAAGGAGGCTGAAACCAAGGGACTTCTTTGATATCCGAGAGTCTGTTATCAATAGGAGACAGATAGATAAACACATGGCAATTATTGCTAATTGAAGACTCATGCAAAATGCCTTGCTTCTGCTGGAATGTTGTCAGCTAAATTTCTGAAGTTTTTTTTTTTTTATTTGTACATTTTTTTGAGGCTGGTAGTTTGTAAATTTAATCCTGGTTCTGAGACCTTTATGTTTGATTCAAGTATCATGCTATGCAAAGCATGCTGTATGCTCTGCACATTGGGAGAGGAAAGCAAGACTACTTCAGAAACACTCCTTGGCATATTGTAAGCATTTAACTCCCATATGGCACTGCCATAGTCGTAATAACTATATGGACCTACGTGCTTTCCTATCTCAGCATCAGGAACTGAATACTGGAGGGTGAATAGAAACTCTCCAGAACGTTTGAAAAGTAGTCCCTGTCTTGGCACATCATCCTTTATTTCACTCCTTGGTCTGTGTTTCAGATTAGGGGCTCTTCCATGCAGTCTTTTTTTTTAATCTATATTGGTTTGGGGCCAAATTCAGTTACTATTAAAGTCACCAGCAAAATGTCCTTTGATTTCAATGGGAGCAGGGTTTGCAGGAGCTTCTCCTCTGGAAATTATCTAGTAGAGTGCTCAAAGTTTTTAAGTAGAAATATCATTAGATGGCACAAAAAATACATAGATGCTTACCGCCATTGTTGCCTCTTTAAGATTGATGCCTTACGATTATGTGTTTGAAAGCTGAAATTACTGCATGTGATCTATGACTCTCCACACTGTTGGGGAGAAGAGATGCTTTGAGAATGGCAGTGCTGGCCTACAGCCTGTCGTGGATTTATTCCATTAGAAAATTTCAGCATATGTTTTAAATAGCCTGTCTCTCGATCAAGGGAATTCTTGCTAAATAAGCAATAAACACTATTGTATTGCATTGTATTCAGGAAGCTATATATATGCATATGTACAATGGCAAAACAAAAATATCATTCAGGATTGTACTATTTGTAATAAAAGTAGCTTTAAAATATGCTTTTTCTCCCATAAAAGCTGCTTACAGCTAAAAGGTCAGAACTCACTGCATAAAGCCATTGCATTCTCACTGATGCCTGTGAGGGTACCCTCTGTGCAGGGTGTTTCTGTGGGCTCAGTCCCGGAGGCAGCAGTGGGCAGCAGAGCCGCTTGCAGGCTGTTTGAAAGGGGTGTGTGCCAGGATTTGACTTCTTACACTGCCAGTGGAGATGAGGGCTTATGGTGCCTTAGCTGTATTCCCCATGCAGGTCATGTAGTCCCGTATACCTCGTGTGAGGTGGTGACATGAGTCCCAATGGGCTGCGGGTGCGAGATGGGGTCCCTGGCCTGGCACTGTGCCAGAAAGCTGTGCTAGAGCACTGCAGGAGAGGGGTCCTGCAAACTCTCATACCGTTGTCAGTCCATTAACTGGCTCCTTCTCACCTTCTTTCTGTTTCAGTTGTTGGTAGATATGGGTACTTCCCCCCGGATGTTCCTGATCCTGGGATGTTTTCTCACAGGTAATGTTCCTCAGTCCTCTAAGCCTCTCCACCCCTATTCCTTTCTAAATTCACATTTAAGCTTGCTTTCATTCTGCCCATGACAATAAATGCCAAATAGTTGCCAGCTGACTACTGACTCAGTTTTTCTGCCCTTCCCTTTGGTAGGCTAAGACCTACCAAGAAGTCAGCACTTCTGCTGGCCTGTGCCGGCCACTTTGGCACCCCTACAGCTGCTGTAACCTCCCGCCTGGGCTGTCTGCCTGTGCAGGGAAAGTGAGCCTGCTTACCTCCAGCTGTCCCAGCCCTGCCCTGCTGGGGTTTCTCCAGCACCGTGGTGCAGGCAAGGCTGCCTGTGTGGGCTCCCCATGTCCTCCCACGCCACACCACCTAACCGCACTTGCCGGGGCTGCCTGCTGAGCCTCCCAACATCTGCTGAGTGAATGGTGCTGGGAGGGGAGGGCAGGGTTTGCCACAGGGTACCAAATATAGAAAGGGCCCATAGACTGAGATAACATGTGCAGGAGTGAGAAACTGGTTTCAAAGACAGTCTGGATTCCTGTTGCTGGTTTATTGCACAGAGCCCACTTACACGTCATGGGCCTAAGTGCTTGTTTACTGTTCACTACCTTATCCATTTTGTGCAGGTCATTTGATAGGCTGAAACAGCCAATCTGTTTTCCTGGTGAATTCCCCGTTGTTCTAGGGTGTGGATCCTCTAATTTTCCTTCTGGGAGTTGGATCTGCACAAGGACACCTACAAATTACCTAGACTTGCAAATCTGAGCCTGTAACTGGAGACTGCATCTGCAAACCAGTGACATCTACAACATAGAGTTCAGCAAATTATAGTTTTATTTGGCTATAAACCTTCCGTACATTTTGGCTAGAGGTAGACCTGATGCACGAATTTTCAGTCTAAGCCCCTGCTCTGTCCCTTTGCAAAAACAGAAGACAGATGTAAAATGCAGGTGTTGGTCTTGGGAAGTGGTTTCTAACTTTCAGTTGTGAGCTTACTCAAAGGCTGACAGAACTGCTGGTTTCCTGCCCATTGCTGTAAGGAGCTGTAAGATGCCCGTGACCCAGCAGACAGGGTGTGGGTTTCACTGGTCTGCAGCAGAGCCTTCCCCACACTTGGGTCTGGGAAGTTGAGGTGTGGATTTGGAGCCATCTCTAACTTCACCTCTGTCTTTCACCTCTTGATTTGACAAATAGAAGTCAGCAAGCAAACGCTTAGCATTTCAAAGGGAAGCCGTTTGCCATTCATTGAACAAAGCTCTGGCTTTCAACGAGAGCAAATTTCCTGGGACATCATTATATCTGAAACAGTCAGAAAAACAGCTGCTCTGGATCCACTCTGCTTTCTTTCACATCCCTGTGCTGAGACTGTTCTGTGTGTTCATATGGTATTTATTGATGTCTTTCTGCAGGACCGTTCCTAACATTTTGCCAGCTTCCTCTGCCAACTATTGTTCCTAATAGGAATGAAATGGTGGTACAGCTGAATTCCAATTTCACACTCAGATGCTCTGGAGACAGCGAAGTGAGCTGGCAGTACCCAGTGACCGAGGGAAGCCACAGGATAGACATTAGACATGAAGAAAACAACAGTGGCCTTTTCGTGACAGTGCTCGAAGTACGAAATGCCTCAGCTGCACATACGGGCTTGTATGTTTGCTATTATAACCACACTCAAGTGGAGGATGGGGAAGTGGAAGGGAAGGACATCTACATCTATGTGCCTGGTAAGTGGGGGATGCCACAGCCGTACCCAGAGGTTTGGATGGGAGACCTGAACGGTGGATGTTCAGAAGAGGCATATTGCTGGTGACAGTTTGCTGTCAGAGGAAGATAAATTACTCCAGGGCCATTTCCTAATGTGTAAATCAAGACCAATCCCTGTGAGTCTACGGATATATTCCTCTTTCTTTCAGTTGGTTTTAACTTTTTTGGTACGAGTTTTAGTTCTCAAGATGAGGGATGAATTTGCAACTTCAGAGCTGAGGTCTTCTGACTGCCAGGGGCTGGGTGGTAGACCTTGCTGGCCAGGTCAGCTCAGCTGTCGGAGTATGTCCAGCCTTCAGGTTTGCCTGGCCCCCAAGTGGAGATTAACATCAATGTCAGTCCTTTCAGCAGTGACTTGGGTGGATGTTTTGGGATGTGCACTGTTGAAACCAGTGTCATGTCACACTAAAGACTTTGCCAGATGAGGAAGGCCATATCTCATTTTTAACCTGAATTAAGCATGAACTGAAAACTGGAAAAAGCTCCTGTGTGCACAGGACCTGGGAAACATAAAGCAAGAGAGATGTCTTGGGGGTGGCTGCCACAAGGGAGGGTCAAATAAGAAGGGTTCTTGCTGGCCAGTCTGACATATGATTAAAAATATGGTGCTACCATGCAGTGCCTTGTAATTTTCAAAGCAAACACAGCCTTCCTAGACCCTGCGCTACCTTTCTCTTTGGTGGTAGAAAACCTGTTGGACCCAGAAAAAATGGCATCCCTTCTTTCTGGAAGTATCTATTCCCAGCTTTGCCCTCCGACCCCCTTGTTCCAACTGAAAATCTGTTTAAAGGCTTTCCACATTATCCATGGGATGAAGATCTTTATTGTCATAGCTGAGATAGGCACCAGAAGCTGAGACACAACTGACTGCCTTTGTAAAGTCCTGTCTGGATGTTTCTTCAGCGTTGGCTGGGTTCAGGGAATGAGTGGTACAACTGCAGGGCCAGGAAGATCAAATCAGTAGATTTGTTGTAAATATTTAGAACAGGAAACAAAAGAGAGAAGACATTGCAAATCATCCTGCAAAACTGCAAGGAAGACCGTGGAAGTAGAAAAAGTAGGGAAGAAAAAACGGGACTTGTTTTAATGGCTATTTTGCAGTGGTATTAAGATTTTGCAGTTCACGATGTGTGATTCAAGGACACTGATTCTTCCAAGACTTTTTCTCCATTTCCCACAACAAATGTAAAACGTTTGCTTTCATTCTTGAAGCAAGATGTTTCAGCAGAGGCTGCAGGCTTTGGCACATGTATCTCAATTTTCAAACAGCCTTAACCAAATCATCAGAAGATGTTGGTGTTAAGCAGTCTTCTAACTCACTCAGTGAAGGAATATAAAGGCAAGAGATGTAAGATTTCTTCAAGTGGGCTTTTTGGTTTGTTTTTTAAAAGCCTCTAGACATCAGCCTACCAGATTTGCAGGGCAGAGACACCCTGTAATTTTTTCCACTTGCTAACCATCAAGATGTCATAAATGCAGAAACATATCCTTTTCTCCAAATTACAGTTTCTGTTTCTGTTTCCACTATAAACTTTGTCTTTACAATTGTTTTTCCTGCAGTGAATTAGGAGGGCAATGGGTGGCAGCAACCCTCTTTAGCCAAGGAGGATTACGTTGAGACTTCACACAATATCCTATTTTCACTAACAACACACAGAAACCCAAACTAGGTGAATCCCATTTCTGTTTTAAATTACAGTGGGAAAATGAATACATGGAGTTGGCAGCATCTTTGGGATGGAGTGCTGTGTTTGGAATATTTCTACAAAGAGCCTGCCAGTGCAGCAGAAAGTCTATTGTTGGAGGGATTTGGATTGCTATTTATTAAATTTTATTATAAAGCTTTGCACAGAAGCTTCAGGCTAGTGGGGATTATTTGTTTATTCCAAATGGCCAAATGGAGATAATTTGAGGGCTATGCTTCTTAAGTTGGCTATGTTATGCAATTATGTTTTAAACTCAGACTTTGGGTTGGCTGGGTAGGAAATTTGGCATGTTTTTTGTTGACTTTAAAAGAAGTAAAACTACCAGGTGTTTGTTTGCTTTTTCTGGTTGAATGCCATTATTTTGAAAACCACATGCTGTGACCATAATTAACTATGTCTCATAACTGTAATGTTGGACATGTTAGAAATGCAAGAAGATAAGTACCTTGAACTATTTTTGATGAAATGTGGCTTTAATGTGTTCAACATAAACAACATGAAACTGATTTCTACTTTTTCACATGGAAAGGGTTTGAATTTTTTTTTCATTTTTATTTTTTGATTTTTGTATCATGCCCTACATGCAATCTCTGAAAAAGTGGGGTAATATACTGTACTAGTTTCAGTTACAATCTGTAAGTGGTCATTGGTACCCAGTTCTTGTACATGGGCTTACTACAAACAAGACAGTGTAAAATTACCTCTTGTTTTTTACAGACCCAGACATGCCTTTTGTTCCTTCTATACCAGAAGACCAGTTCATCCTAGTAGAAGAAGGTGATCCCACCATTATCCCTTGTCGGACGAGCCACCCAAATGCTCAAGTGACTTTAATTAACAGTTTAGACAAGGCTGTCTATGCTTTCTATGACAGCAAACAAGGCTTCATAGGGAATTTCCCTGCGGGCTCATATACATGCAGAACAACGGTTAAAGGTGTGGAGTTCAAGTCCGATGAGTTCCTCATCTATATTTTAAGAGGTATTTATTTCTGTTCATTAAAAAAAAAAAAAAAAAAAGTGAGAATGTTCAGCCCAGTTCTTTCCTCACACTGTAAGAGTCATATTAGCACCAGCATCACAGTTATATCAGATATTTCACCAAGGATGAGCTCCTTGCTCCTCTGGCAGTGTTGCCAGGTGCTTAGTTGCTGGTTTACTTAGCAGTTGCACACAGCTTTGATGAGAATAAAGCGTCCTTAACTTTATCTCCTCTCCCAAATGGTTGCAAGAAAAATCTTCCATAATCCATCTGTTTTCATCCTGTTTGCTGAAATGGAACGTAACTTAAAGGACTGGTGTTTCCCTGTGGCTTCAAACTGTAGGTCTTTGGGTAGTCTGAAAAACAGCATGATTAAAATATTTTGAAACAAGGTTTTTATTGGCCAGAAAGAGATTTTCAAAGATAGTCACTGATTAGCAAAATGGGAAACTGCTTTTATACTGAGTGCCTTTTCATGGGGGCATTTGAGATAGGAACTTCTAACTGAAATGTTATGCATGGATCATTTCTTTGTGGGATTGAATTCAGTGTTTGTACACTTCATGCTTTAAATACAAATCATTTATATCAGTATACATCAGCAGCACTTTCACAGAATTTTCTAGGTAATTCCTCAGTAAAGGAAGTGAAATGGAAATCTCCCCCTGAAATTGCACCTTGTGAAAATTGCATGCTTTTAAAAACTAAATCTGCGTGCTCTCTCTTCTCTTAGCTACTTCACAGCTGCCAGTTGAAATTGAAGCTCTTAAAACTGTCTACAAAACAGGAGAGACCATCGTAGTAACTTGTGTGGTCTTTGACAATGAGGTGGTTAATTTACAGTGGAATTATCCTGGAAAAGTGGTAAATCTCTCTTTTTGTTGTTGTTGTTGTTGTTTGAATGTTTGTAGTTACTTATTGGGGAAGAAGGTGGGGTTGTAAAATATTTTTCTCTTCTCTGAATGGGGACAGCTGAGGAGAGAAAACGAAGTAATTTCTTTTACATTTAGTTTACTACAAAAGACAGACAGTCCCAAAAGTTAGAGTTTGGTGTCAGTAAGTATGCAAAGCATGAGAAGAAGGTGAGGTATGACTAGGAGTTCATCCTCTGAGGGAGGAATGCTGTCTCTCAGGTCTTGTGCTGATTCAGAAAAATAAATGTGGAAATAGGAAGATCTAGGAATGTGTTGGACATCTGCACAGAGCTCTGCTGCTGAAGGTCTGAACCTCTAAAATAGGTCTCTTAAACTCTGGGTTCTTGGGCATAATAAAGGATGATGAAGAATCAAGTCCATAGTCTTAATTGTTGCTCATTATGCAGGTGTAAATTAAAATGACTCTTACACTCACTAATGAGAAAAGTCTAGTAAAAAAACACTTAAAACTTTTGGAGAATCTTGGAAATTTTCAAACTGGTGTAACATCCTTCTGCAGTGAAAATTATTATTCAATGAAACTTGGTTAGAACTAGTCTCAGCCAAGGAAGAATTTCAGAGTATCCCATGTAAAAAGGCTAGTCACTGAAGGAATGGAGTAGTTGAAGTGTACTTAGTTGTGATCTCAAATCCTAGCTTTTATTTAAGTTAGGAGTGCAAGAGGAAAAATGATTTGTTGTATTTTCCATGTTACACATCATAATCTCTGCAATATGCCACCTTTCAAAACTAGCCCGAGCATATCTTTTGTTCCAGCCTCTCATGGTAACATGGTCTACAATTTTCATCATCCTTTTATTTGCAGGAGTCTTCTTGCCTAGAATTATTCTTGTTTTGAGAGCAGGCAGAACATAGCATCTAGCAACTGGTTACTTTTTGAATGATGGATGGGATAAAAATTCACCCTCCTTCATGGGAACTGAACAAAGAAAAGTCAAACGGCTTTTGTGTCTGAGGAGAAGGTAGCACATAAGCAGTAAAATGCTCTTTCAGGCTGCTCACTCAAATTTTGGTTGATATTTGTTTTAAGTGAACAAAATATGAACTCTCAGCCTCCTCACCCTTCTGTGTTTCCTGCCAAAAGGGTGTATTTTTACAGACACATCTTTTGTGCCTGTGGCTGAAAAATACATCCCTGACTGAGTAAACAGGTCTTCTACCATAGAGGGTTTAGATGGTTGCTCTCACTCCGTAGTATCATAGATTCTCAGTGGTTTTCTTTCAGCTCAGTTACTTAAGTAAGGTTTTTTTTTCCTCCTTCAAACTACAGAAAGAAAAAGGTCTGATAAAACTTGATGATATCAAGGTCCCATCGCAGAAGCTGGTTTACACTCTGACCATTCCTGAGGCATCAGTGAAAGACACAGGGGATTATGAATGTACAGCTCGACATGCAACCAAGGAGGTTAAGGAAAATAAGAAAGTAGTCATTACAGTTCATGGTATAGTCTGATTTTAGTATCCAAAAATTATTAACACATTGGAAAACACCATTCTTGAAAAAAACTGCACAGTGTTGTTTACTCAAGGCTTTTTCATTTACAGAGAAAGGCTTTGTTCACCTGGAGCCTCAGTTTAGCCCTCTGGAAGCTGTCAATCTACATGAAGTCAAAAACTTTGTTGCTGATGTGCAGGCATACCCAGCACCAAAAATGTACTGGTTGAAGGATAACGTGACTCTGATTGAAAATCTTACTGAGATTGTTACTAGTTCCAGCAGACTCCAGGAGACAAGGTAAAAATATTCTTCTGACCCTTATTTTGCCATGTTGACTTGAGTTTCTCCCCCAGAAACCTGGGCATTGCTCCTGTTCTCGTTTTCTACCTCAGTTTGTTGTTTCTTCCTCAGTGGCATTTAACAATAATTTATTTGTTTTCTGCTCTGAAGGGTGATGCCTAATCTGCCTCTTCTTATTCCCTTCTTAACATCAGTCTCTCCAAAATGTAGAAATCTTGATTTCTGAGCACTAAACCTCTTCTGTCCCTCCAACATGTCTCCACACCAATAATTTCTAGCTGTGTTTAGTAATACAAGGGGCTTTATCAGATCCCTGCAGACTAACTATGTCCACTTGTTTCTCAGTTGTATGTTGGTAGTTATTTACTGCTTGAGTAATGACTTTAGTTAAAGGCATGCTAGAAATGCTAAATGTCACTACATTATAATCTGTACATACCCAGATTGCATGTTGCACCAAAGTGAATTTTTTTTTATGCCTGCTTTAAAAACACAAACAAAACATCTAATTTCTGCAGGTTTCAGAGTATATTAAAATTGATCAGGGCCAAGGAAGAAGACAGTGGATACTATACTTTGGTTGCTGAAAATGAAGATGAGATTAAAAGATACACCTTCTCCTTGCTAATACAAGGTAAGGACCCCCAAATCCTTGCCCACCAGAACTGATGACACACAGCAAAGACTTGATCCACTTACACATGGGATTGCCTGGAGTATGGAGATAAGAAAGGTGTGAACTGGGGTGCCTGGAGGAGTGCGTGCATGCTGAGTCCTTGGAGCTCTCCTAGGCTGATCCTGGCTTTCACTTCTGCGCTGGCCTTGAGCCAAAAAGAAACTTTATCCTCCTGCCTAAATTATTCCAGCTGACAGCGGGGACGATAGTTCATTTGCTATGATATGAGGACGTGGCATAACCACAGCACTTCCTTTTCTATGCCTCTAGCCTAAGATCTGCTCTGTCCTATAGGAGATAAGGACCTCCTGGACAAGTCTGGGTCTCTAGCTGTTGCTTAAACTGTTGGCCAAACAACACCTGTCCTACTTTATTTGAAATTTCAGACTTTTTTTTTGTGCAGACCCTGATGAATATTTTAACAAACTCTTGACTCCTTCTCAGTTCCAGCCTTGATCTTAGACCTTGTGGATGATCACCATGGCTCTGCAGGTGGGCAGACAGTGAGGTGCTTGGCGGAGGGGACACCACTTCCTGATGTGGAATGGCTGGTTTGCAAGGACATTAAGAAGTAAGAGGAGTGGGTTCTTTCTTATATAAAATATAACTTGTTCTGTCCTTGATTAGCTTAACATATTTAGTTACTGTACCATGTTTTCCTCATCTAGGAACAGTAAACTCTAGACCATTTTTTTATTTTTAGAGGCACGTTGTTTATATTTCAAGAGAAGTTGTCAGTGCCTTTCCTATTGTATCCTGTAGGAGAAGACACAATGCATTAATTCAGGAGGTTTCTCTCATAAAAGCTTTGTGTTCAACAAGTGAACTCAGCAGATTTCACAGTCCTGGTTTGAGTAAGGATCTTGAGAAGCAGCTGTCCTTCCATTCAGGGAGTTCTTATTTCACACATAGTTCAGTCTGCCTCATGAACACTCCTGTGTGCTTCTACATTTTCACTTGTAATTATTTCCCTGCTAATTTTAACTTTCACCTTCAAAATATTTTAGACATGTGGAGTAATTACTCACATTTTTGCTAGTTCTAGACTGGGTCTGTCTGTGACTACTGGGAGACTCTTTTGCCTTGGAAGGTTATCACCAGGAAGAGGGAGACCATGCATGGAAGAAGGTTAGGAGCCCTGGGCACCTCCCAGCTGTGTTCTGCTCTCATTGTGCTAAAACCTCCTACTGCCTGGTGGGATGATTGTCCTCCTAGCCCTGCCACTGAAAACCTTGTACAGCGCTAAGGATTCAGATTAAAACAGAGATTCATCCAGTACTATAACTCTATAGAAAACATAGCGACACCAAGGTCTATCTATACCAGACCTGCTTGGCTGCATTGTCAGGCCATCAAAGCACCAAAGGATCAGAAGACAAATTATTCTGAGGGAAGAAAGATGCAAGCTTAAGCTTTTCTGGTCTTTGAAAGGATCATTGTCAGAAGAAAGTTATAGGGAAAGGTGATTCTTGTTCTGTTTACTCTTCTTTATCCATACCTATGCCTAAGGCCTATTACCCCTGTTATTCTTCACTGCAGGTGCAGCAATGACACCTCATGGACTCTTTTGACTAACAATATCTCTGATATACACATGGAAGCCCATCTGGATGAGAAAAACATGGTAGAAAGCCAGGTGACCTTCCAGAAGGTAGAGGAAACCCTGGCTGTGAGATGCGTGGCAAGGAATGATCTTGGTGCTGTCACTCGGGAACTGAAGCTTGTGGCTCCCAGTAAGTTTTTTGTCCTGAGAATTTACAGCAGCCAGTTTGTCTCCTCTCTAACACACCCCATTTCAGTCTTAATAGCTAACAATATGAATTTTTGCAGACAAAAATAAATGAAAATGGTTTTTTTCTACTCTGGGACATCTGAGGATGTGGCATTCTACAGGTCTTTATGGTGCATCTGGTTTTTGCTTATTATGTGGTTCTATGATTCATTTTATCATTTTATGGCCACTGGCTATGGGATGTTCTTCTAGACATTCATTGCGTTTGGTTTTGAAACAGGAAGGCAAAGCATCTCAGGGCTTGGAAAGACTTTACAGTCACCAGCCTCAGGAACTGCTCCTGCCGCATCTGCAGGACACGGGAACTGCGTGGTAGGGGAGGTGGATGTTTTATGTGTGTGTCATGTTCCTCGTGGCTCAGGAGAAAAATATGGTCTGTATTTTTACTCCATAGCCCTGCGATCAGAACTGACAGTGGCTGCTGCAGTCTTAGTGCTGTTAGTGATTGTGATAATTTCACTGATTGTCCTGGTCATCATATGGAAACAGGTAATGTAGAAGAGCATTTTGGTTTGGAAGCTGAGCTTTGCTGGGTTTTGATCTGCTCTGAAGTCAGGCAGAGGTCTAATGGTTGCTTTTGCATTCAATGTGCTTTGCAGAAGCCGAGGTATGAGATAAGATGGAGAGTCATTGAGTCTATTAGCCCTGATGGCCATGAATACATTTATGTGGACCCAATGCAACTGCCTTATGACTCCAGATGGGAGTTTCCTCGAGATGGGTTAGTGCTTGGTAAGTTTCCTCTAAGGGACTAATCTCATCCTTCTCTGGGGACAAGGATGATTAAGGACAACTTTGAGGTTTCTGCTACCAGGATTTGCTATGTAAGTTATGGCCATGAAGTCGCCATGAGCCTCTCTGTACCTGTCTGTTCTCCTCAGTTCTCCTGCATCATCCTCTTCTCTTACAGTGGTGTCAGTCTTGAGGTCCTTGTTTTAGTCTCCTGTGCCTCTGTTCCAGCTCCCCCCCAGATGCCCCGTGTGCAGTGCTGACCTCCATGACTTAGGGGGTCTCTTACAGCATTAAATACCCTCTTCAACACTCATTTCTGCTGAGCACCCCCAAGAAGTGCATCAGTGTTTTTTATTTACAAGACATTTATATACTTATGTGCAGAGGCCAAGGGTAATCTGCAAGTAGTTATGTAGTTTTATTAAAAATATTTTTAAAATTATTAATCCACACTGTGCACAATCCATGCTGAGTAACTGCATAACTTATTTTTGTGGCTACTGTCCTTCTTCCTTCCCCTTCTGCTTCCTTGCTTTGTTATTCCTGCATTGGGGTTCATATGGAATTCAGTTGTAGTTACTTCTTCAAGTCTGGCCAAATCTGACATTTATGTCAATTTAAAGTGTAATGATTATAGACAATTTTAATATTCTATCCAGATAGATAGAGATACCTTTTTTGGTGGTATATGTGCACCAAGTTGTATCACAAAATACAGGAGAAGATGAAATATGTTTTTTGTCTGATATATTTTAAGAAACATACTCTCATGGTGTAGCTCTTCTTCCCCATCATGGAGAAAAGTTGGTGTTAATTCTTGAAAGAAGCAGCAAAAGTGTTTCTGGTTCAGGAATGAAGTCCTTCAATTCATGTTGCTAATTGAAAACTAGAGAAGGGTGGCTGTTTAATGAATTATTTTATTACAACCCAGACTTTAATTACATGCTTAAATAGGATCTGTCAGATCTGAGTTGTTAACAGACCACCACTGTGACTTTGTCTCGGAGTCATGAGCACCAGCCTACTTCAGTGCCCTCCTGTTTACAAGTATATTCAGAATAGTCAGTGCTTTAAAAACTAATGCTACATGTCCTTTTAGTGATCTGGATTGCACAAGCATTCTTCTTGACACAGCTAACATTTACCTGCTGGCAGTTTTGCCATATGAAATTCTTGCTGGTGGAGAGGTATTTTGTTTCTGGGGCTGATAATTTTGGTTTGTGCAGGTTTTCTCCTATTGAAGTGGGTGATGACAGCAAAGCAATTATACCTTTAGCTTGGAGAGACTCTGAAACAGGATACAAACCAATTTTGGCTCAGCCAGATGAGCATTTCCCATCCTAGCTGTGTAAGCCAGCTGGCATTTATTTGTTTTTCTAACTAGTAGTGCCTGGAGTGCAGTGCTGCATTAAATGCCAATTCTGAACATTGGCTGGATGGAGCTTCAGTTGATTCAGTTGATAAATTTGGGTTGCACTGCAAATTTCCCTTTGCTATCACCCCTCCACAATGTACGTAGTGTGCTGCTGTTTAAAGCATTCAGCAGCCAGCACAAGACTGGGAGATGTGTAACAAATGAGAAATGTGATAATGCAGTGAGCTGTTTGAATGCCACTGCCTTCGCCTGGCTTTACTGAGAAGTGCCGAGGTCCCAGCAGGACCCAGACCTCCTCCTTCAGCTGGCAGAGGGCAGGGCCTTTTGAGGAAGGAATCTGAGTGCTGCTGTTTCTCAGGATCTTGGGGTGGCTGAGAGAAGTGGCAGAATTGCTCCTACCACTTCCCAGCAAGCCACCCATTTGTTGTGGTGGCCTTAATAAAATGAAATGCTGCTCTGACCCATCCCCATTTGCAAAAGGCAAGTTAAGATTCAAATCTCACAGCATCTAGGGATGCGGTATGTAATTTCTCATGAGTTTGAAAAGTGGATGTAGATTTTAAAGCTTGTCATTTGTTTGGCTTCTGATATAAACCAAGAGAGTTATGGTTTAATGTGGGGTGGACGGATGATCCCACTTCAGTTTTTAGCTAAAGAAGCATCTGATTGAGAAGGTTGTGTCTGGAACAAATTCACAGACTTTACCTTCATGTTTGTGTCCCCCTGAGCAGAAAAACAGCACCTCTCTAACAGGCTCATGGGATAAGCCCTATGGATGGGTACAGAGGCTAAAATAGCTCTCACTCCCAGGCACCCCAGTTCCTCCCTTTGTTTGAGGAGCCTTGAGCTGCTGCTGTGTCTGCACAGTCCCTCTGTGGTGGAGAAGCAGTGTTGCTCCTCTGGTGAGCAGAACACAGGGTGCCTTTATACTAAGAAAAGTAAAGCACATGCTATAATTTTGGGCTCCACTGAAAGCCTCGACATCAAGAATGTGATGGCATTACAGATGCCTTCAGCTCTTGAGCACTCAGCTCCCACCTGTCTCCAAATTTCAAGTGTAAAACACATGAGGCTTGGGCTACGTCTGCAGAGAGGGCTGAAAAGGGGAAATAGCAGTGATTGCTCCCCACCACTCCGGAAGCACTCTCACCGTCTCCACGTGCACCCCAGCTCAGCAGAGGTGATGGAGAGGGAGATGTGCACCTCGTGCTCAGCCAACAATATGGTCTGGGGAGGAATTGGCTTGTGAAGACAAGAAGATCAAGGAGCATCAGCAAATGCCATTGCGTTCTGAAGGGTTGCATCCTGCCATATGGCTCCCAGACCTTCAGTCTGAAAAGTTTCAGGGGCCAAATTTCTGACTCAGGTTGTTTGAATTAGTCTGAAATTTAGTGAGAAGCTTTCTCACATCCTGATTGGGAAGAATAACCTTTGGAGCACAGGAATCTTGAAAAGAAATCACATGGTTTTTATGTGCATGACAAACTACACTGTCATAGTCTTGGAGAGGTTCTTCAGTGGTAACTCAGCTAAGTGTTCTTTAACCATTTCTTGTGCTTGTTAATGATGTAGATATCATTTGGCTGGAAATTTTCTTTTAAAGCCACGTGTGCAATAAAAGTGAGGGCTGTAGCTAGAGAATAGCAAACATATGGCATTTCATGCCAGATACACCTTCACAAGCATAAAAGACAGCAAGTTCAAACTGCAAACAAATGTCAAAGACATAATGCCATATATCTCCATAGTGAAAGACACTACTTATTCTTTCTGTACTGGAAGTTAAGAAAAGTGACATAAAATAAAATAGAGACCTTCTCAATAATATGAAAATATCCTGGAGTCTGGAGCTCATAAATGTTTTTTTTTCATTGAGTAAGCATTGACTTGATGAACTTGATTTCAATACGGAAACTATGAAATATAGTATTTTGTAGTACGTTTGTGCAGTTCACATTTCTCTAAAATTTCACCCAATCTGTACACAATTCTGCACACTGTATCCATATCAGGAGACAGGATATGATAATCCAAAATTTTTGTCTAAATTGATTTGTGGGAAGAGTAAAGTGTGTATAAACATTAGCCATTTCATTACAGCACTTGGAAATTTGCAATAAAATTTTTTCAAGCATATGAAGCACACTTGTACATTAAACTTCAGAGAATTTTCCACTCATATGTGATCAACATGTATTTCAGCTTCTTGCAGATCACTAATGGTCCTGACTGTCTATTTCTAAATGTGTTGCTTCAGTCTGTCTTACTGCTAGATGTATCCAGCACTGATATAACAGCCTGTCAATACAGCTAAGGAGTCTAACTGAGAATTTTAAATAAAGGACACAACTGTACTGTAGTCAGGTGCTGACTGAGGCAGAGGTCAGCTTAAACATAGGAGAATCAATGGTTAGAAAAGATAAAGTGAGGTTTGCAGGGCACAGTAGGAGATGAATTTGAATGAGTTGAGCTCCCACATGAAGATGTGCTCCTGATGTTTGCTTGCTTGTTTATATTTAAGAATTGTACTTAATGACAGCATTTCATATTTGCCTTTTATGCTTAACAACAACAGTAATAACAATAATACCAGCGGTCTGGCTTAGTGAGCGTGCTCTTTCCGCACAAGAATCACCACCTGTAGAAGAACGGCAGCAGGAAATGAGGTGAATTGCTCTTACTTTCTGAAATAAATAACATTTTCCCTTTTGTTCAGGTCGAATCCTTGGTTCTGGTGCTTTTGGAAAAGTAGTCGAAGGGACT
Organism: Athene noctua; assembly: GCF_965140245.1. Classification (NCBI taxonomy): domain Eukaryota; kingdom Metazoa; phylum Chordata; class Aves; order Strigiformes; family Strigidae; genus Athene; species Athene noctua. The sequence goes on from NC_134040.1 coordinate 31,107,842, forward strand.
GCGTATGGATTGAGTCGCTCTCAACCAGTGATGAAAGTAGCTGTGAAAATGCTGAAACGTAAGTTGTCGTGGTTCCATTTCCCAAGGTAGGTAGGGCATGTTCCCACAGGGTTATTTAAGCATTGCTTGTGTATAAATAGATTCTCCATATCTGAAGTTGAAAATGAACTGTTGAATGACTGAAGTTTAAAATTATACTTTAGATTGCTTCATGGTGTTTCAAGACTGAAAGTGTCCAGGCTTCTGAAAGCATCCAAAGTTTGATTTTAGCTGTATGGACCCTAGCAGTCACAGTAACTCAGCAAGTTCAGAAAAAGATAAAAAAATCATGAAAGTCTGTGAATAAATGAAAGCTACCCAACAAAGGACAAATAGGCAGGTCTCATGTGAGAATCTTAAGTTCACTGAAGATTTCCCAGTTCATGATTGCTGAGAATGATGCAGTGATTCTAAAGGAACCATGAGGAGCTTGCTTGTGTTGAAATGAACAGCTTGTAAAGTGCCTCTGTGCCACCTGGGCAATCCACTGTACCCCTGGAGAGGAACAAACAGTCTGGGTCAGCTACTGAGCTGCATTAAGTGAGTCCTTTATTAGTGATTTGTGACTCCTCTCTAAGTCTTAAGAAAGCCCCTTGTCAAGTAAAGGACCCAGTCTTCTTCAAGACGCCATGATAGAATGCTCTAATGAGGCAAGCAAAGAGAAATCATTTGTTGTTGTGACAAAGGTGATTGCTCTCATTGAGTGGCTGGTATGTTTTTTCAACAGCTACAGCTAGATCCAGTGAAAAACAGGCACTCATGTCTGAACTGAAGATAATGACACATCTTGGCCCCCACCTGAATATTGTGAATCTGCTTGGAGCTTGTACAAAATCAGGTGGGTTTGACTGACAAAATGGAAGTTTGCTATGGAGTCATCATTCACTGTTTAACAAGCACACAAATTAAAAGTAAAGGATCTAACAATAAATATAATCAAACCTACCTGATATTATTTGGTAGTAGTTGCAGTCATAACTTAGTAAATAAAAATGTATTAACCCACAATATTTTTTATGTTTTATATTCTATTATTTTCTATTATTTTTGGAGTGTTTGGTGGTTTGTTTTTTTTAAAGACCCCACTGATCATTTTGCTTTATTTTATCAGGTCCTATTTACATCATCACTGAATACTGTTTTTATGGTGATTTGGTGAACTATCTGCATAAGAACAGGGACAATTTCCTGAACCGACACCCAGAGAAGCCAAAGAAAGATTTGGATATCTTTGGGATGAACCCAGCTGATGAAAGCACAAGAAGGTGGGAAAAAAGGAAAAAAATGTGTGACCTACAACTCAAGGAAATGTCATTACTAACCCTTACTTCATTCCTCTCATTCATTGCTTTAGAGCCCTCCCTAATTCTTTTCATTAGATTTTTATTTATCAGGTTTCATAGATCTGGGGAAGTTTCAGCACTTTTTGTTCAGTCTCCCTGACATGTGTCCTAGATCCATGTTTCCCCTGTGTAGAGATGTCTGCAGTCCCAGAACCACCGGGGGTTCTCCACAGGCAGAATTATCTAGGTTGGAAAAGACCTTGAAGACCATCCAGTCCAACTATTAACCTAACACTGACAGTTCCCAATTACACCATATCCCTCAGCGCTATGTCAACCCAACTCTTAAACACCTCCAGGGATGGGGACTCCACCACCTCCCTGGGCAGCCCATTCCAACCCCTAACAACCGGTTCTGTAAAGAAATGCTTCCTAATATCCAGTCTAAATCTTCCCTGGTGCAATTTGAGGCCATTACCTCTTGTCCTATCACTTATTACTTGGTTAAAGAGACTCATCCCCAGCTCTCTGCAACCTCCTTTCAAGCAGCCGTAGAGGGCGATGAGGTCTCCCCTCAGCCTCCTCTTCTCCAGACTAAACAACCCCAGTTTCCTCAGCCACTCCCCGTACGACCTGTGCTCCAGACCCTGCACCAGCTTCGTTGCCCTTCTCTGGACACGCTCGAGTCATTCAATGTCCTTTTTGTAGTGAGGGGCCCAAAACTGAACACAGGAATCGAGGTGCGGCCTCACCAGTGCCGAGTACAGGGGTAAGATCCCTTCCCTGTCCCTGCTGGCCACGCCATTGCTGACACAAGCTAGGATGTCATTGGCCTTCTTGGCCACCTGGGCACACTGATGGCTCCTGTTCAGCCAGCTGTCACTCAGCACGCCCAGGTCCCTCTCTGACTGGCAGCTCTCCAGCCACTCCTCCCCAAGCCTGTAGCGCTGCTGGGGGTTGTTGTGGCCCAAGGGCAGCCCCCGGCATTTGGCCTCATTGAAACTCCTACAGTTGACATCCTGAGGTCCCAAAGAACATTTCTATTAATAAAGCATGGCCCAGTGTTCCTCTTTCATGTAAAAACATTTTTTTGCCTTTACCCACCCAAGTTTTAAAAGTAAAGTGCAACTACCTGGTTTCCTTTTTTCTCTGCTTGGGGAATTTTCACTGTCTAGAAGTCCTCTTCAAACATTCTGGCAGAGTTCTCCAAGTTCAAGCACTCTCCTTTTTCTACCAATGGCTTAGTCGCATTAGTTCCCTTATAGATAAATTTCATCCCATAGCTTTTCCAGCTGATGGTGGAGGAAGCTTGCCATCATACATTCAGCAATAAAGTGGTGTCATAAAATTAGCCAGAATTTAGAAAGTGAACAGAGATTCTTTCAAAAAATCACTCAGGCAAATAGATCAACTGACTCAGTAGCTGGGACAGGCAGGACTGTTCATCTGAGCAGGGGTTAGTTCAGCAGGACTGGATTGATGCAAACTGTTTGGGTGAATATATTACATCTATCATGTGGAATACCTTGAACTAAAAGCTCTAGATAGTAATATTTAAATTCACTGGGATTTCGGGAATTTAGAATATAAGAATATATGTTTACATACCTGAGTATTGACAAAAGGATAAGTTTGAAGCATTTGTTTTTGACTACAGTGATACACGGTAACAGGTACTAATGTGTGATAATACATGGTTATGTTACAATACATAAACTTATCTAAGAAGTCACCTCTTATATTTCACAGCAATATAAAACTGTACACCATAGGAGAACTGATAGATCTACAGGATGCAGTGGCAGGGAAGTCATGTGAGAAATCCTGGCTAATACACTTGTATTTTTGTCCAATTTCAGTTATGTGATATTATCATTTGAAAACACTGGAGAATACATGGACATGAAACAAGCTGATACCACTCAGTATGTGCCAATGCTAGAAAGGAAGGAGGGATCTAAATACTCTGATATTCAGAGATCTGTGTATGATCGGCCTGCTTCATATAAGAAGAAATCTATGTCAGGTAATGGTAGAATTGTCCCTTCTACATACATCATTAATACAAATAATTCTTGCATAAATGCATAGGGGTTTTTTGCCCTCTCTATGGTTGTTAAACTACTCAGCTGAGTTCTGCAAGTGTGTGAGTATAAGCTATAAACTAAAAGCTTACGTTTGTGTTCTTTGTTATGCTCTGGGGATATGGGTGCATGCTCCTGGAACAGAAGGGGTCCAGTTGTTTATTTGCTTCTATGCTGAAGCGCTGAGCAGCTGTGCTCTGCAATGGGGCTATAGGCACTCTTTGGAGGCAGTGATTTTATCAGTCTTGTAGTCTGCAAGATTTTGAGCAATAGCAATAAATAATAAAAACAGTAATTTATATTGCTCTGTTTTCACTTACATTTCACATTAACTGACACTTAGCAAATGCAGAACACTCCCAAATACTTTCCTGGATTATGTAATGAAGATAATGAATGCATCCCATTCCCTGTCCCTGTTCTTAGAAACTAAATATGCTTTGCTTTAAAAATAGGCACTGCCACTTCTGTCTCTAGCCCTCAGAAACTGAACCATATCCAGTCCCACATTTACAAACTAATGTACTCATATCACACTCTAGGACAGTCGGGGTAAATGAATCACTGAATTTTGACTGTTTTTTTTCTGACATATTTCATAAAAAAATAAGAACTGTTGCCATAGAATTCCTGACCCTTTCTGCTGGTATTGGATTAGTCCCGGTGAATATTTGCTGGGAAACATAACAGTGTTCAGCAAAAGTAAACGGATAAGAATGTACACGCATGCACAAAAACCTAATGAAGGCACCACCTCTAAATAAATGTTTTTGTACCACACGCTGAGTATTGTAAACAACCTGCATAACACTTCAGTGAGCCTTTTTAACTTCACCTTTTCCTGCAGTTCTCTGGGGAAAAAAATACAGACAGGAGAAAAAACAAAACCTATATTTAATACCGGATGATTTTAAGAATTCAGTATGTGTCAGTGGCTGATACAGACATTAAAAGTAGTTATTATGAAAAGACTGGTTTGGTCATGGTACTCTGTTAAAATCATCATCTCAGAATCATGATAGGTGGGAGAAATGGATGCTACTTTCACACTCCACAGGACAAACACAGTTTTCTCTCTTTTTCAATAGAATCAGAAGTCAAAAACCTTCTTTCAGATGACAGTTCAGAGGGCCTCAGCCTACTGGATTTGCTGAGCTTCACCTATCAGGTTGCACGAGGAATGGAATTCTTGGCTTCTAAAAATGTAAGTAAATTAAAAAGTAAGTAAAGTGAAGAAAGAGTAAAAACATCTTCATATGCAACTATGGGTTTCAATTTAGATTTTGAAAACAAAATACAGTACTCTTTCTGGGACTATAGACAGCTGTCCTGGTTCAGCTAGGATAGTGTTAAGTTTCCCCAGCAGAGAGGGGGAAGGGATCTCCAGCCGGGTTATTCATACCATGCTGAGGTCAGGTCTGGCTGCAGCGAAGCTTTCCTTGGTGGCTTTGGGCGCAGAAAGCACGCACGGCGGGCGGGATGTATCCTTGCGGTATTTCTCTGTATATCTTTTGTCTTGTTTACTGTTATTACTGTTTGTTGTTGTTACTATCGCTATTGTTGTTGTTCGGATTGTTTATTACACTGTTGTATTAAATTTCTTCTTATTTTAACTTGGGGTTTGTGCCCTACTTGTGTCCGAGGGTGGGGGAGGGACAACAGCAATGTGGTCTCTGGTCCTGGTAGGGCTTAAAACTATCACAACAGCTTTCTTACCTGGCAACTGAGATCACCATAGTTGGAAAAATCAAAGCAGTAGTCAGTCCTCTTCTCCTGTTGCAGCCCACAACATTCATGGAGTCAGGGTGTCAGAGATGGTGGATATAGGCAGGGTCTGGGTGGAGGGCCCATGCAGCCACAGACCAGCATGGCCAGAAGCATAGACATATCTTCAGTACATGATGGGTAGAAGAGGGAAGGGCGGCATCACTTTTGTCTCCTTCCCACTGTAATGCGTCCACATGAGCCCTTGCTGGTTCTGAGGACTGGTGCCTCCCTGTCCCTGTTAGTGGGGAAGTGCAGGTGCCTGTTCAGTAGATGGTCTTGTTAAGACTGTGCCCAGAAAGTCAACAGATCTTTTTCAGGGTTCTTTGCAAGGAGATGATCCTCGTGGAATTAGCATGTCCTTGAACATCTTAATTTCTCTCCATATAGTGTGTGCACCGTGACTTGGCAGCTCGTAATGTCCTCCTGGCTCAAGGAAAAATTGTGAAGATCTGTGACTTTGGGCTGGCTAGAGACATCATGCATGATTCCAACTATGTCTCCAAGGGCAGTGTATGTGCTTCTTAATCTCCTGAGCTCTGCTTTAACTGAAATGAGAAGTGTCAATTTTAAACACTGTTTAATGTTCTTGCCATTCAGTGTTGGTTACATGAATTGACCATTGGGATGAACACTCCTGAGAACATTTTTTCCTCAGTTCATTAATTCCTGTAACTTTCCTAATTCTGCTTTAAAGCCAAAAAGCACTTGGCCACACTTGGTACTTCACAGGTTTACATTTTAACTGGCAAGTTTTGTGTCTGGATAAATTATTAAGGAACTGTCACTATAATATGGAGAGAAGTGACTCATCAATCAATGACATATCAGATCTAGATCAGCAGTGACAGCTTTTGTATCATACCTTCAATCAGCCTGGTCATCTGCTAGTGATAAAATGAATACAGTTATGGCTTAATTAGTCTTTGTGGGGAGCAAACAGCAGCATTGTTTATGATCCTGGCACTCCTGTGTTATACGGAATTAAAAATAAACACTAGCCAGGTTAATGCAACTTTTCTTATTAGAAAGAAGTTAGTCCTGGTTATCAAATAATAATTGTAATGGGAAGCATTTCTTTAATGGCTAATCTGTGTGGTCTGGGGTTTCTTTCTTTTTGCTACAGACTTTCCTCCCAGTAAAATGGATGGCACCTGAAAGCATTTTTGACAATCTGTACACAACATTAAGTGATGTCTGGTCTTATGGCATTCTGCTGTGGGAAATATTTTCTCTTGGTATGTACTGTGAACACTTTCTTATGTGTCGTAATTAAGCTTTTTCAGTTCAAGCTGTTCTATGCAAAGTATTTCAAGTTTTCCAGTAAAAATATATGTGTGAAATCAACTGTTAGTTATTCTTCTATATGGGGTTTCAGATCCCAGTGTTAGGTGTGAAATGAAATGTCCATACTCTCCCAAAGTTCTGTTTAGGTTTTTGGGTTTTTTTTTTGCAAGATACTTGTGGTTTTTTTTTTTTTCACTAGAATACTGAAAGCACTGAGTGAAAAGCTTTTGTGGAAAAGTATTGGTGTTCCAGGCCAGGATGGACTTTCTGCCTAATATGAGAAGGAACATGCTTCCCCCTTGCAACGGGATGCCTGGGGCTGCAGCCCAGCCCAGTGGCTGGTTTGAAACAGTCTCTTCATACACATTTCAAAAGGGCCTGTCTTAGTCCCATTACAGAATGAAAACAAATGTCAATCTTCTGAGATGCTGATTTCTCATTTCCAGGTCAGCGCTGTTCACACAGTTGGTTTATGGCAGTGTAAAGTGGTTATGACAACGTATAGCAGTTACAGACAATGTACAGTTCCCAGCTGGGAACAGCCTGGCTCTTTCCTCAGCCTCATTAATTAGCCTCTGGACGGGTGGCTGGCCTGCTTCAGTAAGCATGCATTGCCCAGATTTACTCTCAGCAGAATTAATCATGCTTGTGTGGTATTTACTAGTGCCTCACGGCAACCCCAAAGCTAATGCTATTTTCTAGAATAAGTTGTCATATAGCTGCTTCTCAGAAAACAGCAGTTGCACCACTATTTATGGTATTGATTACTGTAATCTCTGGGCATTATAGGATCCTGTAAATATCCATTCCCCAGCATCCCTGGGAGGCATGGGAGTGCTGTTGAATAGCTCCGGAACTAGAAGCACAGCTAAGCCTGTGCTTCACTGCCCTACCTGTAGGGAAGGTTCTGAAGCCCCGTTTTAGGTGAAAATCCTGCTCTTGAAAGGGCTGAGGTTTCTGCATTAATATTACAGTATGCCTTCTCCACCTGTGGAAGATGGTCTTTCTCAGAAAGCAATACATTCTTGGCAGCATTTGGTGAGAAGGTCAACTTTGATATCTTGCTGCAACACCGACTTCAGCTTTAATAATCTTTTTACACATCAGTGATAACTGAGCATGAGTGCAATGATGTCTGTATGCTGTGGCCCCAAATGATCACTTAAATGTGTCAGCTAAGGGGCCAAATCCAAACTTTTTGACAACCCACGCACCCAGCACGTTAGCAGTTGTCTAAAGCTAGCTGCCCAGGTGGGAAGACTTGGATGTGGAGGAGACTGGCTCACACTGCGTCTTTGCCCTTACAGCTGGGATGAGGCAAATAACTCAGGCAATGTCACTCTCAGCTGTCTTGCAAGTGACAAAGGCAGTAAAACCAGACAGAGCAAGTGACTTGCCTAAGGTTGCATAGAAAGTCAGTGGTAGAGCAGACCCATGACCTCAGATCTGCCAAATTGAGGCTGATGATCTGATCCATGTATCATCCAACCTCTTGTGTTCAGACAATACATTCTATAAACACTGTTAGGGGATTTTTTTCTAAATAATACCTACTTCAAACTTTCCTAGCCAATGTTTTAGATCAGGGCTCAATATGGTCAAAACAATAGCTCTGATGTGAAACATTGTCTAGTAGAGATGGATGGCATGTCAAATTATACCATTAACACTTTTTGACATGAACAGCAAGACAGTATTTGGGAGCTCTGCATAGATAGTCAAGTACAGAGTAGTATTATTTCTTCTCTTTTATCTGCAGGTGGCACACCATATCCTGGCATGATGGTCGATTCTACTTTCTACAATAAGATCAAGAGTGGATACCGAATGGCCAAACCCGATCATGCTACCAATGAAGTGTATGTGTGCATTTGGCTTTTCCACACCTGGCCAGTCTCCAGACAATTTTGGCTTTAGTTTCTGTTCAGTTACTCATTTTCCTTTACCAGTTGGTTGGTTAAAATGTTTTCTATCTTATCTGCAGGTATGAGATCATGGTGAAGTGCTGGAACAGTGAACCAGAGAAAAGACCTTCTTTTTACCATTTAAGTGAAATTGTGGAGAGTTTGTTGCCTGGAGAGTACAAAAAGGTTTGCACTTTGGATTTTTCTCCGTGTTTTCTAGATACTGTTTTAGAGGGAATTATACTGTTGTTCCAGCCACCATAGCCACTAGCACTGAACTGGTACATCCCACCCTATGTGAATTATGTGATTCAGACAGGGACAACTGCATGTTCAGTTTCTGCAGTGCAAGCTTACTGAGAGAAGCAGTTCTGTAGTATTAGCTGGGGAGAAGAATTCAGCATTTCTAATGAAATCCTGCCAAATCAGTTTTTATACTGGAGAATGTCTTTTACATATTTTCAAGGGATTTTCTAGGCAGTGAAAGAATTCTAGAAAAGGGACTACCTGGCCCACATGTATAACTTCCCTGTCTCCCTCTTTGGACCCTGACACCAGCAGGTTTTATCCTCATACTTCTGATAGTGCTGGACAAGTTCTGCCTGCCCCATCATTCAGTGTTTCATTTTCCCACCTACCTTCACTCTCTTCCCCCTCTCCCTACCCGTCTTTCACATCTATTTCTCTGATCTGTGCTGCCACATTCACTCCTGCATCGTCTAAAATTTATGTGTCACTTCTCCCTTCAAGCCATTTGAAGATGCTGGGCTTCTCTATCCAGTGTTGCTGGCTCATAGGGCAGAATATTTGCTGGGTTAATGAATCACAGTCACCCATCTGAAGAAAGGCAGCCTGAGTGAATAACTTCTAATGAGGCGTTCAAAATTACTATTTTCAGAGCTATGAGAAGATTCACTTGGACTTCCTGAAAAGTGATCACCCAGCTGTCACACGCATGAGAGGGGACTGTGACAATGCTTACATTGGTGTCACCTACAAGAATGAAGACAAGCTAAAGGACAGGGAGAGTGGATTTGATGAGCAGAGGCTGAGTGCTGACAGTGGGTACATCATCCCCCTGCCTGACATTGACCCTGTTTCTGAAGATGAGCTTGGCAAAAGAAACAGGCACAGGTAGGTGCAGTTTACAGATCATGTAGTCCATAGTCACCGTGCTGGGTCATGTTTGGCAATGTGCATTAACACTTTTTAGCATCCTATTCTGCAAATGGTTTCCTTACCTCTGTTGAAACTACTTATTGGAAAGGTCCCACGTAAATATAGTAGTAGTACTGGCCACAGTGTTTTCAATGGGAAAACCCCTGGTTTTGTCTCTTTTGTGACTGCCAGGGGAAGGCAACTGCTGGTAGAGTGCTCCTGTGTGTCACTAGGACTCCCTTGTTAGTTTGTCCAAGTCACACTGGCTATCTGGTGGCTCTGTGGGCACATTTGGCAACATATCTTGCCCCTACAGCTCAGTGCCTTGGAGCTGCATATGAGATTTCAAGGGGTTGATTTATTCTTTTTGAGATCAGCTCCAAAATTTGGGACAATTGTTTTTAATATCTTCTATGGTATTCTTTTTATTGACAGCAGAGTATCCAGGACTTTTTACTGCTCCCTTGTCAGTTTGCATGACTGATTCCATTACAGCACTACACTGTGTTACCCTTACTGTGAATGGTGGGGGTTTAATTCAGCACTTAATTCATAGAATATAGAATTAGCAACCTACAAACTTCTTTTTATATATATATATATTTTTGTGCAATTTTCAAGAGAGGGGTGAATGAAGACTCTAAGAAGCACTACCCACATTAAGATTTATTACCTCTGTTATTCTTATCTTATTGTCTGTTACTGTTATCTTATTTTCTCCTGACCTCCCTAGATTTACCTAAGTGACCTATCATCAGAGTGGTGTCATAAAGCTATTTCTCTAATAAGTCTCTGGCAGAAAGAGCCTGGAAGAACATATGAACAATCCGCTCCTTTGAATTCCAAGGTGGTTCATTACTCTTGAGATACAAGATATGTTATGTCCCAAAACCCAGGCAGTCAGAGTCACCTAAGATTGCACTGTGGGTCAGAAAGCATGTGGGGAGGCAGTGTTCAGTTCTGCTAGAGTTCTGGCAGTGTTCAATTCTGGGAATACTTATCCAGCCACATTTGCCATGTCTTTTGTCTCTGAGATGTTTGTCTCTTCCAGTTCCCAGACATCTGAAGAAAGTGCTATTGAAACTGGTTCCAGTAGCTCTACTTTCATCAAGAGAGAGGACGAGACCATTGAGGACATTGACATGATGGATGACATTGGGATTGACTCCTCAGACCTAGTGGAGGACAGCTTCCTGTAACCCTATGGACACCTTCCAGCTCTGCACATGGAGAAGCTTGCTTTGTCATCTACAGACTTTTGCTCCACAGAGAAAACCACTTTATTACAATGTCAAGGATGTGAAGAAGAGGTGGATTTGTACAGAGAAACTCCCAGAGATGGGCAGAGGAATCAGCCTGAGTATGAATGAAAGAGACCTGTCAAAGAAGGGTTTTTTTAGTGTTGCTTCTTGCAGTACTTCAGTAGCATCTCAGTGTTGTTTGCCATTTGAACTGGTAGGAGGACGAAGGAAAAGGCCACAAACAGACCAGTTTTGTGTTTCAAGGGCATTCATATGACATTGATGGATTGAATTTCCACTGCAGCAATACTTCACTATTGTAATTATGTAAATAACTGTCTACTTAAGGATTTTTTGAGGTGCACATTAAACATATGTCATGGATTTTAGAAGAGATCACTCATTAATTTTGTGTACTTCCTCCCTCAATCTCAGTGTCAGCTGCTGTTGAACTATCATGTGAATTAAAGAACATGAAAAAACCACTTTTGGACCAAAAGGGTCTAAAACCACAAGGAACTGACCAGTACTACAAAACATGTTACTTTTTACCATTAATGCAAGTAAAGGGGAATAATAATAAGAAGAAGAAACCAGTCTATAATAGGTGTTAGAAACCTAGTAAGTCTTTATTAACTATAGAAAATAGCTGTTTTCAGGATAATACTACTACTGTTTTCAGTAACACTAAATGTATATTTTACAATTCATTGTCCTTCAGTAAAAGCACAGTCTCAAGAAACTTTTTTAAGTACAAGGAAAAAAATTATGACATGAAAATTTTTATGAAGCAATTCTTTTTTTGGCTCTACACAGTATGGTAACTGCTCTGGTTAGCTAAAACTACTTTAACATGGAGAAATAATTATAATTTTGTTTTCTATCAAGAGCTGAGCAGCTTTTCTAATAAGATATTTTAGAAGACATTGTTGTCCTCTGATTAACTGAGGTTCCAAAATTTTAAATTAAGAAAAAAAAAAAAAAGCCCGATTTCCAAGATGCTGGAGAATAGAAGATTATGATAAACCACCAGCAACATCCCATTATTAGTGTTTCATGGGTACTCAAAAGAGATCCTGTCCTGGGGTTAGCTGTGAAGAATGAATTTGATATTTGAACTGCTCAAGGAACAAAGACATCTCTCTCAGCCTGGAAATCAAATTTAAATAAGCAGAAATAATTCTGCAGCAAATATTCTTGTCTTAGTTTTCAGGTTTAAACAGGAACAGAAAACTCTGACTATTTTCTTTGCAGACTGTAACTACAAATGGTAATTGCTTCCAAGAGTGTTTTTTGGAAGGTGCATGAAAATGAACCTGCTCTCAGTCTGCAATGGTTGCTTTTTGACACTACTTATATGAAGAAAGTATTACAATTACTGCTATCACTGTACAATGTGTTATTGAGATATGATGGTTTGGAAGACTTACATGTGAAAAAAGGTACATCACTGCTAAGGGCCCCATCCTTTCTGGTGCTCAACTTTCAAACTTAACTTTAATTCAGTGTGATGAGTGCCTCGCAGGATGTGCTCAGCCTCTGGCATGACACAGCCAATGCAAACACAGTCCAAACTCATCCTGTGTTGCAGTATTTTTCCTAGAAAGTGTGAAAGACAGACCAGCAGTGACCAACAGAACATACTGTCATGTTAAATTACAGTTTAACTTGAAATTGCCCTAAGAAAAGCTACACAAGTCCCCTTGGCTTCACTTGTTGTGGACAGCTGTGAATCAAATGAAAGCAAATGTAACACTGTCAGTGTTACAGGCAAATAATTCTGAGTCTGGGTTTCAAAATGTCACCTGGCTAAGGCCACTTACAAGTGTACTGCAAATCTGAAAACAGGACCTGAAGCGAGGCACCCACATTTTCTGCTCTGATGGATACTGACAATCAGAAGGAACCTTGAGTGATGGTGCATCCTCTATTTCTTTCAGTCAACAGATCAAGACCGAATGTCTTCCTTGGGAGCTGTTCTTTAGCCAAACACATGTCACTGAGCTCTGTATGGGGACAACTGTGAAACATAAAGACTCTCGATATAGCCAGGACAGATGAGATGATGTAAAGTGTCCCTCCAACTATGAATTGAGGAAACACAAATTGTTTGTTGGATATCCCAGATATCTGAACGGCCACTTGAGACCACACGTGCCTTAATTTGCATGTGTAGTCATTACAGCTACACATTCAATTTAGGCAAAGCAATTTCACCTGCATTTTTGCACATGGCCTGGCGTTCTTCAGGGTTTGAAAATCAGCCCTAGCATGTTTTATTATACCAGTTACTGGAATCTAAGGACATTTTTGTGAAGTCTCCCCTTCCCCTCACTAGTTTCATTCTGTATCTTGCAGCACATCTTGGGGCCAGACCCAAATGGTGGATGTGAACCAGAGCGGGCTCACTTTCCTGATGCATGGTAATGTTGATTCTGCATCCTGTCATGAGTATCAAGTAGATGAACTGCATCTGTGGCAGGGGTCTAACCAAACCCAGCTCACTGCAGGCTTGGAATGAGATAAGCTGGCCTGGAAACTGGAATGAGAAACAGAGGAAGAGTGGATCAACTAGAGAAGGAGAAGTGTGAGAGGATGATTTGTTTAGTTTTACCATATTGTCAGTATTACAGACTTTTTCTTTTATGGCTTAATTTTTGAGAAGCCACTCGAAGAGATATTCCCAAACCTTTTGCTACAGTAATTGTATAATGACAATCAGCATTAGCCTACGAAACACAGTTTTTGATTTGGAATAGCCAACCAATTCCTTACAGTGTGGTCTACAACTTGTACAAAATGGTCCTATTACATGATGAAGGACGTGAGATATGGTGATGTTATACATCAATATGTATATAAGTATTTTTATATAGACTTTTAGAATACCGCCAAAACATTTATGACAGCTATATCACTGCCTTTGTTTATATTTTTTTTTACTGTGATATATTCCACAGGCACGTTAACTGTTGCACTTTGAATGTCCAAAATTTATATTTTAGAATAATAAAAAAGGAAGTGTTTCCAAAATGTGGCTGTTGTGAAATGTTTGAAGAAGGGCGAACTAGCCTGAGTGATGGTAGGCACAAAATGTATTTCAAAAATACCCCTGTTGATATTTTGTCTTTGAAAAAAATCCTGTAAATTAAGATCTCTATATTTCAATAAATGATATATAATTTAAGGATATGTGAGGGGTCTATACTCACTTATTGAAAGATGGTTATAAAGAATCAGTCTTGCGCTTTTTTTTTTTCCCCAAAAAAGGTTTTTTGGTTAATTGAATGCTTTACAAAGCCATTGGGCAGCAATGACAGGTAGATCTCTTGAGCCCTTCCAGTGCGCATAGTGGGGAAGTGCTTGTGACAAATTACCTGGGTAGTGAGTGGCATCCATGGCCAGTGCCCCGAAACATGGCAAGTACAGGTCTCCAGTGACTGGTGCCTGGAGCAAAGCAGCCCTGAGGTGGACACTGGGCTCCCCGTATGAGATTCAAACCCTTCTTGACCTTGTCACTGTGCATGCTGAGGGGTTCAATACCAGCTGGTTGGCACACATGGAGGAAGCTGGGGGACATGGATGAAAACAAGACATGCTGTGTGTGTCTGCAATGTACACTCTCTGCTGCTTTCAGCACTGGTGTATAATAAAGGGTTTTATGCAAAGGTTGCTTTTAACAAGGAACTAAAAGTGCCTTGTGTCAGTCTTTAGCCTAAAGCTTTTGATGATTACAGAGGATTAGATAGCCCCACCTTGAAATGGTCATGATTTCTCTGCCTCTGGCTGAAGGGTTTTTTTAAAGCTATGCTGAGCTCACTTTCTTTATTAATCAAATCAGATTTTGTCCTATGGTTCTTGCTCCCGCAGTAATTAATTTTACACACTGAATGTAACTGAATGTGAATTTCAGAAGAGTTGCAAGATTTCAACCAGAAAACAGAGTTAAACTTGTCAGCTGCACTTCCTGTACTGGAGCCTGTGCTGGTTTGCCTGGGGAAACAAGGCAAGGCTGGCCGTGGGAAAGCCCTGTGAACAGGCAGGTTAGCAACCTCCTGTCCATAGAGTGGTCATTGCTGTTGAAACATTCTTGGAGATGAACTCTCTATCTAACATCTCCCTTTGCTTCACCACTTCCTTGCAAAGCACAAAAAACCCCTCCTCCCTTCAAACTGGGTGCAGCAGCCTGGGACCTTGCCTTAGAGCAGGTTCCTTCTCCTTTGTGCCCTTGCCAAAGAGGAGTCTTTAGCCTACAACACTGCATGGACATCCAACACTTCCTGCAACCCTAGGGCTTTGGGAAAGAGTCATGGCTTGTGTCTTTACATCTGTCCTGCCTGGCAATGCACCTTTTCCCCCAGAAGTTCAGCAGCTGTGTGAGACATAAGGACTGATGGACTCGTTATTCCTGTTCGTGCATGGTAAAGGGTGGTGGTACCAAAATTCCTCTTTATGCAAGAGACTACAACAGGGTACAGAGCTCAGATTAATTTCTCCATCCTCTTTGTCCCCTTTGCAGAGTGAGAATGCAATCTCCTGTGTGTAGGGTATGGTTGTGTGTGCCTGTGAGCATGTGTGTCCATGTTGAGGAGCATGAACAGTGAGTGTCTTGCCCTCTCACTGAAGTAGATCCATTTGGGAAAGGCCTAACCCCTCACTCCACTGATAACCACCGTCTGGGTGGATGGTGGGAGCCCTGCTCATCACCTTGCTCCCTGCTTCAAGGCCTCTGCAAGTATTTGGCTGGAAATGCATGGAGGGAGCACACTGGCACACAGCAGAGGCAGTCTGCCTAGGAGAGAGGAGTTGTGGGTAGAGTAGCACTGTGTCTGGAGCAGCTGAGACAGGCAAGTTCCTGGTCAGCACAGGAGGAGAAATGTAGGGAATGGCTTTCCATGTGGTGCCTATGAAGGAGACGTCAGTTTATGCAGGTAAACAGACATTTGGCTAAGCTTCTGGATTGCTATGAATGGTGTAAAAGGGGAGCAGCAGATTCATCATCCAGAAGCAAGTCATCCAGCCACCCTGAGATTCTCATGGTGGCTCTGGGAACCTGAGGCATGGTGCCCTTGCAACTGTTTCATCAAGATGCCATGTTCCATCACCTCACCCCCATCATTAGAGGCTATGTTGTACAGGAGCTATGTGCTGGCATAATTCTTGAGAAAGATAGAGGAAAGCAACGGAAAGCCTTTCATATGCTCAAAAAAAAAAAAAAAAAAGAAGAGGTAAAGTCACCTCATGGACCTGGGCTGGCCCATGAAGCCAGTAGCTGAAGCAGAGTCCATAAGCCATAGGAATCCGACCTACAGCAAGGTGAAAGGTTGGGCTCAGCACTCGTGGGCTTGTCCATCTGGCCCCAGCTCTGTCCTGCACCCCTTGGCACAGCCAGCTCACGTGAGACTGAAACACAGCGGGTGCTGGAGGAGTCACCAGCCCTTTCTTCTGCCAGCACTGATGTTCAGTGCCTCTCAAAGGGAAATTCATTTAACTTCCAACCCCAGTTCATCCCCATCCATATGACTGGAGCTAAGGATTTGGGGCACTTTTAAAAATTCTAATGTTTTCTTACATTTGTTAATACCTTTACTGAAATAAAGAACCAAACTTTTGTTTTTCAAGTTGGCCACAAGATGGAGGCATTAGACAAAAATCTGTTAAATTGTTCTTTTCCTCATCCCTTTCCTGTTTGGCTGCTTTTTTTTTTTTGCCTTTTTTTTTTTTTTTTTTCCCACAGCTGCACAGGTGTGCTACCACTGCAGAGGCAGAGCAGCTGGAGCCTTAACAGCAATAGAAGGTAAAAGAATACATACGGTATTCATCAGCTCCAAATGTTTTTTTTGGAAGGACTTTGAGCCTGTTATGATAACCATCGTTTTCCAGAGGATGAGACCTGTGGTAGACATTCCTTTTAAAGAATGAAATATGTATTGAAGTCTACTCTTACCAAAGGGAAAACTGAAACAGCATCAGGGAAGTTGCTTGGGATTTTTCTGAGCCATCCATTTTGTGTTACAGCATACAGCCCAAATTCTGCAAAGCTGGAAACTTCACTGGCAGCTGCCATGCTATCCCTGATGATGTTGACGGATACTCTGCCTTTTGCGTCAAAAAACTTACCCCTAGTGGAGAGAGGGAGGGATTTAGAATAAAATATATTATATACGGCTTTAGATATCCCAAACTCAGACGAGGCTGTGTCTGTCTCCTCTACATTCATTCTTTTGTTGCTTTAGTGTTGTGCTGATGTTAGATGGAGAAGCCAGAAGCACTCCTGAGCTGCGGGCCAGATTCACATGCCTTTGTGGTATTCAAAAGAAAATTAAAGGGTTGGGACCAGTCTAATGTACATAGCCAGACACCCGAACTTTGTAAACTATTCCTAATCTTGCAGCGATCTGACATATCAGACGTTGCAGTATTCACCCTGCCATTAGCACTGCTGCACTTTGCCAGCAGGAGCATCACCTGCTTTATAACTTCTCCATAAAAGTGATGCAACCTTTGAAAGAAGGGGGATGTGAGCCCAGCTGAAAAAAATGAAAAAAAGAGAAGTAACTGCTGTCAGGAGTTGAGGTAGGGCTTGGGTATCTAAAAACTGGGCTGTGTTTTCCAGCTCTACTAACTGCCCTTATAAAAGACATCTGCATATTAGTTCTGGGTGGCTGAGACAACATCTGTTGTGTTGCCAGCAGTAGCATGTGCCAGCTGATGCCTGAGTCTCAGAAGTGCTTATTTAAAGGCAGCTCCAGGCTTTGAAATTGGAGCCACCTTGTCAAAGGTAAGCCAAGCATGTGTGCGTTACCAGCAACAGCTCTGCAAAAGAGAGGCTCCCACCAGCAAGTGTATCTGGGTGTATTTGTATTTATACTAAGTGCATTTGTGAGCTCGTTGATTGATTGCTTTCAAAGGTAGAATTTTGTTTTGCTCACAATCTCTTTGACATGTAAAATGATGGGTGTTTTGGTAGGTAAAAATGCTGCTATCTTGATGTAGGAAAAATGTCAATGCTTTAAAGCCAATCTTCAATTATAAAAAAAGAGTATACTGCCATCATTTAGCCTGGCATGCTGTATGACACAGACCAGAGGGTTTTCCCAAATTAATTCCCATTTGAACCAAAGCCTGTCATCTAGAAAAAAAAAAAAAAAAAAAAGCAGTCTTTTCTCATCTCTGTGAATCCTTGTGTAAATATCAGGTTTTGCAGCTGCTTACACGTGAGACAAGTGTTATTAGTTCAACACTCTGGGCATGCACCAAACCAAGACTTATATTTCCACCCTGTTTGCTCAGAGGAACTCAGAAACTGATTAGTCATCATTTCTAGTCTGATCGGCTGGGTGAGCAGGGGAGTGGGATTTCATCAACATATTTCAGTCACTTTCAGTGTAGTTTCTGGTGCTGCCTTTGGCAGTTTTGGTTCTGTGTGTACAATACTCTGATGTTCTGTGTATGAAATGGGAGTTCCTCTGGCTGTAAGGTAGAGGAGGTGGACAGGCCTGAAAGACAAAAAATGTCTGCAGCCAAGAAAAAGGGTATAACATTTGTACCCAGTAAGAAAACATGGGTGAATTTAGTTAAACGTATTTTCCCTCTCTGTCCCAAGACCTTCTCATGATTTTCTGAGCTGTGCCTCCCCATTGGATGACCCAGGGATATTACTCTGAGCAGAGCAGGAGGGGTGCCACTGCTGACCCCACCAGTGCTTCGGTTCTGCCTACTCTTGGCTTTTATGTATGCAAAAGCAGGAATGGACAGAGGACCCTCTATACCAATCCCGGCTATGACATAACGTAGTAATAGAGGTTCAGGCTGCTGCCTGTGGCTGCAAGCACAGGGGACTGTCCATGCTCTGTTACAGCTGTGGGCTGGTTGGGAGTTGCTCTCCCTGACTGCAGGGATTGGCACAAGTGGTGAGACAATGCTGGGGCATTGCACATTCTGCTTTTTTCTTCTGTCTTGCTAAAACTGCACAATTTGTTCAAAGATGCATTTGGCTTGGCTCTTTTTCCTCCCACCCACCCTTTTCAGCTTTTTCCCTTGAGATACGGGATGGGAGCTCTGCCGCATCCCAGACTCACTTGAGACTCAGATGACACCAGTTGCTGCCAAAGGCCAGGGTCGAAGGGGTCCAGAGCCGCTCCAAGCCACTCCCGAGAGTCTGCATAGCTAACGTGTTTCCAACAGCTCCTCCCTGGATCCTCGGCTGTTCCCCTGGCAGTGAGAAATCCTCAGAATTAAATACCGTGAAAAAGCGTTGTTGAATATGTTCAAGAGAAACTGCATTTTGAGAGAAAATGCATTTCAAAATGTCAGCATTCTGTAAAAGAAGAAAAAAAAATGGTGCGAATATATGTTGCTTTACTGTCAAAAACTGAGCAGCCTAAACCTGTCCTGAGCTGCCAAAAATTAAAAACTTTATTTTTTGGCTTGAATATTTTGGTATTCAAATTTTCTCCTGAAAATGCCATGTTCACTACAGAGAATGTAGAAAGCAAGCTTTAGGGTTTTTTTCCCCTGTTGAAATCCACTTCTACCTCCTCCCTCCCAAAAAGGACCACCCTTCCCATCCTGCGTGTTATGACATATTGTGCTGAGACTGACTGCGCTACTACAAGGACATTTCATAGGAACAGCTGTTAGAAGTTGCCTTGCAACTCCAGGGAAGTAGTTATCAGGATTCCTTATCCTGGCAGCTTCCAAAAAAAAATCCCTGCAGAGAATCAGGATGCGAGAGCTGCCCATGCCAGGTTGCTGCTCCGGCTGTGGGCAGGGGACCGGCAGTGCCTTCCTGGGCATGAAAGATGCATTTTGTTACCCTGCTCTGCCCTGTGGCAGTTGGCTCTGGGAGCTGGTGAGAGTCTCCTTTCCCGAGAGCATCGCTGACGCAAGGGGTCACACACGTGAGCTAGAACACAGCAGTGCTTGTGTGAAGGCACATACATGCCTGCCTGCCTGCCCACGAGGCGCTCACCTTTATGGCCCAGGAGCAATATGAAGGAGCAGTCTGAGCCCCACCATGGCTCTGCAACTTCACACTGGTCAGAGACACTGCTGGTGCTGCCTGAGTTTTGTTAGGGCTCATAAAAGACATCACCTGTGTCTGCAAACCTGACTCGTGTTAATCTTGAGATCATTTTAGCTAGGGGGGTTCTGCTGCACCAGTGCTGAATTTTGTCATGATGCTGCTCAGGTCATTTTCTCCTGCACCCAAGACTGAGCAGGGGCCTTGTGATAGTGCTAAGCCAGAAGAAAGGAAGAGTTTTCTTACATATCTACTGGTGATGTAGCTCATGGCAAACCTCCCTCCCTGTCTTCTGCCTCCAACACTGTGTGTCTCACCTGAGCATCTTGTCCATTGCTGTCCCCAGGCTCCTGCTAAGGTCCCTCAGCCACATGTGTACTGCTGGCCCTACTGCTGACACCTGTCTGACTGGTGTTGGGGGGGTAGCGGAACAGTAGCTCTGGCCCAGGAGACCCCTCCAACAACAGGAGGTGGCACTGGATCAGCTGTTGGTGAGGGAGGTAGAAGGACTCCTGTACAGTTGTATGTGGTGGGAGAAGGAAAGAGACCATTTAAGCACTAAGACAGGATAAATGTCATCATATAACACACCTTAAGTCCTAGCAAGGATCAAATGCTTTCACCATTGGTCAGGAAAAAGCACCTCTCTTCTCATTCACACAGGAGCATTGAGCAAGGATCTGGCCCAGAGCAGTAAGTTCAAAAGTGTGACACTCCTGGACCACCTGGAGGGACAATTAAGAATTTAGTCTTGAAGAAATCACCAGGAGGACTTCAGAAAACCATAAAAGCAGCCACTTTGTCCCAGCCCTGTACTGATGGAGGCTCTTTTGGGGCTCAGAGGATTTTGTGGTTCTGGCTTGAAGTTTCTTACTTCTAGGTGTGCTTAGCATCACTCAAGACACTCTCACTGAATTTTGTACATTGACACCTCTCTTCTAGGGAGTGGTCTGAGGGCTTTTATGGCACTATCTAGAAACTGGAGGGATGGGTACCCTAAAAATATCCTAATAGTCCACTGACTCATTTTACTTAAGTCAAACAGCTGCCAGAAGGTAATAGCCATGGTAGTTCCATTACTGTCATTATTTCTGTTAGCAACCTGGGCTGGACTTGAACAGCTGACAGCTGATCCTCCTGTCAACTCCCCAGACCACCCATTCTTTTTAGCTAGTTTTACACCAAGTAGCCATGCAGTAGCTAAAATACTGAGAAATTAGGATTTACAATATTCTTTGATGTGATGTCATGAGATTGGATTGTTTATATTTATATATACATAACTGTACATTCTTTTCTCTTTGAATGTTCAAGCACTCCAAATATCGGTCATTGGTACATTGTAATGTATCTTCCGCATCTTTCATGATATGAAAATAAACATTGTGCTTATTTTGTTGTTTCATTGAAGTACCTACCAGAAAGTTTGGAGAACATTTTGAAGTTTTTAAATTTTTTATGAATCTGGAAAAAACAGGAGGAGAAGAGGTTTAATTTAGTCAAATAAAACCCTGTTTATATAAAACATTTTAACAGTAGCAATAGAAAACCAATCATTATCTATCTCACATGACCCACAGCCTAGGCTGAGATAAAATCTTTTTAGTGGAGAAGACACATCTTGAAGACATACTATTTTTGCTAACCATCTGAATTCTTCTGGCTTTAGTAGCTCTGAGATTGGAAATGCTCAAAGGTTGGACACAAGTACTAATACCTCAAAGCAAAAGAGTATTAGTTTATTGCAGAAGTTATACATATTTCAAACTTTTCATTAAGTTAACTTGACTACATCAAAAGGGTTTGTTGAAATCTTGTCTTGAATTTAGACATGCAATTTCAATTTATCAACCTTTGCATGCAACCTTAGTTGTCAGTAATCCTGTAGAATAAATTCTGCTAAATACGTAGATGTACAGCTATACATCTGCTCAAAAGGGCCATCTGCTCAGAGTTTCTCTCTGCAGAGAAAACTTTGCATGAAAATGAGTTATTGTTTTGGGTGGAGTAATGAAAGTAAAGGATGTTAGGTAATAAGAGGGTCCCAGGGGAACAGGAGGGGCAGGGACTGTCTATGCAGTGGCTGGGCTTGTCTGTGCCCTGTCACCAATGTATTCTGTCCCAATATAACCTTCTCATCTTAGACTTCGGCACGCTCAGCACTTTTTGCAAAAAAATTGGCAGAAAGGTCCTTTAGCGTGCAAAAACCAGAAAGTGGCAACTGATAAATACTTGCCTTTCCTACTTCCCTCCCTCTTAATTCTGCGAACATATCGTTATGGAAGTCACAAACTAGCAATACTATTGCCCTTTTTGTTCTTCCTCTCCCTTAAGGCCACATTGTCCCCATGATATGTCAGTGGTCAGTACTTTGGAAAATGAGTTTGACTCCTTCTTCCCTCACTGCATGTGGTATGACTCATTTGCCTGAACATTGCTTTGGAGGACACAGATGCTCAGTACTCGCTGGAGTACTTTGCTCCATGCTCATTTCAATACTTTGAATCATGACTCAGTCCTGGGTTTAAAACCTACAGATTTTGAGGGGACATACATGTGAATGACTGTCCACCTAGATTGTCTCTTTAAAAAATAAGTATTTTGATGCAAGAGCTGCCCACTGGAGAAGAGAAAGAAAAAACAGAGAAACAGTATTATCAAAACAATAAATGGACAATATGCACCAGTCCCCCAATACCATCTCCAAATCCTGAATTCATGACTCTTCAGTCCTTTGTAAATGAAAGTCCATTCATGGTTCTGCTCCCAACATATTATCAAAGAGCTATCCAAAATATACTCACATTCTGTTTCATCCCTATTCATCTTCTGGTATAAGTCTGCATACATTCCTATTGATGTGGAAGGGTTTTGACTCAAAATCTGTCTTGGTTACATAGTGTGCAATATGCTTCTTGCTGGCTGACTTTATTAGCCCTGATAGATATCTAGGGGGCAAAAGATGATGGTGCTCAGTAACAAACCTGAAGCATTGCTGTACTCAGTAACAAAAAATCATAGGCTGATCCTCTAAGGTATGATTTAAAACCAAGGCAAAACATGCTGGGTTCTTTCAGTTGCACTTGGTGAACTTTAAAGTTATGCTTGCTTCACACAATGATGTTTATCTGCAGTGATGAGAGCTAACAATGCACTGTGTACAAATGAAAATGAAGAAGCTGTGACTCCAGCAGCTGGGACTTCACCATCCATTGCAAAGACATGGCAAAGCAATCTGAGATGCCAGTCCAGCACTCCTGCTAGTGCAAGAAGTCCACAGAAGATTTTAGGGCTCTTTCACCAGAACTTTATTCTCTGGGAAAACCACCAGCATTCAGCTGATTAAGTAGTATTATGTGCACAGTTTCTCACTTTGGTAGGAAAAAAAATCCTTTCCTCTTGTCTTTTTCAATTTGCTAGTAACTCTTTAAAAATGAGAATCCTAAAAGCTGTTGCTAAACAGTGCTAGAGTTTGCCTAGATAAGCTTTAATAATTAGCAGTAATTTAACAAAACTGAAAGAAAGTTCAAGGGTTATACTCAGTAGGAGATGCAGGCACTGCCTTCAATCTCAAGTATTCACATTCATAAAATATCACTGCAAGAAAACCATGATTAACTTTTATTTATCTCCCTTATTTTCACAAAGTTCAGGTTTATACTCTGGCTTACATGCAGTTATTAACATGTAATAACATATATTCCCTTTCAAAGTTGAACTGTTCATCTGCTTTTGTCTTCTGCAGGTTCAGATGGCTGTGGGTACAGTCACAGGTGTACGTGCAGGGTCTGGTTTGGATTTGACACTTCCTCTTTTATCTCATCCATTCCTAAGGAGGCAGCGATGAGCATTTCATATCTCTGAAGTCCATTTCCTTTAGCTGCTCCTTGTCATTTCCTAGCAGGAAGACACAGCTGGAGAGAAGTGGTGTTTGTCCTTTTTTTTTCCTACCCTGTCTGTGTGCGTGGAAGCTGTCAAGAAGGCTGCAGGGCTCTTGGTTGCAATGAGGAGCAGTAGGTGTGTGTGACTTCAAACTCTTCCCATGAAACAAATCATCTCCCTGGTTTAAATTTCACACTTCCTGGGGTTTTAGATGTGTAATTATTTTCACTTATTGTTTCTTGGAAAATAAATTAATGAGGAATGGAGAACTGAGAAGAAAATTTGCGTGTTTTAGACTAATGAGAAAAGAGCAGAGACAAGTTCACAAATAGGGAAGGTGCTAGAGATTAAATGAACCAAATGAGTTAAACCTGGTTCAGTTTGCCGCAAAGGAGCTGTAGGTAAGGAAAGGGCCATGTCAGAGACAAAGCTGGTGTTTATATAGCAGCTGTGAAATCAAGGGCAGACAGTAATAGCCTTCCTTCAATTTGTATCACACCATAGCCATCATTTAACAGTAACACTAAATGCCACTGAAAGCTGAATTTAAAATGTACTTTTCTAGACTGATTTCACAAAAACTCCTATCCCAGCTGTGATAAAGCTGGCACTCTCTATTTACCAACAGAAAGAGGACTGGGTCCCCTAGGAAGACCACAGTTTACGGTGGGAATCTCTACCTTTGTTGGCTAAAGGCATGCTGTCAAAATGATACCTGCTTATTTCCTAAAATGAGTTAGAAGTAGCTTGAGGATTACAACTGTCTTTGCCAATTTCTGTCACTAAATAACTTCTTGTCTCCAGTTTCGTACTTTATTTCCTGCTCGTGTCTAAAGGATGCACACTGACAGCTGAAGAAAGCGACTGTTGTGAAACACTGGCACTGCCTGTGGGGTCCTGATCAGCAGCAAGACTAACTGGTGAGCCTGGGTGAGATGTTTTCTTTTGTTTTGATCAGTCGTTTAGTGTGAGAAAAATGTGGCTTTGGTGGATCTGGCATTATTCACTAATTGGGCTGAATGTGCAGATTGACTAAAGCACATGCTTATGGTTTGGGAGATCCAAGTTCAAGTCCACCATCTGCTTGAAGCCTTGTTTTCCTGCAGTCCTGGTTGAGCAGGCACTGGGTTGAGCGGGGCTGGCAGGTTCAGAGTCTCTCTCACTGAAGCTGTTACACTTTGCATGCAAAGATTAAATATTTATTAGTGCTGATGGTCCTGGGTGTCCTGGCTCCCACCTGGGTGCCCTAGTCCCTGCACTTAAATGCTCCCTCTGGAGCAATTCATGTTCAAATGTAATGTGCAAAGTGAGACTACATCAAGGGGAGAGACTGCAGAAGCCTTTTGGTGCTACACAACAGTTTGCAAGGCTGAGACAGTCTCCTGGGGAAGGGATAGAGGTATGATTCTCCTTGTACAGAGAAAAACAAGGCAGAATTGGGGTTTCATTCAACCTTAATATGTGCTGAGTCTGAGGCTCTGTGGGATTGCCTTTGGGTATGGAGACTTCTCCAGTCTGTGAACTATGCAAAGGAACATAAAAGGTGTTTAAGAAGCCTGGGCCTTCAGGGAGATTTTAAACCTTTGTACTAGGGTCTCTACCTGGCAACTTTGGGGGATTTCAGTAAATCAGAATAGCTGGAAACAAGTGGAGGAGTTGCTTGGGTTAAGAGGTGCAACAGCTGATAGAAGAAGATGAACTAGAAATACGTGTGCTTCGTTGGCTTTTATTAACTCAGGTGAGATGCATTACAGTATTTCAGAGGTCTAAAGACTGCCACAATCACAACACAACTGCAGAATCGACTCTTTCTTTCAAAACCTCACAGGCCATAGTGGATAAATATAGTTCAGACATAAATATGTTTTTTGATGAAGAGTGTTCTTTTAAATCTTTTTTTCTCTCTTTGGAGAGTGCCAAGTAGTGCCAGTTTGGAAGTAATTTCTGAAATGTGGACATCTGTCTTCTAGGATCTGTACTGAAAACACCATCTTTTTTCATATGGCTCACCAAACAAGCCATTCATTAGTAACTAGTTTCAATCTGTAATGACTTTGGGTCTGATTCATGGTTGTAACTTTTGAGCTTTGTGCCATTGTCCGTGGGGTTTGAATGAAATTCTGGGGTGCAGAAGTGAATCTGGCCCTCTTTCTGGTCTGACTAATGATTCTCATGTGATGTTTCACAGCTCTTCATTGATTCCCAGAGCCCTTGTAATGTCTGAGAAAGAAAAAGCTGCAGAAAAACATCTACACCATAAAATTACTCTAAAGACAACAGTTAATCTCTTGTTTGAAATTTTAATTTATAGAAGGAAAGGCTTTGGAATAAACCCCAAATCTTGTAATTATGTGACTTTTTTCTTGAGATACATAAGCAATTCTTCTGTCCTTAGCTGAGAAAGTATAAGTTGTGTTCTACCTCCAGATCTTTTAGCACTGGCTAAGAGGTATTTCACACCAGTTCACATGTAAGAAAAAGCTTTTCATCAGTCTGAAGTAAGGTATAAACAACCTCAGGAAGTTTGGAATATGTTATTAAAACTGTTCTCTACTATCCTTGTACAGAGTGTTTTGGCATCACATCCTTTAGTGTAAGCTTATTACATAAGCCACTTGTTGGCTAGCCTCTCAGCTGTCCCATGATCTCTCATCAGAAAATCACATCCTTTTGTAAGTGGAATATGAAAAGAGAGACAGTGTGCTGCTGTTCATTTAATGATTCATCTGTCTTGTGTTCCTCCTCTTTTAACCCCCTTCTGTTTCTGTTGCCTGTGTCTTGGGCATTTCTCCTGGCTTTCTCCATCCCATGCCTTGGGCATACCTGCACTCAGATACGTCCAGGCTGGCTTTGAGCATCTCCCTGAGCACAGTGTCAGGGATGTGCTGGCCCTTGGGCCCTGCTGCAGTTGGGGGAGAGGCCATGGCACCCACTAGGAGCAATGTGCACAAAAGCTGGCATTAAAAAAATTAAGAATACTGAAGAGAAGCCCCTTTTCTCCCATTAGAAGGCATGAGCTGAGCCTCCCGAGGAGATGGCCCTCTCCAAGCCCCACACACTGCCCCACTGCAGGCATGCTTCCATGTCCAGGTTTTGCAGAGAGGTGATGTAGCAGTGCCAAGACTTCAAGAGGTGTTTAAATGCTGAAAGGGGAATGGGGCACCCAGATATTTGTGGTTCCAACTTCCATCCAGTGCCTCCCGCCTCCTACCTTACATTTGACATATTAAACTAAAGGATGCCACAGGCAGACCCTGTACCTAGAGGATTTTGAAGATCAACAAAAATGTCAGTCTTGGATAATGCTTTGAAGCCCTGTCAATGTGCATGCGACAAGTACTGTATTTATTATAGCTAGGGAGGTATAAGTATATGCAGTTACAGGAAAATATGAAACTATGGAAACGTGAATATGAAGCATTTACAGCATTGTACAAGGAAAAGCATCATGTAGTTATTTTCTATGACGGAGTATTTTGAAATGAGTAGGTCAGTGTGTTCCTAGGATGACATATGATACCCATTTGTTCTCAAGAGAAGTCTTCAAGCATTTTCAGACTTTTGTCACAGGGCTGTAATCATCTATCTCTTTGAAAGACCCTTCCCCCTGTCCTTTTATCAGTAGTGCTCCTCATGCTGAATAGAGCAAAGATCGTAAATCACTCTGCAGATTAAGTTACAGGGCTGAAAACAGCCAGGCAATGGAGACAGCAAAGCCTTGCCACCACTGAAGAAAAAGTCAGCTCGGACTTGTGGTGAGGTTATCTGAAATGCCCAGACGTCCCAGAATCGTTATGACTTCAGCCTCCCTCAGGCTTTCTGCACTGCCTATCTGTCCATCAGGCAGTGACGGTGGTTGTGCTGAGGGCGCCAGGGCTTGCGGGGCACCAGGGGTGGCTGCAAGAGGAAAGAGAGGAAGACAGGGGCCAAGCAAACCTTCAGAAATCTTCCTGTGGTTTCTAAGGCATTACCAAAGTTTGACACACTTGTGCAGGAGTAACAGGAATAAATACGTTGTTAGTAATGAGTATGGGTAAAGAAACCTGTGAAGGGGACACTGCCAGTGTTTTTCCAAAATTCCTTTGGAGGTGGAACCAATCCCAAATATTTCTTTGCTCTTCTTTACACAGAGGTATGTTTGATGCACGGTTTTGAAAGGGAAGTGACTGAAAGATGCTCCATCAGGGACTTTATTAACAGAGCTGTGAGGTGGGGGTGAGAAGCAGGAGCAGAGAAGCCTGAACCCTGCAGTGGGATGGGGGGTGTAGCTGGGGAGGAGTGTGGGTGGCTGTAGGAAGTGAAGGAAGCCTGCTTGAGGAACGTGCTGGCGGAGGGAGAGACAACACAGCACCCAGGTGTAGTCTGTTCTCCTGGCAAGTTGAAGCCCATCAGTAAAAGCCGCTATGGTTGTTATACACTATAGTTATGAGCTATCTATTGTCCCTCAGAAATTAAGCATATTTTAATGATATGTTATCTATTAATAAGTACTATCCTTTTAGGTAAAACAGAATTTTTCTGCTGTTTCTCTGGCTCTACATTTTACATCCACTGAAAAATCCAGGTCTGGATCTACTTATTTGCTTATCTGAATTGCTTTTCCTACCACTGCTATAAATTTCCTAGGAAAGCACCCTGCAAAGCCTTGGTAGGAATTCAAACCTTTTTGGCTGATGGCACCATAAATAACGAATTTCTTCAAGGTCAGACACATCAGAGGTGTTGTTCAAAGCTTTTAAAATAGGTAGCCTAGTGCTGAGTCAAACGTAATTTTTTTGAATTGGTTTGTATTAAAGGCCTGATCTACAAACCTTACTCAGGCAAAATTCCCATTTATTTTAACCAGGTTCCTGGCTTCTGTTGTGTCCTGGTTTTGCTTGCTTTGGTGGAAATCAGCTTGCATAATATTTTGACCTACACATACAGTGTGATAGTAACTTTCTTTAACCAAGTCATCCTTGCTTGCCCAGCAGAGCCAGTGGTTACCACAACGGGTATGGAAGTACCAGTGAGGGAGGGCTTGGGCAAACCACCTGGCCACAGCCAGCTCCTGAACCTTGGGCACAACCTGGGTAAGGTCATTTTGAGCACCTGCTCATTCTTCTGGGACAGCAGGATGGCTTTCAAGAGTGCAGAGGTGGCTTTAGCTTCATGTAGTGATACACCTTTCCTCAGGAATATGTAAGATTGTCCCAACTGAAGACAGCACTTTGTCGATTTCTTATTATCCTCATGTTTGGTGACAAGGGGTTTCAGGGCATAATTACTGCCATATGGTACCAGTGGGTTTCCACAGCAAATTAACTTCATGATCTCTGTTTGCTGCTTGCCAAAACCAGTCAGATCTTTGCAAAAATTCCACCCCCAAACTGGAGTTTGCAACTCCAGCACCATTGCCCAACTACCTCATCTGCCACTAATAAATCTTCCAAGGCCCTGAATTTTTCTCACTAGACCAGACTTATTATCTTGAAATGCTATTTCAGAGAGCAGGAGAGTGAGGTAAGGCAGCAGTAAGTGAGGTAGAAAATGAAGGTGGCCATTCATGCAGCACAGATGCTCCTAGAATGTCCTGCAGCCCCTAGAGCTGCTCTGGGCATGAGGCCGGTTTCTGTGACCGCACAGGAAGAGCAGAGGGTCTGGCTTGACTCTCAGATTGGTGTTTACAGGGTAGGCGGAGGAAAAGTGGATGTTTTACTTGAAATGTTATGGAAATCACTGAGAAATAATGCCTGTAGAAGGCAGTTCTCAGTCTATTTCTGTTCATGAGGGACAAAAAGTCACACAACAGAACCAAAAATTCTGCAAATCCATTTCCTTTTATTTTTTCACAGAAGGGTTCATGAACTGAAAGAGAAGTTTGAGCAATTTGACTCAGTTTCTAAGTAGAATTATTAGGTTTAACTTTTTAAAACTTTCTTTATATACTCAAACCTATTGGTTTTTTAATATAAGCTGGGATTTTCCCCTCTATACAACAATAGTTAAACCTGATACTCAGTTGCTTGGCTAAGAGACTGATAGGATTAAAATCTAAAAATACAAAAGATAGAAACCAGATTGTGTTATCTAAAATATACATCCTCTCCTGTCGTGTTGGCAACTTAAGTTCACACAGTGTAAACAGAGAACTAACAAGCTCTGGTATTGTCATTCGGGCTAGGTTTTTTTTAATATAAACCAGCTCCAAGCAGCTCACAGAACACTCTGAGAGATCAGGTACATAGATTTCAACATGTCTTCAGGCCACAAGTGTTTGATTGATATAGTACAGTACTCCTGTTCATATAAATATTTGAAGTTGGAAAAACCTTCTGGTTTCAATTCTGTTAAAAAAGCCAGTTTAAGCTAACTTCCCATAGCAGAACAGTTCATTCACACACACACACACACACACACACACACATCTGTGTGTAGCTCTGCTTCTTGTATGTAGACCACCACCATGAATGCTGGGTTTTGTGTAGTCACTTGGCCATTCTTGTGTCTTACAAACCAGCAGGAAGGGAGCAGGGGCCTGATCCAAAGCCAGCTGATTTTGCAGAGCCCCCATTGACTTCGGATGACACTGGATAAACAGTTGTAGGTTTTTTTAGGTTTCACATGTTTCTAGGGAATTCAGTCATTCACCTCACTCCTCATGCAATCTGCAGTCCCAGCGCAGCAGTTACAGAGGTAACTAGCATCACACTGAAAAGTTTGGAGACCTCATGGGGTCTACCAGCCTGTATGTTCAATTCATAGGGAAGCTTTTTTGTTGCATTCATTGCTTTCTGAAAAACATAACGATACATTTTAATCTTGGTTTTATGACAAAAATGTTTTTTTCCAAGTAGGGAGACCCTTCATAAATTAATATCTGAGAGAAGGAAAATTGGGACACTGCAGATTCTTGTAATCCTGGGGCATGAGCAAAAGAGTGAGTAAGGAAACCTGGAAGAGAATTGCCAGCAAAGTAGGAATTGCAACTGACATTAAAAAAGATTTCTAAGATGCTTGGCTTGACAAACTCAGAACTGGAAACCATGTGTAAGAAGCCACAAATAAAGAAAACAACATCTAAATGTCAGAAAAATCAAGAGGTTGATTCCATAATCGGTGAAGATAGAAGGCGCAGCAAAGTCAAAGGCACAAGACAAAACCAGACTTCCATGCTCTAGGATATGCTTGTTCTTGAGTTTTTATTCTTTCTTCTAGCTTCTCAGGTTCTCTAATAGGACTTCTCCTTGCTTACACTCTAGCACTGCAAATACCACCCTCCTGGTTACCTGCAGCACCTACCACAGTGCCTATGATCTCAGTTATCATAGATGGGGAGATGTCTGAGGTACTCCAGTCCCAGCCTTTTAAGGACCTACAATTCAAGATTAATAAATCCAAGCACCAGCAGAAATCAGAAGTGATTTTTCAGTTGCAGCTCATGTGCCAGCAGTAACTGGATGTTTGCAGGAGCCAGGGACTTGTGTGACTCACCGACCACAATGCTGCTCCCAGTGCAGCAGAGAAAGGCTTGGACATGTCACTACTACCTGATGTGCATCCTCCAGCTTCTGTTGAGTGTGTTGGGAGTCACAGCCTGGCTTCCAGCAAGGAGGGAGTTTCAAGGGCTTTTCCACTTTACCAGCCTAGTTCCTCCATGGCTTCATAGAATCATAGAATGGTTTGGGCTGGAAGGGACCTTGAAGATAATCTAGTTCCAACCCCCCTGACCTGGGCAGGGACACCTTCCACTAGAGCAAGTTGCTCAAATCCTGACCCAACCTGGCCTTGAACATTGCCAGGGAGGGGGCAGCCACAACTTCTCAGAATCACAGGATCAACTAGGTTGGAAAGGACCTTGAAGACCATCTAGTCCAACCATTAACCTGACAGTTCCCAACTACACCATATCCCTAAGCACTATGTCAACCTGACTCTTAAACACCTCCAGGGATGGGGACTCCACCACCTCCCTGAGCAGCCCATTCCAACCCCTAACAACCGGTTCTGTAAAGAAATGCTTCCTAATATCCAGTCTAAACCTTCCCTGGTGCAACTTGAGGCCATTCCCTCTTGTCCTATCGCTTTTTACTTGGTTAAAGAGACTCATCCCCAGTTCTCAGCAACCTCCTTTCAGGTAACTGTAGAGGGGATGAGGTCTCCCCTCAGCCTCCTCTTCTCCAGACTAAACAACCCCAGTTCCCTCAGCTGCTCCCCGTACGACCTGTGCTCCAGACCCTGCACCAGCTTCGTTGCCCTTCTCTGGACACAATCGAGTCATTCAATGTCCTTTTTGTAGTGAGGGGCCCAAAACTGAACACAGGAATCGAGGTGCGGCCTCACCAGTGCCGAGTACAGGGGTAAGATCCCTTCCCTGTCCCTGCTGGCCACGCTATTGCTGACACAAGCCAGGATGCCATTGGCCTTCTTGGCCACCTGGGCACACTGCTGGCTCCTGTTCAGCCTGCTGTCAATCAGCACCCCCAGGTCCCTCTCTGACTGGCAGCTCTCCAGCCACTCCTCTCCAAGCCTGTAGCGCTGCTGGGGGTTGTTGTGGCCCAAGGGCAGCCCCCGGCATTTGGCCTTATTGAAACTGCTCCAGTTGGCCTCAGCCCATGGCTCCAGCCTGTCCAGGTCTCTCTGCAGAGCCTCCCTACCCTCGAGTAGATCAACACTCCCACCCAACTGGGTGTCATCTGCAAACTGACTGAGGGTGCACTCGATCCCCTCATCTAGATCTTCAATAAAGATGTTAAACAGGAGTGTCTCCAAATCCGAGCCCTGGGGGACACCACTCATGACCGGCTGCCAACTGGGTTTAACTCCGTTCACCACAACTCTTTGGGCCCGGCCATCCAGACAGTTTTTTACCCAGCGAAGCGTGTGACCATCCAAGCCACAAGCAGCCAGTTTTGCCAGGAGAATGCTGTGGAAAATGGTGTCAAAGGCCTTGCTAAGTCAAGGTAAACAACATCCACAGCCTTTCCCTCATCCAATAAGCAGGTCGCCCCATTGTAGAAGGAGATCAGGTTTGTCAGGCAGGACCTGCCTTTCATAAACCCATGCTGACTGGGCCTGATCATCTGGTTGTCCCACCTCTGTTGTATGATGGTACTCAGGATAAGCTGCTCTATTAGCTTCCTGGGCACCAAAGTCAAGCTGACAGGCCTGTAATTTCCTGGATCATCCTTCAGATCCTTCTTATATATGGGTGTCACATTGGCCAATTTCCAATCTGTCAGGACCTCCCCGGTCAGCCAGGACTGCTGGTAAATGATGGAAAGCGGCTTGGCGAGCACCCCAGCCAGCTCCTTCAGCACCCTCAGGTGTATCCCATCTAGTCCCATAGACTTGTGTGTGTCCATGTGATGCAGCAGGTCACTGACTGTCTCCTCCTGGGTTGCGGGGGGGTCGTTCTCCCAGTCTCTGTCTTCTGGCTGAGGAGGCTGGATTCCCTCAATACAACTAGTCTTGTTATTAAAGACAGTCAAAGAAGGCATTAAGCACCTCAGCCTTCTCCCTGTCACTTGTTACCATGTTTCCTCCTGCATCTAGCAGGGGATGGAGACTCTCCCTGGTCTTTCTTTTGCTAATTCTCTGGGCAACCTGTTCCAGTGTCTCACCACCTTCACAGTAAGGAATTTGTTCCTTATCTAATCTAGATCTACCCTCTTTCTGTTTAAAACCATTGTCCCTCATTCTACCACTATACTCCCTGATAAAATGTCCCTCCCCATCTTTCCTGTAGCCCCCTTTAAGTACTGGAAGGCCACTATAAGGTATCCCCGGAGCCTTCTCTTCTCCAGGCTGAACAGCCCCAACTTTCTCAGCCTGTTCTCATAGGGGAGGTGCTCCAGCCCCCTGATCATCTTCAAGACCCTTCTCTGGACCTGATCAGTCAGGTCCATGTTCTTCTTATGGGGACCCAGAGCTGGACAAAGTGCTGCAGGTGGGGTCTCATGAGAGCAAAGTAGAGGGGGAGAATCACCTCCCTTGACCTGCTGGTCACACTTCTCCTGATGCATCCCAGGATACAGTTGGTTTTCCAGGCTGTGAGTGCACACTGCTGGCTCATAGTCAGTTTTTCATCCACTAATACCCCCAAGTCCTTCTCCTTAGGGCTGCTCTCAACCCACTCATCACCCAGCCTGTATTTGTGCTTGGGATTGTCTCGACCCATGTGCAGAACCTTGCACTTGGCCTTGTTGAACTTCATGAGGTTCACACAGGCCCACCTCTCCAGCCTGTCCAGGTCCCTCTGGGTGACATCCCTTCCCTCCAGCGTGTCGACCACACCACACAGCTTGGTGGTGTTGGCAAACTTGCTGAGGGTGCACTCGATGCCACTGTCCATGTCGCCAACAAAGATGTTGAACAGCGCCAGTCCCAACACCGACACCCAAGGAACTGTTCTCCACTTGGACATTGAGCTGCTGACCGCAACTATTTGAGTGAGACCACCCAGCCAATTCCTTATCCACTGAGTGGTCCATCCATGAAATCCATATCTCTTCAATTTAGAAACAAGGATGCCATGCGAGGCAGTCTCAAATGCTTTGCACAAGTCCAGCTAGATGACATCAATTGCTCTTCTCTTATTCACCAACTCTGTAACCCCATCGTAGAAGGCCACCAGATTTGTCAGGCATAATTTGCCCTTAGTGAAGCCATGTTGGCTGTCACTAATCATGTCCTTATTTTCCATGTCCCCTAGCATAGTTTCCAGGAGGATCTGCTCCATGATCTTGCTGTGCACAGAGATGAGACTATCTAGCCTGTAGTTCCTTGGGTCTTCCTTTTTTCCCTTTTTAAAAATGGGGGTTATATTTCCCCTTTCCAGTCAGTAAGAGCTTCACCAGACTGCCCTGACTTCTCAAATATGATAGATAGAGGCTTAACCACTTCATCTGCCAGTTTCCTCAGGACCTGTGGATGCATCTTATCAGGTCATATGGACTTATGCACCTTCAGGTTCTTTAGATGGTCTTGAATCTGATCTTCTCCTACAGTGGGTGGTTCTTCATCCTCTCAGTCCTCACCTTTGCCTTCTGCATCTTGGGTGGTGTGGCTGGAGCCTTTGCTGATGGAGACTGAGACAAAAAAGTTGTTGAGTACCTCAGGCTTCTCCATATCTTGGGTAACCAGGTCTTCTGCTTCCTTTCAGAGAGGGCCTACTTTTTCTCTAGTCTTCCTTTGGTCACCAGTGTATCCACAGAAGCTTTTCTTTTTGCCCTTGACATCCCTGGCCAGATTTAATTCTATCAGGGCTTTGGCCTTCCTTATATGATCCCTGGCTGCCATGGTTGATGTGGCTTTGTGCATATCTTTTCCAGGGAATTATAGATTGCCTTGCAGTGGCAGTATTTTCTTTGATTTTTATTTTAGGCAGGATTTTTAACTTTTTTTTGCACTAAGTATCTACCCAGCTGGGAGATAGGGGCCTCCCAACATAGTCAGGATGGTGAGAGCCATCTTCACTTGTTTTACTGTCAGAATGGCCTTCGTCCTTTGTCCTTCACAGAGTCATAGAAACATAGAAAGGATTGGGTTAGAAGGGACCTTCAAAGATCAGCTAGTCCAACCCCCTGCAATGGGTAGGGACATCTTTCACTAGACCAGGTTGCTCAAAGCCCCATCCAACGTGAACACTTCCAGGGAGGGATCATCCACGACTTCTCTAGGCAACCTGTTCCAGTGTCTCACGTCTCTCATTGTAAAAATTTTCTTCCTTATACTCAATCTAAACTTACACTCTTTTAGTTTAAAACTGTTGCCCCTTGTCCTGTCACTACACACTCCGCTAAAAAGTCTTTTTCAGTCTTTCTTATTTGCCCATGCCCACACAAAGCTGGCAGGGCACCGAGGAGGTAAGAAATGTGTGGCAGCAGTGGAAGAAGCAAAGCCTGTAAAAGCTGAGGAGAAGCAAGGGTACTCGTAGTGTTTGTTCAAAGCTGGCCTGACCAGGTCAGTCTTATACCCCTGCACGTTACTTCCCCAGAGCAGCCATCTGGTACTCTGTGATTCGCAGCTTCCCTCAGCCCTGCATCCTTGCCCCAGACACTACTTTTACAGGAGAAATTATTTCAGAGTCAGGAAGCCTGTGGAAGGAATAAAAGGCTACCTTTAGTGAGGACTAAGCTTGAAAGCCTACACAAAGTAGGGTCTTGTGCTTTCTGACACTTGGAAGTGAATATAATTTCCAAGTTTAAGAAGTCTGCTTAAACTTCACCTTTGCAACTTTTTAATTGTTTGCTGTTATTTTTTAAAATTCTGGCTTATACAGGTGGAGTCAGTCTATGCGTTAGCTTGTTCCTGTCTGCCTGTGGCTTAGCTATATATTTTAAGACTATTTTCCTTTACAGGAAACAGGAAGCTGTGGAATGCAAAATATCATTTTAGTAAAAATAATACTGCCTAACAAACCTCAAATGATTTAGTGTATGTAAAAAAGCAGATACACCAGAGAAACTCACTTGGAAACAGTATCTGGTGAATAACTTTCTTTTTTTTCCACACTGCATTATTGAAAGTTAAGTGGATACATCCAGAGAGGCTGACTTGAGTAGGCAGTTTGTTACTCATCGCTTATTTCTCAGCCATTGCTCCAAGCATACACAAAATACAAACAAATTCATCCTGCACCAGTGTCCCCAGCAACCCTTCTGTCTCCAACACAGTCAGCCTGAAGCCATTATCCCATATAATATAGGAATGTCATGGACAGCATCAAGTCCAAAGAAAGCAAACAGCTACTTTAAGACAGGTTACAGGTGATCGAAAAGAAAATCTGAATGTATCAGACATTGGTTATTAACTGGTGAGAAATCTTTCTTCTTAAAATGGCAGGAAGCTACTTTTAGTATTATACTGGGGACTGACAAGTTAATAGAAAAGGTGACACAGTGTTTCTAATTACCTAGAAGGCAGGTTAGTGCTGGGGTAGGCACTGGCCTGCAGTACATGACTGTGGTCTACCCATGGCAGTGCAGATCT
This sequence comes from Athene noctua, assembly GCF_965140245.1. NCBI lineage: Eukaryota > Metazoa > Chordata > Aves > Strigiformes > Strigidae > Athene > Athene noctua. The sequence goes on from NC_134040.1 coordinate 31,144,481, forward strand.
TTGCAGGGACTAATTTGCTCTCATCAATTTCTCCTCCTCAGGGATATGCCTGCTGTCCCTTCCCTCCCTGCCTCCCCACACAAACATAGGAGCAGTAGCTTAGAAAATGAGCCAATTTGTGAATATTTTCCATGGACAGAGGTGAAAGTTGCCACACTATGATGTACAGAGGGCAGCCCCTTCAGCTTGGGCCTGAGTGTGTGGCAGGGTTACCACCCCTGAATGCTTTGCACTTGCAAGCACTGAAGGTTTCTGATGATGAGAGAGGTTTGCTGTTTGCAGTTCTCACATCAGCTTGTCTCTTTCATCCCACCAGACCCCAGGAGAAGCAGTGCTGGTGACTTGGCAGAGCTGGTAGGTGGTGGAAGGGGTCTGGGGCTGAGCTGCCGCCAGCCTGGCAGCTGTTCCTGACAAATCCTTACGTGCCAGCATGTCTTCAAGAAAAGCAGGGAATCAGTTTGCAATCTATTCATTCATTTAAACTGGAATTAGTTGCTCACGGCACATTTATTTGCACTGAATAATTCTATCCTCACCAGTGAACAGTTAGTTTTGTTTGTGTATGGACTGTAGGAACAAATCAGGACTTTTCAGCATCTGTAACTGAGTTTTGGCCACGCAGAGTAATTAGAGAAAGTATATTAAATAAAGTACGCTTTAGCTTTCATGTGCAGTCTTCTCTTGGCAGATACTATTACTTTCAAATGCAGCAATAGGGTGACATTGTTCTGACAGAAACTCTCCACAGTAACATTATCAGAGTGACTTTAAGTCAACACAGAAGGTCAAGAAAGTCAGTCCAGATTTCATAGGACTGGGACCATCCCTAAGAGCTAAGGACCTGGTTTGCTTGCCAGAGAAATGAGAGAGGATGCGTGTAGTGCCACAGCAGAGAAGGAATTAAAAAGAAGCTGCGAAACTACTAACAAGCAAGGTAACTTTACAGAGCATTTCTCTGTGACACAGCTCTGCCAATTTGAGGAAAATATTTACATTCAATCTATGATAAACATATAAAGCACACTACTGGGTATTTTTTAGAAAAAGAGAATAATTTTAACAGTGTAGGTAAAGAGATAACCCCTTATTTTATTAACAATTTCTCTACAGATGTTTTTCTTCTTTTATATGACTGCTTATAATAAAACATCAGTGGGAAAAACATAGACCATTATTATAGCAGATCACCCTTTATGCGGACCACAGCATCAGGCAAGTATGGCTTCCTGAGAGAACATTTGGCATCACGATTTTGTTTCTCCTGGACATCATTTTTGTGTTTTGAAAGAGGGGAAAAAAACACAACATTTGCCTGCTGTTGTCTCATGGATGCCTCATGCCTATTCATTTCATTTTGTTGTTTTTCATATTGCAAAGTAAATGCAATCTTTCTGACAGTGCTTGGTTCTTGTCATGTGCTGTAAAAAGATTACTGCTGGCTGTACCTTCTCCTCTGTTGAAAAGGAGTCCAAACCAGCAAAGCCTTGTACCTGCAAGTCATATTTACTCAAATAAATGGGACACTGCATGGAAACTACTAGCTTGAGTAAATATTGCAAAGCCAGTTTTGCCTCTATGAAAACACTCCTAAACAGGAACAGGAAAAGGCAAAAATGCAAGTTGAGAGAAGAAAAAACTAGGAAAGAGAAAACCTGAATGCCAGATCTTTAAGTCCCAGAATCTACCTCTTGCACAGAATTTTCAGGTAAACAAACTGCAGGCATAAATGTTATGTCCACAATTAAGCATTGGAGAGTTAATTCCATTTAGCCACTTCAGTGCTTAATATGCGGGTACTGCCAGATGATTGATGGTTACTTTATATCAATCACACCTGGTCATAAGCACTGGCTGTGAAAATTACACCTTGGCATTTAAAATGTCAAAAGCAAAAGAGATGCTGACATCAGGGTGGCTCCAATAGCATGCTACAGTTATTTCAAAGAGTTCCAAGTGAAAAACACCCCATCAGTTTTTTGCTTGCAGTGAACTCGAGTCAAATCATCACCAAGAAGAGGACACTGTAAATGGAAGCACCCAAATGTGATCTGGAGTTTCAAAGTGATATCTACTGCCAGAAGCATCACATAAAGCCTACTGCTTCCACTGAGATACAGTTAAAACTCACACCAAGATCACTAAGGGAATGATGGGATCCAGAAATTGTGGCCACAGGTATAACAATTTGAATGTTGTGAGCTCTTATATCTAGGGATGCTTTCCAGCTCCCCAGAATGCTCCTCACTTCCAGCTGGGAGTGCCAGCCTTGTTCAGATAGGGCTGGCTCTGATCTTACTCAATAATTATCAGGTAAGCTTCTGCTCGTCTGTTGGACTAGCCACATTTCCATGAGAGGGCCTGTGCAATACCAGTTTGAATAACTGGCCTTCTCATTTCACTCACAAACAAAATGAGGCTTTTTAAAAACCAAAACCACAAGGGTAAGTCTAAGCTTTCCAGTAGCCTGTATTTAGCACTACCAGACAGTTCAGATTTGCTTTCCATCCATTTACAATATTTTTTTAGTTATTAAATGCAAAGCCTTTGTTTAAGGCAAAGTGAGAAAAACAAAATTTGGTTTTGCCCTTGACAAATCCTTTTGAATGAAAATGAGGGAGGATCCCATGGGGGTTTTTTATTGGGTTTTTTTCCTCTTCTTTTTTTTTCTTCTTCTCTAAAAATATGAATACGGAAAAGTCAACAGTGCTTTATCTTGGCCTCTCTGCTTCAGCTGAGCGATGACTGTAGAGAACTTGGGAGATGTATTAGGCAAGCTTGAGGCCACAGCTGCTGTCCCTCTCCCTTTCCCAGGACCTCTCCACATCACCAGAGTGTCAATGGGTTGAGGTGAATCATGTCTCACAGGCTGGTCAGGCAGCAATCAGGGATGAGTCTGGTGCCATTGCTGCTTGAAAGCTACAGTAAAAACCAGGAAAATCACCAGAATCCCACTTTGACCTGATGGTCCTCAGCTATTAGGCTAAGGTACCATTTCAGAGGCTCAGTGTGGTGGAAATGGGTGGAAATGAGGCCGTTGTCACAGTCTGAGTCTCCCGCACTCCCTACTACCTCAGTGTGAGACTGGTAAAAGGCTTTTTGCTAAGTTACCTTGGGTTCAGCAGCTGAAACCCTGCATTAAGATGTATTTCTGAGTTGTGTTGTTGGGTCCAGCTGCCTCCAGAACACAGAGAAATGAGAATGCTTTTTTTAGCTAGACAAAGCCTTTAATGGAAATTTTATTCAGTGTAAATCAGTCTTGCAGAAAAACTATCTTTGACACACTAACTTTCAGTGACTTTTTTCATCACAAAATATATTTCTTTCATATGAATTTCGTACCTGCAATTGGTGTTTCTTATTCTTACTCTTAAAGGGACATATTTGTTGCTTTATTTGTGAAATTCAATTGCAACAATGTAATACTAAGATTATAGTGCAAAGGTATAGAATTTTTCCTTCCCTGTGTTCAGTTTTGCTTCTTGATATGGAAGTCTCTACACCTAATACGTATGTATGAAAAGTGCTGCTGTGAAAGATTCAATTTGTTGAAAAGCATAGCCATTCATTTCTGACTCCTTTCTTCTGCCATAGTCTCATCCATTGTATTAATGCAAATCAAATCACTTTCTTTGTGAAACAATAGCTTTTATACACACATGTATGGCATTTTCATTGCGGCTCCATTTCATAAAAGGTATAGATTTACTTTAGAAATTCAACTTCCACACTTTTTTTTTTTTTTTTTTTTGAGTAATGATGAGTTTAGCCCCAAACAAATATTTTTAGACTAAGTTTTGTTAGCCCTGGATAGTCCTGGTTGCTTAAGTGTTAGATAATACAAAATTTCAGTTCATGTAGATAATACAATATTTCACTTCATGGGAGCACTTTTACCAGTTCTAATACCATTTGATCCAGTTCTTCATCACTGCAAAACTGAGGGAAGATGTCAGTATATGAACCTCTGTGTGTGCTGGTCATTGCTTAAAAGAGACTTGTTTCTATATCATCATGTAAGTCCCAAATTTCAAAACCTTTGTTTTCATAAAATATTCTTTGCACTATTTAATGACTGCCAGCCTCTGAATCATTTTCTTTTGGCCAACTCCAAAGTTTCCATGGCACCAGTTCATGATACCATAAGAAGTATGCCTTACAGGTTCAATTACAGACCGAGAGAAAAAAGGTGAATAAGACAGAAACTTGCAGCCATGGAGAGAAAAGCTCCTGTGTTTTTAAAGGAGAATCCAGAATAATATACTTAGGAAAGGCAGGGGTTTACCTTATATACTGTGAAAAAATGGAATGGTAGCTGCCTGAAAATAAAATGAGGCCTCTGTGTATTCTCTTATGTGTCTTTTTTATAGACTGTTATCTTTTTCAGAAGCTGGTTAGAGTTGAGATGATAATTTGCATGTCAAGCAAACTGGCTTAATTTTCTTGTTCTTGCTTCCCTCCTAGGATTTTGCTGCCTGGTATGTGTTCTAACAAACATGTTTGTCAATGAAGAAATCACAGCAAATGCTCAAGTTAATGACAGTGTTAGCTGTTAGTTTGGCATCCTGCTCTGACTTCATTGGCAGATCTGTCTGTAATGATAGCCAGCAACACATGTACTCAGAACACATAGTCAGTCTCAGGGAATCCATATGATACAATATAGTCCAGTATTCCTACTCACAGTCAAATCAACTTTGAATTTAAAGGGTTTTAATATTAGCAGCTCTGGTGGGGGCCCTGTACCTGCATGCAGTCCTGGTCAGAAATGCATGCAAAACCCAGTCATACAGCTCTAATTTAAATCAACTTTGTCCTTTGTAGCATTAGTTACAATTCTGTGGAACACCAAATGCATTGTAATTATAATAAATCCACTGGGTTTTCCAGCCTATTAAAAATACAAATAAGAAAAAAGAAGTTCCTCCTTTATCCCCCTTCCCCAGAGGGCAAAGAGTTTTTGAAATGGGACACAAGCAGATATTTCAGGAACTCCAGGTGGTAATGTTAATGACTTTATTGCTTCTGCCTAAAAGCATCCTATCGTAGCAAGTATAAAAATATGAATGAAGACAAATTTACAATTAACAAGACCACATTGATAAGGAAATACCTTTGTCAAGAACAGTTTTAATTACTGTCACAATGGAATTGCTTAAATGAGGAAAACCTGAAGGGACAAAAAGGGAAAAAAAAGAAAATTGAAAAGTATAAGGGAAGATTTATAAGGGAAAGTCATGCTACCATCTCAGAAAGAGATTGTAAACTAGGTAATAGCTTCTCATTTCAGGGTTCACTGGAGTTAATAATCTTGAATGTTATGCTCATTCCTGGATCTTCATGGTCAAGTAGCAAATATCTAACCAAGGCCCTTTGACATGAAGCAACATTAAAACGCATTCTATGCACCAATATTAATACCATCTCTCATTTATGGCTCCAAAGTGTCAGTCATGTTTTCACACTGGACATTGCATAAGAATCTTTTTTCCACCCTGGCTGAACTGCTACACTCCTTCAGCACAAACCTTCTAGCTGTATCAGAAGGTGTTCCTTACAGATCAGCTTTTGGTTTAATTAACACAGATGAACATTTGTGAATTTTGAGTGTTTGTCCTGACAATGTCAGTCTTTTGATATGCCTCTGTGGCAACATTGCTCAGATTTGAAAAAGTAGCAAGAGTAAGAGTACACCCTTGGTTACATCTCCACCTTCAAGTGCTTCCAGCCTTAAACTTTTCTGGGTTATGGAAACACAGTGTTTACGGAGCATGATCCTTGTATCAACAAGGGTAGGCTTTTCCAAATGATATATGTGAGTTGTATAGCTTAGCCCTGTTTCCAGCAAGACTCTTCACCAAACTGCACTAAAATAACCAAGGTCCACCTGCAGCCCACATGAGAATCTCTCTCTCTGTCTACAAAATAGGCTTCCTTGGGCTTATGGAAGTGTGAAAGTCTTAAAAAGTTTATTCAGAAATCTTCTTTATGTATGTAACCGTGTATTTTATGCACAAAATTCAGATACTTCTTGAATCCTACCTGGAAGTACATCAAACTCAACTCAAGTAGCATCTCTCAGACATCACCCTGACTTTGAGCTTGAGGCAGTATCTGGATCCCTTTGGGGAGAGGCACTTTGCATTCAATTCCACTCAGCTCAGAAGTTAGAAGTGCATTGCAGCAGGCTTATTTCAGCCAAAAAGGTTTGGTGGGTTTTTTTGGCATTCCCAAAACCAGCCACATGACTTTTGGCAAATCCTCTTGCTTTTGGGTTGTCTGGGCTGCTTCTCCAACTTCTGTCCAACTGTGTGAGCTCTTTCCATTAAGAATCTTGCTTAACTTGATGTAGGTAGTAGTGTGAGCCAAGAAGAGATGGTGGTGCCCGTGGTTCTGCAGCAGAGCATCCCTTTGCTCAATCACAAACCTCCCTCCTGCATCCCTGGATAGGAAAAACACCATGTCCTTGCAGAGCCCAGGGAGCCAGACCCTGCAAAGGAGGACAGAGAGGGTGGGAGGCCAGGGCCCTGCACTGGTTAGCAGGGCTGGGGAAGTACCTTGAGAAATGATTCAGTAGCTGCATATTGTGTCCTTTCTGAGCTGCACCAGAAGGCACCTCTTTGCTGGTTGCACCATAGTGCATTATCCACTGTAAAGTCGTTTACAGTAACAGCCCTGGTGATTCACGCAGAAAACCTCTCCTCCCTTTGGGAGAAGTAGCCAATGGATTTCAGATGTTGTGTCATGTTGCACATAGCAAAAAGACTCAATGTAACCACTGATTCTCTTACACAGCATCTTAGCCTCAGTAGGCATCTACTAAAATACACCAAATACTCAACAAATAGTCAATACCATTGAAAAGATAGTGTACTCTGAGTGACTTTTGAGGTAGAGCTTGAAAAGGCCAAGCTGCTATAGGAAAAAAAGCAAAAGACTGGCCTTCAAATATGGATAGCCTACACATGTAGTTTCAAATCATTCTTGTACTGGTTAGTCTAAATCACTGCTTCCATGAAAATCCCCCAGCTGAACTAAATATCCAGTTCTTCTACAGATGATGCTTCTCAAAACTGAAAGGCACTGGAGGAATTAATTATAGATTTAAAGAATATATCTCATCTATAAAAGTAAGTATTGAATGTTAAGCAAACAGGCCACATTTTTTATTTATTTAAAATAGCAAGATCCTATGTTCCTGAGGGTAATAATAAATATTTTACTGTGCAGACTTTAGGTAAAATTGAAATACCCTAATTGAAACTCACTGAGGATATATGTATTGAAAATTCACCTTCCAAGAGTGTACCAGTGGCTTTTCATGGTGTCAAAACACAAATTTGTAATTTTCTAATCCCAAATGATACCTATAAATAAAAACCTGTCCTTAAGTCAGCCACCACTTTTTCTTCAACCTTCCTTTCAAGACCCTGTTTTTCTACACATCTGTGTTGGTGCAGAGGTACCTTAGTGATTAAAGCCACTTGCAGATGTGTGTTTTATAGTGTGTTGTAAAGGGTTTTTTGCCTAAACATCCTTTTGCTCTGCAGCATGTGTCAAGTGAACTGAATGAATTTCTCAGTGTCTTACTGGGCTCAGCCACTGAGAGTAAAGGCTCTTCCTCTGTCTTCACTGATGCTTGTGCATTGAGCATTGTTGCTGCATTTCTATCTTTCACAGATGGATTGCTAGGAAATGTGTGAAACTGCCTTGGGCACCAAGAAAACAGGGGCATAAAGCCAGGACGTTAAAAGACTATTTCCAACAACTGCAGCTGCAACGTGCCTTGCTCCACTCTCCTGCCCTGGCTGGTGTGCTTCTCCTTTGTCTAAGAAAGAGGGCATGTTTCAAGTACAAGCAAGTTGGGGAATTACAGTAAAAATGCAAAATGCAATCTCATTTATGGCATATGCAGATTCTTCGTTCAGCACTGAAAATCTGTGTATTACCACACGTGAGATGAGCCATGAAAGTGCTTAGATCTGAGCATCTTTCATCAGATCACTCTCTGTTCATACAGAAGTGCAGAGAAGGCAAAGAGCAGTATATAAATACCAAAACTAAACTGTGACTAGATTTCAGATTTTTTTAAAATCTTATTTTTCACTTTTTATTTCTCATCATTTGACTAGAGTGATGGTCCCCAGAACAATTTGAGAGGAGAAATTGGGAGCAGGAGAGCAGATGAGCCAGCTCAGCATCAAGCTGTAAGGAAAAGATAGGAATTACCGTGTCATCTCAATGCCCAGCAGACCTGAGGTACCTCATAAGTGGAAGAAAGCAGTTCAGATTTGGCTGTAAATTAGAAGTGTGGGAGGCTGCAAAATCAGCTAATAACAGGCTCTAAGAGGTGTACCTGTCCTGGGAGAAAAACAGAACGAGGAGATAAAAGAAATCTTGCAAAATTTTACCTAAATGACAAAATTGCAAATACTATTTGAGCTTTTAAGGAATTCTTAAGAAAACAAATGCTTGATGCTGATAAAAAGGACATAAATACAATATATATCAGTGCAAATTATACTGTAGCAAGTCTAGGACATCATTTTTCTGTCTTACAATATCATCATCACTGTATTCCCTGCATATTGCAATCCATGTCATCATTCTGCATCTGGAATACAAAAAAGCCAAGGATACCAAACTGGAAACAGATGGTATTCCCTCCACCTAGATTAATATTTACATTTCTAGACACTTAATCTCAAAGAAACATAGCAGAAATGGAAGGGCTGTAGAGAAGTGTCAAAAATGAGAAGAGTACAGGGAAAACTGCTCTGGTAAGAAAGCTGGGTTGTAGAGGAAGGAAAAAAATATGGAAAATAAACTGGCAAATCCTGTTTCATATTACAAGGACAAGAGAGGGAGCCAATGGAACTGAAAATCTGTAATCAAAAAACTAATTAAATCACCATGCTTTTTCTTTACACAATACATAATTAATCTGTCACAGATGTTCTAGAGTCAAGAGAGATTAGACGATTGTATATATAATATGAACATCTGCAGCCATGTGATGTAGGATGGAGGCCCTCATGTTTTATGATATCACTCAGGTACTCACTGTTGGAGTTTTGGGTCAAACTTCTCTTACCAACAGGTTATTTTTTATTTCCTCTGCACTGGGTTTGTGGTATTTTTAAAACAGCTAGCAGACAGCTGTCACACTGAGTTCCTGATGTGCTAAACTATTTGGCCTTTTCTGACCTGTGTCATTTATTCCACTTTGTTTAAAGACAAATATGTGTGTATATATATATATATATCAACCTTACATAATAAAAATCTCTCCTGAAAGAAAAATAAATATGACATTTCTTTTCCTGGCTTAAAGCAAAGATTACATCTTAAAGACTTTGATTAAAAATATATATTAATTCTGCATATATTAGACAGAAGGAATCATACAGATGCAGATCTCTTACTTCAGAAGGCTGGCTGCCTTTAAGCAGCTTTTCCCTTTGAAAAACCTGAACTCTGGATGTGACAAAATCATTAGTTTGTATTTTAAAAGAATTACAATGAACACTAAAGAGAGACCCCCACTTCCCACATACAAACTTTATAGTGATAAAGAGCCTTTTCACACTGTATAATCCTATTTATTATTCTTAATTGGAGAACTGTGTTTGTCAAAAAGTACAGAAGTCTTCAGTTGTTTGGAAGTGAGTCTGGCTCATCAGCTCCCAAGGGAAGAAAAGAACTATTTATTTTAACCGTTAAGCCTAAATGCAAACTGCACAATAAATCTGTCTATCCAAATACTGATCTATTTCATGTAATGTCAGGATGAGGCTAGCCTTGCTGTATAACGCTATTGTTCCTAATAAAAAAAGCAAACCCTATTATGGAGCCCTGGAACCAGCTTCTAGGAGGTGGCAGGGTGAATGACTGCCAACCCCACCGCCTCCCTCAGCTCCTCCATGACCCACAGCATGCAGGGAGGCTGGAAATGAACCTCAATTACCCAGCTCCATCTAGTGTTTGGGAAATAAATAACTCCTAAAAACCCACCTTGCCCATTTATATTACATGTCACTGGGTTTCTATTTTCACGAGGACAAAGAGTTTTGCAGAGTGAGTGGCAAACAGTGGTGCTGGGATGGGTACAGGTGCCCATCTACAGATGAACATGGCCAAAATCACAGTCTCTCTTGTCTGGCAAACCCAAACCAAGTGCATTACTGTGCCAAAGAGTTTACTCTGTGGCAGTGAGATTTTGCTCCGGTCTGTGAACCCCTGGATAACAGCAAAATATTTCCAAGGTGAGCAGGCAAAGCTAGCTCATGCAAGTAGCATATTGATCTGGGCATGCACAGCTTGCTAAAAGATCTGCTTTTCCACTGGAAAATTTACCGGGATCAGCAACAGAAAACTGCCATTCCACATCCAAAGAGGTGGTCAGGAGGAGATGGTTTTGAGGCTCCTCAGAAATGGAGGTGTGACCTCCGAGAAGAATATGTCTCTGGATTTCTAGACAAAACCTAAAAAGGTCCAATTCAGTTTTATCTCCCTTTAATTCTCCAAACCAAAGCCAGTGTGTAGAAATCAGAACTCAAAAAAATCACAAAAGGCCTTCAGGCCCTCCTTAGCCCAAATAGCTCCTTTCTGAAACTGCTGCTAGCTCGTCTCTGGCTCACAGGTGATTTCTCTTCGACAGCCACTAACAGAGTTCCCAGAAAACATGTGGCAGCTCAGCTGCCAGTCATATTTCTCTCGTTTGACATGTTTAAAATGTATTTCCTTAAGAAGAGACAATTTAGGAAAAAGAAAACCATGACACATCCCTTTCAGCCCCCCAGTCTGAGCATTTTGAATAGTGCTGAGGTAGAGCAGCTTAAACACGACACTGTTTTCAAGAATGAACCAACTGTAAGGAGTTTCCAGCAAATACTTGTAAAGTTTTGTTAAAAATCTCCACTTAAAGCCAGCTACTTTTCTTTCTCACCAGCTCAGAAATCGAGTTCCTTGCTTTTTTCTCTTCTTAATACTTTTATATGGCTTGATTGGCAATGCACTCCTGCCAGATTTCCTGGAAGATTCGTGGTTTTGTCCAGCAGAAACGGGACTATCCTGGCTCTGCAGATCTGCTTGGCATCAAGCTGGCCTCCTTCTGAATCAGCTGTGGATGCTTCCATCAAATATTGCTTTCATAGTGCAATGGGGTTACTTCATTGGATGCAGAGATGGCTCTTTTCCTGAGTCATAACAATAGTTGTAACTCCACAACAGCAGTTGTGTACTCTTTGCTTCACGGTATCTGATTTGCATAATAACTAGGGAGATGGTTATTGTGGAAAAAAATGGCCTTATGCAAATCCCCATACTGTGAGAGGCTGGCAGCTTTGGGAACCAATTACAGAAAAGGGATTTGAGTAACTGCTGCACATGTGGTTTTTTAGGGGTACATTGCCTGTGAGTTATTTTAAGGTGGCACAGCTACAGGCCACCAACTCTCCAGCCTTCTGTTTCCTTCCCAGGCTCTCTTCCCGGCCCCAGCCCTCATGTTGTTTAGGAGAGGCCAAGGAAGCCCAAGCTGCTCCCCAAGGCACAGCTGGCTCCTACACTAGGTGAGTCTGGGTGTCTTCTTGCCACATGGAGGAGCCTCTCAGCTCCAATTCTCAACCCCAAGAAGTGTCAAGAACCTTAATCCCACCTCCAGGATTTCCACACAATATTGCAGGACTATTAATGCACAAACCTCTTGCCACAGCAACGTGTTGCTCAAATCTTCTGCAGCATGACTAGATCTACATCACCTCCTCCTTTACCCCACACCATCTCCAGTTGCCTCCTTCTCTATAGTCTCCTTTAATCAGCCTGCAGCTAATCCCATCCATGCCTAAATAAATGCAAGGTAGTTTAAGCTGCTTAGGTTTACTTAATGGTCTATACCCCCTCCTCCCAGCTTCCTTCAAACTCCCTTAGCTAAAAGATAATTCTCTTCACAGTAATCCATAAAATAAAGCACATTTGTAGTTCTTTAGCAGTCAATTTTTAGAGATTTCCAGAGTTAACATTTTGCCTCTAAAAAGTGAAAATCAAAAGGGAACACAATTTAAAAATATAATTTTGAACTCGTTTTCTGCCTCTCTCTAGGATTAAGCTAGCAGACAATGTTTAGCTTGGTGAGACAGTAGCATGGGACATTTGGAAAAGGACTTTTCTGCCAATGAATAGGGAACAAATTGCAGATATTGGCAGCTGGACTTGCACTTATCTTTAAACTGACCTGCCATGAGTTTAAGCAATGCACAACTGAGGGACAGCCAGCATTACCAAGCTTTTCTAACTCTTATATCTTTCTGCAGAGATAAGCATCAGTATATTCCTTTATCTAGCAAGCTACTGTAGGTATCATGAGACCTATTGACTCATGATCATTAGTAAAGTCACAAACCCTCAGTCACGTTTATCTACAGTAAAACATTTTGCCATCTGTGCTATCAAAATACAGCAGAAGTCAAAAGAAAGTATGTAATTGTTTATCAGAATCTAAAATGCTTTGTAGTAATTACAGTTCAGTGAAAACCAGATTGGAAAATGGCTCATACATCCTTAGGTCATTGGGAGTTAACTTGATTACACAGAAGATGTCAGAGCATCATTTTAACAGGGAATATGATTGTTCTTGAGGACGTTTTCTTGGGGACTAGTTTCTGCAAATTTGTAAATGATAGCAAAGAAAGAAATGAAGGAATAAGTCTGAACCTTTGACAAGAACATACCCAGAAGAGTTTCACCGTTCACTATTCCCACACTGCTATTTTCTCATTTCTACACTTCCTGGTTTTGACTAGCAATGGCAAAGACATACTTAGAGGGAAGAGAAGTGGGTTTGCTGGTATTTTGCTCAGAACAGACCAGGAAGTATCAGAAATCTAGATAAAAATTAAGGTCTGAATGTAAGAGATTTCCAGACAGATTTCTCAAGCTCAAAGTTTCAGATCAGTGTGGCTAATCTTAAGATTTCAGCTTGTCTTAAAAGATAATGTCTCTAACTTGTACCCATTAAAACCGAATGGAGTGTTTTGGTGTGTTTTGGATTGGGTTCTAGGCTGGAGAATGACCACTGGAAAAAACTTTTCGTTGTATTAATTGGCATGAAGGGTACGTTTGTTGCTGTTTTAATAATATTTCCTAAGATCCCTGTCGTTGTATTAATTGGCATGAAGGGTACGTTTGTTGCTGTTTTAATAATATTTCCTAAGATCCCTGCTTTTTCATAACACAGTGCTGAGATAATGCCATCAACAGAAATTTTTAAACAGAACGTAATATTCTCCTGTTAATGAGAAAGTGAGATATTATGGTAGCTGCCCGTGTGACAGTGCAATCAGGTGGTCATCTTGGGGGGCTTCTGGCTCTCCTGCCTGTCCCTGTCAGTCTCCAAGCCAGAGGCACATTATCGTTTTGGAAGCAGGGGCAACAGCCCCAACCCTGGGCTGCCTATACACCCCAAGCACAGATCTCAAAGTACTGCATCTTTTGCAACATTTAAAAGAGAATCGATGTGTTCCTAGACACCCTGAGGGGTTTAGTCACACTCCCAGGATCCTCCAGGCAAATCCTTCAAATTCTGGCATATGGCATCATTTCCCAGGATGTTTCTCTAAGCAGAAAGGAGGGGAGTGTTCTGATCTTCCTCTCTCCTTGGCAGGAAGGCTTATAGCTGGGGATGAGGAAGAGCATCTCTGAAGCATGGGAAGTAGCATTCCAGTAACATCTGGAGAGTACCTCCATAATGGAAAAAGAGTTGAATTCACACAAGAAGTAGGGGCAGCCACTGTATGATATTTTACTTCTGACAGCCAAAAACTCTGGCTGTAGGTCTAATGACTGACTTCCCCTGGGTCGGTACCAGAACCAGCTGATGGGGTGAAGTTTTCTGCCATGACAGTGAGAAGGATCAGCAGCTGATGCCAGAAGGCAGGAAGAGACTTTACCAGATTTCGAGAGTGCTCAGCCCCTGACTTTGTGATGTTGTATCCTCCTTCCCCCAGCCTGCTCTTCTCCTGGCTGCTCTAGGAAATTATTGAAGCTGCATGGCGTTGGGAAGTCACTGATGAGTGCTGTGCTGGCATTGTGCAGTAGCAAAAACACTGGAGCTTCAGCTACCACCATCCTAAGCTCTGTCAGAATGAAACTCCTCAGTGAAAACTGTGGATAGACTCTGAGTTTTCACATTGCCAGCAAGTCTAAGAGTGTACGGGCAAGAAAGAGATACTACTTGGCGCAGTCCAGACTTTCTAACACAAGGCTGAATTCCATTAGAGAGGCTGAATCACATCGGTCACGAGAGGATATTTGTCTACTAAAAATCCTTCCAACCCTTGCAGGAGTCCTGCAATTTCTCCTCTGCTGAAGTTGGCAAAGGGTCAAAATACACACCTGTGCACCTGACAATCAGCACAAGTTGTCCATTGTGGTACTGTAGCATTTTCATCTTGTCCAGGTTCATTGTACCCACACTGAGGTGCCGACTCTATGAAATACTGAAGGTTCAGAATGGTGGCAGAATGTGAATTTGGGAGGCTGCAAGGAAATTGGAGGTGTCTGCTTCATGACTAATGTGCTAATTATAATATCCGCCTGCTGAATTTTGCATAATACACGGGAGAGAACTACAGAAAAGGAAGTCAATAGACTTGGATCAATTTTTATGCAAACAGATAGGTGATCTGTTGTTGCTGAACTTACACAGATTTGGTCAAGACAAGGGCATTGTGGTGCTAAGCCGGGCTTGTTCTCAACATGTATTTTCAGACCAGTGCTGGGAAACTGGAGATAGATGAGTGAAATTAATGTTACATTTGGTTTAAATGTGAAAAAAAAAAAAAAAAAAAGGAGAAGAACTAATTATATGTTGCTGGCTTGATCTGTGCTTTACAAATTTGCGTTTATGAATTTTTTTCTCATGATTAGCAATTTCTATTTGAAAGGGTGAGGAAGTGCTTGGAAGAGTGAATTACTGCTCACCACTGCTGCCAAGTCTCATGTTTTAATTTCAAGTTTCATGATTTTTGATGCATTTCTTAAAACTTACATTCTTGGAATAAAGATTCTATAACATATCCAGCTTTTTTAAAATGTAAAACATGAAGCAATTTCACCTAGAAGATCAGATCAGATCAGATCAGATCAGATCAGATCTAAAAGGCAAATAAAAAGAATCCAAAAAATGTTCTTTTAAGCATGCTTCATGGTCTTAGGTCAGTCCGATGGGACCTGGGAGACCTGATTCCTGAGGCTTTAAGGAAATTTTATGCTTTATTTATACGAAAAATAACACATCAATTATACAGGTACTTTTCAAAACCCATTGTGATAGGCAAATGAAGAGAAACATTTGCAATGACAAGTACAATGGAGATGTTGTTTGTTTTACATTTTCATACAGCGCATTTCAGTTAGCTCTCAATTTTCCTTCTCTTTAATATGATAAAATATTGGAAGGAATGGACTCGAGATGGTCAGAAGGTAGCAGTTCAAAAAGTACAGTTCTGTACTTGGACTGGAGATGTAGGACCAGTTGGGCAGAGAAGTTTTATTTTCCATTTAAG
This sequence comes from Athene noctua, assembly GCF_965140245.1. Taxonomy (NCBI): domain Eukaryota; kingdom Metazoa; phylum Chordata; class Aves; order Strigiformes; family Strigidae; genus Athene; species Athene noctua. The sequence goes on from NC_134040.1 coordinate 31,160,041, forward strand.
AAATCTTTGGAATTCTGGAATTTTTCATTCTGAAAGCATTTCTCAGCTGGTTCACTCTTTTCTGTCGCAAGCTCTGTGGTCTTGAAAAATGGCTTATTCAGAGAAATGCTTTTGATCTGAGCTCAGGTTCATCCTGTCAATACATAGACAGGAATTAAGCTTTTATTTTCCTTGGATCTGAGATTTCTTTTCTCCTTCTGCTACAGATCCAATTTGCCTACTCCAACCAAGTCTATTTGTCAGTGATTACTACAACACATCAGCCATTGTGTAACTGAAGAAATTAATGCAGATTAAAGATTACATTACCATAGGAATATTCCATTCAGTCCTGGAAAGACTAAGTGAGTGTAACAGAAACAGCATCTTCAGGCCAGTCCTAGTTTCTTTCCCTTTTCCATTTCATTAAAGGTGCATTTAGTGTGGAATATGTAATAATGCTAGAGAGGTTTACAAAAAATAAGATTAAAGGAGTGAATTAAAAGGAAGAAATAAGACAGGGGAGACTTTCCTCTTATCTGGGCTGATTGTGTGAACACAGCATGGTGTGTTATAAGAGTCAAATGACTGTTAGTGTTGCAAATTTCTCCACAGCGTGTCAGACGAGGTCAAATCCTCAGTTTCTAACAGATGGTTTGCTCTAGATCAGTGTTGATTCTTCATGCAAACAAGCTCAGATTTTTTTTCTTTTTATTCTTAAAGGTCAAATACAGATACTGTAAGCTTTGCTTCCCTACTTCCTTAGTATAAAAAGAGGCTCTTCTGCTCCCCTCCCCTTCCATATCTGTTTCAGCTAGCTTTTCCTCTAACTTCCTAACACTTTTTTTCCATAGCCATAGTGTGCTAGCCTTCAAGTTGGATGCAGCGCAATCATATGATCTAACATGAACCTTATTCCCAAGAGTTTACAGTGTAGGTAAAGCAGAATTATGGTACAAGAAATGCACTTGGAGAGCAGTTATAAAAAAGTAAAATCAAGTTCTGCAGCGAGGGATGACTGAAGTAAGAAGGATGGCATGTAGACAGATTTGGCCCCTGAACTGTCACACTCTGAAGGCTCAGAAGAGAGGTCACTTACTGTTAAACAGGCTGTATTTTGCCATGTGGTCAGGCATGTCCTGGAAGCTACAGGTTTCAAGCTTTTCTTATGAAAATATAGCTGTGATCTTTGAAATTTGGGACCTGAAAGAAAGGAGATATAGGTGTGATAAGAAAAAATATGGTGAAATACTGTAAATATTGAGGTTAGGATACATAAAGTTCATGATCACAGGAGGAGGAGGATGGCTCCACTCTGAGCAGGTGCAATGGTTTCTGCCCTGTTTATAGGGAGTCACCAAATCTGGGATCTTATTTTGGAACAAAAAACTCACCAAGCTTACAGTTATTTCAAGACCTGTGTCATGAAAACAGTAAGAAGATTAAAACAAACAGATTTTAAGCTTGTTGGTTTCTCACCTCCTTTTGAACCCCTTTGTTAAATTATGAGGGTCTCTATTTTTCTTTCTTTAAAGTCTCTTTTCAGCTCCCTTTTTTGTTGTGTGAAAGACGCACACAGAGCAACAGGGGAAAACACACCAGATAACGGATATACAAATAACACTATCTGATGCACACATATAAAAAAAATATCTTTTTAGATGATTTCTCAGAATAACCTAAGCTTTGTGAAGCAGAGTGAGGTTTCTTAGAAGCCACACGAGGTTCTGTGAGGGTGACCAGAGGAGCAGACAACACTCCTGCTGTCCTCTCACCATCTGGAGTAGGAATGAAGCTGATGGGGCTCCCAAGCGCTTCCCCTAATTTTTGAGCTCTGGCGGCAACCCTACTATGACAGACAAGGAAAGAGAGACAACATGGTTTGATATTCTTAATGGAGAACTTACACAGCTAGCATAAAAACATATCACAGAACAAAGGAATACAAAGGAATTAAATTTTTGCACATCTCTCTTTGGGCACCATATTCTGTGACCTTGGGATGCCTCTTTTTTCATCCCTAGGATAACTTCCCAGACTATAACTTACCTTGTTAAGTGCTTAATTACCATGTGAAGCAAAAATAAAAATTTTTAGTGGAACTACTCCAGAACTGACCATTTTTTTCTTTTTCAGCTTTGGTGCCTAGAATGTCCTGGGGTATGCCCTGCTGTGCTTTTGAGACAGGAATGGAAGATCACAGTTCCTATGAGGAAGGATTGTCTGTCATGTTTACACTGATATTCTTGTCTGCAGTTTGCTTTATTTTGGATTGTAATACCAACAGCTAAACTTAAAGGTCACTCTGCACAAAAAAAAAAATCCAAAAAAGATCAGCCCTACTCTGATGATCCCATGGTTTAAATGTATAAGGCAGCCAGGACATGGGAGAAAGAAATCATCATTGTTACTCACAGCATATACACGTATTTATGGAGAATAAATTTTTACATCAGTGAAATGTCGGCATATGGTATTTCCTGCTCTAAGACATATTTGACCCATATTTCATAAAGTGGTTGGAAAGGTGAGGTGTATCTCCATTGGAGTATCAACACAGAGACACCTAAAGAAAAACTGATTTTTCACAAGGTAGTGATGGTCAGAGTAGCTTGAATATATCTCCAGGTAAGCATCTGGAATAGCTCAGCCTGTCTCACCAGCTTTTTGATGTCTACCAGTGGTGAGTATGTTTCTCTCATGCCTGTTGCTACTGACGGTGTTCACTTTACTGAGCTGATCAAAGTTCACCTTGTTTGATCTAAGGTGCACTTACAAGCTGTTGCTTGCATGGATGTCAGTAATGTGAAAAAGAATCATGTCCTAACTTAGCTATAAGCCCACATTAAAATGGTCTTTTTGCTAGTACATTTTATTCTGACTGGCAAAATAACATGACATGGACTGACACAAAACCTCTTTTCGGAACATAAGCTGACCCACAGCAAGGAAGATGTTGTGCTCTTATAAAACAATATTAAACATTTTCTAATATAAACAAGAGTTTGGAGGCCAAATGCAGAAAGATACCTAGGTACTTAACTCCATTGAAACTAGGCAGGAAAACTGTTTAGCATAGTTTCTATCTGCAAAGCAGCTAAAGAAGGCATGTCAAAGGTTATTGCTGCAACCAGAAAACACTGTTAAAATGGAGATTGCAAAACACATACAAGCTTAAGGAAATTCATTAGGAGACCTTAAATCTTCTGACAACATACATTTTTTGAGCTTGTAATATTCTTGCAGTATCCACATAGGTTTCTTTGCACCCTGTTAAAGACAGCATCACAGACTGCATTTGCCTGATGGGAATAATAACATGGGTACCTGCGTAACTTTAGCATAGTCCTTGTCCTCTCTTCTGCCTGTTCCCATTCCTGCCCTAAGACTGCAGAAGCATCTTCACTTCCGTCACTGCAAGTCATGCTTCCTTCAGGGATGGATTTCTGGCAAAACCCAATCCCCAAACCAGCATAAACCAGCAAACAGAGTGAGGAGAAGAGGCAGCACTTGCACACTTACGACTTTAAGCCCAGCTACATGAGGATTAGTGGGCTGAGTGGAAAAGCCACGTCTGCCTGTTTCTGAATGCAGACAGGCATTTCCCCTGACTATGCTCCTGCAGCCGCTTCTGATTTGTCAGCCATTTCACCAAAATTGCCCGGAGATCCCGAGAGGCAATCAACTCAAAACTAAGCAGAAATGACTGAAACAGAGAAATGAGAGTAATTGTGCACTGTGGCTAGGAAATCTTGGCTGAAGTTATATCTGAGTTTATCTGATGACTCTCTGTTTTCTGTGTTCAAATGTAATTTAAATGGGGAAATTCAGGTACCTAAACATAATGCCTTTGGAGATGACGGCAGTTGCTGGAGTCATCTAAATGTGTTGGCAGCTTTGACACAGGATTTATGGCAGGATTTGTGCCCTGCTGGAGCAGCAGCTGCAAGCCAGACGGGCTTCTCAGAGCATCTAAAATGACATTAGACAGTTCTTCTTATATTTAGGCACCTGAATCTCTCTAAATGTTCCTTTCTTGGAAATAAGTGTTTTAGAATCCATTCAATGCTACTTCTAAGTTACAGGAACGGTACAGTTGTGTAATCAAATACAGAACAGAAAATTACTGAAAAAAGTTGCCTCAGGCGGTCTTAACATGTCTTCTTGCAAGTATGCATCTTGACACAGTCCTTAGGATATCAGATGATTTTTTTCTACAAAACCTGCATTGCATTCAGTCTTCGAAAGGTATATACTTATGCAAACCTTTCCATCTTTTAATTACGGTGTACCTTTCAGACTCTGCAGCAAATATGAAATTATTAATTTCCTCATGGAAAATTATTAATTAATACTAATGAATGCAACTTTACTGTGCCTCTCCCTGAAAAAAAATTACCTCAATACCCAGTTTACTGTGGTAGCTGTGATGTCAAAATCTTTAAAGTGAAAAGAGGGACAGGTGGCATGATCAAAACACCTTGATGCTGTACCTATGTGGTGTCCATATGGGTCTTGCTGAGAATACACTGGAGTTCATAGATTAACAGAAGGCTTGTCTGATTAATATGTTTCACAGTTGTATGCTGCATGTTATTGCAACTTAATAAAGGTTTCAGAAGGTGTGTTATGTCACCTTATCCTGTAGAGGGTTAGTAACAAAAGGGGATGATAAAGTTCAAGTCATTAAGTTTACATTTGCAGCATAAGCAAATTAGGAGCAGGAAGGCAAAACAGTGCAATGTAAGAGCTAGGATGGGGATAAATTATTCAGGCACGAGGAGGTGGGCAGGGAGCGGGGAGGACAGGTGATGGACAGCGTGGGAAATCTCACTTTCCATCTCGGCAGCCTGGACAAGTTGGAGGACTTCGTGGCAACACACTGAAATGGCACAGAGAGAGTGTTTTTAAGTGCAGAACAGTACTATGTTTTACCTCTGATTTGATCCTGGAATCTCTGTTTCTAATATCAAAATGATTAGTTCTAAAAGCCTAGCATTAGGTCCAAAATGTGTCTTATACTTAAAAGGCAAGGTGAGCCTCAGGGAAACTGGAGATTGTGGGGTGCAGTGTCTCAGCAGCAGGAATGAATCAGCAGAAAGGAGGAAGCCAAAGTTCCCACTCCTGGCAAAACAGGAGACCCTGCCTTGGATGGATGCCCCTGTGTTGTCCCCATTGACACCAGCACAGGACACCAAGATGTTCTGCAAGGCTCTGGGTGAACCCTGAGATGCCACAAACACCAGGTCCAGTGGGAATAGACAACATTAGTATGCACAAATTTTAAATCCTCTGTAGACTCATCTCCCACTCCTCTAGGGCAACATTCAACTGCCTCAACTATAATTACTGTCTCCTTCACAATGTCTTTCCCGTACCTACAATGAATGAAACAGGTCCCATGGGATGAAAAGAAAGTGTCACAGAGACCAAGCTATAAAGTATGTGCATAAAGGGAATCAAATGAAGGCTGTACAGGAACTCTTAATCTTCCCATTTCCTAATTTTTTCACTTACCTTTTTTTAATGTGGTATTTAAAAGGAAATAAGCCATTTCCTATTTTTGCTCAAAAAAATTTCAGGTAAACCACAGAAAAAAATTAATTCCATGATGTGTCTTGATTCCTACCAGTGGTTTGGGAGTATTTTAGATCCACTCCAAATGCTCTATCCTCTTTCTGGTTTTACATTAAGGTGAAGGATTTTGTCTGCCATCTGTGCACCTCTCAGGGGGGAAAGGATTCAGTTCCATGACCAAGAGGGCAATATGGCCTATTGGCTAGAGGATCCCCGTATCTCCCCTTCTCTCCCATTTCCCCTAGCATTCCTGCACATGTCTGGCACTGCCCCTGCCAGTGTCTGCCTCCTCCTTTGTTGTTGCTGATTAAATTTCTCTAATAATTTTAGTTGCATGTGTGAAGAAAAATTTTATGTCACATGTTGAGAAACAACTGTTAGATTTCTGTTTTCTTTACAGTCTTACTCTGTTGGCTTGGCGAAAGGCACATAGTGTTTGCTTCAGAAACACATTTCCTGGGGAAAATTTAACATTGAATTAACAGGGGGCTAAATCTATACAGAGACTGAAGCTTCCTAATGCTCTAAGTTATAATGACTGACCAAATCCCAGGCTTTTCCCAAGACCCAGTGCAAGGGTCCAAACTGCTTCCACAGCCCATTGTGCTCTTAGACTGAGATGGCAGCCCTGGACTGGTCCTCCAGACCCTTGCAAGGAGAGTCTGTCTCTTCCCATGCACTGGGGCATGGGAGGGCTGGAGACCACAGGGTGTCAGGGCCATTCACACTACCTGTAAGTGTGCATTAGGGAGAGGCAGACAGAAATACCACAGATTGATCGTGGGGAAGTTTGTGCTGCTCCTTGCTTTTAAAAAATAGCAGTGCTGGAGATATATTTCATTGTGATTTTTATCAGACTCTCCTTTAGGAGCTTAAAGACCAACTGAGCTCTATAAAGCCATGGTACATGGTGTTTGGTACCTTCCTTTTGCTCTATTGCCTTAGCGATTTTTGACTTGGTCATGTATTTCAGTGATTGCTGGGGCCCTCCAGGGCTACTGCCAAGAGGACCTAGGAGCTAAACCACCTCCTAGTGCTTGTCCCGGTGTCACAGCGTATGCAAAATGATAGTTGCAGCTGCAAGATTTGGCATGCACATCCCTCAGCAGTCATGAGAACTGCACTAATTGCATCCTTGATGTTAGGCCCTGAGCCAGATTACTCACCAGGGGGTTGCACCCTCACCACAGGGCTGCACATCCCTCTGTGTCAGGTTATAGTCCTTTAGATGGAAGAGGATGAGCAAAGCCTGCTCCAGTCACTTTGCCTGTGGTTAGTGTGGGAGATGTGGATGCATGTTTCTCACCCAAAACAGGGGGTGGATTTGAAACCAGTGCCTCACTGCTCCAGTGGCGCAAATAAAGTTATGTTTCTTGTTGTCATTTATGGGTCACTTAAACCTATCAAGACAAGGTAGGAGAAGGTCTGCAGAAACTCTTGTTGGGACTTTGCTGTGAACTAAGGCTGCTTCTGGGCAACTTCTGGCAATTTGTACATGGCCACTGGGAAATGTGGCAATGGCAAAAGATGAATGTGGCTTTTGACATTCATCAGCAGACTTCAAAATAGTAGATAAATACGCAATAAGATCCAGTGGCAGGAAACTGATGGGCAACTTGGTAGGTCTTGAAATGTGCAAATTTTTAAAGGTGAAAGTGATTAACCACTAGAAAACCTCGTCAGAGGATCAGTGAAACCAACCATAAGATTTTTATTTTTAATCAAGAGGACCTGTTTTCTGAAAGGGATGCTCTAGTTCAGACAAGAACTAACTTGAAAATGTCTGGTAGTTTGGTCTGGTAGGTTTCACAAGACACCAGGCCAGATGATCACAACTGATCCTTGTTACACTATGATTATTTCAGAAAGAAGCACTGGATACTTCAATATCTCTGATGCCTTAAACTAGTTCTTCTTTGCACTTTAAATGCATTGTGCGAACTCAGAGAGTGATTTGAATATAAGTATGTAGTGTTGTGTTTGTACCTTCCCAGAAATTCTTCAGCACTTCCTTCTGAATGTCCTTCCCTTAAGGTAGATGGCTATCAGCTCCCACCAATTACATGTAAATTCTGTTCAGTTCTCAATAGTCAAAGTTCATCTTAATGACAACTGAGTTTCTCCTCTTGCCCCAACAAAACTGGCTTGTTTCATCCAGCCCATCTCCATTTTACTCAAACTCTGTTCCATAACATCCTTCCTTCAAAAGGAAGTCACAAAAACTAATGTTGAAGAGCTCATGGCTTTTTTTAGGCAAAAAAAAAATGCAGATAGATTTCTAAATCTGATATGCTCCCCAACTTTGTATTTCTTCCCTTAGATTGTAAAACTGAAATATCTCTGGGAGTAGAGGTGAATGTGTTATAGCTAAATTTGCTACAGACAAACTGATCAGGCATCCATGTGTCATTGTGTGAATCCATGAGGTATTTCCTGAGTATGAAAAACACCATATCAACCCACGTTTATTATTTTGGTGAAATATAAGTATGATACTTTTAGATGCCTTTTTGCAGTAATGCAATCCTGAAGTTTATTACATGAAATGTCATTTTTATTTGCAAGTGAATAGCTAAAATAAGTTTTATTTTTCTTTTCTCTTTCTTCTTCAGTTTAAATAATTGTTTATTGCACATGCACAAGCTCAGTTACTTAGCAAAATTGTACCATATAGTATTTGTAGTTCCATCTACAGAGTTAAAGAAAAAAATGAGATCTTTGTGAGACCTTTTTCATGGCACTTATGGGGAGCTGAAACGTATTTACTAATCTCCTGTTAAGTTCCTCAGACAACACCTTTCCTCACATCAGAAACTGTCCCACCTATTTGCACACTGGTCAGCTAAGTTTTCTTACCTACATGCAGTACAGTTCCAGGTCATGCAATAATTTTCATAGAGACCTATGCAACACCTTTTCTCCAAAGGAACACTATTTATTTGAACCAAATAGTTAAAAAACCCAAATTGTAGTACAGGTTAAAGCACAGTTTAGGAACTGGATTAAACCCACTGTCTATCTAGTCCAAATCCCTGTCTTAATAAATGGTCATCATGGCTTATTGAAAAACAGTGAAAATTTCCAGCAGGTAGTAATGGTGTAATCAGCTTATCACAGTAGTTCTTACTATTTAGTGTTGGTATACATTGCAATGCAGGACACAGAACAGGAGGGAATGCCTGAACCATTTAATTGGTTTTCCTTTAATCATGCAATGACATTCAGAAATGTACAAAGTTCCACCTTAAAAAGTTTCCTCTTTCCCATCAACTCAGTTGCTAATGAAGGCTGTTGGGGAACCTCTCTCTCTCTCAAGGATCAGCTTTCCTCACCTCTTTTATCATCACCACTTGCCATGTTTGCTTTAGTGAGTTGATCTGAAACAATAGTACAGTTTGATGTGAATACTCTGATTGGTTCCATTTACTTTGTGCCACTTTGGTTCCTAAAGGGAACTAAAAGCATGAGAAGGAAATGATGCATTAGAAGGAACTTAACTGACAAACTCTGTTACAAATGTATTCTAACACTTGTGTATCATTGGTCCAAGGTCCATGGATGAACTACAGCATCACCAGATCCTCTAGGAGGTAAGTCCTTGCGAGTTCCTGTGAGAGCTGACAGCATGTGCCACAGCACAAGGACCAAGAGCCACACTCAGTTTACTTGCTGCTGACTGCCAGACAACAACTCTTTGTTGCAATTAGGTGCTCTCTGTCACATTTGCCAATGAGACATTTCGCCAAAGAGTATACGTAGTCTGCATCATGCCATATTTCTATGTGGGGTAAAATGGCACATAGGCACATTTTAAATCAACATATTCCTGTTGGCTGTCCAATGATGGGGCAGGCTGGAGAGGCAGCCTCTTGTGCACAGTGAGATGTTTGTGTGTTATGCCAGCAACACAGCATGGATGAGATGCACTGCAAACACTAGTAAGATGCCCCTGATGTGCTCAGAAACTCCATCCACTGTCTCGCAACACTGGAAGCAGCAGAAGTTTCTTGACTTCTTCATCAGCACAGACTCCAAAAAGAAGGGGTCAGTATTGCCATGGAGTGTCTCTCTGGCCTCCCTATGTAGACCCAGATCTCCACTTCCCCTCCTTCCCTGGACAATCCCGAACAACCCTTCCCTCCTCATGTCAACCTGACTTCCTTGCCATGCAGAAGAGGTTGCAGTTTTGTTACCCATGGCATAGAAGGAACATACCAGTTCAGGGAGCATTGCCCTCTTCAGAGTTGGGCTTTCCCCCACTCCTCACAAGAAATGGGTTTATCCCAGTAAACCTACAGAAAACTATGTCCTTGATCACCTGGGGCTGCACTGGGGTTAGCCACTGGCAAGGGCACCATGTCAAGTATTCTTGCAGGACTGCTGGGTTTGTGTCTCTCTCCTCTATGATGAAGAGGAGGCTGCAAAACCCCTTCTCCTACCCCAATGTGGCTGGTCTCCATACTGGAGCAGGCATGAGGCATGTTCTTGGTGTCCATCCTGGATGAAGCACTGCTGGAGCAGGAGGTGTTTCAGAGGAGGAGAGAGGGAGGAGAGAGATTATGGAAACGAAGGGATAAAAGAAGCCTGTTCCTGCAGGGCTGGCAGCAGCTCCTGCCTCATTGGTGACAGACCAGCAAAGGCCTGGAGAGGAGGTGTGAGGGGCAGATCTTCCTGTTTCTCAGTTTATAGCCTATGTTGCCCTTTTGAATACCCTCCCTGACCTTAGGAGCTATTTTTCTGTTTGAGCATTTATATTTGACTGTAGGAGTTCCCCAATTCAGATTTTCAGTCTTTGTTTAAAGCTATGTGCCCTCCTTGCTTGTGTGTCATGGCAGAGGGGACCAGCAGGGAGCCAGGGAAGGTTGTGTAGCCCATGGGCTGCGTCTGCCATGAGATGGGAAGGCCACTCTCACTCTCCAACCATCTTCTGTCTTTGCATGTGGGATGGATCTACAGCGTGTGCTCCAGGCAATTTTGGGAAGCTAGTTCTTGATCTTTCCTTTACTGTTACAGTTTTCTTTCTTACTTATTCCTCTTTCTGGAGAACCTTTTGCTATGTCTTTTAATATCCTTCACAGGTCTGACTCAGCTTGACTTTTGGCAATGCTCCTTTTATTGAACACAGATTTCTTTGCTGATCAAATGCTTCTGCAATACTTCTGGGCTCTCTGCTACTCTTAATAGGACTTCTGAGATGCTGACTCAGTTTTCTTAGTCTGGAGTCCTTCTTGAAAGATTTTATTTTGCTTAGGTTAAAAGTTGAAGATACCATGGCACCTCTGGCTTTAATGAGTTTCTTTCCATTCATGTCTTCTATTTCTTCAGCTGTTAGAATTCACTTCATTACATAGAAGTATCCTTTAGAAATTGAAAAATGTCTAAGTCTTCACTGAATTTAAGCTGAATCAGGTTGCGATCATGAAGCATTTTATAACCGGAGAATATAGAGGATACCCTACATTTTATGACATCTTATTATCTTATTTTCTGAGCAAAACATGAGGATTTCTCTGGATCTCCTTCTCTCCCTTCCCTGCCCCATTGCAAGTGGTCCAGGCTGCCCAGGGATCCTGTGGTCCAGACTCCCCAGGGGTATCCTGTGATTCCTCTTTGCTTCTCCCAGAAAATCCTGCCCATACACCCGACCATGAAACCTGATGAAGAACCTGTTGTCCTTCTCTCTGGCTGTAAACTGGGAGCATTTGATCTCTCATCTGTAAGTAGGAAATCATGTCATTTTGTAACACATTTCCCAGTTGCACAGGCCAGCTGCAGATCATACTTGCATGCTGACCTGAGCCCGCCAATCTTGGAGCACTGAGCTACAGGAACTGCGTTGTTCCTCCCCACAGGTCTCTGACCCAAACATACCCTTATCCAGGCTTTTCCTGCTTATTTTCTACAGTTTAGCAGAGCAAGGCATGGCCCTTCCCACTTGAGGTAGGACTGGAGCTGGACTAGGGAGCACAGGAGACGAGTGCTCCTGCTATAAAACAATGCCAAAGGGGGCATGACATTTTTCTCTTATTTTCTGATGCGTCTACTAAGTCCCGACAGAAGATTGTGATTCTGAGGATGATGCCTCATCATTAGCAAATTAGATGCTGTAATCTGCTTCTAAATGAATCTTCTTAGGGGGCATTACTCAGGGTCAGATTAAAATTAAGTAAGGGAAAAACTGATTAAAATGTAAGGTGAGCTTCCGTTCTCTGCTTCTGGCGGGTGTGACACAAAACCCTTGAAAGGGCAGAGGTATTTTTAAACCACCTTTTTGTGGCCTGCCTCAGAACCATCTCTAAAATATGATGCCTCACAAATCCCGTGGTGATGTGCATCTCCTCCGGGTGCCAGTCCCCATGTCTGTAGGAGACCAGATTTGACCGAGATCATACCTAGAGAGGAAAATACTGTCACCACTGAAGGGTTACTTTAATGGCTGTTGTAGACATTTGCCCTGGGGCTGCAGTAAGCAGCAAGAGTCCTTCCTGCACTTTTCCAGCCACCCTAGCATTATTGAGCAGGGTCATGGGGACCTGAGCTAGCCAAGGATTTCAGCTACACTAGTAGTGTTTCCTTAAAATACAGGATCCCAAGTTAGATGATGCATTGCTGAAGGAGAAAAAAAACTAATTCAAGGTCTTCTTGGCCTAGATGTTCATTTGTTCAGCTTGCACTGATTCCTAAGAGTCAAATACAATAACCAGAAAACAAGAGGCTACAAGAGGCCAGTTGCACTTTACCAGGGACCCAGCTTATCCTGGGGTGTCTCATGACTGCTTTTGTGCTCCCTGACCTAGATCAACCTTTATTTACCTTTTGTGATCTCAGATTAATTCTGACTGGATTCAGATGACTAGGATGACACACTGATGTCATTAGGGTAATATGGAGCTTTGCAAATGGGCCAATAAAAAAATATTTGCTTTTAATTTTGACTGAAATAAAAGACTTAGCAAACCACTGTATTTCAAAGCATTGCAATGGCAGATCAGTCCTGTTAATTAACTGCCATGTTAATTAATTAGACGTGTATGAGCCGATGTTTAGCTTCAGTGAAATAGCAGTGTATTTATTTTTCTCATGCTTTACAAATGGCATTAGCATTTTTAGTTTCTTCTCTCATATCTGCTGTCTCATTTCATGACAAAACATGAAGGGTGTTTATGACAAACAGTGCTTTAAACTATTCTGACATGCTCTACTTTCTTCTCCCTCCCTGGCCAGTGGCACCAGACTTGTGGGTTTCTTCTGCTCCATGCCCACTGTCTGTCCCACACGGACCCAGTGCCACCAGGATGGACTCACTGTGTGTGCTGAAGGAGAGCTTCCCCAAATGCCTGAATACAAGCGCCTTTACTCGAGTTGATTACTCCAAGGCACTGATTCCCACCTCAGTACTAAACTCTGCACTTTGGTTTTCACTTCTTTGGTTCCAGACACTAAGGCTCCTTGTAGTCTTGGTAACTGTAGGGGACGCTGCCTTTCCTCACCTTTGGCTGGTTTGCACGGGGCTCTCCCAGGCGACTACTACTGCCTTATTTAAAGTTCTCCTAATCTAATTAGTTGTCACTCACGAACATACTAACAACAAAGGCTACACATCCAGAACTATTATTCGATGCACAGAACAAAGCCTGTTTGGTGATTTTTCTGTTCAGGGCTTCTAATAGCCAAGCTCCACGTTTTTTGGGTAATACATTAGGTTTTCATGCCAGCAAGTCATGATCCAATTCCTACTGCAGTCCATAAAAAGGCTGCTGCTGACATTCGGCTGGGGCTCAAGACCTACATATTTATCAGAACGCTTTATTGTCTGCCAGCTTTTTGAGCGTAATGCACAAATTCAGGAAAATGCAGGGACAACTGTAAGAAGCATGATAATGAAACCAGGCAGGTATGTTGATAATCCAGCTGCAGTCTTTTTACCTTAATATTTGACACAACTGGTTTTAGCCTTTTCTCTGAAATCTCTGAAAAACAGGCTAATTTTCTAGACCTTATGATGTCATTACTACTTATTTCTAGGCTAGAGGATAATATTGTTGCATTTAAGAGAAGACAAACACTTGAAAAATTTCTGTGTTGACACTTGTTCTGAAATGAGGTGTTAGAAAACAAAAGCAAGATCTTACCAAGAAACACTGATAGCTGTTCAAGATGCAGTGTTTTCCTCTTGGAGTCCGCTGGGAGTATTTATCTCCATCTGGAAATGCCCAACAGCTTCTGATATTTCTGTAGTCTTTTTGTTTTTTGAGTGTGGATTTTAATTATATTGAAAGTTTACTGTATCATAATCATGTACCTATGCACATAAAGTACATATAAGATGGGATCAAATATATAACCAGTAGATGTAGGGGGGTGTGTTCATCATAAACCTCTCTATTAACTTAATTTGAAGTGTGAAAAAAAAAACGTGGGGTTATTAGCTATCACTGTAGGATAAGGACAGATTCAGATGAGCCTGTGCTCATGAAAGTGGGGAATAAATAGAGAGGGACAAAACAGGCTGAACTCAAATAACAGCAAAGTAATTCCTGTTAATAATTTTAAAGACACAAAGACCACTAAGAGTTTATCCACCAACAAGAGGTGAGATTACAAGGGTCCTAGTTATTGTTAAAGGATAAAGAGAAAAAAGAAAAACTACTTCCTTCTTAAGAATGCAGACACAGGCAGACACATTCAAAATCTTACGAGACAGTATGAAATACAGACTTTTGAAGGACACACTTTCAAGTCCAGGATGGGCAGTTATGTCCTGCAAGATCTATGCAAAATGGTTATGGCTTTGAAAAAAAGCCCATTTTGGATACATTTATAATCGTATGGTTTTGTGAATATATGGAGGATGGTGATTGGAGAAAACATGCATAAAGCTTTCATGATCAGGTAATAATGAATTAATTAACTCTGGCCAATGGCTGGAAGAAGTTATGGGCTAGATCACTTCTGCTTACCACTGGTATGAAGTAGGAATAACTGCACGAATGTCAGTAGGCTAAATTAATGAGAATGGGAGAAGAATTAATGCCTCAAGAATGTTTCTCAGTTTCAACTTCCTGATACATTTCAGCAGTGCTTTGTGATCCAGTGAAATAAAATGTGCTGTACAAACATAAATGTGTCTTGTTATTAAATGTCTGCTAATTTTATTCAGGGAAATAACTCTTACTGCTCTGAGTCCAGCAGCAATCTGCATAATCTCAGGTAAATGAATCAGAAATGTCTTTTAAGAAGGAGGCCAAACTCTAAAGAAGTTTTAACTAGAAAGGATATTAAACTATACAAACTCATCTGAATCACCAGGTGCTTTTCTTTAGATGTCATCTTTCCAGAGGCATCTTACTCCAGCTGCGTGAAAGGAATGGAGTGGGAAAGATAAAAAACATAAACAAAACCCAAGCAGAACATTTGAAGGAGAAGTGGCATAAATGAAGATTGAAGAGCTACAGAGTAAAAATCACCTCTGAGAATAGGCATTGCTTACTAAGCATTTTAGTATGTCACAGGGAAATTACATTTACAGTGTCATAGATAGACGGAGAAATTTTTTTTGAGGCCAAAAAAAAATCCTTGAGCTCCATCCTAACTTCAACATTTTTGTTTTGGCATGTTTTTGATTTTTTAGGGCATAAATACCCCTCAACCTTCCTACCAGGTTCTGCCTCATTCTCTGAGACGTGGTGACTAACAGCAAACATGAATGCATGTGTCAGAACACTGGAAAGAAAGCTTGAAATCAAGAATGATACTCACATTGACTTCACTGAAACCAGAATTTTATCCAGAGTGAGAGTCCTGAACACAGCACAACACTTCATGTACCATGGGTGTTTCTGCCATCAACTAATTGCTTTAAATTGGTTCTGGCAAAAGGTTACAAGAGGTTTGGGCTCTTAAAAAATAAGGAAACTGTTATTTTACTTCAGAAAATGTCCAGCATTTCTTCTAGGAAAGTTATTTAGACCAAGTCTCAGGAGTCTAGTCCAATCCTAGTGTAAGTCAAGGGAAAGTCAGATCTAGTTGATATACCAAAGCAAAACCAAGTTGGTCACTTGTAGTTAACAGCACACATGGTGAAGGTTGCAAAATGTTGATGAATAAGATAAGCTTAAGTTTCTTCATCATAAATCACAGTAAATGATAACCTAAGGAGGCCACAGCCACAGTCCAAAGTGCAAAACTCAGAGGAACAGCTGCTATCTGGTTTTTATAATGTCTTATTTACCCAGCCATTATAAAGACAGTAATGATAAAATGGAAATGATAATGCCTTCCACCTGAAGCAATGCCAACCATGAGTTTTAGGAAAGATAATGAGTTTGATGGGAAGGCCATTCTGAAAGGAGCTTATGGATAGAAAGGCTCATCTATGGGGTCTAAAGTACTTTCCAGATCAGAAATGAGTCCACTGGTGTGGACTTTATGTGAATAGATGTAGATGGCTACAGTGACATCACCAGTATCTAAGCTGATTGTTAAGCATATGCATTGAAAGAAAAGGAGCACTTTGGGTATATGATACAGCAGACCACTGTCACCTGTTTCACTGCAGTCCAAAACCACAGGTATCACAGGTAGTGCAACTGCTTGGGATTTGCAGTACCCCTCTGTACAGGAAGTAGCAAAGGGAAAAGAATACACATCTCCTGCCAAAAACTATGCCATTGAGGAATAATGGGAAAGGTAACTCACCAGAAGAGGAATCCATACTGAAAAATATTTGCTATAGCTGAACAAGGGTCCAAATGGTACATATACATACATGCTTTTGTCACAGGGAAAAGGAAGCTGCTACTGTGAATAAAGCAAAACTTAAGAGAAAACAAAATGGTATTTTTTCCTCTCATTTCTTATAGATGTGGCAGGTAGTGAAAGATATTCGTCCTTGAGCAAGAATGTTATTTCCTTTTCTTCCTCCCTCATTTTTCTTCTGCCTGGATTTGCACCACATTTCAGGGTATTTTTCTTTAAAACACAGTGCTACTGCAGAAGTGCCTCTTGAATCTTCAAGTGTAGAAAGGGAAGTGTGTTTTTTTTCCACAGGTAGGAATGACACCACCTGAAAGCAAGGCCACTGATTAGCAGGGAGATGCTGTCCTTGCAAGAATAAAATTGCAAGGGAGTCTTGACATAACAGCTTCACTTCAGAGGAGAAGTGGTGAGCAAACAGCTCTCCTATCAGCAGAACACCACTTCGTTGTCAGGAGTGGGCCAGCAGCAGAAGTAAGTGTTCGCAGACAGTGTGTATGGTGCCAAATCTTACCACAAAAAAAATAATCCACACACAGAGAGAAAAATAATTACTATAAAGAAAAAGAAGAGGAAGAGATGTTGAGAGGATGCTAACGCTGAGTTCCCTGTACCAGCAAAGCAGTGATATATAATTTTTACTAATGGTGTGTTGGATTACACAGGAAAAACACTGCTTTTTCACAAGCCCTGCGGAGACATGAGGAGACAAACTGACTCCAACAGCCTCAGTCCCAGGAGGTGAGGTCCATGCTCACATGTCCAAAGGCAGGACTGAGGTCCCACCATGGGGATTTCTCCAATTGCTCCGTCAGCCCCAGAAGGTGAGAACAGCCTTGTTTTCTGTGCTGTACATACTGAGGAAGCAACCCCAAACTGGAGGGTTTACAAATAATCAGCTAAAAAATTACAAACCAACAACCACTGGTTATAAAAACATAGGGTTCCTGTTATTTGTTATCCTCTTTTTTTCTGCTCTTTGAGGCTTACAGTATATGCATGGCCTATATCTGAGCTTTTATCTACAGCCATTAGGACTGGAACTTTTTTAAATGAATGCTGAGATTCTCACATAATGACAAGAGCTGGGGAAAACATCAAATATCATGAGACATGTGAAAAACATCTTAAGTTGGAAGTACCGCACATAAAAAGAGACAGCTCTTGCCTTGAAGAACTACAGTCCAAACATGAGGCAAAGAATGGTAGAAAGCAGCATTACCACAATTTTAGAGATACAGCAAGATTAAGGAAAAACTTGTCAAAGGTGAAACTGAGCACAAATCTGCCACGGCTGTTTAGAGCCCTAGTTATAGGGATACATTTCTTCTTCATTTTACAGCCTTTATTGTCATAGGGGAAATAAAGTATTTTGCATGTTGCCAGAAGATTATGTTTTCCTTCCTAAAACAGGCAAATTAGGCTATTGTTGTGACAAATCATACTAACATATCACTTCAGCAGGCCATAAACTTCACAAATAGAATTTGTTGTGTTATGGGATATTAGCATTCTCAGTGAAACCAGTGAAAACAGTGTTATAGCACCCAGCGAAAGTCATTATGAAATAGATTCGGTGATAATTTCTTGGATTATTTGTGTGAGTGTATGCACGTGTACAAACAAAATCACATTTCCCACCATTCCTCAAAGCATCAGGAAGGTGACAGACTGTGACCCTTCTCCTTGTATTGCTCTGCAGAGTATTATCTAAGCACTGATCAGAGCATTGCACATAAATAAGCCATTTTTACTCATCAAAGGGACTGCATCATTTCCACTACAGAGCTAATTTGCTTCAGTTTGCCAGATTATTTTAATCAGAAATTTAGCCAGTTCTCAGCTATAGTTTATTTTGACAGTCAATGACAACAGAGTGTTCCTTCAAGTTGTGGGAACATTGATTATGGTGATTACAGAGATCAGAGAAAGCTATATGTACTTGTTCTCTATTATTTAATGAGTCATTGAAATTAATAACTGTCGTGTTCTTATCTTGCATTACAGTTGAGAAACACATTGGTTGTAGCCAACAGTAAGTTGAAAAGCTGGTTGTTTTGTTAATGGATGTGTTGCACTCGTGAGCTGTACAGTCATCATTCAGTCCTCAGAATTTTACTGTCTTTGTGTTCTTTAAAAATCTCCTGATATCCAGAGGCTATTTTTTAATTACTTGATTATACTCTGTTTCAAGTTAATGGAAGTGCATGCATCTGTGTGAGTATTAACATAATTCAATTAATCACATTTAAATTTATTTGCTGGTATTTGCATGGAATAATGAATTGATTAGCATGGCAGCATATGCCATCTTCATCAATGACTGACTTAAAAAATAAAACCAATACTGAATTGAGACTTTGAAGCTTTAATTTGTGTAAAATCTCTGAATGTTTTATTGATCAGTGATCTTACAATAAAACTATTGAACCAAATACAACCTAACACTAATTATAGTGTAGCCCTTCATGGCACTTATCACTCTGGCTTTTGTTGCAGTCTGACTCTCTTCTTGTTTAAGCTTTTAAGCATCAAACGATGAGTGTGTGAATTAAAACTACATAATAATTTGTGCTGCTTTTTCTCTGTTCATGTTGAAAAATTGAGAGTTTGGAGTGACCATGTCAGAGCCTGTCCTGGAAGGATGTGGAGTAAGAAACACAGGAGACCCCCACTTCACCAGAAGCTTGGCCCGGGTGACACTGGGTCTGCTTTGCTGGCTTCATTCAGGAGAATTTGATCTTTCGAAACAGGCGACCATTGCCATATGTTTCCTTCATGCACTGTCTTGCATGAGCAGGACTCGTGGCTTCAAACTACAGTCCCTGATAAAAGCATGTGGGGAAAGACTTTTGAAGATGATGGAGCACTTTTAAGTCCATTCTAAGGTTGCGTTTGTCTTTCTTTTTAGACTTAACAGCTAAGTACCTCTGAAAATTATTTCTTCAACTGGCACAGAAAAGCACCATAAAAAAATCCCCCACAGGTAAATAGATATTTTCCCTTGTCCTCCTAATTTGCACAGCCCAGACCTATTCTCCCCTCCTCATCCCCTGCACATAGAGCAATATTTTGGTCAGTCAGGAAATCTCATTGTTACAAAGTAGGCCAAAGAATTCGCTCAAGGAGTCAATCTGATTGATTTTCCTTTCTGTGTTTATTGATTATAAACCTTAAAGAACATTGCTATTGTCACGGTTGCCTCAATAAGCAAAGATGGAAGGGAGACATAATAACAGTCTTCAGATATGTAAGAAGTAGCTGGAAGGAGAACAGAGTAAACTCTTCCTCTCATCCGGGTGGATAGGGCAAGAGGTTTAAGGGCTGAAACAGCAGCAAGAGTGATTTACATTAGGCAACAGGTAAACTGTTGTCAGTGATGAAACATTGAAAGACATTGCTAGAGGAGGTAAGAAATCCCTAGAAACATTCCTGGACAAACTTCTCCTTCAAATTATTTAGGGAAAGCTAAAAGTGTTTTAGGACAGTGGGGTGGTATAAATGACCCCCTAGGGGTTTTTTCCAAGCCCTGGTGTCCAGTGGGAGACAGACTCTGTCTTTGGACTCTTCTGAGGTTCTACTACAAGTTAATGTCAAAATGGACACGGCTTGCTTTCATCACCTGTGGCCAGATTTATTTTGCTGAGGTGTCACCACTGGGGGCTACAGCAAGCAGCAGTGCTGGTGGCAGTCAGGCAGCAAGGCATGGAGGTAAGGAGGTGTCTGCAAGAATTTTTAACCCTCCTTTTCCCTTCCTGGGGACAAACTGCTCCTTCCACAGCACCCATCCTTCACTGTATGTTCCACCTCCTACACACCCAAACTCAGGTTCACGTCCACTGCCACCCTCTAGAGCTGCAATGCCACTGCCCTGCTTTCTATTGAGGTGGGCACCCTGGCATTTTGCCATTGACTTGCATGGACACAGGACAAGGAATCTAGTGGAAGTCATTACCTTTGTGATCTGAGAAATAAGATAAACCTTGCTTTCTGTGCCAGACCATGCCAGCCCTCTGAGGTGGTACCTGTGGCACCAGAATCCTCTCTGAATTTTTTATTCCACATTACAGCTGGGGAGACCTTAGTACCTACGTGCTTGGTGGCATCGGCGCAGCTTCATGGACAATGTCAGCTGGCAGCCAGGCACCTGCTTCTTTCCCCACAGACCACAGTGCTTTCCCACACCTGCAGCATCTGTGTGAATATTTTTCTGTGCTGGACTGTGTGTTGACTGTTTTCACATTCAAGGTGTTCTGGTTCTGGCAGTGAAAGTAGCTCGAGCTGGGATGGTGTAGTGGCTGTTGTCAGACGTCTCAATGCTGTGTGTTGAAATGACATCTCATCATCACATGCAGACAGGAAGCAGCAAGCGGGCGAGAGAGGAAATATAACAAAAAGGATTTCTCTCTCTGCCAAGGGAACACTCCATACACAAAATCCTGGCTACTAAAAAGGTAGACAGCAGTGTCAGAAAAGACACCTTTGGAATTTTAGTGCCATCTTTGTATCTGAATTTTCATTATGTATCTATTAACTAATAACATGTAGGTGAATGCAAACGTCACTTGAATATTTTCACAGGTTTCCAACAATTAGCTTTTTTTTTTTTTTTAATAGTATAGTATTTCCACATCTGCTTCTGCATTTATGCATCTCGGTTTTAGTTACCTCTATCACATTGGAAGCACATCATATTTTCTTTCTGTTTTTCAAAGGATAAGCCTTTTAAAATCTAGGTATGTTAAAAATGGGAATTAAAAATCACTCTTTTTTTACTTTACAAGTGGCATAAAAATTGCCAACATCCTCCTCCATTTCTGTTTCACCTCTGGATCTAAATTCACACATTCCTCTTTTACTCTTAAAAAATTTCCATAAATTTACTTCGTGGCAGTTGTAGTAAACTGTAGCGCTTTAGAGAAGACCTTCTGTGTTTTCTTTTAACATGGATCCTGTTCCCAGTAAGATTTATGCATAAGCAAAAAAGGAAAATCATGCTAGTTTTTTGGTTAAAATTTCCCCCATATTTTAAGCGCTAAACTGATCATAGCCTGAAAACTTCTGAAAAAATCAAAATCTCATGAGTTTTATCCAACTTACAGACTTCCAAAAAATGTTGGCATTCTTTGAAGCAGACACTTGTGCAAAAAAATTCTATGTAAAACTCCATTTTCCTGATGAAAAAGATTTGGATGTTATGCTTGTCACCTGCTTACCCAGTTCCTCAGGCACATTAGAAAATTATTCCCTTTAGTCAGAGTTACTGAGGGTTTTGGTGAGGAATAAGCAAGCCCATTGCAGAAAACTCTCCTTGGGCTGGGTTGTCTCTGAGGAATGCTTTGTGGCAGTCTGTTGCCCTCTTCCGTATCTCTGTATCTTACTCATTTTATATCAAGGTTTATTTGAAGACGGGTTTTTTGTCCCAAAGAGAATTTTTTTTTTTTCATACAGAATAGTTTGTGTGGGTATGTATCTCTTTCAGTTACAGTTGGAAGACAGAAAATGCCATTTTGTTTTACACAGAGACATTTAGACACGATGAACACACCAGGCTAGTGTGTGTCCATGGACAATATCTGCAGCAGCAGCAGTGCAGAGCACTAAGGGTGAACTGCAAAGCAAATCAGTTCTGGTGCAGAGGACCTGATGTCCATGATATACAAGTTTATGGAGGTTTTAGTTCAGACTAGCTCTAGCCTGGTCCATTCCCTCTTTTGTGGGTGGAACCCCATGGGAGTGCTCCTCAACTGCACTGTCTGGTTTATGTTGATCCCAGAAGAACCCAGCTTGTGCTTTCCAACACTACTTCACAAAGCATACTAAACTGGGATGTGCAGTTCAACAGCAGCTTCCTGATCCGAATGAAAACACTAGCACAGCTGCATCCCAAGCTGCCTTGGGGTGCACCTCAACACCAGGAGAAATAGGACCACCAGTAGAGTCCAGTGGCAAATCTGGGGCACTTTATTCATTTAATCTATCTGACAAAAGTTCTCTTTCTTCCAAAATAAGCTGTGACTCTCTTACTAGTGTTGGCTAATACATTTGTGGTACAGCTATGTTAGTGACACCTTTCTTACATGGGAAGGAGTGATCCTCAGCAAACAGTGGGTTGGCTCCCATCTCCAGTCTCCAGTGACACCCATGGGAAGCTGATATGAGGTAGGTACCCAAATACCTCAAAAATCTCAAACATACACCCTTTGGCTGGTGTTAGGTGGTGGCAGGTAGTGGTTAGAGACTGGAGATGCGACCACCCTAAACCTGGGCTTTCCAGACAAGTGAAAAGTGAAATAAACTCCACATCTCCCACCTTCATGGTGGTAACTCTCAGCCAAGGAGCAGCACCTTTTTACATTGTGATTACTTGATCCTTTGTGTTCCCTGGACTGTGGCTGCATTTCATGGGGTTGTTCACAATAGGAAACATTGGTATCAGCTAGTGAAAACTCTTAGCTGAGTCTGAGGGTTGATTACTACACCCACCAGTGAATTAAATCAAAATGCAGCGAGACCAATTTCATTCCACATGGGAATGTCTACACAGGAATTTAACAAGGATTTGTTCACTTTTCTCAGTTTACAGGTCTGGTGAATGCGGACCAATGTAAACCCAACATCTCTATGAATGTACCTACGCAGGCTTGCTCCCATCCTCTTCAGCAAGAGTGTGGCTGTGCTAATTTCCTCCACTTTCTCTGGCAGTGGGGAAATGCAGCCATTCTGCCACAAATTAAATTAATCCTTCATAGATAAGACATTATCTATGTCATTGCAGCTTCCCGCATGGAGCCCAAAATTTTCATCCTATTTAATAATCAGACACTGTAAAATGCCATTTTAAATGTATTCACAGCTTTCAAACATCTGGTGCATACTGCTGATGTGCAGCAGATGACTAACTTGTATTTATTTTGGAGCATAATGCCACAGCCTGACTATTTAAGAGAGAATATATGAGAAAGAACATCCCAAACAAAGGCTTATTGGTGAACTTACCTGCCACTGCCCTTTACTCATTTGTTGAAACAGTATTTGTATATTTGCATAACTTGAGCTGCTCATCAGCAATCAAAGCCATCACTATCCTGCTATCATTAGGTTTTGCCTGATTTATGCAAAAATCAATTTGCATAGGTGAGCAATATGGAGCTTACCTTTTCCTATATTTCAAAATTGATAGCAAAGGAGAGAAGCTTTTGTCAGAAGTGTTCAGTCATTTTGGAACCCAAGAACTATTTCTACAAGTTTTGGCTAAGCAATTTAAATATTTTGTTATCTTTTTCATTCTCAGTCTAAACATGAAATTTCTGATGGTTTAGAGTTTCTGCAAAAACAGTAGTACCGTGTCTCCTCTCTTTAATAACTTGTCTCCAGCAATGGTCAGTTTCATTACAAAAAGATATTATTTCAGTTTGACCAGATTTGTTCTCCATAAACCAATTTTGATTTGAAACAGTTTTATTTCTGTCCTTTAAATCAAGTCCTATACTCACAATTCAACATTTTGTTTTGCTTCCAAATAGTTCTGATACGCTTGTAATACCCAAGCTTCCTGCTACAGGTTTTTAAAATACTGACATGCCATTGACTTTCTTCCAGTCTTCTGGGAACTGCTGGAAGTGTTCCAGTATGCTGAAAAATCACCATTTCTGCTCCTCGGTTCTCTTCAGTTAGCTGTCTTAAAAATCACAGGTGCAGGTTATCCAGACCTGCTGATTTTAAATGTTTAATCTTTGTAGCTGCTGTTTAACATCTTCTAGCTCCATGCTTGGAATGACAGTCCTCAGAGAGAGCTGCGATATCACCAGATTTAAAGTAACACAAATTTGCACACACACTGGACCAAAAGGCTTTACCAGAGGTAGCCCGGGTTCAAGATAAAAGGCTTAGCACTATTTCTGAGAGCTTAGACTGGGCTGGTACCCTGATCTACAGCATAGACATACATCTCAAATCTAGCTTGTCTTTCATTTTTGTAAATGAATAAGCTGTGAGAGCTGAAAGAAAATCCTGTGAATGTGAAATGGATATGTGCCTGAAGCTGAAGGGAGCCTTGGACAACTGCTTGGAGAAGCCAGATGGACTTCTTGGTCCATCGCCGTAAGATGTGAACTGTGCCAGTGAGGGACAGTAATCTTTATTTCAGCACGGGTAATGAACTTGCTCTGGAAGAGGAGAGGGCACTTGAATTTTGTCAGTGTTAATATGACTATCCTGGTAGTACTTTCCATGAAGATAAGCCATATAAGAGTTATGTCCCCAGTGTACCTGACACAAAGGTCTGTCTCCTCTGGCACAGTCTCCAGCCACCTACCAGCAAAGCTGTGACTTTGAGCAGACCTAGCTGAACAATTTCAAATGTTGTGATCTCGAGAGGGTACCTCACTGTCATACACATACTTTGTGATGGTGGTGTGTTTCCACCTTCTCTTCCCGCTTGCCTTGGCAGGTATATATCCCCCAAGAGTAGCCAGGTCCCTATTTTCAACATAACATGGGAGTCAGCAAGAGTCCAGAACAAGAACCATATCCAGGTTTCCAGACAGAACCAAACATTTCCTTTACTGTCCCTACTCAGACAAACACACTAACAATACAGTATGTTCACAGCTAACACCCCTCCTCTCCAACACACACACTGTTTTATTTGCAAACAAATAAGGGGAGTTTAGTCAGTATATGGGCTTATGCTCTACTCTAGACAGTCAACACTTCGGTGACACTACAGTTTATGATGAGAAAAAAATCATGGCTCTGTGTCACAGTTCAGGCAATGCTAAATGTTACACACTGTTGATGCTATTCTAGTTTAATGTGGTTTACCTCAAATACTTAATGCTGGGCATTATATGTTGTGTACAAACCCCAGAAAATGGCTCCTTTTAACATTCAAGACAAGACATATGACTTAATTTCCCAGCATGCAGATCTTGCCATAGTGTTTGTCTTTGAAGTGAAACAAAACTGAAGCTGATAGGGAATGTTTTGATGAAGCAGTTTCTCATGAGAAAATGTGGATTCAAAAACATGAAAAATTTTCATGGAAACACATCAGGCAGGAAGATAGTTTAGGGCCAGGATAGAAATTCTGGGTCAGAGGGAGAATCCCACAATGGTTGAAGTGTTGGCTGGGATGGGAGGGATGAGTGTCTTTCAGGTAGTATCCTCAGGCATATCTCAGGTAATGAAATACACTCAGGCAGAACTAGCACAGTCAAGTGCTCATGCAGTGTTTGAAAATGGCAGTTAAGTTATGAGATGGAAAGTTTTTCAGCACAGAACGGGCTTTAGGTGTTCCTGATCAGCAGCGGGTAAAGTTGTGGGTCTGACAACTGAATTCTGGTGAGAGTATTACTGAGCATTTCCCCTAAATCATTAGCCCTATCATGGTTAGGGAAACTTACCACATCAAGTAATGTTTGCTACCTGCAACAAAGCAGTAATGCATTCCTTGTCCATGTTTGCAAGTCATTCATTCCCACATCGTATCAGAGAGACTGTATGTTATGGGGCTGAAGACCATCAACTGGAATCAGTGGAGTGTGACTGAAGGTGTTCATGGAGACACCTGAAAATTGACATCAGTACAAATGCTGCAGGAAGGGAGGTGGGAAGAAGCGTCTTACGATTTTGCCTTGCCATGTCTTATCGAAGTAAGCTTCTTCTCCAGCCAGTCTCCTGTCATGCATGCTGGTTCAGCCCATGAGCTGCTCACTGGTAGCCATGGAGGTAGCTGAGACACAGACTGCACCAGAGCAAATTAGTCTATTTGCGAGTCTAGCAGATGGCTAAATGACCTCTGTAGCTGAGCTTGGTTCTGTCCTACCAGCTCTGGGTGCCAACATAGCTAATGCATGACTGCCCTCACCAACATGGCAAGCCCATAGATTTTCATGAAAGAGCATCAGTGTAATAAGTCCATTCTAATAAATGCTAGAGCCATGGTAAAATCAATCTTCAAAGCTTTCCTCCAAGCTTTGTATCAAAGATAGTTGGAATAGGAAGCACCCAAGGCTGCACGTTTGTGGGATCTTGATTTGAACAAGTCTCAGACACAATAAAAACAGGGATAAAGCATACTGGTAACTTTTTTCACAGTCAGCTCTTATCCACGTGGGATCTCATTGCTGAACAAACTTCAAACAGGGGTACTAATAAATGCCTGCCCACATTCAGAAATCCCTCAGACATAGCAAACTCCTGTTTCCTGAGACATCTCTAATCCTTGAGACATTCCTGAGCATCATTCCTAATCTGAGCAGCCTGGATTGGCTCACAGTGAGGTCTCCAAGTGGGCAGAGCGGTGGATGCAGCTCCATGTCCAGCCCCGCCAAACCTGTTCCGTATCTGAGTGACAGGCCCTCGGAGGAGCTTAAAACAATGAACTGCCTCTGGAGGTCAAAAAGTCAGTCTGAAGTTTCAGGAAGAGTTGACACCTTTGGGCTCTGGGCCTTACAGTGCAAGGGCAAAAGTATTGTGCTCTTGACAGCTTCCCTTCCTCTCTTTTTTTCTGGAAGAATACTTGTTTAGGAAAACAGTGTTTGTTTTCTCACCTCTGCAGACAAAGCAGTCAGCCTTTTCCTCTAAAGCCTCTTTAATTGCAAGCAGTTACCATCAATCATTGCAACTCTCTTAGAAGTACCCTGCCTTTTACCTGGCATTGGGAAGATCTGTCCCATTGTCCCCTGTACCAGCCTGGAGTCCTGCCTTGTTTATTTACATTACAGAAGTGAGTGAGTAATTGTGCAAACATTTCAAAGGTGAGAAATATCTCTTTTATTTGCTTAAGTCATGATTACTGTACTGTAATGTATCACTGTTCAAAACAACTACACCTGAAAATACATATCTAATTTGATATATGTTCATAATAAAGTGTATTTAACTGCAAAGATATATATGTCTGAAGGTATAATTGCTACTGGAAGAACATCTAAGCCTTATTGCCACAGGCTCTGGAGATGCAGAAAATGCTCAGCAGTCCAGTGATATAATAGTGATTAATAATACCTGCATTTCTAAAGTAACTTTAACATACTTCAAAGGGGGTTGCTGGGAAGGCTCTTCCTTTGAAAATTAGGGCTCCTCTTCAGGCATGCAGACAGGAACAGAGGAGAACATGTCTAAAAACTCGGCACCCTGTGCATAAAATGTACGTATTTATTTATACTAATCATAAACGGTATCAACAATAATACTATTCAATTCACACAGGATCAAGTTGAGGAATCTGATGTAGAGGATTCTGAAACAGCTAGAAAAATGAGTAAGCTGTGTGTCTGTCAGAGACCTGCAGGTGTTCCAAATAACAGAATCCTGGCAAAATCTAGAACTCCAAAGGGGTCAGGCAATATTGACTTGGATGAATTAATCAGTATAGGAAACCATACTGTGATTGCGTGTCTAGAACAGTTGCAAAATCTATAAACTTTTCTAAAAAGTCTTGAGTTCTCATGTCTGGACCACGGCTCTACAAAGAATTACTGTGTTTTGCAGATTTTCTCATGGAGGAGGAAAGCCTTTTTGGTTGTGAAGACATTATAGATGTCCAGTTTGGTTATGCTTAAGGCTTGTAGTTTTGAATTTGCATAGCAATTTTTATGCTCAAGCCATTCTGAATTAATTTTGAGAGTAAGACTTTGTAAGGCGGTGTATCAAACACTGTTGCTGTTTTTAATTCAAATTACGGCTACCATGTTTTTTTCAATTGCTAATTCACCAAAAGAATTAAGAGCCAACAAAGAAAAGCTATCAAGTCTCCCAAGCAAGATCTGATCTTTATGAGAAAATGTATGCATAAGTTTAATTCTTATTAAACTCTGCTGAGCATCCAAAGATAATGAAAATTAGGCTATGTCTTCCTGATTTCAAATGTGTAACTCAGAGGCGAAGGGCGCTCTGAGGACATATCACACAGACACTGGATCTGTGAGCTTGACATTAATCGTATTTTTTATGCCATGCTTCATGCTTGCTGTACTGCCACATTATTTGCATTATGCAGTAAGCCTCAGTCATAAATAAATATATCCAAAAATCTGTATTGTGAAGGCTCAAGAACCGCTTGAAGACATAATTCATACTGCAACACTTAGATGCATCAGAAGACTGATAGTAATTGCTGGAGACATTTTGAACTTTGCAGCAATTTCACTTTTCTCCCACTTTTTCCTTCGTAAACACCTCCCTTTGATTGAAACGCTTGCTATCTTAAAGATGTCTGCAAAAAGCATTCTGCAAAACCATATTATAAAGTTTTCCTCCAAAACTAGGTCTGCTAGAGACACACAGCATATGCAGAGGCAAAGTTAATAAATTACAGCATATTTGAATCCAAATACAACAGACAGTGTCTGAAGAAGCTGTGAATGCCTGGAGGATCTTCCCCAGCACATTATGATGCTGGACATGTTTGAATCAGAAGTTCAGTGCCTTTTCCAGACAAATGGAGGAGAAAGGTAACTTCAAGTTTCTTTACAGAAATTTCTGCAGGAAATAGATGCTGCAGAATCAAGCTGCCCCAGAAGTATCACAGCTTAATAAGCAGGAAAATGTAGGAATTTGAAAGCTAACCAAACTTTTCACAAGTCCTGTGTTGGAACAAATGCTGGACTTGGGGCTTGCTGTCTTACTGTCAAGATTCAGAGATGAGAGACCAGCCTTGTGTAGCATCACACAGATCTACCAGTGCTGAAGCTCCAAGGAGGGCTTTTGGAAATAGTCTCTCCTCACTAGTTTCTGTCTAGGAATTATGAAAAGTCTTTCAAAACATGGACTTTCTGGTGCAGGAGTTAAAAGAAAAATGAGGAAAGACCCCTGTGTGGTTCACACGTACAAAGTAATTACTGCCACATTTCCATGTATGCACCTATATTCCTGGCAGCAGCCACCAGTCCTATTCATTAAAAAGACCCCATAAAATTTAAATCAATTTGAGCAAATGAGATTCAAGCAATACACCTGCCCACAGGCTCCACCATCACATCTGGAGGAATATATGTAATTATTAGCTTCCTTTATTCCAACCTTGTACCAGGGGTATGAAAGGCCAGGATGAATGATCAGCAAGTCATTTACAGGACAGCGCTGCTTTCCAAGCTTGAGTGAGTTTGCAGCAGCATTTTGCAGGGTCACCAAACCTGGCAGAAACTCAGCTGTTTATGCTAATATTTGAGGTTGCAGCAAGATTCCCATGGGGAAGCTCCTACAGCTCTGTCTTATGATATTAACAATGAAACAATGCTGCCAAAGTGCATCAGCAGGAAGAGTAGCTGCTAGAAACATTATTTCTAAAACATCACATCAGTTTTAGTAAACTTTGTCTGTCTAATGTACCCAGTGGGGTTTTGTAGAGATTAAATCCTTCTCACACACAACTGCGGCCTTGGGTTTTGCCTACCATTTAGCAAAATGGGACTAATGTCATAGTTTCTTAATTAACAGCCTCCTAAAAATGTGAGCAGGAATTGCACCAGATACATATCTATATTAATATGATCATGATTTATATTATGCTACTAAATTGGTTTTTGTTCTTTCCATCCGATTTGTGTGTTAACACTTTTAGAAGTGTGCTGTTTGCTATTAGTATGCAACTTAATCTTCAGCACATTATCCATAGGATTTAAACACAATGCATGCTCTCTTAATTTTGGTTATAGCTTCTGTGACATTTATACTTTCCCTTTTTCCTGTGCTGATAAGTTAAAGATGCCCCCAAGCATTTTGCAGTTTATGTCTGTTTGTTTATTTCCATGGAATTACACATCTTGTGTTGCAAGGAAATATATTTATCTGGAGACTTAATAGCTGTTTTTTTTTTTTTTTTTTTATCTTGCAGATATCAATAAAAACCAAATATCTCCATTTCCCTTTTACATTAAACAACAACAAAAAAGTAATTCCCTTGCTGTTAATGAACATTATTAGTAGTGTTTTCAGTCCCTCAATTTAATAGTCACCTCCTGTGTTTACAACTCTTTCTTCACAGAACAAGGGCACAAAACATCTCATATAGAGAGAGCCTATGACAGATTGCCCCTTCACTAATGGGAACTCCAGATATATGACTGAAACGTTTGCATCAGAAATATATTGCCTAGACCTAAATTTTTCCCACTTCAAAGCCTGAGGGTGACCAGATCAATTCACAAATATATCTTCCTTCTTTCATTTCCTTACTGTGTCATCATCACATGAAACTTTTAAAGGGTTAGATCAGAAATAATTAGGAAATTCTTATTTATAATGGAGTATAGAAGCCAAAACAAACACACACAAAAAAAAAAAAAAAAAAAAAAAGATGAAAGAGTCCAAACAGAAGCTGGAGGAAGTCCCCTCTGCTTAATAGATAGGAAACAGGTCAAACAAAGAAGGCAATTCATGTGTATTTTGGAGAGATTTCCTAGGGTTAGCAGAGATGCAGATTTGCTAGGCATACTGGGAGTAGAGGGCTTTACTTTCCCCTACTTGGATGTACACTCCAAGTCAGGATGGGAAGGAATCTCTCACATTCAGCTCACAGCAGCATCCCACTCTGATGCCTGCTGATATTCATATTTATCAGGAGTTGAAATAACCTGGGAAAAGTCTTTACCATTTTAGCTTTTGAAAGGTAGTGAGGCAGTGTGACAGAAGGGGCTGGAGAGGCATATGGGAAGATGGGAATGGAAAGAAAAGGCTGGAAACAAGAAAAATCACTATGAAGTGAGGCAGCAGGTGGAGGAGAGGAATGGGTAGGTCCTAGCCATCAGTAATGCAAAAGACTGAGCTCAGGTCTTGCCCCACCACAGAGCATGACTCTCTGAGACAGACCTTGGAAGATACATCTTCCTGCAGCAGGAGCTGCGGAGACCCAGAGTAATGCAAGAGAGCGCTGAATGACCCTCCTCGTGAGTCATGGGTACTATTAAAGGTAGAGACCTAAGACTATAATTTTACGCTTTGAATGTTTGACACTTTCTACAGCTAACCAAGCAGAGTCAAGTGCCTCATTTAGCTCATATCCAGTCTTTAATCAACACTGACTAGTGCCAGAGACATCAAAGTCCCAAATACCACAAAGGCTGGGTCACAGTTAATGGTCCAGTTCCTTAATACCATTTGGGGGAAGAATTCAACAATTACTTAACTTTTTGTTTGGGCCCTGAGGTATAAGCATCATACTGAAGACAGTACTTCTACAGGGGCTGGATTTTTGACCTGGGTCATCAATGACTGAGAAATCTGCACAATTTTTTGAGGATTTTAGCTAAATGCAGTTTAACCTTTCTGTGCTAGCTGAGTGTGCAACCTGCAGTGCCAGTTACAGCAGGAGACACTGGTCATACACTGTTTCTTTGTCTAGCAAACCCCCAAACCAAGTTGCTTTTCAAAACTTCATGTTTTGCCACAGACTTTATTCTCAGAGAACAATATGTTTGAAGAAATAGCAAAGTTATATGTAACATATATATGCAATGTGTGGCCCTTTGAAGGCATACCATAAAGGAATTTAGGCCTAGCATGTAGCTTTGTAAAAGTAACTGGACCATTGTTCTATTTAAAAACTTAGTATTTTACAAGGAAAAAATATCTGTTGCACATTTTCTGCATACTATTTCCATATGTAAAACTTAGCCACTTCTGTGTTATTTCTGTTGGTTTAAGCTCTTAATCACAGCATTAGTTGAGTCCCAAACTTTTGCTTGAATAAAGATGTCAAGGACAAGTTCATAATACACAGTTCTCCGCAACACTGTTGTGCTTGCAAATGCCAATGCGCTGGCAAAATTGTCCTCGGTATTGCTGCTTCTGCACAGAAAACTGGAACAAGCTCTAGTGGGAAATCACTATATTTTAGTGCAAACAGTGGTTCTTCATGAGGGTTTGCTGGTGTTTCTCTAACAAAAAAAGCCCACTTACAGTGTAGGCAGTGAATTAATTTTTTTTGCAGAGATGTCTTACAATTCCGCATTGTACTTGCATGTCTCGAGTCTAATGACATTCTAGTTAAAAGTAAAAACATTCTCCACTGTCTGGTTTGATTTTCACAGAGATTAGATACAGTTTGTTTAAAAAAAGAACTTTTAATTGTAACTCAAAATAGAGTGAAATGGCATAAAAACTGATGTCATGGTCCAAAAATATGATTCTATTTTGAACATCTAAACGATGTCTTATAAACGTTCAGATTATCATAAAAGTAAAAGAGAATCAGAAGAACAGTGAAACTGCTCTTTTATAGATTGGGAAAAATCTGTAATAATTTGCTTAACAAAAAGATGCCCTCTAAAGATATGGTTGCTGTTGAGATACGGTTGCATACTTGGCTAAAAAGGAGTTAGCAAACATTTTCCATTTTATCCAGCTGCAGTCAATCAAAAAGTGCAAGAAGGCTATGAATTAATATGCATTAGTTGTCTGTGGAAAACATAACATGTAAATTGAGCCTTTTCAGAAACCATACCTGATAATGTACTAAAGTCTATCAGTGATTCATGCACCAATGGTTTGTTTCCATGGTCCTTCCAGGCCAGGTTTATTTCCGATTGTGCTATTTAATGTAGTTACATCAGCATAAATAGGTCATATAACCTGGGATAACAGCTTTCTGGTAATACCCCCTGCAAAAGGGATCATGTGCACTAGGCACGAGTAGCACAAGGCTCGTCTCCCAGCCCTCCAGTGAGCTGATACAGATGCAAGAGCTTTAGGTGTACGTTGGAGTGCACTCAAGAGCTAGTGCCAGGAGGAAATCCCTTTTAGAAATATGCAATCCTGCCTCTCTGTTGTGCAGAGCTTTCTGAGGCCAGACCCTTGCCTGCAGCTGTAGCAAAGGTAATCCCATAGTATTTTTGACCCCTTGGGGAGCCATTTCCACCTCCTCCCCTTCTCTTGCCCTGAAGTGCATCCTGCTTGGGGATGCTCTGCACCTGACGGCAGTAGATTCAGTGCAGATGAGCTGAGAAGAGCATTCCCTGTGCCTCCTTCAGAATGTCTGCAAAAAAGGAGCTGCAATTTATCTCAAACATCTTTGGTAGAAGGAAACTAAAATATCTATGTGGAACCACAGTCTAGCTGAAGGAACCGAGAACTTTATCAGAGGCAGCAGCCAGAAGCTGTCAGCTCTAGGAGACAACAAAGACCTAGAAAACAACTGCATGGGCTGCAGTCCATGATGCACCTCGTTGACAGTGGTTTTAATGTAAGCAACCCTCTCCTCCACCTCCCTTTTCTGTATTACAGCAGTACTTCAGCTAGGCTAGTTCCCTGCCTGGATCCACAATGTGGTCACACACATCTTTGCCTAGAACAATGGAGGGGAGAGAGTGGAGCATGAGTAAGTCACAGACAGGGCAGCACAATCACTTTGAGAATATGTAGTGTTGGGGCATCTCAGTAATGCAGGGATGCAGAAGGCTCTGGTACCTACTGCTGCTGCTGGTCCAGCTTACCAACACCCAGCTACACCCTGTCTCACGGGGTTACAAGTGGACGTAGAGGACGAAGCACGGCAGTGTACACCAGTATTTCACCTACAAATACAGTGCTGGGCTTGCTGGCTGCATCAGGAAATACTCTTTGCTCCACATCACTGTTAATGGAAGGATCACCGTTCAGGCAAGGTATTAGTGGGAAACTGAGTGAGGGGGCGTCTGTAACCCACAGCATTTGTGCTATGTTGGTTTTGATGCAAAGAAAGGAGCTTCAGGGAGGAATACATACCAGTCGGCTAATGAGGCACTGGAGATTCTCAGTAACAGCTTTGAGAGGCTAATACCTAGTTCTTGTGGTGCCCTCATTAGCTGCAAAGCACAAAGTATTTTGCAAAGGAGGTCAGTGCACTTTATAGCTGGAGACACTGTGGCATAGAAAAACTTCACTGAGGTTCTCCAGTGGGGCAGTGCAAGGGGGATCCCAAATCCCAGTGCCATGTGGCAGCTACAGGGTCCTTTTTTCCCACTGAGCAAGGAGTCCTGTAGATATGTTTAAGGTTCTGCCATTCACAGCTGAAAGTGGTGAAGTGATATGAGATGTAGCTGGTATCACTAAGCAAGACTTAGGCAGATCTGTGTTTGTGACTGAGTCTCCATGTCTAAATATTTTGTTAGTACTGCTTTGAATTTATTTACAGAGGAAACTCCTCATTGATCATATTAATCCACCTTATTGTTCTTGAGGCATCTAAAGGAAATGACTGTTAACCTTTGAGACTAAACAGCACATGCAACTTTCACATAGTTGTCTGGATTCCCTCTGAGGAGAAAGACATCTCCAGAGGCTGATTCACCCCACCTGCTTCAGGCTGGGTGACTATCACTCCAGAGATGCCTGCATTTCTGCACTGGATATAGACAGGCATCTAGTCATCTGGCTTAGGCCCAGGTGAATCTCAACCTCAGCTGGCTCATTTCAATAGGGATCCCATCTTCATTAAAGAACTAAGAGAAACAAAACTCAATGAGCTGTTAATAACATTTTATCCAATATAGCTGACCACACCACACTATGACACGAATGAATGGACATGTGATGTGCTGATCCAGGACCCTGTTATCACTCTGAACACAGGCTGCAAATTTCTATTTTATTGGTGGCTGATAGTATTAGCCAAACATTAACCCAAGGGCTGTGATGTGTTGCTAGTTCTGGGTGTCTCCAGTGTTTGTTTGCAGAAGGATTTCTGAAGTGTTTGAAAAGCAACTTGAGATGCTAATGTTCTTCCAGGCTTCAAGGGTCAAAATGACACATGCTTCATCATATGATCGTGTTAGAGAAACTGAGAAATAATCTGTGAAAGAAAACGACCGAAGAATTCTACATTTTCTGCAGATTTCTGCTTATCAGCTGTACAGTGCTTGTACAGTGAGAATTACTAACATGGCATCAAGGTTCTACAGATAATAATGCCCCAAGATTTAACCCCATGTTGAGACTCTGACACAGATTCAGCAAACAGCACCGGTTAAATTTGTCTTTGAAAGGAGCTACCCTACCGTGTTATTTTGACTTCTTGTCACTGTCATAAATCTAGTGCATGTTGTCGTAGACTAATGAGTGGACATTTGCAACAGTCATTTCCTAATTGCTAGACTAATTTCATCCCCAAAGCCCCAAACAAATGATCCACTTCTGACACATGAACTCGAGCAAAAGCTGGGAGGGAAGAGCTGCCCACTCTCTGAGGTGTAGCAAGATAAGCAAGCTGTTCCTGGGCTGACATCTGTGTTAACAATGGGCCATATGTGGGCTGTACAGAGAGGGCTGGTAACACATCAGAGATCATGCATTTAACAGATTGTACCTACAACCGACATCTTGTATAACATTTAATGTAAGGATAAATAAAGGAGGCAGCAGCCCAGACTGGGCACAGAACAATTGGCCCGCTGACATGAGGCAGGGGAAATAGCTCAGAGATAACCAAGATATCCACTCCTAGGAGGAGCCAGCTGCTGCCTTGCATTATTTAAACTGCCCTGGCTATTTAGGTATCCATCTACAATGGGGAAATCACCTGTAAGTACCTTCACACCTGGCTTTAGATAGAGGAATCATGGCATTTACTTAGGTATCTGGCTCCTCTAAAATAAATGGATTTTGCAAGGTGCTGGCTTTGGCAGCAAGCCAGTGTAAGTTCCTTCTCACTGCTTGTTCTCATTGCTTTTCCTCCCTCAGTTTGGCCGTAGACCTGTTTGCAAAGCCACAGAGTAAACCAGATCACGGACTAGATTAGGGGTGAAAAATAACCTTTTCTTCGGTTCCTCAAAATATCTGTGGCAGCAAAACATAGAGCTAGCAAGTTAAAGTGCCACAGCAAGGGACAGAATTAGGGAGAGAAGGGTCAGGACCTTCTAAGCCTGTTTCACAGCCAGTGTCTTGCAAACCGATGTTACAAACACAGGCCTGAATGATGCAGGAGTAGTTCAGAATGGAGGCAGATGCAGAAACCACGCTATCAGCTGTGAACGCTGAGTCCCAGTGGATGCACATCCCCTCACCAAGAAAGGCTGTATGCCTAGAGGGGTAACAGGCTCATCAGTTGCAAAACTGACATTTACATTTGCATTATTTTCAACAACAAGCAGATGGCAGAGGGATGCTCCATAATTTCTTATGTGAACCCCAAAGAATCCCTAATCTCAGTTTCTGTTGGACACTTTCTTGTCCCAAACCAGTCCTATGTGCTGTCAGGTGACAACAGCTTTCTCCCCAAAGGTAGCTGCCTATGAGTAAGGGATGGCTCTATAGGCAGTTATTTAAGGAACTTGGGGCAGGGAAGAGAGGCTTTGAGATATAAAGGTCTGTAAGATTTAAAACAGACAGAGGTGAAGGTAGGGCTTTTTTGTTGCAGGCATGAAGAGCTGATGAGCTCTGAAAACACACCTTGGTGCCATTGCTGGAAGTCACCTCCTAACAGCAGAGTCCTCTGAGTGTGGGAACCTGTACACAAACTGAAGCCTGGCAGGGTCAGCAGCTGGGATTAGGGGTTTGCCAGCAGTGCTCTTGAATGGAAGCAGAAACAACACACAAGAAGAAACCAGATGAACATAACCAGGACAAAACCAGACATGGTCTTTAGAATATATTGTTTCACACTAATGCAGTTTCTATTTCATATCAGACAGATCTGTACAGAAGATGTGCAGAAACATCTAGATGAACATTGTACACCTGGGTAATCCCTCATTTCAATATCAGCTCTCTAAAAGAACTAAGATAAAACAGGAAAAAGGTCCTAGAAAAAAAATCCTGAAACTCATTTGACTGAATTTGAGAATACTGAACTGATATGGCCCTACTAAATCTGCTTAAACTCAGAACAGGAGGAGAAAAAAGGAGAAGTAACCATCCTGTTTAATAGAATATTGCCTCTTAAGGTCCACGTTCATAAGCCTTCTAAAGCTAGATGATTTCATTAATACTAGCCAGCTTTGAAACACCTGTATCACAGCAACAAACACCATTTTAATTCCTGGGCACCTTCATGAACTGATTTTTTTCTTTCTGGTTATCCAGCCTGGACATACAAAGTCATCAAAATGCAAATTCATCGAAGTGCAATCCCAGGCCTTCCCAGGATACCGAGCAGCTAGCATCCTTTGGGGACGTGGTTGAAAGTGTCTACAGAAGTTCACTTATGCTATGTAAGAGGCTACATACAGAAATTTCCAAAGATGACTGCATCATCTCAGTTTGAAAACTCATATCAAAAAGACTGAGAAAGACTTCTACAGGTGAAAAAATAGACAACTGGATGATAAATGTGATGGTCGTGACCTTCCAATGGGAAGGCACCTTTGACTGCCGTTTACTCTCCCAGTGGTGTATATGTTTTTCCTACTGTCTATCAGCTCTGTGGGTTTGTGGATCATAATACACACTGCATTTGCAAATATACATAGCTGAAAAAAAAAAAAAAAAAAAAGCCCCAAAGGCCTCTGGCAGTACAAGATAGCTGTATGAAAAGGGAATAACACTGATAGGAAAATAATCTCCTAAGGACTTTTGGTTACTAAGAACTGTGAAAATTAGTTGTAATGAAAACGTAAATACGTACATACCTGCTGTGTGGTCCCCTAAGACACCACAGCATTACCTTGGTAAGGGTTACCTATTCCATATAGAAGGGCAACAATGTCTACAGCATTTTAATTTAGTAGGGATTACTCAAAAAATTGCAGGGGCAGAAGTGAGAGGCGATAGAGGAGATGTTAACTCTGTGGATACTTCATCCATCTGCAGCAAACTGAAAGCCTTGCTTCACCAAAGCTGGGAGTTACCTGCTCAGAGATGCTAACTAAAGAGTGCCTTGCTGTCTAAGAAGTTCAGTTCCCACGGCCATCCTGGGAATTGAAAAAACCCAACAGAAACAGACAAGCTTTGCGGAGAAACAGCTAGGGAAACCAGGCTTCTTGGTCTTTCTGTGCAAAATAGTAAATGGGTCACATGTGCAGCCTGTTTACTATTTTAAGAACTGTCTCCTCTGAAACACTTTGACTCTAACAGTGGCTTTTAAGGCCAGACACTGATATCCTTGTTCCAGACGAGGTGGCAGGGATGCGACAAATCTGCCTTGCTCTGTACAAGAGATGGGCAGAACGGGCACTGAAGACAGGACTGGGAGAAAGCAGTAGGCTCATATGATGTTCCTCCGACAAACGCTGAGTGCTCCAGGCCAGACGAGTGAGAGAAGCACTGGCAGGAGGAGTCAAGAGAGGCTCCTTACCCATAAAGTTACTAACCCAGGTTAGTAACAAGTTTTGAAGCTGAATAAAGACACATTTCTGCAAACCACACAAAGATGTAAACAAAATGGGACCTAAAGAACTCTGAAGATGCCTTGCATGGCTTAAAAGGATACAAGCATTTTCTGACACACCTCAAAAATGATAAATTAAAATAGGTTAAAGGAAGATAATTTGAGAGGCAACGTAACCAACAAGATGTGATAAAACAAACAATCTTTTCAGTTTACCTACTCAGGGAACACAGGCAAGACAAGCACTCTGTCCTCTACACCACCCTTTTGCCATATATCATCTCAAAGGAATTTTTTAGTTTTCTTCATATTTGATCCCCAAATTCATACACAAAATAGTGAAGCTTAACAAAAAATGCCAGGAGTCAACTGTATCTCATGTGGCTTTAATCACCTCAGAAGAAAAACGCCTGACAAAACCCCTCTCTAGCCATTTATTTAGATTTCAGATATGGCAAAGCACTGTGAAAAAACACAGAGGAACTCTTTATGAACCACAAAGCAAAGTCAGTTCTTGTCACA
Organism: Athene noctua; assembly: GCF_965140245.1. NCBI lineage: Eukaryota > Metazoa > Chordata > Aves > Strigiformes > Strigidae > Athene > Athene noctua. The sequence goes on from NC_134040.1 coordinate 31,199,120, forward strand.
AGATACAGAGCCTGAATATGTTTTCAGCAACCGAGGCATTAATATCCTGTTGGGAGCAGGCAGAGAGGGCAAGGACAAGGCCCTCCAGGTCTGCAGCCCAAAGCTGCCATGCATGGGAAGGCCAGAGAAGGATGGGAAGGGCAGCAAGATGGGAAAGAATGCTTTTGAGGAAGCCACATCAGCTGCTTCTCCACAATTATTTTGATATTTTAAAAATGTTTAAAAAAACTCACCAGCAACAAAATAAGACAACACTTGAAAAGACCTAAGTTGCTGCATGGAGTCAGCTCTCAACAGTGGCCTGTGCAAATAAAGCAGCAAGCGATAAAGGCAAGAACCATACTTGGCAATTCATAAAGACAAATCTCTTTTCTTAGTAAGATTGCAGGCTATAAACTAACAAAAAATGCTATCAAGAAGATTAGAGCCTTTATTTTCCACTTAAGCTTATACTGATAAAATAGTTTTTACAATAGTGTACCATGCATGTGATAATACAACATGTCTTTAAAAACAGCATATATTTCAAGCTTCAATTATGATTTTATCTGGGCTCTTGACATTCAATGGTGGAAAACTCTTTAATTAACTGGATGGCAATGATGATTTAAGATCACGGGCACAATGGAATTTGGTGAGTGTTTCACAAAACTGGATTAAAGGGGAATAAGAGATACCTCCCACTTTAGTAAGACTGAATGGATTCAGTTTGAAGTCTCATATTCCAGGGAGAATGAGATAAAGGTGTCCACTTTATCTGCATTCTTTTAGTATCATCCTGCTAAAAATAGCAGAAGTTTCTTCTGTGAAACTGCATGGACAACATGATAATCCTACCATCTACAGATGAAGTCTTAAGACATATGCCTATCAAATACTACCAGTTTTCTCCACTTACCCACCCTTACATGTCAGTGTGAGGATGTAGAAGACTGGAAATTAATAAAACTAAATGTAACAGGACATCCTGAAATCTCAAGGTTTCTAGAATACAGGTCCAGCTGGATTATACCTTGCCATACCAACAGTTTAGACCAGCAGATTTCACACATTTTTTTTTTATTAATAAACAAGAGCCTCAGAAAATTCACAGCTATGGTTTTGTTGATTAAGATAGAGCAGAGTGGTGAATATATATTTTTGCATGGTAGTCATATGACATTCCTGACAGCCACGATTCAGAAATGCTGTTTTAGAAGAATGCACAAGGCAGAAATTTAATCACTTTTCACTTTTAAAAAGTTTAACAAACTTTTACGCCAATGGTTAGATAGCTTTTACAACAACATTGGTAAATCGATACACGTTTCAAACTCTCATAATTTCTCACAGCCTTCAGGAATCACAGTGGAGTTAATTCTCAAGCTATCTAGCTTTCTGGAGCTGCCAGTTTATATGAAACAGCGATGCCCCAGACTAAGATCTATCAATCTGCAGTTTAGAAAAAGGGAAGTATAACCTTATGGAAGAAGTCGTTATCACAGGGTTATCAGGAGGGATTCTAGCTGGCACTGATTACCTGTATTAGAAAGGTATTTTCCTCTCATTAGATATGTTGTGCCATAGATAAAACAGATCCCATGGATTATTTATGCCGTAAAGATACAGAATAAAAAGGTTTTCATAGCTCTGAAATAAACGGCTTGAAACCATCAAACTAGCTAATTTCCAAATGCATTTTCATTCAGATAGACATAATGCAAGTCCTTCATTAGGGCACCAGTTGTTCAATGACATTAACTTAATCTTAACAATATTATCGATCTATTCAATGTTTAGTCAGTAAGCAGTTGCATGGATGTGTAAAAGCAATCTTGTGAATTGACTATTCAAAAGAGCTGGTCCATAAATGTTAAATCACTTCAAGGATGTCAAGCTGAAGTGAGTTTTCTAAATACAGGGTTTCACATATTTCTCCAAGCTACAATTCTTATTGTCAGATCCATATCCATTGTCTCCAAAGTCTGTAATCTCTCTCTGTTACCCCCCCCCCCCCCCAATGTCTAGTTGGTTCCAGCAGATGATGAGGAGAGGTGGCATTACCGGTCCTAACATACTGCCACGGTACCACAGTGACAAGTGAAGAGAGGAACATGTAAGGCTGACTGCAAATGCAGAGAAGACTCCTTCTGGTGTAAACTCACATGTTTTGGACAAAGGTAGAAAAGAGACCTAAGAGAATCCTCCACTGCTTCAGAAACTTTTTTCTATAATGCCAACAGAATATGGATGACAGAACTTAAAGAGTATTCACTGCAATACAATGGACAGAGGTGGAAAGGGTAACTGTCTTTATCATTATGATTATTAAAAATAAATGAAGTGCCAAGATTAAAACCAATTCACCTTTGTTTCTCACTTACTGTAGCTATTTATAGCCAGGCAAAATACACAGAGAATATTGTTGTTGCTCTGATTCTGAGGTGTCTAACATTCAGCTAATGCTTGTGAAAATGAGGCACATGATGCAGGGCCATGCGGAGCTTGGCTTCATGTGATCAGGAATGTGCACATAAAGGCAGGCCCCTAACTGAAAGAGCACTAATCAAGAAGAACAGGGAGAAACCTGTTACAATAACAACATCACATGTTCCTTGATAATGTTTCAGTGGAAACCTCTCATAGCATATTGTGTGCTGCCTTTGCATCTTTAAGAAATTAAACTGTAAATGCTCCATATTTATATAAGTATTTCCAACTCCCTTTTTTTCTCCTACAAAACCAAAACCCAAATACAACTGGAAAATCTGGAGTGCAATAAAAATTTAAGTATTTCAGCTATTTTTGCCTTTACCTAGAATTAATTTGATGAGGCTAGCATCTAGTGAGAAATACGATTTTAAAATGATGTTTGATTTTGAAATTGTTGGTGCGCTAACAAAAATGTATTCCATTTTGCAGCAGAGAAAAGATTCACCCATCAAAAGAGACTGGCTGTCAGAGATGAAAGAGAGTAAAGAAATGGAGAGAGCCGTTTTAAACATGTAAGACAAGACTTTCATCTCATGCCGGACCATATGGGACAGTGCTATTAACCTTGGGAAAAATCTGACAGGAATGAAAAAGAAAAGAAGATGAAGGAAAAAAAAAAGGGGAATAATTTACCTTCCATAACTTTTCTGATCTGTACCGACATGTTTCAGGAAGTCTACATTTATGCCTTTCCACGGGTGAAGGTTTTGCCATGTGTCCCCTACATCTTTCTGTACATCCAGAAGTGTTGGTATGGGTTTTCTGACAGTCTCTGTGTCCTTCCCGCACCTGCCTGCTCGGGTGCTGCCTGTGGATACCCGGGCAGAGCGCGGCTGGTGAATGCATGGATGACTCCTTCGCCTGAGTCACCCATATACTTCTCTCTCACCTCAGCAGTGTGTGACACTGACCGACAAAGCAGTGCTAAAGACAGAGATTTCTGTAGTTTGTATTATTTCTGCCTGAAGAGCAGCTCTACATCTGCTCTGCAGCTACAGGAGCAAGTGCCCCCAGATTCTCCTTGTCAATCGTCTCATCGGTGCTTAAAAAACTCCCTCTGTGGGATTCCACAACCTCTTCTCCGCAATGCATTTGTAGACTAAATTTTCCTTACTCTTCACAAGTACTTTCCTAACATTTAAGCTATTTCTTTTTTTGCTGAGAACTAAATGGATTACTTTTTATCTTGCCCTTGGGGGACATGAAAAACAATTGCTCACAATCCCCTTTGTAAGAATCTTTTGCATGTTTAAGTTTCCCTGTCAGCTTTCTCTTTTCCATATGGAACCAGTCAGTTCTTTCAATCCTTCCTTTTGTGTCACAGCCTACACTTTTAAGTCTCACTTCTGGTGCTCTGACTGACCCTTAACAGGTGACGGCCTAGAGCCGGCACAGTTTGAGGTCTCAGCAGTGCGAGCCAGGATCTGCCGTGACACAGGAGCCACCAGTCAGGATTTCAGAGCTAGACAAAAGGCTTTGGACCTGCCCTTCGAAAGATGCTCCCTCTCTTTCTAGGCCCCGTGCCCAGCCTGGCCGCCCCCGCCCCGACCACGCTGCTCCCTGGGCCTACCCGCCCCCACAGCCCCGACCTTTCTTCTCGCAGCTACCCCGCGAGGAGGGCGACCTCTCCCCCACGACCGCACTGTGCGCACATTCGGCCACCGAGGTTTTTCTTTTTTAAAATAATTTTATTTTGGGGGGCTCTTTGGGGTCTTTATGGTGAGCCCCACCGAGGTAAATTAGGACGCTCCCCTTGCCCGGGGGGAGTGGGGAGGGAGCTCCTCACCTGCGCCCAGCCCTGTGGCGGCGGGGCGGGGCGGGGGCGCGGAGGGCGCCGCGGGGGGCAGCGCGGCGCGGCGCTGCGCGGGGCGGGCGGCGGAGGCGGAGCCGGCGGCGGCGCGGCGGGGCCGGCTGTACTCCGCAGTCCTCCCGCGGGGGCTCGGGCATCTTTGCGCGGCGGGCGGTGCGAGCGGCAGCCGCGCCGGGCTCGGGGGGTGGCGGCGGCGGCGGCATGGAGGGCGCGTACCTCGCCTGGGAGCTGGCGCACGTCGTGCTGCTGCTGAGCCTCTTCCCCGCAGGTGGGAGCCGCGGGCGTGGGAGAGCGCGGAGCCCCGCGGGGCGGCGGGGACGGGGCAAGCGGGGGCGGCTGCGGGGAAAACTTCGGCGCCGGCGGCCCCTTCCACGGGGGCAGCGCCGTGCCGGGGGTGGCGGCGGTGGCAGCCCGAGGTTTGCTCTGGCATCGCCCCGCGCCGCCTTTGCGGGACGCCTCGCCGGGGGGAGAAAAATAATAATAAAAAAAAAGTCCTTTGTTTGTAGTGCGCGGTTATCCGGGGCTGGGAGGGAGGCCGGCAGGGAGCTCCCCCCAGTCTCCCCGGGCCGGGCTGTTTTGACAATAAACTATGTGGTGATCAGTACAAAATGTCCCTGGGGTTAAGTGATCGTTGAACAATAGGCAGGGAAGGAGCCGCCGCCGTCAGGTGTCCAGCGCTCCCCTGCATAGGTGAAGCCTCCCGGGGCGGGGCGCGGGCTGGTCGGCCCGGTGCCCCGCTGCGCCCCGGCGGGAGGGTGGGTGCCCCGGCGGGTGGGTGCCCGCCGGCGGGAGGAGCCGAGCAGACGGCTCCCTGCGGGACAAGGCGTCAGAGCGCGTCTGCTCTGGCACTGTGGACCCTCCGCCTTAAAGAGGGGGGCAAGCAGTGCCCCCCCAGGTCTTCGGGAGGTCTGGCAGCGCTAGAACTTCGGCGTGTCGGGTGTAAATTCGAAGGTTCCCTTCCGCCTCCTTAACAGAAGGGGCTTTCCTTGCCTAACCTCACGGGGCTAGTGATTTTAAATACTGCACCTGGCTGCAGCGCGGAGCAACTTTGCACATGGCTTTCGGAGCCGCCGCGCAGGTCGTTGCGCGGTTCGTAGGCTCAGGAGGCGTTTGGGGCTCTGCAGAGGAAGGTGCTGCAAGGAGGTCGCTGCTGGTGGTCGAGCAGTTGCGCCCAGGGAGGGATTTGGCCCCGCGCACCGGAGTATGAAAGCGGATAACGTGGAAGGTTATTTTGCTGCTTGCCCAAGGGGAAGCTGGGGACTCGATGCGCAGCGCTGGGTGCGTAACGCGGGCTGCCGCCGGCGGAGGGGAGCCCTGCGGAGCAGCCTGTGCCAACGCAACCGCGGAGGGCTCCGCTGCCCTCCGCCCCCGCTGCGGGGAGCACATCAAACCAAAATACCAGGAGCTAACAGTAGGGACAACTCACGCTTCTTCACTGCGGGCGCTTTACTTTGGGATGTGAGAGGGGGCAGCAGTTGATTCAGGAACGGTTTTGTTTGGGTAACTTGTTGGGTTTGGTCCCTTTTGTTTATTGGTAATCTGAACTAGAGTGTGGTATCTGAAAATCTGGACTTTCCTATTTAGAAATACCCATATACGTCTGCAGAGTACTAGTGCTGTGGCCACAGGGGTGGGAAAGTCTACTACCAATGAGTTATTCCTTGAAATAAATAAAAATTAAAAAGTTGAATTTATTAACACCCACCAACTTTCTTCATGTATTATTTCTTGCCTGCGCTTGAAAGATGGGCTTACATGAAGCACATCCATATGCGGTTCATATGGATGAAGACTGTCCTTAAAGAAAGCTTGAGAAACAGGTCAGACTGGCAGCATCTCCTGGAAAGCATGGGATGCAGGCTTCAGAGTGCTGGAGAGGCAAGGAAGGAACCTTTCTCATGATCCGTCCTCTGATTCAGGGATCAGACACTTGTGGAAGACATTTCACCTCAAGTGCACATGAGACAAACCGGTATAGGCAAAAATACGCTGTGCAGTGGGCATAAATGACTTGTCATTGTAAAAGAGAACTGTCTTTGGAGACGTTAGGCGCATCATCTCTGTATTGCACAGATGTAGAATATTCAGCGCTAGTTTTGTGTGGGAGTGTGTACGAGAGTGATGGCTCTTTCCTGGCAGGGGCACAGGGGACGTAAGAAGTGTCAGGCAGGATGGAGCTGATCTGCTCTGCTGGATAGCTCTGGAGCTGGCATGACCTTGGATTACTTTTGGGTTTGCCTCAGTGCAGATGCTTGGACTGGGTGATCTCTCATGGTCCCTATTGAGACCTATCCTGTTGTTTATCGGTATACAGATTTATATTAAGTATCTTTCTTTGGCCTTTAGTCAAGAGCTTCTTCATTTGTTTTGCAAATAGGGAAGGAGGATGTAGAAAACAGAGCTTAATGTAGCTTCTTGGAGGGTAAACCATTCATCTCTTCTGTCTACAGCCCCTTCCTAAGTATTGTTTTTCTTGCCTCCTAACATATGCTTCCACTTTTCCTTACATTTGGGGATTGCCTAGTTCTTGTTTTCTGCAATATTCTGGAATGATCTTTTCTCTGTGCTTCGCCTGTCCTCCCCCAAGGCTTGCCCTGTACCCCACCCCCCAGTACTCTGCCAGTGTTTGTGGCATTTCTATCCCGTGGTCATGGAAGACTGGATGTGGTTCCTTTCAGCATCCATCAATACAGCCTTTATTTTTTAGTCAGCTGCAGAGTAATAGGAGGCTCTCCCTGTGCCCAGAGGGAAGAATGTGTTTTCATGATGCTTCCTGCTACCTGTCAGCCTTGAGGGAGGAGACTTGAAGGAGGAAGATAAACTTGATAAGGATTGTGATTGCTGTCACTCAGTTGCTGCCTTGACCCCCTCAAACCATATGAGTATCCTGCCCTTCCTACTCCCCGATTGCCATTTCGTCTCTCTCCTCCTTTTCTTCCCTCGCCTTCAGCAGTGCGAATTCTCCTGTTCAGAAACGTGGCCCAAGGCCACTGCCAGGAGCAGAATGGAAATGTCAAAGATTGCTCAATACTCGACTCTTTTTCCTTCTGTTACAACTGGGAACCCTCTCCCAGCAAGTGCATAAGTGATTTATCTTCAGGCTTTATAATAAAGAATGTGATAAATTTGGCAAGAAGTGAGACTTACATTTGCATCCCGTTTAAGTACCATTCATAGAGACTGGAGGCATTTTCATGTGCTCATTTTGCAAGAGAGAGCCTCTCCTTGACAGATGACTGTAGCTGTAGTACTGTTAGGTTCTCTGTATGCTTTCCACCTTTCTTCAGCTCTCTCAGAAACCTGTCATTGATTGTCCAAACAGTAAACAGACCTTCTTTGCAGGTCCCTGAATTGATTCAGGGATCCTGAGTCACCTCCAGAAGGGACATGTTGTACCAGGACACAGGTGGAATCAGAAAGGATGTCTTTAGCACGTGTAAACATGAGCTAGGACAGGTTTTAGGAGAACATCTGAGTCATGTTCCTGTTGGTAGGGGTTTCTTATAATGAAACTTGTCCTCTTCTCTCTCTGGTTTGTTGTGAGAGACTTGAATGATACCTCTGTATTCTTTGGATTTCTGTTTGAATTGTAATTCATTGTTAGTGCAAGCTATTAAAAAGATTTTTAGGGTGTATTTGGAACTGTCAAACTAAAAACCAAATACTACGCATTCGGGGTTTGAAGGCAAGCTGCTTTCTAGCCCGAACTTCGAGTAAACCCTCTGGTGTAATCTGAAGGTAAGGAATAACAAATTGTGGATGAAACAAGAACCACACAACATCAAAGAGTTTCGACAACATACACGTTTATCTACAATACATGACAAGTAATCTAATCTCATATCAATCTTGTAGAAGAGAGGCAGTAATTGCTCAAGATTAAGCCACTTTTCAGCTTTTTCTCTCTGTCCATGAAGATGAATGCCATTGCAGAGATCAAGCGTTGCACATTGTCTTGCTGTATGTATGTGACACATGATTTTACAGATGTTGTTTTCTTTTTCATCTAGTACAAACATCTTCCAGGATTTTGACTCATTTCCTTAAGTCTCTTTCAGCTGTTCAGAGAATGGCTAGAGGAAATGAGGTCTAATATCCTAATGCATTGCATTTACTGTAAGTATGCTCTCACTTTACATATAAAACTTTGCCTTTTTGTAATTTCTCAGTGTCCTTCTGAATATTCCCTTGCGCACGAAACAACTTGAAATTGGTTTCTGTCCTTCAGAATCTCAACTCCCCTGGTTGAGGCTCTTCAGCCTTAATAGAGCTTAAGGTGTTCATTGTAACCTTTGTTGAAAGAGGAGAGCTGGTACTAAAGGCATCTAATAAAAGTTGTGATCCAGATTTCAAAGCTGTGATCCAGATTTCAGTATTGCATCTTTTGGACATTTATTTTAGAAAATCTGAAGAAAATGCAGAAAATGCACATACCAATTGCTAGGATTTGGCATAAAAGGAATTTTAAAATAATTACTGCTCTTCTGTATTTTTTTTACTGCAGAGGTATTGTGCTTGGCTTTTTCAGTGACTTTTAGGAAACTAGAAGAACTTTTTTGAAAAGGACCCTCTTTGACAATGATTTCTGTAAGCAGTCACAAATGAATGTAATTTTATGTGTATGAGCAGTCTCTGTGGCTGGTTGCCAGACCTAATGGCAACCGAAGAGTATTGTTTGTCCACTGGCCAAGATTGCTGCCGTTAGTGATAAAAGCATAAGGGCAGTGTAAACATCTGTGTTTGAAGGGAGAACGTGACTTCTGTTTTCTGCAGTATACCAGTTAGAAAGCACAGTAAATGTTAATCTCTCAGTGAATTTACTCCTGGGGATTATATTAATTTATTCTGAAAACATAGGTTTTCAGATATACCTTTAAATGGATTTTTAATGATCTTTTCCAGGTTGCAACCGATTTTTTTTTTTTTTTTTAAGTATGCAAAGCTCTTGGTTATATTATCTTTAACACCAAACAGGCATGCAAACAACAGAGAAGTTTCTAATGTTGTTACCATGCTATGCGACTCCTGGGCTGCTCCATAGGGATCATTCCTGGAAATTGCAACTAAAATTAAGTATCATTTAGTAACATTATCAGCTACGGGGGCTTTTGTCACTGGGGAGGTGACAGCATTAAACGTCTATGATTTTAACTGTCATCTTGACAGATGAGTCTGTAATCATGTAACATAATCATTAAATATCTGATACAGAGAAGAATTCGCTGGTCAACTAGGCACTGACAGTTGTAAATCTAAGTGATAAAGAGCATGCATGGATTGATATAAGTTAAGGAAAGATGAAAACTGTGGCAGGGAAATTTGGAAGTCAGAGAGATGCATGTCTTACAGGTTCTTTGGAAGCCTGTCAAATGCCAGGTTAGTCCTGCATCTTCTTTCTTTTCCCATCAGTAACTGTTTTAAGCTAAGCAGTGCTCCTCTGCTCATGCTGGGTGAATTGCTCCTCATGAGATGAAGTGGACTTCTTTTAAAGAAAGGCTTTGTGCAAAAGACACACAGGAAAAAGAAATGGAACTTGTTGGTTATAACCTGTCATGCAGAGCCTGCGTGTTTAAGGGCGGGAGGGAAGGTCCCAATGAGCTGTGTTTTTGTTCACACACCTAGGCCATTCAGAACTAGGTTCCTGCTGAAGGGTATCATGAGATTAAAAATTTGCTCTTGGCTCTCTTAATCTGTTTTTTGTTCAGGAGTTAATAGCTGCACTGATGTCACATGTTGAAGGTTTTGTCTGCAGCCCTCAGGACTGGAAACGTCATTCTTTGCTGAATGAAATCTGACTTTTCTCACACATTCACCTGCCTCCTGCAGCTGGGTTTCTAAGAGACACAGCAAGTCTTGGGAAGCTCCCACAGAACTGTAAGAGTAAGGCTGGAGGAGATCCGCAGAGGTTATCTGGTGTACCCCAGCGTCAGATGGAGCAGATCTTCTCAGATTAGACTTTGGTCTAACCTGCTCTGAGGCAGACTTGCGGTATAGAGTCTACCACCCATTTCTTCTAGTAGATAACTAGTTGTTAAAGGTAAAAAGCTTCTCTGATATCTAATGTAATGTCCCTTGCTGGTTGCTTAATTCCATCTTTTTTTTTTTTCTGCTCTCATGGATATAGTGAACTGCTGATCACTATCCTCGTCATAATGACATTTTACACGCTGACAATTAATATAACATCTTTGCCTTCTCTTTGCTATGATAAACCTTTTTCAGTCTTTTCTTTTGGTGCATCTTTCGTAACTACTCCTCCTCCTTTTGTTCTCAACCCTCTCCAACTTGTTTGCATTTCCTCCAGATGCAATGTGTAAAATTGACATTTGACTGCAGATAAGAAACCCAGTGCTCCCAGGTTTAACAAAATAGTCAGCTCCCCATATACGATGTGTTTCAATTTGATTCAAAGCATTGTAAAGCTGATTTTAATTATGATTTAAATCAGCTAACAGTAAGTCTTATTTTAACTGTTTTGTATTTGTACTTAATCATTTTGTAAAGAAAGGTTTAACCTCCTTTATTACCATTGAGATAGAGTTTTAATTAAATATAGCCTTTGCACTTAATGTTATACTTACTTTGATTAATCACTGTGCCTGTATTTAAGCAATTATGTGTCTTGTTTGATATATACTTATTCTGATTCTTCATGTGTATGTTTTAATATAAAAATAGAAAGTGTTGATGTTTCTTGTGTTAGATAATTGATTTTTTTACTGATGATTTGCATCGATTACAATGAAGGAAACAAGAATTCTGAAATGTTCTTCCGTTAGATAAATAGCAGCACATAGAAGCCAGCCAATTCAGAAGAAAAAACTCATTGAGAAATGTTTTGAAATAAAGAATTAATGTCTGAAAGGCCTATCTGTAGTCAAAACTGGTGGTTTCTAATCACTATGCTGTAAAATTTTATAACTAGTCCATCTCCTCTTTTTATTCTTAGAATGGCAATGGAAAGAAACATTCATGGTTTTTTTTCAACTCCTGATCAGTAGCTCCCCTTTGAATGGACTGGTGGCTTAATTGAGTTGTATTGCATGAACCGAAATAAAGAAAATATTTTCTCTGCACCTGCTAGGAAAGTCCAGATGCCAAAGGCTGCTTTATTGCTGCAGCACAACCTGCCTGTAGGTGCTCAGCGACTGACTTCCATGAATTCAGTACTTTGATTATCTTTAAAATGTTGGCAGCAAATAAACGGCTTGAATAATTTTTTTGTCTTTAATTTTTTTTAATGATTAGAAGAGTTGTAAATTTAAATATATGTTGTATTTTCAAAATTACTGTTGGATATTTTTTGCATTTTAAAAGGAAAATGTGCATTATAAAAATGCTATTTTAACTTTTAATATAGTATTAAATACGCCGTTTAATAGGGTATTTTTACCTGAAGTAGTTCCGTTCGTATGCCTTAGATGCTCTTCTGCACTAAGATCTGGTACTGAGGCATTTGTTTTCTGCTGCTCAGTGACTACCTGATTCTTTTCTTTACTTTTGCTGCCTAACTCTTTGTTTGCTATTTTATATAGCATAGAAGTGCTTTCTATGCCTGGATGAGCCTAACTTTTTAACGAAATTATGTTATCTTCAACAAAATAAAAGCTTCCTCTCAGTAGTGTTCATTGTAACACAAGCTGTTAAAGTTTCCTATTCCATAGCATGTGTGACTTCCAGGTATTATACGTAAAACTGCTGACTTTGCAGGAATGCTAATATCATCATACCTAGGATTTGAGGTATGCAGCACAATAGAAGAGGTCAAATGGAGCAGAAGTAAACGTTGTATTTCTGGTATACTCCCACAAACTAGATGACATCAGAAATGATGCTGAAATGGGATTCCCTGTGTAGGCAAGTACTCAGACTGTGCTCACAGTGCGGTGCCCTCTTGTGTGTGTCTCCTGCGGTAGGAAGGAGGACCACTTTTTCAATAAGCAGCTAGCTATATATATGCCATGTATATGCAATTTGTGACAGGGCTTATTACTGAACTAGGAAGTAAAGTACAAGCAAAAAATGCAAGTGGGACTTCTGCTTACATTGGAAATTAATTTCGACAGCTGAGTTATGTATCTCCTTGCCAGAAGGCTGGGGAAGTGAAACTGGATTGTCAGAATTATATCCAAATCTCTGTATTCAAGGCACTTCAAGACAACATCAGTGACAAATCTTGCTGGTTGTTAGCATGATTACCTGAGGTGAGATGTGTTCACCCTGGGAGGTTCTGAAGAACGTGCTGATGAATCTTCCAGAAGTTGTCCTAGTCACAGTTTCAGGAGGCATGTGCAAAGATAATTCTCTAATACTGGGTCCCTCATTAAAAATATGTTTATTAGATTTGGTATTGTCTGTAAAACAATGCTTCTGCAAGAATTTTTTACCAATGTCTTAGTAGCAAAGTTTGTGTGCTAGTTAAACAAGGGAAATCTAACTTATTGCAGGCTTATTAAAAATCAGTGAATAGATAATTTAAATGGACAAATATGTAAATACTCCAAACCCTGCTTTTTAAATGGATCTGTGTGCCCTGTGGATGCATGATGTGATGCAATGACCTGTATTTCAGTAATAAAGCTATGTAAATACTTTAGCTATCTTATTACTAAACCCAGCATTTTTCTCATGAATCTATCAATTCTTTCAGTGAAGGAAAAGAGAATACAAAGTAATGTGGACATAAAAGATAGCTATGTCTTGTGCAAATTTGGTGAACATATTTATTAATCTGAAAGTCTTGTTTATTGCTGTAATCTTCTAGGAAAAAGTACTGAACTAAATATCTAGAGAAAGTAAAAAGCAGTGTTCCTCTTTGTGGTATTTAATGTGGTCCATCATAAGAGCAATGATAACGTAATTATGCAATTATTGGTATATTTTCCCCTCTGGAGGCCTTATGTAGATAATTACCAGTGCACCTTTTAATGAAATTGCTACTGTTTGATAAAATTACTGCCAAGACTTGAAATAATTAGAATTCGCATTGCCAAAAGTCTTACATCTCCTTCCTCAGTTGAGCCTTTTCCAGATAGGCATTAATTCAGATTGCAAAACAATTCACTGTTCTCCAGTTTTCTCATTTCTCTTCATTAAAACTACCTTTTCACTGCATTTCTGAAAACACGCTTTCAAGCCCCTGTTGCTCATTACAAGGAACATTCATTCAAAATGGAAGTTGAAAGATGCTGCACCTTTTAATGTCAATGTCAGCAAAGAGAAGTGAGAAGAAAAAGCCATTAAAGGAATAGACTGGCTGAATGACAGCTGAATTTGAATATGCTATGCATTAGTGCTCTTTTCCATTCCTTCTAATCATTCTCCATACTTCATAATTTGTTTATTTTTTGTGTCTAACAGCTGATAAAACTAACTGTGGGAACAGCTGGTTAATAAGTAATTTTGGAAATGAGGAAAGAAGGCAATAATTCAGTAGAAGTAAGGATCAGTCTAAATGTATAAATCTTAATGCTGACAAGTGTTGTGGCAAACAGTTGCTCTTTTTTTTTTTTGCAAATTCTGCTTGTGTGCCTACATACATAGATACTTATCTGTCCTATGTATTTTGCTTTGAATAAGAATTAGCAGGTAGTTGTTTCAAGTTTAGACCATTCAAGTTTAAAGAAATCTGATAGGTCAGTCATGCTTTGGGTTTGGTTTTGTCCATTGCCTGTAGATTCCTTCTGTCGTGGGAAGTTTAGGTATAAGGGACCATAGTGTGTCAACGTGCTGTAATAAAATTAATTAATTGTCTAGAATAGGTTGTTGCTCATGGTGCTTCAAGATGAGTGACTGGACTGCTATTGTAAATGTGGCGCTCCTTCAAAAACAAACCCAGACCCCCCAAACAACAGAAAAAGCCCCAAAGCCTTGACTTCCCAGAAAAAGGATTCAGAAAGGTATCATACCCAGGCATGGAAAGGAAGTATGGCGTCTGATCCTGCTGTAGCCATTTACTATGCATGCTAAACTAGAATGATATTAAGCTACACATCTGCCTTTTACAAATTCCTCTATTAGCTGTATTAGCAGAGCGGGGCATGCCAGTCAGAAAGGGCAAGCTGCTTGATAGGCAGGAAAAGTGGCCTCTTTGCATGGCTGGAGTTTCCTCACCCCAGCACGGGAAGACAAAGCGACTGTGGCAAGAAGATGGTACATCTCTGTCTCTGGAAGGTGCAGTTACTTCCCCCAGCCCCCTGCCTTGAGGGAGCATTGCGTTTGCATGTATAGGGCAAGTCTCACATGTTGTGGAGTCATGTGCAGAATCTGCTTTGCTAAGCCTGCTTCTGATAAGGAAGCAAAGTATGATTAGCTACATTGCTGCTGTAAGAGCCTCTGCAGGCTTCTACCCACAATCTGGGGATCAGCCCAGGTGTTCACGCTTGTCCTGCCTGAAAATCCTGTAAATGTCTGGGAGAGTGGGATGTGTGGGGGCTGGAGAGCTGACTGGCTTTGTCTGCTTGGCACCTGCCTCTGGTGCTGGCTGTTTCTGATTAGCCACATCTCGATTGGAGAGGTGCATAACCTCTTCTCAGGTGTAGTTGGGTGTCTCTTCAGTCCCCTGAGGTGTTTTCTCTGCAAGGGGTAAGCACCAAGTGCCTTTACTTGTCCTGTGGAGTGCTCTCCCCAGGGTGTGAGGTGTGTTGTGAGGCAGGTTCAGGTAGGAGCGATTCCAAACCTTGGAGCTGAAAGCTTCCCGAGGCGTGTCACTGCAGAGGAGGGGTGTCTCAGCCACAGCCAAGGTCCAGCTGCCTCTGTGGTTCCCAATGCTCATGCCTCCACAGAAGATAAAGACAACCTTTGTTCCAGCCTCCTTCCACTTCCTCTCTTGGGTTTGACATGGGTTGGAATCAGCTGTCTGACTCTACACTTGCTCTTTGTGTTGGGGGATACCCGTTTCTCCTTTATGCTGCCTGCAGATGGAGTTGGTTTGGCTGTGCCTGAGTGCTGGGCTGTCAAGCTCCTGCCTTCTGGCCTCTGCAGTGCCCTTCCTCTGCCCCCTTCCCGTGCAGGGTGAAGGGTCTGCAGGGGGGGAAGGATGGGAGAGAAAGCAGTGGTTACTCTCATGCAGCTGGGTAAATGTTAAAGCCCCCACTAATTCTCTCCCTTGGTTTTCTGCTTAGTAACGTACACCCTCTGAGGATTGAAAACTTCAGAGCAAGCACAAGTGCAGGAGCTCTGCATTTCTGCTTGGGAAACATGGTGTTGAAGAGTCTGTTGGTCAGCAGATAGCACTGACTCTGTTACATGGGTTAGAAACAAACCATTTAGTTCTTCAGGGAAGCTTAATCAGTCAAGACCCTGTAATACATGCCTGGTGACAAATTATTTTTCAGTCTCTGAAATGAAGTTGGGACGGAGGAGCCAGTCATCATTTCTATCAGCAAGGGTTTGTGGCATTCATATATGCTAAGAGTCAGTGACGCTTGCAGGGGACAATCACATCTTTGGTCTTTTTTGGTCTGTGTCTTTGAAGAAGACATTAGCATGGGTGTTGGTGTGGATTGTTTCTTTTGTGAAGTAAGAGACTATACTGCTAGCCTTCTTTTCCCCCGCAGCCTAGCTGAAATGGGATCTGATGTAGCTTTCAGATCAAATCATTTAAAATTGACATTTGCCATTGCTAAACTTTTCATCTAGCATAAGGGAGAGTGTCTGTTTAGTGAAGTGGAACAAAACAAGTAAGCATATGATAGCATCTCTCCTTCGAAAAATCTGGGAGATTTTAATTTACTATGATGTATAAAGTTTTTTCAGTGTGATTAACATGCAAGTTTGGCACTTTGTTTCCTTGGGGCATGAAATGGCAGGACAAAGAAAATATAATTGAAAAGGTCTTAAATTAATCTCCATCGTAGCATATGTCAAGTGTCATAGTTGCTTTAACAAATAAGAGACAGAGTTGGAAAGGCAGTACTCTTCAATTAGACCATAATACTGTAAGGAAGACTGGGCAGGCTTCTGGCTAGGACTTCTGCACTTGTGTGAAAGAGATGTTTTAGCTTCTGGTTTTCGTTCAGATCTGTGGGAGACTTGTGTGTCTGAAAACATGTTCATTTTTCCAGCAGTGCTGGGTATGGTGAAAGAGGATATTACTTCCCTGCAAGCTGTCTTGCTGATATCCGTGGACCATTGCATCTACAACAGTGCCACTACTTTAACTGATAAAACATATCTCTTGTTTCTGCTCTCTTATGTTGTTGTAGATGAGAAACTGAAAAATGTGGTGAGGTCTGTGTGATAACCCTTGAAATGAACCCAGTGCCCCGAATGAATAGGCACTGAAAGAAAGTCTAATTGTACCCAATCACCACAATCTTACATGAAAGTCACGGACATTTTGTCCCTTGAAGTTTAGCTCCTCAGTGCATTTGTCATAGAAAAACGTTAACTGGTTTAGAAATCATGGTCAGGATCAGGTCATGGTCAGGTCATTGTTTTCTCTGTGCGGTGTTTGTCAGCTTACATGGGGACTACGAAGGTTATGGACAACCACAGGGGGAAGAGGCAGAAGCTCAAGAGGAGCTTGCCATGTCCTGACAGTGTGTCCCAGTCTGGGAGAGGCAGGGAGGGGGATTTGCTCTTGCTGGGTAGCAATGAACCTGCGGGCAGGTCACTGCCAGTCCCTCAGACTTGGCAGAAAGACTGGTACAGGATGGGAGCAGGTTGTGGCTGTACTCTGCGGCTGTGTTGTGCCCCTGTCTTGGGAGATGTTTGAGATAAGTTTAATGTGGAAGTGAGTGGGATAAGGCACAAGGGGTTTGGTTTGATTTGGTTTTGTTTCTTTGAAAGCAATCTGTTGTGTTACAGAGCTGCCACAAACTTCTTTTTCCTTTTAATGTTTAGTTAAGAGTTGAAAGAGGAAACAGCCACAAAGGGACTAACCTGTTGGCCTAAAGTTGTGCAGGAAATCTGTGGCAGAGCTGGGAATAAAATCCACAGTGCTTGACTCTTCATCTTATTCCATGCCAGTCTCACGTCTGTTGTTTGCTACCAGTTTTCCAGTTGTTTGTGAGCATGATACGGACTTGCACCCGATGTGCTTTTCCGTGCTACAGCAGTGTTGTTGTTGAGGCTGAAAAGCTCCAGCATAAACCATATTTTTTTTGCAGGATGGTGCACTCGTTATCCAAAGCTTTTGTTGTTTGCACATCCCTTAATTGTTACAGGAACATTCTGCTGTCCTTAATCATATCCCTGCAATTTGACCTGCATTTCCTATCAGTATTATCTAGAGCTGTTTCATTTTCTAATTCCTTCAGCCTGGTTTTCCAGATGTTCCTTCTTCATGCAGAAGTCACAACTGCTGTACTCCCCCTCTTTCCTCCTTCTCCCTTCATTTTTAGGGCTTAGGAAGCTGCTTGTAATATATTCATATATTCTGCTTCTTTTTTTAGTTACACAGCCTTGTTCACAAGTGATCCCAGCATTGTAGTTTGTATCTCAGATTTGTTATATTACAAGGAGAAGCTAGGGTAGTGGAGGTTGCTCTTCTCTGTGGGACACAAATTTAGAACATCTAAAATGTATCTTGGGCTGTCTAACTCTTGAGCTTTGCAATATTTTTTTTATTGTTAATTATTAAATATTTGCCATTATCAGCATATGTTGTTTAGCATATAATAACTACCTGCTGGTTGTCCTTGAGGCCAACTCTAGAGGGTCATCCAAACCCCAATGTGGTGCTCTGGGTATGCAGTTTATGGGGAGTGTTGGGGTGTTTCACAGCAGGATCCAAAGCCTGTGACCGTCTGTGATCATCTGCCTCCACTGATCAGCCATGGGGGCAGAGGATGGGTTTCTTCCCCTTGTCCTGTGGGGTCCCTGTGGTCAGGTATACTTCAGAGGTGGGGACACTCAGCCAAATATTATAGTAGTGGTCCATCTTCTTTTCCAAGGTGTAAGGAGATAGAGGTATGCCCAGGTGTGGGTCAGTTAACAGAGTAACGCCCACACCTGGAAATCTTCAGTGGAGAAATAATGGTTCCTCCATCCTGTTGCTCAGAGAGTTTACAGTCCTGCTGGTGACTGGTAGAGCCATGGTCCTGCCTGGGGTGAACATGGAGCCCTGGGAGGAGACAGCAAATGCCATATCCCATGGAGTTTGGCACTTAGATCTCTTACCATGCTTGGCATATATCCTGCCAACACAACCATTTCTCGAATTATTAGTGTTAGTGTTATGGTTACATGCTCATGATTGGTGTTACTGGAGCATGCAAGAGCAACAGTGGGCCTGGAAGAGCCCCATCATGCCTTGGGTGCAGTACAAATAGAGCAGTCTTGTATGTGAGGCATTAGCAGTCTGAGTAAAGATCAAGAGATAGCAGATGGACACATGCTGTGGGGATTAGTACACTGGATTACAAATTGTTGGTTAAACTCTCAGATTTCTGTTATTTAATTATTCCTCCAAAAAGAAGATAACAGAGTCTTTCCCATCTTTCTAAGCACTGTTTTAATTCTTCCTTTTTAAAGGCAGGCGATATTTAGGTGCATAATACCAACCATATTCGATAGTCCTTTACAACCTCTTGTCCTACACTGCCATACTTTGCTTGAAGAAACATTATTTTCAGAAGGCAACAAAAAAAACCCTTTACATTGTGGGAATGCTTTGCATGAGGCATTAATTCAGTTTATTTTGCTGAGAATTTGTAGGCTGTGTAAAAGGAACTGTAGCAAGATTGTCTCGAAATATGAGTGTTGGTTTCAACTGGAATATCATGGCTTTTGTTGTGGATGCCACAGCATGCTTGTTCCCTCTTGCCTTTTGTCCCCCATCTCCGGTACGTAATGGATTTCTTGTGCCTCTGGATGGAGTCGTGCTCTGCTGTGTTGTTTGCCACCTTTAAATCTTTCCAACAACTTGGTAGATAGTCCTGATAGTAAGTGTTGCAAAATTTTAAACTCCTAACTGGAATGGGTAGAATGAGTGCTAGGAGAAAGAGTAGATAAGAGTCATAAACATTGCATAAAAATGGGAAATTATATTTTTCTTAATCTTTCTGGCTATTATTATTTCTGGGATGCTTGTTTATGTTTTCAGTCATGTGAGTTTGTGTAGAGGATTAGTGGACCTCATGGAAAATTTCTGGTGGTGCTGGAATAACAAGTGCTGGTAGACTGCCTGTTGGATTTAGTAATGATAAATAAATCTGGATCTGAGAGAGATGGGGAGTAAATGAAGGCTCCCTCCAAAACTCAGACCACAAACCAAGTGATTAGGCTCTACAGGTGGTCTGACCATACTTTGTTTCCTACTCTGTGGTGGATTTGTCAGGAAGAGGAGCAGTTACCTGACCTGGTCTTAATCCGGTATATACTTTAAGAACAACTGAATCTGTGAGGTGAGTGAATTAAGTCTGGAGTATATAGCCTCATCCCAACTAATTAATCCGATTGTTTTGGTTGAACGTCTGTTGTTATCTGTGTGGGTAGGGAAATTCAGCCTCTGAATGGAGCTGCAGAGTGTGTTTTTGCATTCAAGTGGTGTTGATATTTGAGAAGTGTTCCCCCCCAGCTCAGGCATGACTATTACACATCCAGTCCAACTGTGCAGTACTGTGCTATGCATCAGAGAGGCGTGGAGCAATGGTTATTTGTAGGACTAAAGAGCCGGTCTTTGGAAGGGGTAGGGTTTCTTGCTGCAGTGCCCATCAGCATTTGCACACATCACAGCGGTGTGCATGGTTTGACAGATCCACACTCATTTAGTATGTCAGTTACGACGTTAATTTATGCACTGCTATCTCTAATGTGTCCCTTTCCTCTGCAAACCCATTGATGATGCCCTACCTTTGAACTACACACCTTTGTGCCGTAGGTTTGGGTGGTTAGGTAGGTTTGGGGAGGCGAAGCCCGATACTGGCTGTGCAGTACATTACAGACTGTTTTTTTCTGGGCATTTTGAAGCCTACGGTCATCCTGTGTGTCGTTATTTTGCTGCATAAATACCCAGGAAAGAAGTGGAAGGAGCAGTTCAGCAAGCCAGGCTGGCTTGGCACTTCCTCAGGGGCAAGTAAATGAGTTTGTTCTCACATAGCTCTGGGGCTCTTTGAATGAGGTAACCCCTTGCTGCAGCCGAGAATGTGTCTCTGCTAAAGCGTGTGCAAGATGCAAAGGCTGCAGTAAAGTCTGGGGAGGGAGCATCCCCTGTCCATGCACATGCGTAGGTTATGCACGGGGAGTTTCTTTTGGCTGCAAGGTCATTTCTGTTCAGGTAGCTGAGGTGTCCCTTTGGGTTTTTGTTGTTGAAAGGAGAGCTTTGGGAGGGGCTGCATTGGTTGGCTTTGTGCTTTCAGAGGCATCCAGCCGTCAGCGATGCCATCGCAGTGGTGCCGCTGAGGCTGCTGCCAGTGGGCTGGTGGGCTTCCTCCCTGCTGCCTGTTTCATGCCAGGCGTTGGGAACTGAGGCCAGGCCACCAGCAGCACCGCCCCTAGTGCTGGTGAAGAGGGCTGCCCCATGGTGCGATGTGGGGACGTGTTGATGTTTGCTCCATGGCTGGGGCTGTGTGACCTGCCTGGTGCCATTCTCCTCACTGGTGGGGCAAGGGGTGGGCAGTGGGGGCTGTCACAGCCCAGCCACATGCCCACCTCGCTTGGCAGAGCCCAGGCTGAGACCTTGCTGGCCGCAGGCAGGGAGTGATGCCAGTGAAGAATGTCCTGATCTACTTTCCCAACCTCCCCTGACTGATCTGAGGACCTAGTGCCAGAGTGGGCATACCACATTGCACTTTTGCTGTTTTATGCAGCTCATGTCATTTGTCACTTGAAATACCCTATGGTCTGTGGGAAGCAGCAGAGAAGTCTTCTGAAGATGTCCCCATGAAGGACCTCTATGGTCTTTCATTAGACCTTCTGAGATGTCTTTTCCCTCTGCCTTTTCAGGTGCCAAAAGTTGCTGGCACTGATCTGAGGGGGTGTGCAAATCAGAGGTCTCCTTGCCTCTTCCCTGCG
Organism: Athene noctua; assembly: GCF_965140245.1. Taxonomy (NCBI): domain Eukaryota; kingdom Metazoa; phylum Chordata; class Aves; order Strigiformes; family Strigidae; genus Athene; species Athene noctua. Next base: position 31,220,361 of record NC_134040.1, read on the forward strand.
GTCAGGCACCCCTGTGTCCAAGGCAAAGCATTTTTCCAGTTCTCCTGCCTGCTGAACCACTGCTGGCCGGGACCTGAGACATTAAACTTGCACTCTCTTTTTTTGAGCTGCTGTATCACAGCTCAGGCTCACACCTGCACTTTGAGGTAGAAGAATTTAAGTGAAAAGTGGGGGTTTTCTCCCTTTTTCTGGCAATTACTATTTCTGTGGTGGTTTATGCATTTGGTCACAGAAGCTTATATGCAAGGTTAGTGGAAATCATTTGGAAAATTTCTGGTGATGCTGGAAAAATGACTGCTTGTTGTGATGAGCACTGGTAAATAAATTTTAATCTGAGGGAGATGGGGAAAGAATAAGGGCTCTCTAAAACCCAGACCACAAACAAATTAGTTAGAGTCTGCAGGTGGTCTGACCATCATTTGCTTCCTGCTCGATGGTGGATTTGTCAGGAAGAGGAGCAGTTACCTGACCTGGTCTTAATCCGGTATATACTTTAAGAACAACTGAATCTGTGAGGTGAGTGAATTAAGTCTGGAGTATATAGCCTCATCCCAACTAATTAATCCGATTGTTTTGGTTGAACGTCTGTTGTTATCTGTGTGGGTAGGGAAATTCAGCCTCTGAACGGAGCCGCAGAGTGTGTTTTTGAATGCAAGTAGTATTTTCAGTGGCACGACTCTGCTACTACATATGGATGTTGTACAATCTTGTACAACTGTGCTTCACATGAGAGGGACATTAGGTAACAGCAGTTATTCTAAGCTGAGGATTGCTTGTAGGACTGAAGAACTACTCTGAAAGGGGAAGAGTTTGTTCCTTCAGGACCACCTTGATATTTTCATATTTTCTCACGATGTTTAAGTAGGTCCATAGCAGTAATAATTTATCTTCATTTTCACCTGTGAACTCCCGTTCTGTAGGTTCACTAAGACTTCCACATCAGGGGTGTGTTAACGCAGCACCCCCCTGCTTGACTTTTCTTAACCGCTGAGCAGAGAAGCCTGAATGTGCTTCTTTCTCCAGGTATGCAGTGTAAGTTGGGAAGTGGCCAGGAATTGTGACTTGAAGGTGCTGATTTTACACAGCTTCATTTTCTGAGAACTTTTAAAAAGTTGTTTTATGGCATATTCCATGAAAAAAAAGCTAAGAGGTCATTTAGAGCAGCTTTGGTGATTGGGAGATTGATGCCTCAGTGAAACTAATTTGGTAGCATTGGCATGGAATTTTTTTGGAGGTAAGAAATGACAAATTAGCCCTTCAACTAAAGAAATAAGCAACTATGGAAAGCATGTACGGATGTCTTCATTGAACTGGACACTTCTAATATAAGAGTGTGAGTCAAGCTTCTGAATACATGACAGAGCAGTTAAAAAAAGATAACTGTTGAGCAAGGAAACTTCAATTCTTGGCAACATACTGAGTAAATGACAAAGAATGATTAAAAGTGCTGCCATGTAGAATCAGGCTCATATGTTCTTGAATTTAATTTTTAAATAGCTTGGGTCTGTTCCCATTCAAAATCCAAACCATTGCAGAAACTGGTGCTTCTGAAACTAGTTTCAAATGGTTTTTCAAAGGCTAATTTCCATCTGCAGTGGATATTTGGTCTGTCTGCCAAAGGTCTTGCAACCCAGAAGGTGTCTGTAGAATTGCACGGTGCCATAGTGGCTTAGTATTTTTAAGAAATAACTCCCAAAATATTAAATGCATATTTACAGCTATAAATGACAATTTTGTTGCAGAAAAAAAGAGAAAATGTTGTATTGACAGGCATTGTATTTTGTGTTGGTTGTTTTTTTTTTTTTCCAGGTGGTTCACTGCCCCGTGAAGAATCTTTGCTGGTTGTGAATAAAGGGGAGGAATTAAGGCTGAGATGCAATGAGGATGGACCTGTGACTTGGAATTTCCAGAACTCTGACCCATCAGCAAAAGCAAGGAGTTCCAATGAGAAAGAGTGGTACACCAAAAATGCAACAGTCAGAGACATAGGCAAATATATATGCAAAAGCAAAGGGATTATTGTCACATCTTTTTATGTTTTTGTGAAAGGTAAGTATCAATGATGGCATTATTTTTGCTTTCCACCCCACTTTCCTACTCCCAAAATAATAGGACAGTAAATGCTGGAGGAGGGGACAAATTTGGGGTACAGAAGGAGAACACAGTCTCATAGAAGAAGTCTTCCCTGTCCAGTAGAAAGAAAGCTCACTCCCAGCTTTGCTTGCAGTGGCCTTTGTTGCCAGAGCAAAGTTATGAATGAGTTTCTTTTTACATTTGTGGTTTTTTGTGTTGAGATACACCTTTCTTTCTGGAAGGTAGCCAAGTGACCTAAATTAGTTGTATGAGTCAGTTGTGCTGTGAGGAAGCAAGAAGTATGTAGAAATGTCTTTTTAATTCCATGCCATCCATCAGTATGGAGTCACGTAAGGTTTGGCCCCAAGCTCTTCATTTATTGAGGCAGTTAGCTAAAGGATTTTGCTTTTTGAGACTGTGCTCTTAGGCTTAAGCCAGCAGGCAGCAATGATTCCTCTGCCTCCAGCTCCTGATCTACCTCGTGACTGATCAGAAATGTATCAGACTGGAAAAAAAGTGCCTTTACTCTTGACACATTTACACAATCCGTTATTACCCTTCTTCTTTACGCAGTGTTTTTAAGAATTCCTTCTCTTCTTTTGTTGGCTCCTGATCTGTGATCTGCCCTCAAGCTGACAGTTTACCATTCCTGGCATTCCCTTTTCCTTTCTGAGAAAGACAGTTATTTTTCTTCTCCTTCAAATAGCGCTGGTGGTCTTTCTTCCCTGTTGATGGAGAAAAGTACTATAGCATCCATTTTCTTGGAGACAGCAGTCCTTGTCCATTAGGGGTTGTCTCAGAGAGTCTCCTCTGAACCCTGCCAGTCCTTTGAGAGTTACTGCAAAGTTGTTCTCCCAAGACAGGGAGATACCAGCACAGCACAGCAAACAGTATGTTCCCAAGGGAAGACACCTGACATAGTGGCCACACAATTTAAAGAGTACTCCTTTAACCGCTCCTGAGTTGTCCAAATAGCCATGCAGCTACCACGGATGAGTTTTCTTGAACTTCTGTGTTTCTCGGATACTATGACTAAAGGAAATCTGGCATGTGTGTTACCTATATTATTGTCTTTATCTACCATGACTGTTTTCCTGATGGTACTTGTCCCAGACAGCTGTGATCATAGATGGGTTTGTGCCTTCCCTTATGTGACTGACTCCTTCACCTCAGGATAGCAGGCAACCCTCCCATGGAGCATGATTACCAAAGCATCAGAGAAGTTGTGTGGCCCTCATGCAACGTGTTGTTAATTTGTCTTAATTGTGTGAAAAATGTGCAAGCTTCACTTTGACAAGTTCCTAGCAGTAAACTGTTTGTGAGGTTGGCCATCTTTTTGCAGTACACTGTGGCTTAATGACATCTTGCATCACCTTGAAGATGCTACCATGAGCTCAGCTGCTTGTGGGACTGCCACAAGCACCCCATACGCTTTCTGCTTGTAAAGCTGGGTGTGAAGAGAGAACACGACCAAGAACCTCAGTCTGTGCAGTCCCAAATGGAACATAAAGTGGTGGCAGCTGTTTATCTCTTACGTCCTTGGGTCCACTAAACCCAAATTTTCTATGCTTCTGTGACCAAGAATGTCACAGTGTGGACATACTGTAGGCGCTTACCTCTTTCACCTTTCTGCTTTGGCAGAAAGTGTTTGTGTTGTATCTATAGAAGCAGTTTGTGTCCCTATCCAAGCAAGTTTAGTGAAGATGAAGCTAGTTCAGACACCTACATAAGAGAGAAAAATCTCTTGATTTTGATCTCAAGTCTTTTCAGGCACAAGCAGTGATAAGCACCACTGCATCTTGTGTTGAAAACCTAAGGTATGCACAGAAAGCAAGTGCTATCCAAGATGTATCTGTAATGGAAAGCTGTGAAGGAAAGAGTATGACCATGAGCAGCCTTGTTTGTGCCTGGATTCCCTCCACCAAATCCTTACATGTCTTCTCACCATGATGTCTGCCTTCCAGAGGGGAATGGAAGATGGGAGGGGAGCACCTCAACAATTTTGCTTACCCCAGCCAAGATCTTCCCTGCAACTTCATCTGTTAGTGAAACAGGTCTTTGTTCCTTTCTTCTATTTTCAAAAATGTCTTTTTGTTCTTGGGAAGCCATACCTTCTGCATAGTCAAGATACCTTGGCTCTGTCCATAATGGAGAAAAAGTGGACTGAGAGGAAACCAGTCAGTTAAACCGCTGTGAGCAGGGACATTTAGATGAGCTCTTCTACTTCATGGTCTTCCATGAGCTCAGGAGTGACAGCTGTGCATAGCATTTATCTTAAGTATCTTCGAGTGCAAAACGTCATGCTTTGGTTCTGTTCAGACATGGTTTACTTTTTTATTTGTTAGTAGTCTCCATCCTCAGTTCTCAGTTCTAGACTGATGCTTCAAAGCCTTTAGTTTGTGGGGGCTTCTTGGGCAGCAGTATCAAATGAGGTTAAAACTACACCCTGACTCTAAGCTAGAAACCATCCAGTAACTTCTCTGTTCAGTGATGAACACCCTTTGACTTAGCATTTCCTAATTGCTTATGTGAATGTCCCATGCTTCTTTTTCAGCCTGTTACTTCTTGTCTTAAACCAAATACACATTGTCCATCATCTTACCCAAATTCTTTCAGTCTTCCTTGTTAAGTCATGGTTTGTTGTCTCTAATCATTCAAGTTGTACAAAGCCAGTTTGCAAAAAAGAAAGCAAACTTTGCCCTCTGTTTTTACATTTCTAATTCATTCTACTCTATAGGGAGGGCAGATGGGAGCTGAAATAAGCTTTTACAGCATGTTTGTCACCACACTGTCCTTTATTTTGTGCTGTTAATGGCCAGGTTCTTAGCATTTCAAGGTCATCACCTGTCATGGGTTTCAAGTTTGGCTATAGAAGTATTCAAAGTACTTTGTTTGCGTGTGGTTGGCCAAGATGAAATGCTTCAGGAAAGTTACCTTGTGAAAGATTACATGATGATTTTTCAATCAGATGTGCTGTTGATATGCCCATTTTTTTCCTAAGGAGGTTAAAAATAACCCTGCTTTCAGGGAGGGGAGAGAGAAAGAGAAGTTGTTTGGTGCTTCCTCTGGTAGCAATGTGTGTTCATTTAGATATGTATTCTACAGAAGTGAAAACCATAATTTAGGTGCTTTTCAACTTCCATTTGCTCATAAATTTGTTCAAAATCCTCCTGTGGGCATGAAACCTTACAGCCCTGCCACTGGCTAAAAGCGAATTACTTTTAATGGTCTGTGAAAATCTGTTTACTGTTGTTGGGGGTGGAGGGTTTTGGAACTAAACAAGGCAAAAAGTAATCTCCATCTCCAAATACAAAAGTAATAAGATTATTTTTAGTGCACATGATTCTTTAGTGTGTCTGGTATTGAATGCTTCTGCACACCTCCTGTTCTGCTGCTCCTTTAGGACAAAATTTAATGTCTCTTGGTAACCATGAATTGGGTAATAACTTGGTTTTACTGGCTGAGTGTAAAACTTTATTTGATATAAGTGCCCAGTTGTAGAGGTAGGATCATCAGAAGTTCCCTGTGCAATGTCAGCTTCTCTGACAGGTCTTTGTGTTTCTTCACAGATCCAAATGTGCTCTTCCTTGTTGATTCTCTGATCTATGGGAAAGAAGACAGTGACATCGTGCTAGTGTGCCCACTAACAGATCCAGATGTTTCAAACTTCACACTGAGAAAATGTGATGGCAAACGTCTCCCCAAAAATATGACGTTCATTCCCAATCCTCAGAAAGGCATCATTATAAAGAATGTACAGAGGTCATTTAAGGGCTGCTACCAGTGCTTGGCCCGGCACAATGGAGTTGATAAAATATCGGAGCACATTTTCCTGAATGTGAGGCCAGGTAACACAGGAATTTTGCCTTCTTGTAGAGCACCTGATTCTACCCTTTACCTCCTAGGAGCTGACAGGAAGTCTTACCTTGTATCCTCACCTTGTCAGGAGGTGGCTGGCAGTGTTGGTCTCCTCTAGAGGCTTTAGAATCATCTTCTACTCAAAGCCAGAGGTGCTTGTGCACCAGGGGATTGCTCTGTGGCACCTGTGGCCACTGCAGGCTGTGCAAAGGAAGGTGGTCGGCTTAGAAAGCTTGTTCTGGGCAAGTTGTGTCAGGGTACAGGCTAGTCTCGTGACACTTAGTTTTTGGCTGTGCTGAGTAGGTTTGGCCATGATCTCTTTGATTTTCTGTTCTGGGTGATTTCCAGGTGTTTTCTTCACCATTCTAAGAAATGTGGGCTATGCTGTTAAACTTTGAGGACAAACCAGCACCCTGAGGTTTGGACAGGTTTGTGCAGGCAAGGTGGAGATTTGGGTGCCTGACTCACATGTGTGTTGCCCACAGGTGACAGCAGGAGGAACTGATTGATGGCATTGAAGAAGAGTGATTCCATGGAGAGGCAGAGCTTGGGGGAGCAGAGGGCCTTGTTTATCTCCATGTTCATGAGTGAGGATGGACACAACAGCAACCACGTGCCCAGATCATGATGAGTGCATTGTGGCTGAGCTGCCAGATGCACCTTTTTCCTCTGCAAACCCATTGATGATGCCCTACCTTTGAACTACACACCTTTGTGCCATAGGTTTGGGTGGTTAGGTAGGTTTGGGGAGGCGAAGCCCGATACTGGCTGTGCAGTACATTACAGACTGTTTTTTTCTGGGCATTTTGAAGCCTACGGTCATCCTGTGTGTCGTTATTTTGCTGCATAAATACCCAGGAAAGAAGTGGAAGGAGCAGTTCAGCAAGCCAGGCTGGCTTGGCACTTCCTCAGGGGCAAGTAAATGAGTTTGTTCTCACATAGCTCTGGGGCTCTTTGAATGAGGTAACCCCTTGCTGCAGCCGAGAATGTGTCTCTGCTAAAGCGTGTGCAAGATGCAAAGGCTGCAGTAAAGTCTGGGGAGGGAGCATCCCCTGTCCATGCACATGCGTAGGTTATGCACGGGGAGTTTCTTTTGGCTGCAAGGTCATTTCTGTTCAGGTAGCTGAGGTGTCCCTTTGGGTTTTTGTTGTTGAAAGGAGAGCTTTGGGAGGGGCTGCATTGGTTGGCTTTGTGCTTTCAGAGGCATCCAGCCGTCAGCGATGCCATCGCAGTGGTGCCGCTGAGGCTGCTGCCAGTGGGCTGGTGGGCTTCCTCCCTGCTGCCTGTTTCATGCCAGGCGTTGGGAACTGAGGCCAGGCCACCAGCAGCACCGCCCCTAGTGCTGGTGAAGAGGGCTGCCCCATGGTGCGATGTGGGGACATGTTGATGTTTGCTCCATGGCTGGGGCTGTGTGACCTGCCTGGTGCCATTCTCCTCACTGGTGGGGCAAGGGGTGGGCAGCGAAGGCCATCTCAAGTGTGCAGTTTTGCTGTGGCAAATTGAAGAAGTCGTCTTCTGATGATTTGGAAACTCTGTTACAGTGAATTTTAGTGAATGCTAAATTTCAACTAAAGAGAAAAGAACAGAAGTTTAATTAGTACAGGTATCTCTGGCATTCTCCTTTGATGATAAAAATCGAGTCTGTTCTTGCTATCTCTTTTGTTTGTTCTGTAACATATTTTTTTTCCAACAGTTTTTTCAGTGATGGCCAAAGACAGCAAGCAGTTGATTGGCATAACTGACACTTCTCTGGCATGTGAGAGTGCAAATTGGACTATTTCATTTTTACAGGAAAAAAATCTGTACTTGCTCAATACAGCGGTGACTTCAGATAGGAGGGTGCTGACCTGGCATCCATTGCCAGGAGACCACTTACAGTGGGCAGCTGTAGGTGGCTGGTGGGACCTGGGGGTTCTGCCCATGTTCTCCATCTGAGGGGAAGTGTGTAGTAAGTGGAAGCCTCTGCTGTATCCATGAAACAGGGAGCTGTGCAGGCATATTCAGACATACACCAGCCTTGCTAGGATAGGACAGGGAGTGTTTATGTCCAGCCCTTCGCAAAACAATGAGGGGCTTTGTGACTTTATGGCTTTGTTTTGGTTGTCCATAGATGTTTCTGCATGTGAGAACACAGCACGCCTTCTGCACTGGCTTCCTCCTGTCTCTTGGGTACTGATGAATGCCAGAGGGGATTTTTATGTGAGCCTTTATATCTGAAGAGAGCAAACATGTTTCTTTGTTCTCTTCCTTAGCCACTTACAGCAACATGAGGAAAACGTTATTGTTAATGTATGAATGGCTGAAAAGTGTGGTGTTTTCCTGAGTTTCGTATAATTTACCTAAGACAACTACAAAGCCTGTGTCAGAGGCAGGAAGAGTCTGCAAAACCTTGTCTGATATATGTTGCGTTCACGGTTTGAAAGTGAGTCTTCCTGCATATAAGCTCTAGTGGAGTCTCATAAATGGGGAGGATTTGAAGAAAGGATTAAGAAAACAGAAAAACTGTGAAAGGAACAAAGGGGGATCTGAAGAACTTTGCAGAGATAAGAGACACATAGTCCTGACATATACTTGACTTGACAAAAGAGACCCCAAGGTAGAACAAGGGTACAGCTAGCCCACAGCTGCTTGTAATCACCTACCTCTTGGGTGACAAACTTGTCCAAGGTCTTGGTTCTATCCACCTCTGTGAACCATCACCATGAATAGAGGTTGTGGTGCTTTCAGGGGCAGGTATGCTGAAGTCCTTGAGCTGTACCTGTCCTTCCTAAGCTGTCCATCAGGGGCTTTTCAGGGACCTGTCAAACAGTACTTCCTGTCTGCTGTAGTATTTTGTAATTAACAGTTGCAGTTAATGCTAGATTGCGGTAATTCAGTGGCTGGTCCTCACCACGTTTTTGGTTCCAAAGTACAACTTTTTAATCACTGTCATGGAATGAATCATCTCATTGATGGTTCAACATCACTAAGTTCCTTCATGCAAGTTGCTACGCTCTGAGAAGTATTATCTAACTTCAAGTGTAATTTGAAGGGAGATTGAAGCAGAAATATGCTTGTTGTAAAGAAACAACTGTGTAATACGTTCAAGAAATTTGAATACCTCTTGGAGGCCTGAAATTTTATTGGAAACTTAATGACTGTTGATTTTTATCCCCCCTTGGAATCTCTGAAGCTAATAAAAAGTAACGCATTTCTAAATTGTTTTTCAGTTCACAAAACTCTTCCTGTCATCACCTTATCCAAAAGCTATGAGCTTCTCAAAGAAGGGGAGGAATTTGAAGTTACATGCATAATCACAGATGTGGATAGCAGTGTACAAGCTAGTTGGATTTCTCACAAAAATGGGGTGAGTTAATTTAATTGTATCACATATGCCTCAGCACAGTACACAAACTCTCTGTAGACATTCATGTGCTTGTCTTGGATACCCGATCATTTATAGGTTTGGATTTGATGTATTCCCAAAGGTAATGCATCCCACAGACTGGTGAGGGGCCAGCAACAGCTGTCCCGTGCCTATGTGGATTGCTGGGAGGAAAAGCATATGCATGGGCTTCTCTTCCTAAACAGAAATTAAAGTTTGGCTCTTCAGTGTGAAATTTTAGGCAGCCCAACAGAAGTCACATAATACAGAAGCACGGAGTGCCTACGTATCACATTGCAATCAATGGGAGCTGCAAATATCAACACATGGACTGCTAATTCCATATTCTAATCGTTATCATTAACAGTAAAATACCTGCTAATTAGCATGGGATTGTGTGTGACAGGAATAGTAGTAAGTATTCGTAGGAATGATTAATTCATTTAAATTACATGGTGTGCCTCACTAACTGAGGAAGTTCTGAAAAATGAACCAGTGAACTGGCTTCTGTCTGTAGTGATAGATGAAGTTACTGCCTGGCATCACCGAATTAAATTATTGGCAGGCTAAGTGCTCCAGGAGAGTTAGTTACAGGCAGCACAGCTATTCTTCAGATGAGGGGCAGAGAGATCCCCTCCCCTGGTCAGTGCTCTGCCAGCTCTGCCTTTGAAATGAGCAGCAGGCTCTGGGATTTTTAAGGCCACTTCTTGGTCTTCTGGGTATACCTTGAAATTTAAATTAGTTAAAAACCCTTGTGAAGACCTCTTAGTAACTCCTGCCATATATGTTCCCATGCTAATTGGATGGTCTTTTGATGCTAGTGGCAGTGACCAGAATATGTAATTCACAGGCCATGTCTGTATGGAAGAAAAGGCTTTTGTGATGCTGTGATGTTTGGATCAATCACATCTCCTCAGGCAGATAGCGCACAGGAGGCCCATTCCCTGAGGCTGGGCGTAGCATGCTTAGCTAATCCAACCGCTCTGGCAAAGCTGTTCTTGCTAAATGCTTGCTGCTCCAGAAATCCTACCTCGCAGCTCTGAAGGCTGAGGAGGTCTAAGTGACATGAAGGCAGTGTGGGACATGCAGATGGGGCTTTTGGTCCTGTGCCAAGGTCAACTGCAAGTCCTTCATCTGAGAAACTTCATTTCTTCTCTCGTTTCCCCTCCCTTTTCTTTGTTAGAGTGTGGAGAAATTAGGGCCTTCCCTTAAGTTTTTGTGCTTTACCACTTTTCAGTTCATGAGTAAAAGCCACAAGGAAAATATTTTTGACCAAATAAGTTTGACCTTTCTGTCCTTTCTGATAGATAGCAGGGGATGCTATCTTTTAAATACTGACGGTTAAATTAAATTTTGTACTGATATAGAATACATAAAATCATGTTTAAATAGATGCAGAATTACATTTTGTCCTGAATAGGTGAGAGGAAAAAACCCCAAAACCTCAGTCCTTGCATGACTGAAGTTATCACCACTTTTGAAAATTAGATGACTTGTTATAAGCAAGCAGATCCATACAAAACAAACTTCTATTTGTGATTATTACAGCTCAAAAGGAATCAAAATTGTGTTGAGAAGATTAGATTTATCTAGAAGCTCTTGGAACCTTCAAGAAGTGAAATCATTCTACTAGAAAATCATAACAAGTCCAGGCCTGCATTTGGATTAATCAATGTGAATTTAACAGTCTTTCCAACCACACCAAGCGTTCTCACAGAAACTGAAGTCAATACCTCAAAGCATTTATTTTTCTATGCATACGTAGGCATAGAGTCATGATATACTTAGTGCTTTGAAAAGAGAATGAAGTTGCCAATTGCTTTTAAGATTAATAAATCTAGATTGCTATAGACCAGGAATAAGAGCAGGTACCAGAGGAAGGATGCCGTGTAAAACCTGCTGCCAGCAGGTCTCTCTGCAGTATGTCTGCAATCAGGACTTGCCATGGACTTGGGGCATAGAGCAACCCAGTTCAAAATGAAGTTCCAGCACCTTAAATTTTCTCTTGTCATTCACATTCAAGCATTTTTACAATAGCTGCAGCTTCTGGGCATTAGGAAAGTCAAGACTTGGTGATCATTTTGTATCAAGCCCTACAACTGGAAACATTAGTGCAAATAAAACCTTCTGTTGGTTCCTTACCTTTATCAGCATTAAAAATTTATCCAGAGTGAGCTGAGTTTGACCTTGGGCACAACACCCTTTTCTTCATATGATTGAAACATTTGAAGAAATTAGTTTCAGCTTTGTGACTACGCCTGGTCTCTCCCATTTGGTGCTCTTGGGGCAGGTGAACAGACAGACACACACACACACATACATGCTCTCTTGCTTTACAGCAAAGCTTGAGGAGAATAAAAATAAAGAATAAGAGGATGGGATAGGACTTAGGAGAGGACATTATCTCCCAAAGACAGCTGATCACATACTTGTTTTTCATGGAGAGATTCTAGTGACAGGTTTCTCGTCCTGGGTTATTATTCCGGTTTAAAGCAATGAATATTAATATAGCAAAGTTATAATTACTTCTATTTTTAATTTATCTAGGAAAGATGCTGCATACACAGTGTTTTAGATGTTAATTGTTTTTTACCAACAGATTGTTACAAGCAAAAGCAGAAATTTGGGTGATTATGGATATGAAAGGAAATTAACATTGAACATCCGTTCAGTGGGAGTTAATGATTCTGGAGAATTCGCATGCCAAGCAGAAAACCCTTTCGGAAAAAACAATGCCACAGTAACCTTGAAAGCACTAGGTAAATAGTTCTCATAGGAATCTTAACATTTCTAAGAGCGGGAGGTGGAAAGTGAGAACACGGGAGAGCCTTCCTTTCCATCTCTCTCCTTTCCCCCAAACCTCAGTGAGTGAAGTTGCTTTATTAAAAGGTTATTGCTGACTGGTACCATATGGCTCAGGAAGTGTTGTGGTGTGTATGACTACTTTAATTTCTATACCCCTTTGCACGTTATTAGAATGTGATATTAGAACAACCACCTAACAATGTTTCCATCTCTTTGGTTTGTCTCATCCTTTCTGGTTTAATTTTAAATTTAATCCAGTCTTAATGAAGCAAGTAATTTACCTTTGCCTGGTACTATCCCTACACTTAAGTAATTTGGCAGCACAAGCACAAGGCGTATCTTTAATACCTGCCTTCCAAGCACAGGAAATTTTGCTGATATTGGCATGTCTATGTTTTTTACATAGACACTATATATGTACCTCTATTTAAAATAATGCTGTGAGGAACACTGAAGTGTGCATAGACAGCATGAAATTGTTCCAGAGCTCACCATCCAGCACTTCCACAGGTTTTGAATCATGTCCCTTAACAGTAAGTGAACTGCCTCCCTCCTCTTGTTTAAGGACAGACTCGCTTAGAGTCTCCTGTATATTAACTTGGGTGACACACAGTGCCTTTTGAACTTTAAAGCTGCTGAAACCTGCTAATTTGATAAATGAAGGACATGTTGATATAGTTAATAAGATAATTCTGAAGAAGTTTTTGTGTAGTTGGCTACAACCGTTTCAGTTCTTTACTGTTCAAGAGTGTAGTAACTGAGGGAAGTGTAGCCTTGGATCCTCTTTCCTTTTCAAATCTTGTTTTCTGTTGCACAGATACTCCTGCAGCATTGCTTATTTTTCTTTCCCTGGGAACTTAAAGGAAGTGTTCGACATATGCAGGTCAGATTTTCAGCAGAGTGGCAGAGGTTTGAGTGCCATTAACCTTGCTCCACCATTCAAGAGAGTAGAGCTCATAACACCCTCCTTTTTTTATAGGAGAGACTAAATTCATATGTAAAAGAGTGAATCATTGTGAAGTATGAAAGAAAATCTTTTCCCCAAGGAAAACAATATGAAAGCTTTTATTGTAAGAGGAGGGAAGTTCTTAACTACAGAAATTCTTAGGGCTACAACATATGCAAATGTGGCTTTAAAAAGGATTGACTTTGGAAGGTCTGGGGACTAAAATAAAGCACGGCATTATGAAAAATAGACAATAAAATAACAAGTTTGTATTTAGTAAAGTGCAAAGTTTGTATTTAATAAAAAATGCTAGAGAAAAGCTGAAATCTTTCCTTTCCGAGATACTTTTTTCTCCCCATCCTCTCAAATTTGACTTAAAATAAATTCTGTCTCCTGCATGCCTTTCACCATTCATTGTCAAACTGACTGTATTTTACTGAACTGTGCTAGCTCCCAGGGTCCTGGGAAGTGGTGCATGGCATATACTGGAGAGATCTTGGTATTATATCAGATCCCAAATCAGTGTGGCTTTAATATTAGCTAGAAGGTTTACAAGAAAAAATGGGTATTTTTTGTAAATTTCCTAACTACTTTTTTAAACAGTTTATCTAACTGTAAACGGTTTCTAGAACTGCAGTTCAGGGACTGATAGCAGAATCATAAAATTTTATTTGCAGGTTCTTGGGTCCGATTTTGAGTCTAGGCTGCATAGGAGTTCCCGTGTTTATACAGAAAATAGAAAAAAGCTCTGCAAAGGAACTAAGAATCTTCAGTTTCCAGATTTAAAACCATTTTCTCTTTCTAATGATGGAGAGCATTTTAGTGTACCTGCCTGCTGTGAGTTTACTTCATCCTTTCTTTTCCAAAGCATCTGTCAAGTGCTCTGGCAGCTCCATATGCTTTCACCAAGCCCCACTGGCTCTGGTTTTCCCAAGCTCAGGTGCCCAGCTGGCCACAGCAGTTTGATTACTATAAAGTGGGAAGAAGCAGAGATCTGAGATTGACTTTTGGTCTAAATTCAAGCTCTCTCAGTAAATGTGTTTCCTTGTAATTGCAATCTGCCTGTCAAATGGATAATTCCCATATGAATTTGTGTAATAGGACTGAAAAATTTGTCTTTTCAAAGTGAATAATCCTGAAGCTGATGAGTTTATTAATGAAATTAAAACCACTGTGGTAAGGATACTGCTCCACATGATATTTTGGAAAGGAACTGCACAATGATAAATGCAATCTGCCAAATAAGAGATTAAGACCCATCAGTAGATGAACAGAAATGCCATAGTTTAAGACAGTTCGTATCCAGGCCTGTGGACTTAGCACATTTTTCTCTAATTACAGTTTTTAATGGCTTCATTTGTAATGTTGTTCTTAATTACACTTGACAAAGAAACCTTAAATACTCTAGTATATTGTCATAAATGATCAATATATCTTGCTTTTTTCATAATGTTTCTTTTGTACCATCCAGTTAGTGACTCTGATTTTTAGAAAAATATAAATTCTTGAATATAATCAAACATGTGCTTGCATTTTTCCAAAAGCAAATTGGGGGTATTTATCATCAGAAGATGGAATTATTTCTGTTAAGGCACTTAAGGCGCTTTAAGTCCTGTGCCTCATTGCTATATATAGTTAGTGGCCTTGGTTTTGGCAGGTGAGAGCTCAAGTTCTGCTTTGTAGATGAGGTTTCCTGTTTCACAGTTGGATGTTTGATCACTGATCTTGAAGTAGTCGTAACTGTGGTTAGAGTACTGACAGTGTTCTAAATGGTTCTGAAATTGTTTTTCTTCTCTTCTTATGGCCATCAGCTAAAGGATTTGTCCGTTTGTTTGCAACAATGAATACCACAATAGATATAAATGCAGGACAAAATGGAAATTTAACAGTTGAATATGAGGCATATCCAAAACCGAAGGAAGAAGTCTGGATGTACATGAATGAAACGTTACAGAATTCATCAGACCATTATGTCAGGTTCAAGACTGTAGGCAATAACAGGTAATATAAATGACTGTAAGTGCTATTGATTTCACTCTCTGGAACTAGAGTCTGCTCTGGAAAGAGGAAAGTGGAGATGGTGAGAAAATTGTGATTATAAAAGACCTTGTAGTACACGTAGCTTACCACAGTAACGTGGTACTTAGTTGCTGGCTGGGATTAAACCACGACACATGTGTGGCCTGGGTTATGTATCTGGGTTCCCTGCTCAGTGAGAAAAGGAGCAGGTGGTGGTGTGTGCTCAGGGTCTGAGCCTGGTGCTGAGCTGTCACTTGGGCACACATCTGGATGTTAGAAGTGGCAAAACCTTGGGACGCTGTAGTGCAAGGGCAGTCATAATGCAAGATAAAAGTGTCTGTATGGACAATGTGTGCAGAAGAAGACTGCATGCTAGTAAGTCACTCATCTTCCATGTAGCAATTGCCTGTTCACTGCAAGTTGCGAGCATCAGTAATGCTTAATTTTTCTTTACAGTTATACAAGTGAACTTCACCTTACCCGATTAAAAGGAACAGAAGGAGGCATTTACACATTTTTTGTGTCCAATTCTGATGCCAGCTCCTCTGTAACATTTAATGTCTATGTGAAAAGTAAGTAAAGTGAACAGTTTGAAATATTTCATTATCACAGTCATTGTATTTTATACAACATAATGTATGCACAAGATGTCACAGTATCATTCAGCATATGAGAGGCTTTCTGAAGTGAAGCACATGCTGGAAAACTATTTAAAAGTCAAGATACAAAAGTGCAGAGTACTTACACAAATCGACCTACTATCCAGTGTGACCTTACATTCTAGTGAACATATTCCAGAGGTTACCAGATAGGTGCTTTATCCAGGAAAAAAACTGTAGCACCTGGAAACACAATCTCAAAAATAACCGTGTATCATAAACCTTTGATAATTTAAGGTGGAGCAGGATATACAGGGCTATAATTTGTATTTTTGGCAGCCAAGTTAAGCTATTAACTGTCTTTAATTTGTTTGAGTTGGATGTAGAGTTTGAAAGTTTGTCAGGAGAATTATTCACTTGTGCCTTTGGCATCTAAATACTTCTGTATTATAATATAGATCACCATTGTTTTAGAGAAATTTGCATAACTTTACAAACACTTGTGCTGTTATCTTTGGGACATGCTTGTTAAAAAAGAGCACTGGTCTCAGTTACAAACAGCGTTCTTCAAGACAAAAGATAAACTTCAAAATGAATTCAATGAAACCTTCAGGAAATCCTGTCCTTCTTAGAAGAGCCATCCCATTAGAGAATTTCATACTCTCAGCAGACAAATATTGGCAGCTACTAAAGGCCATATTTAAGGAAAATTAAACCAGGAGGGAACTGCTGGCAAACTGGAGAAACTAAGGTATGGTAGATAATGATGCCTTCAAGCCCAGCAGGAGGAACTGTATAGAAAATGAGTAAATGTGCTGCAGATACAGTTATGTGTTGTTGCTCTGTTTTAGCAGCAGCGTGTCCTTTTCCAGGCATAGGTTTATGCAGAGGACTGTTGAGACAAATGCACAAAATCCTAGATACTAATTCCTGAATTCTCATTTACCACTGAAGTTCAACATTTGTAGTGTCACTATTAGAAATGCCATACTATGGGTCTAGCAATGTCATGTTGGGCTCCTTTCAGAACATGGCATTTTTTCCTTCATCAGTGAATGTTGTCATTTGTATTCTTGTGCCTTTTTTGTTTCCTAGCTGTGATTTCTGAGATGAAGCCGCTGGCGACCTCAGATGTCCTTTGTGGATGAGTGTGGTTTACTGTCACAAGGGATAATTCTACTATTTTACAGATGAGCAGAGCAAATTATTGAGCCAGAAGTTTGATTTCTGGGAAGCAATGGTAGAAATTGCAGGTTGCCAGTGGAACTGCCAGTTCACATAAGCGTCAGTTCACTGGATGATGTTTTCTGACTTGCAGCATCATAGGTGTGCTTGGAGTGAGGGGCTGTTCATGGTCCTCCCAGCTCTCCCAGGCTCTGCAGGCTGCTTGGGAGCAGTCTAGGCAGAAGAACTAAAAAGAAAAAAAAAACAACACAATTTTGTGACCATCAGGTGTCAGTTCTTGGTGCAGAGCTCCATGTTGCCACTTCTGAGAAACACGCTACTTGATAAAAGCTGAAAAACCCTGTGGATCATGGTTGGGAAACCAGACTAGGAAGAGCATGGTGAAGCAGTATGACCAAGGCAGGAGGGAGCATAGACAGTTTAGTTATTAATGGCTTGTCCATACAACCAGTAGTGTTCAAGTCTTCTTTCCTCTTACTTCCACTAGTGGTCTTGTAAGTAGTAAAATCAGTCTTGGGATGCAGTGGGGGCATTTAAGCAGTCTCATAGAGCTCGTGTTACCATGCACATTGGCCCTGTGTTGACTGCAGCCATTGCCCAAGCATGACACACTTGACTCAGAAAAAAGTTTCTTTTGGTATTTTGACTAAGCTCCTGAAAATATTTTTGTTTGGAAAAGAGGAGATGAAATGGATTGATCCTTCTAGGGGTTTGTTTTTAAGACAAATAACCTGTTTTCAGTGGCTTGTAAAATGCTCATCATTTAGGTATGAAACACAAACTGCATGACAACATACCATATTATTTGACATAGCAGAGTAACTGCCAAAGGTGAGTCACGCGTGGGTGGGTCAGATCCTGATCTAATGGTGTGTCCTGACCTGACATTGTTGTCAGCAGGGATTTTGCATAAATTGCTGGGATGTAGCTCGTGATGTTTACACGTCTGGCTTGGGCAAGTAATCAGCAGAAAGTAATCAAACAGGTAAAACAGGATTCATAATCAGGAGAATGTCTTCACATAAACAAAAATCAGTGCTGAAGCATTTGCTGAAAGGCTTCATGTACAGAAGATCCAGTGCAGAAATACTTGCCTTGGATTTAAACATTTAGCAATTGCATATGCTAATCTGAAACAATACTAAATTGCTTTAAAAAAATAAAAAAGAAGTAGTAATTCATAGTAAATGTGACATAAAGTAAGTAAAGAAGGAGCTCTGAAATTAGGAGCCAAAAGGAAAATTACAACTTGACAAGCAGCATGCTGAACTGAGTTACAATTAAGAAATTGTAGAAATCTCCAGAGTGGCAAGGTACAGTGCGTATCGCAATTAGTAGAGGAATCTTTTAAGTAGTACCTGAGTTTAGTGCAAAATAATTTCTGGGCTTAATTATAGTCAACAAAATACTATCTATGCAGTTGGGGCTCATGCTGCAAAGAGAAAACTGGTCACAGTATTATAGATCACATGAAGCCAAGCTCGGTGGTTTTCCTGTCACTAGACTATGCAGTGAACAAATGAGGAGTCACTGTGATGTTATGAAAAGATTTGTTCCAGTCCAGAAAACATAGCTTCAGGAGGAGGTCCCTCTCTCTTTGACTACAATAACAGACAATACCTATTAAGTGTTACTTTATAGACATATACTTTGTTAACAATGAAGAAAAGGAAATTGGTAATAGAAAGCAATTAAATGCACATTGTTATTATACAGAGTGTTGAATTAAAATAGGACTGACCTCTTATAAATAATCTTTGATATATTCAGAATCAACATTAATAAAAGCTGAAAAGCTGTTAATAAATGTAGTGAAATTAGGAGTTTTAAGACATCTGATGACTGATTATGGAAGGCAATATGCAATATCCCAAGCAAGCAGTGTAATGAAACACTAAATATTTAAAGGGTTAAAGCCAAAACAGCAAGCAAAGTCATTAAGAGCCTGTCTGATAACAGCGATAATTAGGCAGTGAAAGTTATAAAATCTAGCACAGTAAAATCTCTTAAAAAGAAGATGCTCAGTGACAACTTGGCATCTGTTTACAAAATCCATTCCGTCTTTCCTCCAGCAGCCCTTGGAGCACCTAGGCTGGTGGGTGAGGAAGATGCTCTGGGTTCTAGAAAGGGGTGCAGGTGCCGAGACACGTGGGCGGCCTGAGCCGGCAAACAGGGTCCAGGGACACAGAGTCCAGGGACACAGGGCCCAGGCACGGCAGTATCAGCCACCTCAGTCTTCTTGGTTATTGACTGCGAGGGGGCTCTTTGCCGCCGCAAATGAAACACACCCAAGTGAAACGCATCCCTTAATTTCTCTGAGCCAGGGAGGCTTGGGAGCCCTCCCTGATGGGGGTGTGTGTGTGTGTGTGTGCTGATCAGGCTAATCGCCACATCAAAGCACTTCATCAGGCATATCGCTGGTGGAGCTGCTCTGGGGTCAGCTCTGCTTCTCAGCAGCTGCAGCTGTGCTTCTCGTGGCCCCAGGGCGGGACCACTCTGCCCGGGCTGCTGGATGTGTGTTAACCCTGTGCAGCCTGTTGTCACCCTCCGTTGCTGCAGGGTGGACTCATGGCCATGTGGACAGCTTTTATTGCACGAGGTTTTTACTAACGTGGACATTTTTGTTTCATCACTCAAAGTCAGGAGATGGTAGATGCAACCCAACTTTGGCACCATATTTTTTCTGGGGCTTAATGTTCATATTCCTCTTACATTTGACTTTTCATTTCTCTCATTTCTTGAGTTACACTGTGTTGTAATGTAGCCTAAAAAATTGCATATACCTAAACAAATTGCACAAGGGTAGTAGATTAGTGAATTACAATTTTGCAATCCAACCATTTTGATATGAGTTTCAAAATGTGAGTTACGTGTATTCCATGAACACTGAGGCTGGGCGAGATGCTGTGTGCTCTCAAGAAGTTCCTCACCAAATGAGTAATGCTGAAAACCCATCTCAACATTTTGCAACAATGTTTGGTTCTTGGTCGTTTGCATAAAACACAACATGCGGATTTAGAAATGAAAGAACATTTGGTTCTTGTAGCGTGAGTCATGAGGAGATGCTATGTGATTAAGAGTATACGTGTGCTTTATTGCCTCTAATTTAATCAGCAAGTAGAATATTCATTAAAAACTAACACCGTGCAGTCTTTGTACGTGGATTTTATCTGAAATAAGTCTGCATTTTCCTACTGTAGTCTATGTAGCTTCGCTACTTTCTAGAATATTAGAAGTTCATCTTACATTTCTGTAAAGTATTAACGGATAATAAACTCTTAACTTGTACCTGTCAGGTGAGTGGCATCATTGCAGTATAGCATGGTTTTTCCATTAACTTCTTTTTGGGTGATTTTGCAAGGAAGCTAAGGTAGTTGTGGGAAATAAGGCATCTAATTCAAGTTTCACCAAGAAAACCATGTTGCTGTGTTGGTGGTACCCTTGTTTGAAGCCTGTGATATTGCACTTACGACTGTAAAGTCTGTCTGATTGCTCTGGTTTCCTGCCATACCTGAAACGGTAGCTCCTTGAACCGACTGCAGGACATGGCAGGAGGCATCGGCTGGCTGGATTGCTTTCTAAACTACCAAAGCAATCACAAATTATCATTTGGAAAGCTAATACATTCAGCCAAATATTAACTTCCTCTATGTGCAGGGTTTCAGGGAGTCAGGCAGTCAGGCGTTTCAGTAGCAGTATCAGAGAGAGACATACATCCTCTGCAGGGATGGGGAGGTCTGCACTAGTTGCCTTGCACTGTAGTTCCTTTTCTGGCTGCGGTGGTAATATTTAATACACAGGGCAGATGTAAGAGGGATGTGGTTTGACAGATTTAGTATGCTTGTAACTGTGAAGAAACTGTCCTTTTTTTAGAGGCACATAAAGTCACGCTGTGCAGGAATGGGAACTGCAGTGTTGTTCCAAGCACACACTTCTTTTGGGTTGTCTAAGCTTTGCTGGTTTAGGATCTTTCATCAAACCAAATACTTGGTGAAGGTAGGGTATTCTTCTGAAATCCAACCCAAGCATACAGTGTAAGAACTGATATTTTCACAGATGGTCAGTGCTAGTAGGACACCATTTCAGACCCCAAGACCTTTGAACATGCAAAGCTCTGTTCACCTGAGGAGTTCCACAGACGATGATGCACATAAATTGCTGGAGTGAAGAGCAAATGGCAGTGCAAATTCTGTGTTCCCCTAATGTGTGACTCTCGTTTTTGTTTATTGCAGCAAAACCAGAGATTCTCACTCTGGATATACTTAGCAATGGTATTCTCCAGTGTGTAGCAGCTGGATTCCCAGCCCCTACCATATACTGGTATTTTTGCCCAGGAACTGAGCAGAGGTGAGTTAAGTTAACCGGTGTCTCCAAAGGTTATTCTAGATACAATACACCCAATTTATAATTAAAAATTAAGAACATAAAATGACTTGGTAATAGTTATTTTCAAGTGTTGCATCACTGTTTTCGTAATTTTTGGCATTACATTACTTGTAGTCGTTTGAGGGAAGGCAGGGGTATGTTTCATTATTCCCTTTTGCATTCCATCCTTGAAAGGGGAATAACCAGCATTTTCTGCTGCAGAAAAGTAAAAGCCAGACTTTCTCTCTGCTGCAGGCTAGTTCAGGTTTGTATCAATTTGCCCCCAGATGACACACGTTCTGTATGCAATTTCACAGAGTGACAGTTGCAGAATCACTTGTGAATATGGCTGTTATCTTTTGTTTTATTGTGTAATGATATAATTTTTCAAGACATGAAGTAATTACATTTCTATTCACATGAAGCATATGACAAGTAAACAAGTCCAGAGTTGTTATGAATAAAACCTGATGTCTAGTTACCTGTTTCTAAAACAATTGTAGAATTTCACTGTGAAGTGAGCATCTGTGGAGCATGTTTAAAGGTTTTGGTTGACTTCCACCATGATTGTACTAGCCAGTCATGGGTCTCCCACCTGCATAATTTGTTTTATGCCTGAAACAATTATTTCCTTAATTTTTTTTTAAATTGCACTGGTTTTTACTCTTAACTCTGTGCTCATGTAGTAAATATGTGACATATGAAGGGGAGGCAGCATCTTGAGAGAACAGAACTCTTATTTTCTGGCTGCATATAAGCTTGACGGTGTTGTATGTACATCATGGATTTTTTTGTTAGGGAAAGTTTTCAAGAGTAGTTAATAGACTACAGCTGTTCAATGCTGAAGTTGGAGGTACAGGTTAAATGGTACAAAACCCATAACGAGCTTACAGACCTGTAGGTATCTCTAGCCAAAAGCAAATGCAAAGACCGCATGGTGTCCATTTGGGTCAGGCTTGGTGTATGTATCTATTTCCCCCATTACAGTGAAGACAGTGAGATATTGTGAGTAGGCTAAGTTTTGAGGATAAGATCTTCAGATGAACCCCTTTGTAGAGCAGTGTTGTTTAGTTATTTGATGGTCTGGCAGTGATTATCTGCCTTGACAGCAGGACCTGTCATCCATTCTAGGTAGCAATCCATGGCAGGTAACTGTCAGTATTGTTTCTCCCAGGTGTTTTGATTCACCAACAATATCCCCCATGGATGTCAAAATCAGTTACACAAATTCATCAGTGCCATCATTTGAACGAATCCTGGTTGAAAGCACCATTAACGCCAGCATGTTCAGGAGCACCGGCACCGTGTGCTGCGAGGCTTCCAGCAATGGGGACAGGAGCTCTGCTTTCTTCAACTTTGCTATTAAAGGTAATGGCTGGAGTGAATGAGACCATAAAACGTGGGTGCCGTTTAGCTCTTTCTGCAAGAGGATTTTAAGTGGTTTACCTTTGCCATAAGAAAGTTTACAGTACTGTGGCTGAGCATATGATAACACTACTTGTTCCGCCTGTCAAAGCATTGCTTTAATTTTTCAATGAGTATTGTGGTATTGTCTCTTTATGGCTCTAGATCTGCAGTGCAGTATATAGCTGGTTTTCTTCTGTCTGTGCAGCAGAGGGACAAACCACCTACAGCATTACACTGGCTTCCCCCCCCCCCCCCCTTTTCTTTTCCTGTCATATGTTTTGACTATTTAGGCCATCATTTTCAAGGAAAGACTGCATTTTTTTTGCTTTTACAATGTCTCGGGAAAAATGCAGTCCTGAACTTGCCTGGAGCCTAAGGGCCATGCTGTTGTAAAAGCAGTAACAACAACATACTGCAAAAGGGCTTATGAGTTTTGTAGCAGTATTTGTGGGTCTGTGGGGTAAAAAAAAGCACTAGAACATAGATGACTCAAAATGTGTTTGTAAATCTGTGCTCTTCTTTGCAAAATCAAATGTTCTGCTGCTTCTTTTTTCTGTTACACCCAGATATAACATATAAACAAATAAGCCAGATTTGGGGCAGATGGGTTTTACTGGAATGGTATTCCTTTGCTACTTGGCACAACCTCTACTTGTACAGACTGTGCTGTAGACATCATACTGGGAGGAGCAAGAGCAAAAAAAAAGAAGAAATTAGGGCTTCAGAAGAAAGCTTCTTTCTTGAACGTAACTTGACTGAGATCATGCAAACCCCTTGCCTTAATTGATCTTGGTGTTATGTCTCCTGAATTGATGAAGCGGAGACTTCCGAGGCAACAAATTGGATGATTTCTTTGCCAGCTCTAACCCCCACAGCTCATTCAGAAAAGCCATTGAGATATACCTGTAGCACATCTGGTAAAGTCAGAACCCCAGACTGTGTTTCACAAGGAATAACTAAGGAAAGGTTTTCACTTGCATCTTTTTAATACAGTTTTTCTTGTTCAGTGTTTAAGCAGAATTTTCTCTTGTTTCTTTCCAGAACAAATCCGTACCCATACCCTTTTCACCCCTTTACTGATCGCATTTGGAGTCGCTGCAGGACTGATGTGCATCATAGTCATGATCCTGGTGTACATATACTTACAGGTAAAATCAGAAGCCACTCTGCCTGAATCATGAAAGTGTGTGAGCTGCCTTTGGAGGCCTTGGTAGTGACAGCTGTTCTCTTTCTTTTCCAGAAACCCAAATATGAAGTTCAGTGGAAAGTTGTTGAAGAAATAAATGGAAACAACTATGTTTACATAGACCCAACGCAACTTCCTTATGATCACAAATGGGAATTTCCTAGAAACCGGTTGAGTTTTGGTTAGTTTAAATTTATTTAACTTCATCTCCAAGGTGAAACCTTCAGGTCTCATATGAGACTGGTCAAACACAGCATGACTTTGTCAAAAAGAAGTGCAATAATGCGAATAGTGATAATTGCTCATACTTAACCTTGGGACAAAAACCAAGCAGGTGTATCTACAATAAATTCCTTGATACCATAAAATAAAATGTTGAACCCTTCAGGAAGAAGTGCCCCAAGTTGTTACAGAGTCTTTTGTTTTGCTTTATTAGGTAAAACACTTGGTGCTGGAGCTTTTGGAAAAGTTGTTGAAGCCACTGCTTATGGTCTATTTAAATCTGATGCTGCTATGACAGTAGCAGTAAAGATGTTGAAAAGTAAGTTGTTCTAATATACTGTACAATTTTTTCTTGCTTCCTTCTGGTCAGTATGTTACATACTGAACATTGTGCTTTGTTTTGCAGCAAGTGCCCATTTAACAGAAAGAGAAGCCTTGATGTCAGAGCTTAAAGTGCTGAGTTACCTTGGAAACCACATTAATATCGTGAATCTGCTTGGAGCTTGCACTATTGGAGGTGGGTTTATCAACAGATTATTGATTATTTCTGTTCCTTTTTTATTGCTAGAAGGAGGAACCTTGTGAAGCTGGTGCAGCTAAGTATAGAAATCTTAAATACGTTTCTTGCTTAGGCAGGTTGCAGGTCATCATGATTATCACCTGTGAATTTCTGAATCATACTAAAAGCAGTAATGAGACCACTCTAGCAGGAGTAGGAAGGTTGCTGTTATTCTCTGTCACGTGAGCCATTGTGCACTTTCTTCTTGAGAGATGACAAAATGTACAGCATAAGTTTTTTCCTCAGCCACGCTGTTTTTCACAAACAAGATAAGATATGTGAACTGGTTACTTGTTGGTATCCAAGGTGAAGTCGACAGGCCTGTCTTGTATAGTCTCCCAGCCTTCTGTTTAAACTGTAAATGTATCTGTTAAGGCACCACTGAAGTTACAAATTCTAAGCAGCAGAAAGTTGAGAAAAAGAATTTTCCAAATAAACTATTGCACAACCCAAATGTTTCACAAACTGAATAAGCTTGGGTTTGAACATAGTAAAAGCTATGAAACAGCTGAAGTGTCAATACAGAGTAATGCAGTCCTGTATTTTTAATTTATGTGCATTTCAATATGAAAGATGCTATTGCTTCTTATACAGAGATTTGCACTTTAAGTTTTTGCTTCATTTTTCAAAGAAAAGAAACTTGTAAAAATTCATAGCTTTAGATGGAGGCAAAACATTTCTCACTTTCACATTTAATGATTTAAAAATACATTCAATGATTTTAAGCAGTCGACAAAGTAGACTCACTGGCCTGAAAAAAATGTAGCCTCTGTAAGTAAATCCTGCCACAAACACTGCTTTTGCTATTATGAAAGCTAAAATTTTTAACTGCAGAAAAATGGAAATAAACTAGTGAGGTTAGTAAACGGTGGTACATTAGAATAACCTTACAGATGAAATAACACGCTGTGCAATTACATATTCAAGGGCCATAGCTGGAGTCATTCACTCAGAAAACATATATTTGATCTATAAACAACTGAGCTGGAGATGACTTGATTCTCCTTTCCGATTTCATTTTAATATTCTAAGACCTTGTGCAATGTAGTTTTCTGTCGCAGCCGGCTGTTCTGTTTGAGTGATTTTTCCTATTACACTGCAGAATATAACACTCTACATCATTTCCAAAACATTACTGAAGGAGTGTGAAGCTCTACTGTAAACAGAAGTGAATCAAAAGGATTAATGTTTGAAGCTTGAATTACTCTTAACATTTGGAACAAATAACTTCCTTCAGGAAGTGAGCAAAATCAAACAGATGTGTCTGGCCAGAAACATTATCACATGAAGAAAGAGAAAAAAAGACTTATTTGTTTAATTTTTGTACAATGCAATGCTGTTGGCGGGGGTGGGGGGGAAATTAATTGGGAGTGACACGGCTTTAGCTGGACCATAGTTGCTGATCTGTGAAAAGGAAGATGATGGGTTACTTTTCTATAACTTCTCACGTCCAGACAGTGCTAGGCAGTGTGATTTTTAATAGTCCAGCCTGTGCGCTTGGTTGAATGCTATCTTTATTTAAGTTTTTCTACTTTAAAAACAATACTTACCTGCTTTCTCAACCTCATGTACATCTACAGGTCCCACTCTGGTCATTACAGAATATTGTTGCTATGGTGATCTTTTAAATTTTCTGAGACGGAAACGAGATTCATTTATTTGTCCAAAACATGAAGAACATGCAGAAACAGCAGTTTATGAGAACCTTTTGCATCAGACAGAGCCTGCAGCGTAAGTATGACCTTCTGAAACATACTTGTGTTTTTAGAATATTGGGGAGGAGGAGATATCAGAGTTTATTAGGGATAAGAGATGTGGAGAAACCTTTCATAACAGAAGGCTTTGAAGATTCTTTGCTGTGCAAGGAAACAATTTAATTAGATGATTTGTACAGTGGGTGGTTTATTCTAAAAGAGCGCGATTGATTGTATACACTCTCTCTTTTACTTCTTTATCAAATTTCCTGTAGTTATTTCATGCAACTCCTTGGCTCCAATTTTTGTATGTGTTTGTGTTTATCATTCCTGTTAAACATCGACAGTGCTCATTTAGCAGCTTTAATGACGGTTTCCCCAGTGTTGGGGTGTTAATACTCTGAACTCTCCGAAGTTCCTGCCTTCAGAAATGAATTCTTACAAAATCAAACCCCCACCTTACAGTATCAGAGGCAAGCTGCCTCCAATAGCTCACTAGATTTTATGATGACACGGCCCATGTCACACTTCTGAAATTGCTCTTGTACTTTGTTTTTTTTTCAGTTACTTCATCCATGTATTTTTAACTGCTCTGTTTTAGATACCTGCCCAGAGCTCCTTCCAAGTATGTTTCTAAGCAGATTTCCTGCTCACTCCTTCCTTTTGTGAAGTGAGGGAGACATAACTTACCAAACCTAGAGGCTGTTACAATACCTGCCCATTTTTATTTTTAGTCTTATTTATTACCCCAGCGGGACCATTACTTTGTGTTGACAGACACAAAAGAACAAGGCAGACCCTTAGGAGGTAGTAAAGTCCTTTGTCCCAGCAAAATGTAGTACTGATGAAGCTGTTTGTACTGTGGTAATACATGAGTAGCTGGTGACGCCCCAGAGAGGTTGGCACCACTGATTTGATGAACACAAAACTGTGATTTTCCATTGGTGGTGTTCCCTCTTTTCAGTGAAGGAATCTCACTGTTCGAGCACATTTTGTAAATTGAGGTATTAATGGGGGAGTATCTACCATAAACTCTCATATTAGTATTCACTGTAAAGTTGCAGCTGCTAAATGTGTCAGATATGTTTCTGGTGGTGACTAAAGATAGTGGTGATCTCATTACTCCTCTTCATGTTAGCTCTGTGGTTGCTTTTATTGTTCATAAACTAAACAGATATTTCAGGCTAAGGAAGGGCTATATATATATGAGTTCTAATGGCAATAAAGTGAAAAATGCCAAAACATATCCATCATTTCTAAAGGTGCCTAACTATATTTATAAAACATATAGTATGAAAATCTGTACATTTGAATTATATATAGCAATAAGAAAACTTAAAAAAATGTAGCAGATGGCTGTCCCAAGCCTCAGCTGATTTTTCAAAATACATACGAATACCCTATGGAACTTGGGAATCTCTGAATTTAACATTTTTTACCATTTGTCTTCTGCATTGCAATTGCCCCTTGAGTTGCTTAAATATTCTGGTAAAAGTTGGCCTAAGCAGAAGGAAGCACTAACAGATCCTGTGAAACATCTGCATGTTAATTTATAGAGAATAAGGTCTGGATAAACAATATATGTATGAAAGGTTTTGTTTGATCACCTGAGCTAAACTCCAAACTTTGAGATGTATTGTTAGCTGTACTGAAAAACCTCACATTCTGTACAGGCCTTTCCTCATTTTTTTTTACACACCTATGAGTTTCCAATCTATTGGTCATTTGTAAAGCATTATATTCAGAAGGTGGACATAACTTTGGCTTTTTGTTTGGATGACTTTTGAGACCTTTTTCATTAAACTGTGTTTCATTTCATCTGCTGCCTCTACAGTGATGTTGCCAATGAATACATGGACATGAAACCAGGAGTATCATATGCAGTCCCCCCAAAAGCTGATAAAAAACGACCAGTGAAGTCTGGTGAGTGTAGTGGCAAGGAATTTTACTTGTTCTTGGGAGTGCAGAGAGAAGGGCTTCATGGATTTTTTGTTTAATCATACTTTTCTTTCATGGATGGAGACAATGAAAACTCATTAATTGATATGAGAAGGCTTGAGAAAGAACAATATGCTAAATTACAGTGTCTTGTCTTTCTCCACACTTAAATGGAGTATCAGGATTTGGTTTTGCTTTTTGGTGATGAGCTATTTGCAAGACTCTAGTCGGGTACTTATTCAGATCATTGTTTTGTTTAATGTTAAGACAACTCTTTCTAAATGATTGCACTTGCTGCACTCAGAAGCTGTTGTTTATATTGCATAGGATCCTACACCGATCAGGATGTTACCCTTTCTATGTCAGAAGATGATGAACTTGCTCTAGATGTTGAAGATCTACTAAGCTTTTCTTACCAGGTGGCAAAGGGCATGAGCTTCCTTGCCTCCAAAAATGTAAGTTAAGAATTTTTCAGAGCTGGACAGAACCAGTAGAGTTCTGATTTCCTTTACCATCACTTTCAGTGTTTTAATGTGATCCACATGTTTAAAAGCTGAATATTTCTGTGTTCTTTTCAACAAGCACTGCAAAGTGATATGCTCCTTCTCATACCTGAAACTTTGGCTAATGTAGGAGTTCTATACTGTGCTCATTGGCCAAAAGTGATGGTTTATATCCCATAAAACATAATATAGGGTGCACAGAAGTCAACGTGAGACAGTGCTATTGCATATCCACAGTTCAGGGTAGTAGAATAAGTGGCCTTACTCATGAACAGAAACTATTCATATAAATACCAAGACAAGAGACAGAGTAGAATTGCAGCAAGTATGTTTGCTGCACCTCGAGGTTCCACTGATTAATTATGTCATGTGTTGGGAGACAGCAGGTGCAGCTGAACCCTGCCTAGCTTGGGTGGTACCTCTTAGGGGTTTGATCTTCAGCCCTTTCTTCATTTCCTGGAGCACACAGATAGTTTCATGAGAACTGCTGATGGCTTTGAAGGCAGTGAAACACATAGGAACCCCAAGGAGTTATTACTTTACTCTGCTGTATAGGAATTAAATGGAATTCGGGAAAGAACCAGAAACTCAGCATGTGAACACCTTCTAAAACAATTAAATCTCAAGAGTTTAAGATTTACTCTCTGTGACACTGCTGGAGAGTTTATAAACTAAAGAACAGTATGAAGACAGCTGCAAAGCCATCTATTTGCTTGAGTTTTAATGCTGCACTCGCTACTGCTCTCATGCAGAACTTCTTTCAACAGGGGAACTATCACATTGTGTGTGCTTTTTTGGTTTTTTTTTAGCAGTATGGCTTAATGCACAGGGTATGTCTTGGTTTTTAATTTTCTGGAAAGATAAAATCAGTCTAGAGACCCACAGAGAATCTTCATTGGCTACCCTGAGTGTAATAGACATTACTCCGGGTTTTGTAGGAGAGGTGTTGCAGAACAGAAAGGGTTTTATAAAGAATACAAGTCTTAAGAAGATCATAATTATGCCATACTTATGGTTCTTACATTTTATTGGAAAAATGCCATTGAGCATGTCAACATTGTAACTAATATAGTGCCTCTGTGCAGGAGTCAGGATAAGAGCCTGTCCTGGGGGGATCTCTTACTAAGCACCCGGTGCCTTAATCACAAGACAGGGCTTCCTCCAATGAACAAAGTCTTTATTCATTGCAAACTGCACTGATTCTGGAGGAACAAAGCAGAGACATAGAATCATAGAAGGATTTGGGTTGGAAGGGATCTTAAAGGTCATCTAGGTCCACCCCCCCCTGCCCTGGGCAGGGACACCTTCCACAAGACCAGGTTGCTCAAAGCCCCGTCCAACCTGGCCTTGAATACTGCCGGGGAGAGGGCACCACAGCTTCTCTGGGAAACCTGTTCCAGTGTCTCACCACCCTCACAGTAAAGAGTATCTTCCTTATATCTAGTCTAGGTCTGCCCTCTTTCAGTTTAAAACCGTCTTATCACTGCACTCATCACGACACTCCCTGATACAGATTCCCTCCTCATTTTCCTGTAGCCCACTTTAAGTACTGGAAGGCCACTATAAGGTGCCCCCAGAGCCTTCTGTTCTTCAGGCTGAACAACCCCAACTCTCTCAGCCTGTCCACATAAGGGAAGTGCTCCAGCCTCTGTGCATCCATGGTGGATGCTTGGCCATTCCTTCAGTTTACGGCTTCAAGTGCAGCAATTTTCATATGCAAAGTGAAGAATATGTTGGATTGGGAGGGGAACAGAGTTCCCTGAGACAATAATTGTCATGTAAGCGTACAAAAGGGACAGAAATTAAGTTGCTTATGCAACCTGCAGTTATAATTTTCTGAGTTAGATTTGTATAATTCTTGATTTTTTAAAGTCATTTTTTGTAGAGAACTTTTAAAGTTTTGTATTTTAAGGGAAAAAATGAGAAAAAAATGAACTATCTTCAGCTATTTTTTTGAAAGCTGTGGCCTGCTTATTATATACCATCAGTAAAGCAGGAGCTTAATGCTCTCCTTACCAGATGGATAAAGAGATCATTTTGTTAGAGAACTACTTTCATTCTCTAAGAAATGCATGTGGACTCCACAGTTGCATACAAAAAAAATGCAGCTACTGGGAAACTGGGGCACCCTTCTGGAGCTGCAGTTACAAACACATGCACACTTCTCAAATAAAAACTGGAGTGTAAGTCACCAAATACATGACTATTTATTGAAAGATACTGACATGTGAAAATTTCCAGTATTTTAAAATATATAGGCCTGCTTGCAAAACTTTCCTAGGTACTTAATCATTCAGGTCTTCCAGACGAGTATTTTTGAAATGGAATTCAGTTGCCTAGCTTGTGTGCTTTGAAGTCGTTACCATAATTTTCTCTATTTTTAGCCTTTCAACACTTTCTCCTCGACCACAATAGCTACTTAATAAAA
This sequence comes from Athene noctua, assembly GCF_965140245.1. Taxonomy (NCBI): domain Eukaryota; kingdom Metazoa; phylum Chordata; class Aves; order Strigiformes; family Strigidae; genus Athene; species Athene noctua. Next base: position 31,251,512 of record NC_134040.1, read on the forward strand.
AGTTGGAATAATTTTTGGAAACAAACCACATTTTGGAAACAAACCACATTTTCCCCTTATGTGTCCAGTGTTAGGAAACAAGCCAGTGATTTTTTGATAAAAAGACAGAGAAAAAGTATATTAAACTTTAGCTGCAAATGGGAAACTCTAGAAAATTCAAAGTGACTGCAAGTGGTCTTTTCTAAAATAAATGCATAGACAACCTTAACCATGTGAATCAATGTCATGATAGTAAAGATACTACACCAGAATGTTTAATCATCTGAGTAAGCTTATTAACACATGGCTTCATTATGACTTTCAGCTTGCCATAAAATGCATAATGCAGTAACTAATATAGCTAAGTAAGCACATATCCAAGCAACAGCCTGATACAGATACTATAAAATAGCTTTGTTTGTCTGTTTGTTATTTAGTGCATTCATAGGGATCTGGCTGCAAGAAATATTCTTCTCACTCATGGTCGAATAACAAAAATCTGTGACTTTGGCCTGGCAAGAGATATAAGGAATGATTCAAATTATGTGGTCAAAGGAAATGTAAGTATATATGATATTTTATCCACCTGCTCTAAGTTAGGGGATTTTCTGTTATCTTGACTTGGAAAGAAAAGTCTCAGGCAGAAATCTAAATTTCTCAACTATGATATATATCCCTGCTGGCCAGGAACATTAGGAGGGGTGATTGCTGATATAGATGTGTGTGCTGATAAAAACCCTTGGTATATACATGTTGTTACACTGGAAAAAAAGGTGCTGGTATCTGAATATATGTTGTAGTGGAGGAGATGTTTTTGTGGCACCAGTATAATGCCCAGTCTTTCTGTTTTATCTGAACATACTAAAAGCTGCATCTCTGTGAGTAATTGCAAGTTTTGCCATTGGAATATTCTGGTAGCCCAATCCTAAATACAATTATTTTGAAACTTTTTTTCTCTGGCCATTGCTATATTTGTCCATTACTGAAATAGTTTATTTTAAAAATACCTAAATAATCAGGGGTTTGCATCCTATTGTTTGCTATAAAGCATCACTCAGACAATGGAAAATGAATTCTGAAGTGTAAATTCACTGATTAGAGCATAGTAGGAGGCAAAAAAGCCTTGGTTTCTCTGATTCAATATACAGATTTTAACCTTGTATGTATAACAAACACAGCTTTAACCTATAGTTCAAACCCTGTAATGGGGAGAGAAGATCCATGTTTAACAAGGCAGCCCTCCTTCCCAGCCCAGCTGGGTGCCTCATGATCAGGGACTGGTTGTTAGTTAGGGACTTGACAACACACGAAATGAAGCTTGCCCATCCTGGCTTCGGGCAAACTGGCGAAAAGGGAAAATCCCACACCTGAGTGTTTCTCACTGAAGTGGTTTGCCATGCTCAGTTAACCTCAGTTAGTCCATGGCACCTCAAGTATCTCAGATATCTCCACTGCTCTGCTGTCATCCAGCAGTCCCTGATGTCCCAGGTACCTAGAACATCCCTATTTTAGGCTATGGGAGAGTTGGGTTTATTGCTTGTTTTCAAAACCAATGTTGATGGCAGCCACTGGGTGCCTAGAAGTTGAGATTAGGGAACAATAGGAGCTGAAATAATTCAGGAATGGCTGTCCTGGCAAAATAATTGAGTGGCATTTAGTGTTAAGAAAGCTGCTTTCAGGCTCATGGTCAGATCAAGAGCTGCTTGATCAGTCAAGGCTCCTGGGAGTGGGAAGTGCAGACCAGCAGTTCAGGAGGAAAGCAGGCAGTAAGTAATTAATTTTTACTTGTCTAGGCTACCCTTTAAATTTCCTGAGTTTCCTGAGAACAGGATTTTACATCACCTGAAAGGGTCAGAGGAGGATAGGCTGCAGCTCTCTGGGGAGAGAGGCAGCAGTGGCTGCAGGAGGTGTCTAGTTGCATCTGGCCTGATCTTAAAGCTGATTTATCAGGAACACTGGGGCATCACTGGCCATGGACACTACTGGGAGGCAGTGTTGCTGACAGCAGCTGGGGGCTTGGCCAGGAAGGGTGTTTGATGTCTGTGTTTTTCAGGAAATAAATAACTCTGACTGTCTCTCTAGTGAGCCAGCCCATGCTGCCTTTCCTCCACTTCATTTCTTTTCCTTTCTGTTTATCTCACTTTCTGTTGGGTCTTCTTTCCTTAGAAGACATCAAGGCTTTTCCTTATAGTATAGTTGAAATATATCTTTGGACACAATGTTGCAAGATCACTTAAGAGGAAGAGATCTGTTTTCTCCCACAGCAGGACAGATGCTTAGAACAGAAGCCTTACAAAGTCCTACAGTCAGACAAGGAAAGGGCAGAGCAGGGAGAGGAAGGTGGAAGCAAATCCAAAGGCTTTTTGTGCCCTTTCTTCTGCTCCAGTAAGCATTCCCAAGGGATGCCTGTTCCCACACAAACTTACGAAAAATCATAGAATTGTTTAGGTTGGAAAAGACCTTTAAGACCAAGTCCAGCTGTTAACCTAGCACTGCCAAGTCCACCACTAAACCATGTCCCTAAGCACCACATCTACATGTCTTTAGAATACGTGATGGTGACTTCACCACTTCCCTGGAAAGCCTGTTCCAATGCTTGACAACCGTTTCAGTGAAGAAATTTTTCCTAATATCCAGTGTAAACCTCCCCTGGTGCAACTTAAGGCTGTTTCCTCTTGTCCTATCACTTTTTACTTGGGAGAAGAGACCAACGCCCCCCTCACTACAACCTCCTTTCAGGTAGTTGTAAAGAGTGGTAAAGCTTTCCCTGAGCCTCCTTTTCTCCAGGCTAAGCAATCCCAGTTCCCTCAGCCACTCCTCATAAGACTTGTTCCCTGGACCCTTCGCCAGCCTCGTTGCTCTTTGGACACACTCCAGCACCTCAGTGTCTTCCTAGTAGTGAGGGGCTCAAACCCAAACACGGTATTCAAGCTGCAGCCTCACCGGTGCTGAGTACAGGGGAATGATCACTACCCTAGTCCTGCTGGCCACACTATTTCTGATACAAGACATGATGCTATTGGCCTTCTTGGCCACATGGGCACACTGCCGGCTCATATTAAAGCAGCTGTCCACCAAAACCCCCAGGTCCTTTTCCATCAGGCAGCTCTCCAGCCACTCTTCCCCAAGCTTGTAGTGCTGCATGGGGTTGTTGTGACCCAAGTGCAAGACCTGGCACTTAGCCTTGTCGAACCTTACACAATTGGCCTTGGTCCATCAATCCAGTATGTCAGAATCCCTCTGCAGAGCCTTCCTTCCCTCAAGCAGATAAACACCCCTGCCCAAAATTTGTATGTCAATATATAGATACATCCTTCATGTGTATTTTCTTTTTCTTTCTGATACAGTGAGGAGCTAAAGTGAATGTCTTAACTGTTGATTAAAGCCTCGAAGCATCTTGACTATGTGAATCTCATTTGTGTGCCTATGGTAGCCAGTCCATGGAAGCAGACTTGCATGTTTGCATAAGGAACCATGCCATGGTCATAGATATTATTTTGCTCTGACTTCCTGCCATTCCTTATAAACAAGACTAAGGGAATCACACTGTATACAGAAAATCAGAGTGCAAGGAACTGCATTGAGTTTGGTAGACCCACAGAAAGATTGATCACTTGGAGGCTTTAAAATGCTGAGATTTCCATTTTTGGTTGGATACTTGTGTTTCTTGATTTAATGAGTATTTAAAGCATGTAAGAAGTAGAAAAGGTTAATTTTATCATGTAAATTTTGTATGCCTTATGTCCATTGTCTTAATTTATTTCCTTCTCCCTGGAAAGGCTCGTCTTCCTGTGAAGTGGATGGCACCTGAAAGTATTTTCAATTGTGTCTACACCTTTGAGAGTGATGTCTGGTCTTACGGGATATTGCTTTGGGAGCTCTTTTCTTTAGGTAAGCTCCTTCAAGATCTGTACTTCAGGGTATTTCTGTTTCATCTTGGTTTTACTGAGGATGCAGAAATCATGTTGCTCACACGGTCTCTCAACAGGAAGTAGCCCATATCCAGGGATGCCTGTGGATTCTAAGTTCTATAAAATGATCAAGGAGGGATACCGAATGTTCAGCCCTGAGTGTGCACCACCTGAAATGTAAGTGAGCAACCAGCACCTATAATCACCAAACATCAGAAAAGATGCAGAAGAAGAGAAGCTTCCATTCTTGCATTAAGGCTCACTGCACTGCTCCATTGTCTTTTTTTTTCAAAGTTCTTTTCACGTTCTAAATTCATGTACTCTTAACTAGCAGAATACATGCCTGTGTTGTTACAAGCAATGAAATACACTCATGCCTTGTGCCATCTGATCACTTTGTCATGGCATCTGCTCTGTGTCAATAAATTATTGAGAGATCACAGAATGTAATTAAACATTTTTAATTCAGATAAAGCAGTCTCTGAGATGTATCACCAGACTCTACAGCATCTGCATTTGTGCTGTACTGACAGCAAGAGGACTGGCTACTGATCTTCTTTATGAGCCATCCTTAATTGACTGTTTTGTAAATGGATTGGCACTTAGCAAGCTGTCAAAAACTGTGTCCAGAGCCTTCCATTAGTATTGAGTTCTTTGTTGTCACAAGCACAGGTGTTAGCAGTACTATTTCTATTCTTAAAAGTGCTTTAAAGAAGGTAAGCTGTAGGAGTGGGTCACACTTTTCTTTCAAATGATAATGGTAGCAAGGTAAGAGCTCTAAGGATTTCCTGATGAGCTGTACTTAATTTCGGTATCTTTGCAGGTATGACATAATGAAGAGTTGCTGGGATGCTGATCCTTTACAGAGACCCACGTTTAAACAAATTGTACAGCTGATAGAGCAGCAGCTTTCAGATAATGCCCCCCGGGTAAGTTACGGGTTATCAGGTTTTTGGAGTTAAAGCAGTTTCAAGCAAGATTTTAGATTAGAGTTGTGAGAAGAAAGGAGCCCGGGCACTTAATTAGTTTTCCACTATTATTTATGTAGCTTTGCACTGTCAGTTTGGGTGGTAGGGCTAGTCGCGGTAGAGCTACTCACTTCTGCTTAGTTGTGCTGTTAGATAGTAGATGTCTAAGCCCATACCCAAAATGTACCAGCTGGAGAAGATTCTTTGCATGTTTATGTATCTTACTCAAAATAGACCTGGAACAGCAATTTTGGTGTCACAAAATGCAATGGTACCACATAAATTCATCCTATTGTAAACTATGAAAAATTTTACTAATCTGGGAAAAATCTCAGAACTGAAGTATATTTAGCTTTTATTAGAAAAGCTTTCTGGACAAAGGGGCTGAGTTTTCAGTATTCTTCTGCCTCTTCGCACTTGCTTCCCCTAGCTCTGTTTATATGACCTTGGAGGTATGTCGTGACAAACTATTAACTGTTCTTTGAACCGTTCCCTAGTAAAAGCTTTTATTGAGAGGGTAACTGGACAAAACAATCCAAAGAAAAATTGGAGGCATATCAGAAACATGGATTTTATCTCGCAATAACATTAGTGTTAATGGGGTTTTAAAAAGTAAATTTAAAACCTGCTGTAAAAATAAAGCTTCCTTTTACCTTCTGCATGCCTTGTTTGGGCACAGAGTACATGGCTTCCTGACAATTTGAGAAAAGAGGAAACTGAAAGCTGCTGGTGTTCGATTGCATCCTGTAGTGTGTTTTTGGCAGGTGGAGACATTACTGAAACAAAAGCAAGAATGTGAAGGAAGTATTAGGGAGGTTTCTGGGGGAGTTTAGTAATAACCTGAGCTGCATTTTTTCAAGCTCCGTTGAAATTTGGCATGCGATTGGAAGCTGTGTTGTTAATAACTGAGATTGAGGTTCTTGATTCTTTAAAAGAGTAGTTAAGCCCAAGACCTGTTGAAACTCTCTTTAGATTTAAAAAAAAAACACCTGTGTTGGAACCCTTCCACTGTGGTGTGTGGTACACAGTGGGAAAAAGCTAGGAAAGGAGAGCTCTTCAAGTATGCATGAAGGAGTGGTCTGCAGAGTATTGACACTGGTCTTTGGCTTCTGCAGGTTTATGCGAACTTCTCAAGTCCACCTTCCAGTCAAGGAAACGCTCCAGATCACTCGGTGAGGATTAACTCGGTGGGTAGCAGTGCTTCATCTACTCAGCCTCTCCTGGTACGCGAAGATGTTTGAGTGGCATCTGGAAGAAGAGGAGCTCAGATGTATTAACTGTTTGTACTGTGCAGGGGGTGAGAGAGGGACAATTTCATTAATTTCTTTTACTTTTACTCACTACTACCACTGTGTAGCTGAAACGTTGTTGTAATACTGTCCTTTACCACACACTGTTACACATAAACTTAATCTGCTGAGCACGGTTACAGGCATCATTACAATGTTAACTGAAGCTGTATATATTTTGCTATATTGTGTGTATTTGCAGTAGAGAGCCAGATCTGAAGACTTTAAAAAAAAAAAAAAAAAAAAAAGCAACAAAAGAAATCCTGAGCCAGGGTGTGGAACAAGATGACTGCAGATTAAACCAAATCTGCAGTGATCCTTCTCTGGATCTGTGCCTGGGAGGCATACAGTCATTTTCTAGTTAATCGTGTTTTGCTGAATTTAAGAAATAAACTAATATGAACCTAATGGCTTTACAAACCCCTTTCCATTCCAGCCAAGCCTGCAAATCTTTCCCAGTCAGGTATCGTAGGTTGGAAGCCAGCGAGGATGCTGTATGTACCTGGGCAAGAGAGTTGAAGGGTCTGAGACCCTTTCACAGTTGGTCTGCACAGCAGCAAACCCTCCTGGGAGCTCTGGGGTTTGAACCAGAGGAGGGGAGAAAAGTGTGGATCTTCGTCTTTATTTTCCACCTGTGTTGTCAGCCTTGCAAACCGGTCACAAGGTTTCCATGGGTGTATGCACTACTTCCCACTGGCCTGTTCCCCACCAGGGATGGAGCTGCTCATTGCTGGGTATCACACCACCATGGGGTCTCAACCACTCCTGTGCCCCCCTGCCTTGGGAGCCTGAGGGCTTCAGTGCTTGTTTTGCTCATGTCCAGAAGTGTTCACCAAAGATAGGTGGGCCCTGCCAAGTTGGTCAGAATAGGGGAGGAGGGCTGTTTACAGTAAATTGTGTGTCTGGAGGAGAGGCTGTTTAACGAGTCATCTTATCTAAGCAAGTGCAGAAGCAAAATACTCTTTCCTGGGGGCCCTTTGTTTATGTTGCCCTACCCAGGTGAAACTTTCCCACAGGCAGGCTTGGATAATGCTAACTGGAAAGGGCTATTTTCCCCTGCCCCAAGTTGTTTCATCTTCCTATAGTATTCCAGAGAGCATAATGAAGAAGAGCCTAACTGGGAAGCACTGAATTTATAAATGGGATAAAAGAAAGAATCCCTTCAGTCTTGTTTGACAGATACGAGGCTTTGGGGTTGGTATCTGTTGAGCCCAGGGTTGTGCTCCAGGTATCTTCTAACCCCTCTTCTTCCCACTGGTAAAACTGCTAGTTCTTCCTTTGTTTCTGTCACATAGAAATTAGTAAAGGCATTGAGAAGCATTTGTCAGAGGCAGAGTACTAGCTGAGCACCTATTTATTTACAATGCACTTAAGCACTCTGTAAGTTATACTTTACCAGGATTTTGGTTGAGTTTACATGCAACTTAAATGTGTAACTAACTGCCCAAATGCAAGGTAATTGTAAATACACACACTGGTAGTATATTTTGTGTTATGTTGAATACCACGCTCCTTCTGTGACTGTGCATTTGGTTGTTACAGGAATCTGTCTTTCAAGTCAAAAATTAGCCATTTGCACTGAACTTACTTTAGGCTGTTGCACCTTTCCAAAGTTAGCCAGTTGTTTGGAGGCACTCTTATGCATACTTCTTGTTGAGCATTTTCAGTTTAATGATATAAAAGGTCTTTTGTAACGTGTTGGCTTTCAGAGCAACTGTAGACAAACTAGTTGTTATAATTATAGATGTCTCGGTACTTTACAGACACTTAGCTGAAAGAGGTTTGGGTTTTTTCGTTCTTAAAATTTATATTTTTATAATTTGGGGATTTTTGAAACTTATTTTGCGATGGCTTGCTGTTTTGAATGGGTTTATGCATTGTTTTTGTAAATATGGAAATGTAGCAATAATGTCCTTTTGACTATTCTCAGTCCTTGAGTCTCAAAAATATTTTTATATATATATATATGCAAAACCTGTATGTATAAATATGTAAGTGTTTGAAAGTTTATGAGACACTTATGGATATGTTGATCAGTTGTAGAATTGCAGTTCAGAAAAGTTCAAATAAATCTGTAAATACATATTCAAATGCTAGCGATGTATACTATGTTAAGATGGAGTATTTTCATGTAAGTCTTAATAAATCAGTGGGTTGAAGGAAAATCTCAGTGTCTGGCCACACAGAGGTCAAGTTTGGCATTCTGAAATATTTTTGCAAATGTGTGCCAGAAAACCTGTATTGGGTTTGTGTGATAAGGTTTTGGTAGCAGGGCGGCTACAGGCATGGGTTCTGGTGAGAAGCTGCTAGAAGCTTCCCATGTACAATAGAGCCAATACCAGCCGGCTCCAAGATGGACCCACTGCTGGCCAAGCCAAGCCCATCAGTGATGGTTGTAGCACTTCTGTGATAACATATTTAAGAAAAAGGGGAAAAAACAGTGGGAGTGCAGTTGCAGCAGAGGACCAAGAGACCAAGGTCAGTGCAGAAGGAGGGGAGGAGGTGCTCCAGGCTCAGAGCAGAGGTTCCCCTGCAGCCCGCGGTGCAGCCCATGGTGAGGCAGCTGTGCCCTGCAGCCCGCGGGGGTTAACGGTGGAGCAGATCTCCACCTGCAGCCCGGGGAGGACACCACGTCAGAGGAGGAGGTGCCTGAAGGAGGCCGTGACCTTGTAGAGAGCCCACACCAGAGCAGGCTCCTGGCAGGACCTGTGGACCGGTGGAGAGAGGAGCCCATGCTGAAGCAGGTTTGCTGGCAGGACTGTGGGAAGGAGTCAGGTTGGAGAAGTTCCTGTGGAAGTGTCTCCTGTGGGAGGGACCCTGCGCTGGAGCAGGGAAGTGTGAGGAGTCCTCCCCCTGAGGAGGAATGAGTGATGAACTGACCACAACCCCTGTTCCCCATCCTCTGCACTGCTTGGGGGAGGAGATAGAGAAAATTGGGAGTAAAGTTAAGCCCAGAAAGAAGGGAGGGGTAGGGAGAAGGTGTTTTAAGATTTATTTCTCATTACGCTACTCTGATTTGATTGGCAATAAATCAAGTTACTTTTTACAAGTTTAGTCTGTTTTGCGCTTGATGGTAATTGGTGAGTGATCTCTTCCAGTTTTTGTCTCCACCCATTAGCCTTTCATTCATTTTTCTCTCCCCTGTCCAGTTGAGGAGGGGTTTTGAGTGACTTTGTGAGCATCTGGCATCCAGCCAAGGCCAACCCACCACAAAACCTTAATGTTTGTTTGTTATGAAACTTCTTTACCTGTGAATATGTGGGACAGATCCTTGGAAACTAGGATGCAGCTTTATTCTGGAAAAAAACAGCAACTAGAAGATTGGTCCTGTAGACTGTTGATGCATGATATCATGAACAGTATTTAAAACTGAACAAAAATATCTCAGTGTTATTAAGGGTATGGTTGCAGAGGCAGTTGGAGCCACTGAAAGGCTGTTCTTCACTCAAACACACACACACAGAGGAGGGGTCCTGCACACCATCAGCATGAGATACCTAGTGCTGCTTGGGCTGCGTAGTCATAAAGAGAAAATGTAATACTTCCCTTGCTGAGCAGGTACACATCGCAATGGGAGACCCTCTGCTTTAATTACTCTAGATTTGAAATCTGTGACTCACCTGCTCACACTTGTTCCTCTGCTGCATAAGGCTTTGCATCAGCATGGTTAGTGTGTGGTTTAATAGTAGGCACAGAGCGTACAAGTCACAGTTTCTAGAACTATCCTACCAAAACTTCCTACTAACTCATATGAGACACAGACCTCAACTGTTGGTCTATAAATATTTCAGTTCTGCCAAGAGATGACCTCCTTGAAGATCTTCCCTCTTTCATAGTTTCCTTTTTAAAAGAGCTTTTTTTTTTTTTCTTTTTTGCTTCCACCCAGGTCTTGTCTCTCTTTGTTAAAACTAAGTAAGTAAATTAAAAACTAATAAAAGCATCCAGGAGGTGCAAGCTTTGCCACACTTAGGATTGCCATCATTTTCTAATAATGCTTCAGAAGATACCAAGATAGTGGCTGATTTTGAACCATTTTCTCTCCTGTCTTGTCCACCCTCCTATTCAAGCAAAGAAGACTTCATACTGAGGCATCCCAGTATCTGAATTGGTACAAATAATTCTCATTTATCATAGATAAAGGAGCTATTTTATGTATTTATTCGGTTAGCACATAATTAATTTTATTTTCCTGAAATGTTTTCCCTTCTGAGGCAATCTAGGATACAGCATCTCTGCTTTCTGAAAAAATATTTCTCCTATTTTCTTATTACAATGATCACAATGATTGCCACCTCTATTCCTGGTCACATGGAACATTTCCCCCCGAATTATTTTCTTGTGCCGGTTCTAAGCAATAGCTTACATGGAAAAGCACATCAAGAAGGCATTTAAGATGTACTTTAGCTGTCCTTCAAAGCATTATTGTACCCAGATACAAAGAAAAACGAGCACCATGTTACCAGCATGGACCATCGGAACCATGGACTATCATGGATCAAATACCTGAAGGGAGGGTGCAAAGAGGAAGGAACTAGGCTCTTTTCAGTGCTGCCCATTGGCAGGACCAGAGTCAATGGGCACAAATGAAACACAGGAGGTTCCCTCTGAACATCGAGAAACACTTTTTTTACTGTGAGGGTGACCAAGCACTGGCACAGGTTGCCCAGAGGTTGTGGAGTCTCTATCCTTGAAGATGCTAAAAAGCCATCTGGACATGGTCCTGGGCAATAGGCTCTAGGTGGCCCTGCTTGAGCAGGGCTGTTGGCCCATATGACCTCCAGAGATGCCTTCCAACCTCAACACTTCTGTGATTCTGCAATCAGCAAGGGCACTTTGGAAAATCTTATCTGTAACATTCATTTGGCCAAAAGTAGAAAAGAAAATCCCACCCTTGTACTGAACACACAGAATGATCCCTCCATTCTCCTTACTAGCTACAGAAGAAGATACTTGTAGGCTCTGTGAGAGAGAATAAAATAAGAAAGATCATGGAAACACAACAGTATACATGGAGTTAGTGACCAATATCACATGCAGCACTACCACCAGATTTTTTTTGTGCCAGGTTCTCCTTCACATCTGTATGCTGGATAGGTCTTTGGGGAGGTTGTCTGTAAATGGAGACATGGTGTGCCTGGCCAAGTCACCAGGGAATGACGACTCACATCCTGGACCGAAATGTTCAGAGCAATCACTGGAGAGGTTGGACAATAGCATCCTTAATTCTACTGAGCTGTAGGCTGAAACCAAGAGAATAAAACATTTCTCTCTTCCTGTTACATGGATTAGGAAACTTCCTACTTGTCACGTGGGGAGGTCTGAGTCTCAACAGAAGACAAGGAGCAGTTGCATAGACCTTTTAGCCCCTGGTTTAGAACTGAAGCTATAACAAAAAAAATGAAAAAATACTCAGCAGTTCTCTTGAAACTCCAGAAACTTCTGTAACTATAAATAACGGTTACAGATGACCTTCAGTTGCCATGTTTCCTGAGCACTAATTCGTTAACAGATTACTCCCTAACTAATAAGTTTATGTCCAAAAATTGCTCTGAGACTGTTTTCTGAAAGATCGACCATATTTCATAAATTGATTATTGGTCACTCTTTTTGGTAATAACTATTATCTGTCAGCTGCCAAGCAGGCAGCAGAGGTGATTTGCTAGAAGAGATAGCTCCAGTGACTTGATTTTTCTGTCTGTGCTCTGGAAATCATTTTAGCTAGGTTGTGACAGGCAGTAGAAGTCAGCTGACCCCGAAGGGCCCGTTGGGCTTTGAGCCTGTGTTTCTCATTAAGCAATGTCAGCAGCATCAGATAAGGGGTTCATGTGGCAGGTTTAACACTATCCAACCATCAGGTCGCCATGAGGGAAGGCACAGCGTCATGCCTCCCCTATAGATCAATAGACATCAGTGTGTACTGCATATTGCCCCCCTACTTTCTCTAGCTGCTGAAGGTGCAAAATAATCTTTGACTTCCCCTAAATATGTACATTTTGAGAAGTACCAGCCCAAGTGGCTGGCTGCACTTCTTCTGTGAATTATACTGCACATGCGTCTGTGCATATTACCAAGCAGGAGGCCTTGCTCGTAATAGGTGGTTGTAGGGTTTTTTGGTGTGGTCATCAAAAAAGAAGCTGGTTTAGTGGCACATCTGAGTACTCAGTTTTGGTGACTGAAATAACATGTGATTCTGACTTGCCTGCTCAGCGTGGGAGGAGAGGGCTGCTGAGCAGGTCAGCAGACCCGGGTCTGAGCTGCCTGGTGGGCCAGGGAGGAAAGGAGTGAAAGACATTCCTTACGTCTCCAGCCCATTCAGTGCATTAAAAGAAAATACAAGAAGGGCAATTGCAACCTCCCAAACTCATTTATGGTATGAAAACAGTTTTGTATTTACACCTTAAGTCATTTTTCATTCAAAAGATGTTTGCATTTTTCTTCTTTTGCTGGGACCAAACATTAGCTAGTCATGTTGTTTCAGAGATTAGTATTATTTGGAAATATCTAGACTTCTTGTGCAACATGGTTTGGGTTTCATCTCACTCTGTTAGACAGGATGTCTCGGAACAAAAGCACCAAGGGAAAGACTTCTCCCTGGACCAGAAACAACTGATCAAAAATGGCAATTGCTCCACCAAAAGCAGTAAATAGTTGCACAGCCCCCTGCCTGCCTGAGGACAGCCTTGAGTTGCTGCATTGCTAAGACCAGAAGAAATGCAACGAGCCTCTTGGGCTGGGTACCAGCACATGGTCAAGCCCAGCAGCAGCAGAGGAAGAAAGACGGGCTTTATCCCATCATAACTCAGGCCTTCAAAGGTGTCCTCACTCATCCTGGTGTTCACAAGTGACATTTTGAGAGAAGAGAAGGAAATTACTGGTGTAATTACATTTTAGTTATTCAATATGAGAGATTGAATAGCTAAAAGGGGGGGGAAATTAAATATGGTTTAGAATACCTTCTCTTTTAATAATAGAAATAAATGTTTGTAGAGCATGTTTGTCAGCATCCTTTGAACTATCTTGATGAAGCTAATTAAATAGAACAAAATCAAATTGCTTCACTACAATTAGTTATATAACTCATTTTGGAAATTTCATTCTTTTCTTTTAGAGCTTCTGGCATTTTGGGGCATGGAGAAAATATACAAATATGAGATGAGCAGTACTGGCAAAAATCTCCCAAGGACATTAATAGAATCCCACAATTATATTTACTTTTCAAAAGTGCACGGTTAAGCCACTGGAGATTTCAGAGGCCTGGGGCATTGCTGGGGAGTGCCTGAGCCTGGCAATGGAGAGCCTCTGTGTGGAAGTAGAGCCCTGGGTTACAGGGAGGTAGCTCCAGAAGCAGCCCAGAGGACAGGGCTTTCTGCATCCCTTCCAGCCCTTGCCAGTCCTAGGAGAGACCTCCTAGTATTCCTCAGGCTCCTCTGAATGCCAGCAGTTGTTTAGGTTTCACTAGTAAAGTTGCAGCAAAAAGAGCCAAGCTGATTTTGGCCACTTTAAGTGGAAAAACAAAACAAAACAATTTTTTATCATAAAAATATTATTGCAAGATTCCTCCAGCAACTGCATGTCACACTGTGCTGCCTGCACTCTGCTGCACTGCCCCTTCAGGGATGCATCAGCAGGTCCCAGGGCAGCAGGAGTACTGAGATCCCAGCACAGGGATAAGCATCCCCAGCAGTGCTGGCCCTGGGCTCACCAGCCAGCTTTTCTCTGGGGCCACATATGACACTTCAAGGGTCAAGGAGACCATCTGCACTATATTTCACCAGTCCCTTGCAGAGAAACCACCAGCACTTGTCAGGGGACACGAATTTGCCTAGGAGTGAACCCAGGGGATTTGCCTCCCAGGTGGCTGCTGTTATTCTGTGAGTTGATCTCAGCAGGAAGGAATTACCTGCTTCCATAGAGCCTCTATCCCAAAGAGCTGGGAAGAAAGAAAAGTATTTTATGATATTTAATGCTCCTTTGCTTTTTTTTTTTTTTTTTTTTTTTTTAATTACTCCTTAATAAAGTTGCCTCACCAACCTTGGCTCTTGCTGTGTTTAATATTTTTTATTTTTCTATGAAGGCCTATCAGTACAACATTGGGGAAGATCCTGGTTTTAGGCAAACTGCCCAAGGCCCTTCTAGCACCAGGGAGACTCCAGCTTGTTCCTTGGGTTGTGTGTATGTGTGCTTGTTAGTGTAGGGCAGCAGCAGAAAGCACCATCCCGCACACAAACATGCTGCTGAGACAGACGGCGCGGTTTGACACAAGTGCCTCTGGCAACCTCTTTAAACAGCTTTAGGAACAAATCTCCTTTTAATCATCTTTGTAAGCTATTGTTGCAACTACGTAGTCTCTCCAGGCCGTGTGATGGTCATGGGTGCTGATGACCACCCTGGCACTTTTCTAATCACAAGTAATAGATGGATCTACCTCCTTGGGATCAGACCAGCACTGTCAGCTCTGTCCCAAGCAATGCCTGTGCAAATGACCACATGATGGTGGTTTGGACCTGCTTGAGTCATCTATTCAAGCAAAGAGCATTAAAAACATCAGTCCCTGAAGGAGGGGAGGGAGAGGGAAGGCTGAAGGGGAACCGTGTTTTGTCACATTTTTCGTGGCAGAAAATTATTTAGGACTAAATATATCACACCTGCTTCCTCACACATTACCTTTAGTTCAGAGTTGGGGACAGAAAAGTGACAGTTCTGACAGAAGATGAAAGTATTTTGCATTGTAAAATGCAGGGCTGTTAGTAATGAAATTACAAATAATGAAGAAAATATCTGTTAACCAGTGGGAAAGTAAGAATTTTAACCCCTTCATTTACCATCAAGTATCTGGACAGTCCAAGGAGCCACTTTTATATTGCATGAGAAATACCTTAAACCACTTACATTAGAAGAGAAATATCTTCAGAAATAGCATCACAGTATCACCAAGGATATTTTCTGGCCTGATGCCTGCCAAGTCTTGTAGAGAAACATGTAGCCACTGTCACCAACCCAGAGAGTACGTGCAGATTTGTCATCTTTTCAAGACTTCTTCTTCTGATATCAAAAGCCTCTCTGGATCAGAGCCTAATTTTCACCCAAGCCCACAGGTATACACAAATTAGGACTGTGAATGAGTACCAGTGGACCTTGTTTGCTCACCCAAGCCTTCTCCTTCCAATGGAGGAACAGATATGTAGAAGTTAGTTTTACTTTTGTGTAGCCAGTGAAAAAGCAAAGATGGCACAGAAAACCATGGACCCCACTTGAGCTGCACCATGAGATCGTTACAGTCATATGATGAGCTATCTAGATTGGCACCCAAACTGTAATCTGTGGTTACGTACAAGCCTAACCGCAGTGATACCTGCAAATATGGTTAAAGCTGATCTACAACATATCAACTGGAGAAGGAAATGTCTCTGCTCCTTTGCACAAGGAACTTGAACAAAACCTGTTTTGTTTCTCCTCTGTGACAAAAAAACAGCCTCTGGGCTCAGTGGAAGTTTTAGAAAACAGGCTAAAAACAGCTTTCCTACACTGGAGTATTATTATTCTCTGGGATGGCTCTTTCTCCAGTTATAACTACGAAAGAACTTGACTATCAAATAGATGGTTATTTTAAATTAAAAAGAGTAATTTTTCTGGTGGCAGATGAAACTTGAATTACACTGGCACACATTTGTCTAGGTTCAAATTCTTATCAAAGTATAAAATCACACAAGGCATTAGGAAGTTGGAAGAAGAGGAGGCAGGAAAGCCAAACTTCACAACATTGGAGCTGGCTAGCTGGGCTGACCTGAGCCTGCCTGAGAGGGCACTAGGGATCCTTCCCAGGGGGTGGACAGCTGGCCAGCCAGACAAGCAGCCAGTACTGGGGCAAGTGGTTGTGCCTCCCATGAAACCCAGTGTAGCTGAGCGTCATTCCCACCCAGTGGGGAGATAGCGGCAGACTTTTTATAAACTCAGGTGGAAAGGGAAACCAACACAGCAGCAGTTTGCAGGAGTGAAGGCTGAGTTGTAAGAGGTGTAATGAGAACAGAGTCTGTGGTGTCACAACACCCAACAAAGACCCAAAACGTGGGGAGATCCAGCCTCAAAACTTATCATCTATATAGACAAGTTACAGCAATCGCAGGAGGGGGAGCAAACTCAGATGGAAGGGAAAAGGCTTTCCTAGCACCTGGGAGAAATTCAGGGCTCCTGCGCCCTGGGCACTGCTGGATCAGCCCTTGCTGACAGCAGCTGCTGTCCTTCAGGGTGGTCACCATCAAGGGTCAACCAACAAGAGCAAATGAAGCAAAACCAGACAAGTCTGCACTGGACATTTATATGTGCAAACACCGCTGCAGATAGTCACTAGGAGCTTCAGATTCAAGAGCTGCTGCAAGGGCTCAGGCTTCTTCCCTAGCTGCATCCTACTGCTTTTTGCACTGGGCTTGGCACCACATCAGTCCTGTGTTTTGTGCTTCTCCTTGTCCTCCATAACTCATGTTTGCGGCATGTGGCAAGAAGCTAATGGAAATGGGCGATTGCACATTTGGCTGCTAATACCAGCAATCTATTGTGCATGATACCAAAAATAAGGAAGGATTAGAGATGGACACCCTCTCAAATGTTGGATCTTTGGATAATTACCCTTATCTGCATCCCTCAAGAGCCCTCATGGCTGGAAAAGTGGGATGGTCACATTGTATGACACCAGGACACTTACCTAGCAACATGTGAGACTTCAGCCATTTCCCTGGGAAATGAATGCTGGCATTTAGTGTTGCAGTCTTGGGAAATGGTCCATCAGCTGCTTCAGGGGAGGATGGAAACAAGTTATCCATCACACGCACCTCGGGAATAGCTGCCTCATGGCAGGGATGTGTCTTCTTAACCCAAAGCAGTAACTGGTGGTTGGTACGCTGCAGCATAAAACTCGGTATTTATTCTAACTTTCCATCCTGCCCAGTGTCACAGTGGATATTTGTGATTAATATCTTCCACAAACTTTCTTTTCTAAGAAAATGAGAGTAAGAAAAGCCTTCTTCAAATGAAAATGAGTCAAATATTTACCTACTTCCACGAGCAGTTTTGTGCAGACTTTATGCAGTTGGTAATGAGGTTTCGGGTCATTTCTTATTTTAGGTACCATCTGCTGCCGTGGGAAATAACAACCAAATGCATTTTATAAACACCATATGAATACGGTTCATTTTGTCTAATAATGTCCAAATCCTCTCTCCCAGCTAAGTATATGCTGAACTTGAAAAGACCATGCCTGAACATCAGTACAGCTTCAGGAAGTCTTATCACTTCCAAGCAGGCACAGTCAATGTAAGTCTTTTCCAGTAGATTTTAGCATTTTAGCCCAAGTATAGAAAGTGGGCTGTACAGGGCTGCTATGACAGCCAGCTATAAGTCTATGCACGATGACTGATGCATATTATGACATGACTATGCATGATAGACTTACGGTGGAGACTCTACTTCAGAATTCACATTATTCTTCCACCTAGCCTTTGTGCAATATTTTCCATCCTGCTGTCCAGAGGCCTTTTGTAATGAAAAAACATGTGATTATTTTTGAGAAGTCTGTCAAGAGAACTGTTTTACCAACTGCCCACAGATACAACTTGCTAAACTAACCAGTCGCCCCTGAGGATGCTCACTGTTACTAGGATGGCTGCTGCCAAAGCATCATCTTCATTATGTCCCCACTAGTGCTTTCCAGATCATCTGCTTCCCTTTTCCTCCATGCCTGCTGCAGAAGTATGTGGGAAGAAGTATACAGAAAGGATAAATGTAGATAGGATTGTTGTGCTGAAGGCTTGGGAGGCATAGATTCTGTACTCTTTTGTCCACGCAGTCTGAACAAGCAAGCTTGAAGAACAGTCACACAGCTCCTGAGACAGCCTGGCACAGGCATTGCCATCAGACATATGACCCCCTTGGGAGGCACCTCATGGGGTTGATGGCACCCACCTCCACCACCTGAAGGAGTTGCTCTGGGGGCAAGGAGACAGAGCGATGTGGGGTCATTGCACTGCTAATTTGGGCTGGAAGGAAAAGAATCTTCCTGGAAAAGAAATAGTTGACTTTAACTACAGACAGCAGCATAGTAATGCATCTTCCAGCTTTGTTTCTTCTGCAATTGTTATTAATTGACTCCTTTGTAAAATTCTAGATCATGAATAATGAAATATATTAAATAAACCCAGGCCTAATACTGATGCCTGTGCCGTTCCATTAAGGGACTTGTTGAAACAGAGGTAGTTCCCATTACATTTTGTTTAAAGAAGGTTTCAATACATGCTTAGACACAACACAAACCAGCATCTGTTCCTTTAGCAGGTAGGATTTTGTGCTGCGTCATATGAAGAACCAGTTGAAATCAAGTATCATAGCTCTTGACTCCCACTTTGTTTCTTAACCTACATTTGCTTGCTGTTCAGGGAACAGCAACCTGTGGCTGTGACTGGAAGCATATAATTTATGAAATTTTTTTAACCATATTTCATTATATTCTAAGATTTGAAATCATGTAGATAATGACTGCAAAAATCACCTCTTAAATCAGCTGGTTAATAACTGCATAGATTGCATCTATTTTTTCTTAATTTTCTTTAATCTTGTCTCACAGGATTTAGCATTTTTAATGAAATCTTTCTCATGGTCTCAAGGGACTGGGCAGAGGCAGCACAAGGAGGAGGCACCATGGTGCAGAAAGGCTGGGAGAAACGCCCACAGGAGCAGCAGGGAGAGTGGCTCCTCCTTGTCTCCCACCTAAAATGTACAGGGTCATTTCTGAGCACTGACCTCTTCCACCTGCCACACAAAGAGTCTAATGATTCTCTTTTTGATGCTCTTATCTTTAGTCTGCATGCCATGACCGACCATGCCTTTTGGGGTGTTTCCTTCTCCTTTTCCATACCAAGTTCCTGTTTAGAAACAGATTTTAAGTAGCCTCTCACTAACCAGATCGACCACTTCTTTGTTGCATTTTCCTCTCGAGTGCGATATTGCTTTGTTCTCATTTCAATGTCTTATTTACAAAATAATTTCTAGAACAGGTCATTCTCCATCTTTTAATCTCAGACATTACTTCATCTAATTGCAACACCCTAAATGAAGATCTAATAAGTGGGGTTGAGTGGAAGGGAGCCCATTTACACTGCTGGCTACATCTGGTCGCAACTCTCCAAGCCCTAAATTGCTTCCTACCTCAGACCTGGACATGGTGAAAATACACGTGAATAAAGGAGAAGACAACTAGAAAGCAATGTACCCATATCTACACAAAAAATAAAGCACTTTTTCCTTTGTTTAAAAAAACCCAAGCAGGATAAAAAAATCAACAGTCCATAGTGTAATCTGATTTCCAAACAGCCTCTTGCTTGGGGCAGCTTAGCTTGACCAGATGATGTACTGGCTGTGCCAGTGTACCCAGTCTGAGGATGGATGTCCTCTCTGGGTGGGCTTTACCCAATGGCAGCATGCTCTCCTTGATGCTCTTGCTGCACAGCATCAGGCCAGGGGTGGAAAACTTCTGCAGAGAGTTTTGCCCTTGGATTCAAGCAATGAAAATACATGTACACACTTAAAAAGAAAGCTGGTCTGGACAAGGTTGCAAACTTTGGCCTTCACCAAGCCTTGGTCGTGTTGGTAATGAGCAGGTGAAACAGTCAGTTCAAAGGTGATGACTTTTGAAAACCTTAGGTAGAACATCGTTATAACAACCCAAAAAGTGAAGTAGATGAGTTAACCAGGTGCAGCTTTGCCCTGCTTTTTAGTGTTGGATTTTTCCCTTTTCTTTAGGAAAATATAATAATTTTTTTTATTTTTTTTATTTTTTTTTAGTTTTTTACCACTATGTGTATGTTTGTATTGGTCATCTTTGCCTAGTTCAGTACTTTCCAAATAATTACCCAAACAGGTTTTCAAATATATTTCGGACTAGTCAAGATCATAACTTATATTTATTAGCTTTTATTTAGCTATTTATTTATTTATTTATTTGTTCACTTTATTTACTTCTATTTATTTAGTGAAATAGTCATGTACTTGAAAAACTTACATAAAATACTGTCATGCTGGGCCAAAGAAGCAGACTCAACTTTTAAAAACTAGATTTGAAAGACAGCACATGTTTTTGCGCATGTGTGTGAATGCATATCCTCTGGGTGTGTAATTTTTCTGTTTTGGCAGGGTGTGAAGCTAATTGTAGTGCACTGAGTTCTCTGAACATGGACTTTGTGTGTGGATTTTCCCCTCCTGAGTATAAGCCCATTTAGGCTGCATGTATTTTTAAAGTAAAATTAGATGCCTGTGGAAGGTTTACAGTAATTCACTTTCAATTTAGAGCTGGTGTTTGAACCAGAACAAATAGAAGAGCATCTGTTGCCCTGAAAATGATACAAAATGTAGTCACCAGGCAAAAATCAAACATCTCTGAAAATGATTATTTTGGCTACATAATCAAGCAAGCAATTATTGCATTATCTGCTAAGTATGATCATGCATTATTAATACATTTTCAGAGAAAAAGGTTTTAGTAAATGCAATTTTTTCTGGGTTTTATGATACTCGAGACCCAAATGTAATTCTAACTGATGGAAAATACTTCATGGCTTGTAATTTCCCAGTTTAAGATGCAATTTGGTTGAGCATGAGAGACAGCAAGGAGGGAGCAGGAAGAACAGAAGGATATGGACATTTGTGTGAGTGATCACAGACATCCTTCCTATGTGTCATGTATATCCCAAGCCAGAGAGTCAATTTTCCAGTGGAAACGGATTGAATGAACACAAACAGTATAGTGCACTGTGCTATATACAGGACATTGTATTCACAAGTTTGAATATATAACCGGGTAGGCATTTTTTACTGAACACCGGAGTTTCGTGTGATGCAGAGAAAACATGTTCAGAACTGGGAAAAGAGGCCAAGTGAGGTGTTCATTGACCTCTGATGTTCTGGGCTGTTGTGACTTTACAAACTAATTCATGTCTTCAAAAGCATTTTACAGCGGGATTAATTTCAGTTAATTTTGGCTGTCTGAAAGTTACACATCCTCGCCAAGCTTCCCCGCCACACCAGGGTTTATTTCTGCAGCCAACAGTGAAACTGTTTCACCTGTCTTGGATGCTTACCCTGTGATGGGATGCATCACTCAAGCCTACAAAGCTGGCATTTATACTGCTGAAGCTATGGGAGGTAAATCCTTTAATCATTAACACTGTCAGTTTGTAAATTACTTCTGGAAATGGAAGCTAGGTTTCCAATTAATTTTGGGGAGTGATACCTCAGCCCTGACATGACCAAGCTGTACAGTTTTCTTGTTGAGCTGCATGCCATAATCTAGTGCTACCAGCTGGGAGAGAGATTTGCAGCCCAGTTTTGGGGCAGAATCTCTCTGGCTCCTACTCTACTTCATTTTCTAAAAGATGCTTGAAGGTGTATCTTAAAATGTCAGCAGGAAATACTTGCATCTTATGGAGAAACAGCCCAGACTGCTTGGGGACTCATCAGTCAAGATTGCTTTACAGATAAACTTCTGTAAAAGAAAACATGAGCAAGACCTAGCTAGGAAAGATCTTCCCAAAACTTCTGCTAGTGCCAGAAAGTCTACTAGAAAGAAGTTACTGTAGAGTATGTGCATGCGTGTGTGTGTGTGTGTGTGTGTGTGAAAACTTTGGCAGGCAGGCCTCACAATAATTAGTTATACTTATTAACACTAATGGGTGGCAGCACCAAATGCCATGGGATAAATTCATCCTTGGCATGAAGAGGCATAATTAGTCCTGAATGCACCCTTGTGATGTAGGTAAGTATTATTATTACCCCAATTTGACAGACATAGAGAGGTGGTGTTTTGCCCTTGGCAATTCAGCTTTCCAGAAGACTGACTAACATAATTTGTGGTGGAGGATTATGCTATGCCCTTCAGATGAGATTCCCTGTAACACTGCAACACTGTCCTGTAAAGAGATGCGTGGGGTAGTTAGAGATTTTGGAAAGGTGATCCCCAGCTAGAAAATTCAGCAAGCAGATTCATGTTGTTGTGAGCTGGAAAACCTTTAAATACACAACACGGCAGTGTATGTGCTGGAACAAATGCCTTGGTAAGGAAAACTTGCTCTTCAGCAATGGAAACTTTCTGAGTTTCTTTTTTTCCTTTGAAAAGTCACACTTTCGGTACATAAACACCTGCTCTGCTTGGCATTTGAGGTTTTCTATAAAATGGTCCCTGATGTGGGGTTCCCTGCAGCATGTCATGCTGGTTTTGGCTGGGAGAGAGTTCTTTTTCCTCATGTTAGCTAGTATGGGGCTATGTTTTAGATTTGCACAGAAAATAGTGTTTATGATGTAGAAATGTTTTTGTTATTGCTGAGAAGTGCTCACACAGAGTCAAGGCCTTTTCTGCTTCTCACCCCACCCCACCAACGAGGAGGCTGGGGATGCACGAGAAGTTGGGAGGGGACACAGCAGGGACAGCTGACCCCAACTGACCAAAGGGACTTCCCATACCATATGACGTCAGGTTCAGCATATAGAGCTGAGGGAAGAAGGAGGAATGGGAGGACACTCAAAGTGATGTTGTTTATCTTCCCAAGAGACTGTTAATGTCTGACGAAGTCCTGCTTTCCCAGGAATAGCTGAGCACCTGCCTGCTGATGGCAAGTGGTGAATGAATTCTTTGTTTTACTTTGTTGGCACATGTGGCTTTTGCTTTACCTACTAAACTATCTTTATCTCAACACACAAGTTTTCTCACTTTTATCCTTCCGATTCTCTCCCCTACCCCACCAGGGGTGAGTGAGTGAGTGACTGGTGCTCAGTTGCTGGCTGAGGTTAAACCATGACATGTATAAACCATGCTAGAGCAGGGCTTAAGCCTATTCCTTCTTATTTGCTATTAAAGATGGAGACTCAGTGACCATTGTCTCAATGTGTCCAACAAAAGAGTGCTGCTGTGCACTGATACATCTCCCAAGCGAAGGAACATTTTAAAGTCATGCCTTCAAAGATGTGCTCTCCATAGTGTTAGGAGACTTAAAACATGTACCATATGTTTAGCATATAAAGGTTTCAACACATAGCGAGTTACAGCTGGACAGTCAGATTGTATTTTGAAGGAATTTCCTCTATAGCAAACTGTAAAGCCCATAAGCTCTCTGCATTTCCTATATGTTTTCATTCAGTACGAATAATTTTAGATGATAATAATAATCTGCTAGGACACAGAAATCTAATTTTCTTGGCTGAGAATTAAAGTTGAGAACAAACAAGATCAAACAATCTAAATTGGTAGAATTTAAGCAATACTTTTGGCATAAGTTTCTAATGTTAGGTTATTGTGGAAAAAATAGTGTCTTATTACAAGACAAAACCACAAAGAGTCTGAATTATGGCTGCAGAATCTTTACTTGATTACACTGGAAAAAAATAATTTAAAAAATATATTTTCTACACACAGTTCAGCTTTTAATGGATCTGAGTCAAAGAGTTTATCCCTTAAATTTTGAACTTCCTTAAATTTTAAAATTACTTAAAAAGTAAAAAATATTAATTGCTGTTTTCTTTTCTCTAAGAACTGTTGCTTGAGACCATTCTGAAATCCTCAGAGGCAAATAGTCTTTGAATGTTTTCTTACTTTTGAAGCTCCAGATATGGAATACTAATTTTTTTAATTGATGTGTATTATCAGAAAAGGTCTTACCAAAATTAATAAAGAGGGACACCAAGAGACAGCTTTTCATAATGTCCTCATGAGTATGTTCCCTTCTGTGGAACAGTATGATGGTCTTCATGTACAATGCAAAAAAAATGTTTTAAATTAGTCTTTAGAGAAATCTTGGGAGCTGGAAGTGTTTAGGTATGTATTAAAATACATGAAAATAAAATGCCTTTTGATACATGTAGGTATCCTAATAAACTAAACCCTGGCATCATACACTTGGACAAAAGCCCGTGCCTAAAAACAATTCGCCCACCTGCTAGGCCCTACTATCTCCCCAGAAGGGCAGGGGCTGAGACCCAGAAATTCAGGAGGCGTCACCTGCCAGCACCTTCCTCATGAAACATGTGGATCCCAGCAGGAGTGCCAGATGGCCCCCGTGTCCTACAGGGAGTGAGGCAGGCACTGGTGCACAGAAACTGCATCACTTATGGTTTCCAGATAAAACCTGTCCCTCAAATTTCTCCTTAAATAAGCTACAAAGCAGGCTTTACATTCCAGAAGAGAGCACCTGATGGAAAGCAGTGAGGCTTTTCTATCTCCAGCCAGACTACCACTGCCAGCTGCTCCCCAGGGCAGGTAAAAGTCCTGCATGTTAAGAGTCCGAGCAGCAAAATGCAGCTCAGCTCCAGCTTCTGTGATCTCCTCTCTGAGCTCCCTCAAATCATTATGAATGGAGCTGCTCAAGTGTCATTTCTGTCCCATTCTGAGTCCCCGTGGTCATGAGGGGGACACTTTGCAGTCTGCAATATCAAAGACTCTGAAAGTGTTGGCTTTTCATCCATGCTCGGAAAGAGCCAGGATGCAAACCATGCAAATGTCTTCAGAAACCATTGGGAGCAAAATAATTTAGAGTCATTGCTTCTCTCATAGCAGCAGCAGTTGCATCTCTGATTAAAGCTTGAGCTGTGTTGTGCACTGAGGAAAGAATAAATGTCTAAAAGGTCTAGTAAAGAGAATTATAAAAGGTTTCAAACAGAATCCTATGAAAAACAATGTAGGAACTGGACTGCCTCTTCTCAAAATTATATACTGCCACTGAGAAAAACACTGCTACGCTGCACTCTTTAGGGTGTATTTTTGTGCATACACATGTGTGCACACAAGGAGGGAGGGAGAGAGAAGAAAAAACCCCCAGCCCAGGCAGTTTCAGTTTAGCCCTGTTGCAAAACATAGGTGGTTTATTATATTTTTGTCTTGGTGGAAAGCAAAAGGCCTTTACTGGGAAAGCTGCAAGCCCTCCCCATCCCATGAGCCGCAGATGCTCAGGAAGCCAAGGCACTGGTGCAGCTTGTGCATAGGAAGCTCTGCCCTCCCCGCACCCCCCTCATCCTGACCCACGGCCCCCAGCCCCTGATGCTTATCTAAGGTACAGCCAGCTTCCTTGTACCTCCATGGAGTGTGGCGACCTGCCGCTATTTAATTGCATAATGAGGCAGTTGCATAAGAGGATCTTAAGAAAGGATCAAATAATTAACAGCGAATAACTGCCACTGCATGTTTTGACAATCTGAACCCAGACAATAGTTATGGGGGAAAAAAAGCAGCACAAGAGAATCTGTTTCCTGAAATGGTATGAGGCTGATTTAAATCCCATGTCACTTTTCCCAGCCAAAGACTCAGCTTTAATTAGTCCAGACCAAACCAGCTGGGGCTTAATCATTTGCCTATTTTAGGAATCATTCTCTAATCTTCAGGGACGGGCTTTTATCTAATGATGGGTTGTGTTTCACAAGCTCAGGGAAAAACACAGCTCCTTGCTGTTTCGACCTCTTGCACATCTTCTGGGTCCTGGCCCAGTTCAGCCTGGAATGGCCCCATGCCATCCCTCACCACAGGACTGAAGTGGTGCTTGGCTGGTCCACTGCAAATATATTGCACTAAAGGGACCCAGGCATGACTTGGGTCAAGTTTGACCCTGTACCAAGTAAGAGATACAGAAACCTTCCCAGAGATGGGATAAATGGCAGAAAGCATCAGAAGGGTCTTCTGCCCCTGAATTAGCTGTAGATGTGAGCTACCCCTGCACCTGCTGAGAGTGTGTATGAGCACAGGGGACATTTTGCAGCAAAGCTGTCTTTGCAGTTAAAGCACCATGGCAAGGTCAGCAAGCAAAGGTTCTCTTTGGTGTCCCCACTCAGGTGACAGAACTGGGGACAATTTTATTAATTTATCTATATCAGCATTTCCTAATCTCTGTAAGAGAAAGAATAATATCCCCAACTTTGTGAAATTAGGCTGGTGAGTTTGCAAGCACGCATAGAGCAGTTAGAAACCCTGGAACAGAAGACATGTTGGAAATAAGAAGATACCCTATACATGGGCATTCATAAAGACTTGTCCACTGACATGTTACATCAACTTCTGTTTGCAAAGCAAAAAAATATTTCTTGCTTCAGAAAGCAGTCTAGCTCTTTGAACAAGAAGCTTTAGCTCACACAGTGATAATCACACAGATAATCACTTCTAACTTGCAGCACAAAGAAGAAATGCTCTTTTCTGCTGATGAAGACCAAGTCTTTAGATGGGAAGGTCAATGGAGTCAAAAAGGCTCTACCTGGGAGACCAAAAGCACGTATCTGTCAAGAGCCTCCTGATGTTGCAATTGCATCCCCCATATTTTTTGTCACCTGAGGCTCTGGCAGAGAGCTAGCATACATTTGGGACCCTTCTTCAGCTTTTTGGGAAGGGTAGGGAGAACTCAATAGCAAACTAACACAGGATGCTGCCCTTGCCTCCTTGCAAGGAGGGAGCCATGCACCGAGGTCTGACCGGTGGCGTTGGGCAGGATGAGTACTCCTTCCTGGGTATCCTAAGGTAGTGCTCAGGCATACAAAAAAAAGTTCTGTTATTATTCATTATCCATAATAAAATGTCATTAAGTCAGAACTTGCTGTTAACTCTTTAGTCACTGTACTTGGATTCTTCCAGCCTAAATTACACACTAATGCAAAATGCATTATGCTTTTATGGTAAAATCCCACTGACTGCACCAAGAGGTTAATTAAACTGGAGAGAAGAAAATAAAGAGGCTTTTAGAATGAATTATTCAGTAGATCATTAAAAATCAGGCACACATGAGAAGCGTGATACTTAAAAATCCTAAATGTAAACACACATTCCTGGCTTAATGTAAGATTAAGAAGATAAATAGAAGTTATCTATGCATTGCTGCTATCGTTAAATAGCAAAGTTAGCTGCACGCCTTTAAGAACTGATTTTAATTGTGAACATTTTTGGTGCAGAGGACTAAAGAGGATGAGATGGATGCTCTAAGGGGAGCAGTATCTGACCCCAGAAGGCTCCCTCACTCTGTGTTGACCACTTGGATCTCCCTTCTTCATGGACCTCCTCCTCCTCACTTCAGGTAACGCAGGTTGGGGCACAGCTAATGAAAATGGGATTCTAGCTCTACTGACACCAAGTCACCAAGTGCCATGACCCTTGAGGCACCTCCTGGCAAAGCAGTTGTTGGGTGTTAGGCAGCCACTGTCAGACTTTGCCCACGACTGATCCCTTGGTTGTGTGGACTCAGATGTTTGTGCAGCCCAGTGGCACTGGGTGCTCCATGATCAAGGACTTCAAAACATCTGGAAGTCCCAATTTTCTAGGAGGAGGCAAAGAAGACAGTGGCAACCTCCCCACTGCCTTGGCCCCAGCCTGGGTCACATGGCATGGCTGTAAAAACAGGGCTATTTCTCTTTCTTCCCATCCATGTCTCTGCTCTCAGTGCTGGTTTTGATCAAAGTTGTCCAGCTTGACTCTACACCAGCCCCCCTGCAGTGTATGAGTCACCTCCTGAGCTATCAGATGTATGAGAAATCTCAAACACAGATGCTTTTTCTCTGAGAAGACTTTGCTTGATGGATGCTGGGGAGATCAGCAGATTCACCAAGGCTGGCCCTTGTGGTATTTTCTGAACACCGAATGCTTTATTTGTCTCGTCTTGTGAAGCTACTGTGTTGCCACTGGGATTTTCAGATGTACAACTGCCATTTTACACTTTGAAGAAACCACAAATGCCTGAATTAATGTGAACTTTCTGGCTTGAGTGTCATAGTTAGCAAGGCTTCATGGGGGCAATGAGAAGTGGGGTTATAGTATGTATAAATTATACTCATGACTCATTTGCGGTCCCTTTACACAGTCAAAAATATATCAAAATGTACATGAACTTTAGGTCTCCAGCCCTGATTGCATCTATTTGAGTCAGGCAGGAGATGGAAGAAATTTGCAGTGATAAAACACGGTGCTTACCTCTGACTCCATGAGACCCTTCATCTTGAGCTGTCTTGATGTGCAGTTTGTAGATCATTTTTAAAGCTCTAAGAGAAGAGGAACAGGAATAATGCTATATCACTGTCGCATCCTGGAGCCATGCTCTGCAACCCTTCTCTCTCTCTGTTTAACAGGAGGATTTGACAATACAAACTCTCATATGCAATTTCTTTTCAGTATTAACTAAGCAATTCTTTCTTTACCTTAAAAGCTATTTCCTTTTGTTTCCATTGAGAAATGGCTATTGTGGAGATGAAAAGATTCTGCTTTCTCCAAGTCAGCTCAGATATTTGAAGACAGATACTGCAAAGCATTTACTTGATTTCTTCTGAACAGACTGGGTTTCAGGTTGAAGGGCAATTAGAGAATGAGGCTTGGGGATCCCAAGGATCTTATGAACTCTTGTCCTAACGTGGCAGTTCAAGATGACAAATGCTTTGCAAGTTCAGGCATCTATGTCAAGTCTTTGCCATGATGAGGAAGGCATTCTTTTAAGGTCAGCTGCTGTCATGAGATGTTTGCTATGATCCTCTCTCTTAAATGGATTAACACGGGCATTTCCTCAGCCTGGATTTGCCCTGGATAAGGAGCCAGAGGGAAAAGTTTCTAGGGGAAGTCTGAACCCAGTGTCTCTGATGTGGGGTTTTAGGGTTTAGCTTTCTCTGATTTATAACAGTGTTTCATGATGTTTCAGAAAATCTATACTCCACAGAAGAATAATTGCCTGCTACTAGAGTAAAACCTGCTTCTGCATCAAGCCAGAGACATGACCTTTGAGTTTTGAAGACTGCTTCTTTCTCATCACCTTTTCTGGTTTCATCTGTAATTTTTGAGATGAACCCTGTGTTTGAAGCCAGCTAATGCGTAGTCCCTGCTATGATGACCAACACTGTCATCTGGAAGGCAAAGCACTACTTGCCAGATAATCCCCTTGGAAAACACACTCTTTGCTCCTGAGTTCATACTTCTTGGCTATCAGTGGCCACATCAGCTTGGTAGCCGCTGCTGTGGAGCTGGCAGTCTCCAGTCACTGCTCCAC
This sequence comes from Athene noctua, assembly GCF_965140245.1. Taxonomy (NCBI): domain Eukaryota; kingdom Metazoa; phylum Chordata; class Aves; order Strigiformes; family Strigidae; genus Athene; species Athene noctua. The sequence continues at coordinate 31,280,686 of NC_134040.1, forward strand.
GAATGACCATCCCGTGTAGGGTCCAGATACCACGCAAGCCTCCCAGGCAGCTTGAGTGTCGCCAAGGGGCATGCATGGGTATAGAGGGTGTTAGGAAGGATTTACAGGAGGCATTTTGGTGGCTGCTGCCTGGGTGTCTCCCAGGTGAGCTGGGCGAGAGGGAACACAGCACTGTGAAGCACTTTCCAGGTCTGCAAACGAAAGCGGTAAACAGAGGGCAAGGAGAATTAAGGCTTCCATCCTCCCTCCAGCCCTCACTTTGCACTAATAAAGTAGCTGTTTTGCCCCAGCGAGATCTTTACCTCAGAGTTATTTCCAAAAAAGGAGCCTGGCTCCTCTGCCAGCCTCCCTGTGTCCTGTCCAGCCTGGCACAGACCACACCTCCATCTGCTCTTGCTGCACTTACCCTGCCTGCCTCCTTGCCCCACGGCTTCCCAAATACATCCCGCTTTTACATAAATCCCCCACAAATTCTTGGGCAGGTGTGAACTGCTGATTCACACACACACCCCTGGTCCTAGAAAGCATTTCCTCCAGTCCATGAACCACCAGGAAACTCACATAGTTTAATTTTAGAAGTATTATTAAATCTCTGTCATCTCAGTTACTGCTAGCTTTTACACATCTTAATCCAGAAATTTTTGCCTAGTTTGACAGATATGTTCCATCTATGCAGTGCTTCTGCCTTAATCCATGTGACTGTAGTCTTAAAACTCCCTGGTCTAGTGAGGGCAGGGCACAAAGCATCCCATGTAAATATGCCCTAGGATTTATTATTGAAGGGCACAGTGATCTACATTCCCTGTTATTGTGGCTTTAAATGCAGATGTCTCACAAATGTACAGAATTTTTTCACTCTTCCTCCAAAAGAAAAAAAGCAAGTGACATGACATGTGCTGTGTGCCAGGGTTTGTTTTACAGGAGAGGATAGGGACATGTGCCAGGACAAGGTGTCACCGTTTAACTAACTTTCCTGAATATTCAGATGAAGCTGGTGACACATCAGCTCCCTGCTTGCTCTTGGCATCAAGCTGTCCTGTTCCGTAGCTCCCCATCTTCTGTTCATTTGCTATCGAGTTGTCTAAGCTCATTTGTCCCCTCAAAACGGTGTGAGACACACTTGCACTGGCTTTTTCTGTTGAGATTTAAAATCCTAAAATGGGTTTAAAAAACCCCAGCTATTCTTTTTCACTAGTGCCTACTGTTAGCATGGTGCAGTAGTTAAGCTATAAAGCTTTTATGTCTCTTTACACCACTGACTATCGTAATGGCCATAACAACAATGGAGCGTGATGGGGAAAGTATTGAAATTTCACCCCTGAAAGAGAGTTTTGTTTGTTTTAACTTGTGGGAAGACAATTGGTCCAATTTGCAGGCAAAGAGAGATGGACTTCTCTCTCTTCCAAAGTGTTAGTTTCCAATAGCAGTGACTCAGTAAAGCCAGCGCAGAGCAGTGGATGCTGGATGCACCTGACCACGTTAGAGTGCAGCATGGCTGGCTCTGAGCTGTTTCAGTGTGCCGCGTTGCACAAGCAACGAAGCAGAAAGCTAATGTGGTTCTGCCAGGGAGAGGTTTCGGCAGCCACTGAAGGGCTGAGGATTCATCTTCCCCTGAGTGGCACTGCAGCCGAAGGTTTAGCTGGAGCCAGGCCAGCACAGCCGCTCTCCCTGTTGGTGGTGGCCAGGCTCTTCTCTCTGATGGCTTGGTGACAGTGTGAAACAGCATCAAGGGCTGGATACCATACAAGGCAAGCTGCTCATCGTGGGATTTGGAAGACCCATCACAGTGCCAGTGAACAACATGGGTTACTCTGGGAATCCCTTTTAAACTGAGATAGCAGCCCCATTTCTCGTGTGCAATGGGTTATAGAAATGAATGCTAGAAAAAATGCTGAGAGCTTATTCTGTCTGTTCTTCTAGTCCCACGCAGGATCTATGATTCCTAATCCATTTCTGGGAGATATTTGTCAACCTATCCTTAAAACCCTCCAGGATGTTGTTTCCACAGTCTCCCACACAGGTATTGCAGTACTTCACTGTATGGGAAGAAAGTAAGGAATAAAGTTTAACTTCAGTTTCCTTTGCTGATATTTCTTGTTCTAATCACAAGGCATTTGGAAAGTAGTTTTATTCTGTTACCTTTTGCAATGATCTTTTATTTGGCATTTGTTTTCCATTTAACTAAGCTACACAAAAAGTCTTCTGTGAAGAAGTACAGTTAAGAACCAGTGTGCACATGTAGTAGTACAGTCCACACAATCTGGAGGTGGTGGGCTCACTGCTTTTCAAACTGGCTCTGAATGAGGTTCCTGCCATTCCTGCATTAACTTGTCTGCCTTGGATTTGCTATTCAGATTGGTGATCAGTCTGAGACTGCTTTTGGGAAAAAAAAAGTATGTGACCACTGAACCCTCTTGTGCAGCAGCAGTCCTTGCCCAGCTGCTGGGATGGTGATGTGTGAGGAGCATGGGGAAGGGGGAGAAGAACTTGCCACTGTCTACAGTGCCTGCTCCTTGTCTAAAGGAGACAGTTGTAGAGAGCACGTGAGTCCAAGGAGCCCTGAGGCTGCAGAAATGCCTTGAAGGAGCCTGTAGCCAAAGCTCACTTCTCCCCAGACTATCACTGATGTGAATCTAGAACAGCTTTGAAAGAAATTTCACTTACCTTGGTACAATCCAGCTCTGAAAATACCAAATGTCCTTCTTGGTGTTAAATAAATACCTGTAATTTAACAATAAATGGTTCCTCCACAGCGCTGTGTGAGCTTGTAGGAGACACAAAGGTCTAATACCATTGGATATTTGTAACAATAATGAAAAGGGATGTCCAGTGCACTGTAGAACAAAAGAAAGACGCTTTGCCTCCTCTATTCCAGTATTTATAACTAAATCAGATGTACCTGAGTCATATGAAAGCAATTTGGTAGGCAAGACGAGAAACAGCACACAATCCTATCCGTAGGGTCAACATCAAAATGCACAAAGAAGTCCCCCCCGAAAATATGTTATTATAATTCTGACACTTCTGACCTTTTGCATGCATCAGTTTGGCATCTCAATAATGCCATTTAAACATAGTGGGGTTGCGTGCATGAAAGCAAACCATCATTTCAAAACATGAAGGTAATAGGTTTTCTTAAGGGACATCTTCACTTTTTAGTAAAGAGGGCAAACTTCTCTTCCTCTAGACTCTCTTGGAATTTCTTCAGAGAAAATGGACTCCCACACTGGAAAATAACATCCCCAAACTCACTGAAATTCAACAGTCTTTTAAGTTATTGAAAACAGATATTAAAAATACAATTCTTAAACAGCCCCAGTAAAATCTCATGCTATGAGCTGTAACTGTAATTTAGAGAATAAAATCAAGTCTTCAAATTTAGGAAGAGTGGAAAAAATCACCTTAAAACATAAGTGTCATGTTAACTGCTAATTATTGTATGTAGTCAATGCAGGTGGGACTGGGAAACCCAAAAATTCACTAAGAAGTCAATTCACTAATAAAAGCTGTGAAATTTCAGTAATGGTTTCAAAGCAGGAGATTAAGAAGACAACATCTGTGTCCTTTTTATCAGTCCAGAAATGTTTTAATGCTCCACAACACCTCTGAAGTCCTCCTTTTTTCCAGGAACTACAGCTCCAAGAAAAAAAGTATGAAAATTTAATCCATGTATCAGGAGATTCACAATAAAATTAATTTTTTTACATTACTTATGATGGTGGATATCTGCACTGTAGAACATTGGAGTAAATTGATTTTTAATAACCAGCTACTGATTACCTCCCATGCCTTATATACCCATGTGATAGGAACATTAAAACAGCAATATCTTGCTACATTTCAACCTCACACTCTGCTGAAGCACAGCTTGCAGTCGTAGCTTTTCAAGATGTGCTGCAGAAAATTAAGCCTTTGGGCTGTTTGTTGTACACAACACCCCAAAAGCTGATATAATAGTTCCAAGTCAGCTTGAGAGAGGGAGCCAAGAGAGAGATGCAGTATATTAATAAATATTTCAGTGTGTGTTTTAATTAGTATAAAACTTTGCAAATAACACATAAAATATGTTTCAAAATCTTTGAAATAGAAACCTTCGGGTAGTAAGCATTTCTGTTTTCTTCATGACAACCTCCTCCTTCTCCTTCTCCTTCTCCTCTTCTTTGCTGAGATCACAGATGTTAAATATAAGATCTTGATACAATATTTACATTCCTGTTCTTTAGCACCAAAATACAGACTTTACCAGACACTGAGCTTCTTGGCTTCCTGAGTCTCAGACAACATCCCTATCCGATGGGATATCCTTATCCTATTCTGTTCATGTACCTACCTGGAGGCCATTCTTCTTACAGGAGCTGCATGGCAGGATCCTCCAGTGGAGGTACTGATGGAGACCTGAGAGCGTTGAGTGAGCCGTAAAGCACAGGTGCTTGCACTGGGATTTTGCTAGGGCAGTTTAACCTACTTGAATGTTTTTGAATGCATGAAAAGATGAAAGAAATTGGAGAGATGCAGTGTTGGCTCAACATGTGAAGAGCCATGCCCAGGTTCATGTGTGCCACAAGACAGGGTGAGCATCTATGCATGAAACCAAGAGGAAAACACACAGAAAACTCCACTCTCAACCCCTCCACTGCTAGTGAGTCAGAAATCTGCAACAAAGCCATGCAGAAGTGCTAAGCCCTATCCTGCATATTTCTACAGAATTTTTTTATGCGCTGATGCTATTAGCTAAAAGAGCAGAAGACACATTAACAGAGTGTTAGAAGGCTCAGGTCTACTTGGGTCTGGGCCAGTAATAGTGATGGTGAATAAGCTGTGTGCTCCAGGAAATCTACTGAGCATCTTCAATTCCTGCTTGTCCTCTTTAGACTATGCCTTACATTTGGATATATTAATAAATCCCTGTTTTAAAAATAGGTGGTTTCCTTCCTGACCGGAACACATTAATGACATTTATTGTCTGTCCTGCATGTTTTACGTTTAATTTCTCTAGTCATGTTCTCATAAAGTAAATGGGTACATATAGGGTGCAGGGTGATCACTTCCAGAGAGAATGTGCTTGTGTTTCTGGGAACACAATTGTTCATATGTCAATACATTCACTTGTGTTTGAATAATAGTTATTCACATAAATAAAAGACTTCACAAATATCTATACAAGCAAACAATTGCATGAAAGCATGTGAAAAGGATGCAATCATAGTTGATGGAATTGTGAGTCCTTGGGAAAACAATTTTCTATCAATCACCCAACTCCATCCACCCAATACTTGGAGAAGCATGTAGGGATCTGCTCTTGGGTATGCCAGATGCCATGCGGAACAACTCCATTAAGCTGCTCAGTACCACCAGGGTGTTCAAGTCTTGATGCCTCCATGCAAAGCTGGAGCTATGTAGCATCTTACCACCATCGCCAGCCATGGGCCTGATGGGATCTCCTACAGCAAGCTCCTGACTGTCCCATTAGGAAGTTCTGTGCTTTCTCTTGTCTGGAAGACTTGTTCAGCTGGAGCATGTATAAAAGCATTATTTTAATTTCCCATATGCTGATCTCAGTCAGAAGTGATTATTAAACTACTCATCTTGATTCTTCAGTGCTGTGGCTACTGCGAGCTCTTTTACCCCTAAATAAAGTGTGCACGGCATGCTCCTGTTCTTAGCCAGTTGTTAACTGTTGGTTTACTTCTGAGAGGGCAAGATAGTTGAGGAGAATGAGCAGAATGATAGCACTGACATCTGTAGTGAGATGTCACTTCAATTTTAATTAACTTGCAGAGTAACACAAGCTTGCCCCAACACAGAGAGCTTGTAGGCAATTCAAGTTCACCCGAAGTCCAAACTGTGCCTAAGCTGTTCCTTAAACTCGTGTATGTGTCTTTGACATGTTTTAAAGCAAAATTATCATTCCTGAATAAAGTTTCCCACTAATTTAAGAGCTGGGAATAGTCAGGCTCTACCCTTGGTAGAGCAGTTCAGATCTGTGCCATTCCAGCCTCAGATTTCTCATTAAAAATCTCACATGTACCAAAAAATATAAGTATCCACAGTGGATATTGTTTATTTGTTTGTAGCATTTTAGGAGCAAATGGGAATTTTGATGGATTCAGTACAATTGAATTAAAAAAAACAGAGGAAACCTCACAGCCTTTTAGACTGATAGCTAATCCCTGTGAAAAGGGCTACGAAATTAAATGATAGTTTCAGGACCAGCTCTATTTGCTTACTTAACCCAAAAGCCTTGTTAATGCCTACTAAAATAAAATCCAGTGAACAACAGGCTCTCGTGTTTATGGGCTGTCAAGTTAATTTCCATATAGCTCCGCTGTCTTCCTTGTCGTTGTTGGCCAAGGGTTAATTCACCGCAGGGAAAAGTGCGACAAAATACATCACTTTAATCCCTTTCCTCTGTAAAGATGAAGCAGTAGAAAAGGAAAAGTAACGACTGGCAAAATGTTAAGATCCAGAATTTTTTTATGTAAACTTGTCAGCCATTCCTGACGTCTGCAGTAATAAACACTTGACAATAAACAGTGAGAACTTTTCTTAAACCTCTATAATGTAACAACTTTGAGAGGAAAAAAAAATAATTGTTCAAAGGCTTTTTCTGAAAGCATTTGCATTTCCAGGCTTTGTTGTGTTACCTACGTAAATGAAGCAGTTGCTCCTTCACAACTTAACCCTCTACAGGACACTCATTAGCACCGAAGCAGAGTCTCATGGCTGAGCTTGGGAGAAGTTGTTGGAAACTGTGATATCCTGACTGGTAAAATCCTGACTTTTTGGAAGCTTTGCGCCAAAATCACCCCGGACTTTTTGAGTCTGCATTTCATCCTCCATTTTTTTCTTTCAGCCCTGTAGTCTTTTTCTCCAGCATTCCTGTACTTTGTGCTGAACTGAGGGTCTCCATAAACCAGTATTTCCAAAGCTCCTGGCATTCTTTATCCCCTTCATAATCCCAGGGTTTCATGTCCCAGCTGTCCTCCCCGTACTGAATCTCATCATATTCCATATAGCCTCAGCCCCTGAGCAGTTCCTGTTTTCTCAGCCCATGTCATACCAAATAAAAGGCAAAGGACTTCTACACCAACATTTGCTTTTTCTATTATTATTCAAGACAGGCTGCTAATGCTTGGGCAGCTTTTACACCAAATAAACTGAATGAATGAATGAAACATTCAGAGGCCCAGATGTTTTCAGAATAAGATGGGACCTTCAGTTCACACAATTGTTCTGCCTTTTTTTTTTTTGTTTTCCTGCATAGTTCTTTCCTGTGGAGTGTAGGATATATTAACTTGCAGCCGCAGAGTACTTGAAACGCATCTACTGGATCAGACTAGTACATCAGTGAAAGATGGCTAACAGTCTTCCTTTTCCTGTGCAGCTGTTGTTTGCAGAAAGGGATAATTTTTAAGTTGATTTATTTACCTTAGACTTTTTTCCTTTTTCTCTTAATCAGTGAACATCAGCATGCTAATTGTTACCAGTAGCTTTGAAACAATGAATAAACTTCATTGATACAATTAGGATTTTAATAGAAAAACATCCTTGACTTGCAGGTGGAAAGCTAAGGACTTCTGTCCTCAAGAATGTTGATATCACTGAGTTTCTAGTTAAAAAAAAAAAAAAAAAAAAAGGAACAAAAGTCCATATATTCAGTTATGAAAAAAACCCGGCAGGTCCACAACTTGGCCTTTTAGTATAAGGAACAAAATTTATCTATGTTTTTCATGGTTTTAGTAAATCCCTACCTGCTGTAAATTATTGCTCACACTCTCTTTAGACTTCTCACCGTGCTAGAATTGACTAGTCTGCACTGGCAAAGTCCTTTGGTTGCAGAAGGTGGGCTCAGGAATCCCCCAAGCCACTCGGTGAGGGCACAGAAACCATCAGGATAGGTACCACTGCTGCCCTGGTCCTGAGAACCAGATGCTGCAAGAACACTATGGTCATTTCACACCAGATAAAACTTCTTTCTGCCTTCACAGGTTAGGAAAACTTAACATTGTTACTGTATAGAAGGCATCTCTCTGAAGCACCGCCTCCGTCAGCAGTACAAAGTGCATGGCACTCTGAGAGTAGGTTGGGCACAGACTTACATCCCGACTATACTGACCCTATTTTTCCATTTGCTGACGCTTCCTACGAAGCTCCTCTTTCCTTTTTTTTTTTTTTTTTTTTTTTTTCTTTCTGTCTTACTGTCGGAGGCTGCCTCTCTGTGGCAAGAGCTGGTATGCAAGGAGGTTCTGCAAAATCCCCCTGCCTGCAGACTCTGAAACATTCAAGGGCGTTAGTACACTCCTGGGACAGGTTTCATGAATTTGCAACAAAACACTGGAAAGCACATGAGAAACTTCTCACCGTGGAACTGAGTGCTTGCACATCGCCTGGTTATTAACCGAGGAGGACCGCCTTTTGCACAAAGACACAGTATGCATGGCCTTCACAAGCATGAAAAGGGATGAGACACACATGGCATTGAAAGCAAACAGAAGAGAGTGAGCTGAAAGTTGGAGTTCAGGCTCTGGGTGACTTTGGGTGAGAGCAGAGGAATGGCTCCATGTCTATCTGAAGGATGGAGAGGGAAGCAGGAGCACTGCACAGCCACCAGCCATGCCTGTCCCAGAAATTAAGCTGCAGACTCCCCTGTGGGGCAAGCGTTGCTCTGCACATTCTGACCTGAAGAATAGAAAGGCAAAGCCCAGACCTGGGCATCTACCCTCTCATTTCGGGAGGTGAGGTGTCTTAGCAGTACAACCCAAACCCAATCAACCATACACAGATTGGGGAGCAAAGTCTGGGAGATGAACTTTCATTCTGGCAATTAAGTCCCACAAAGCTTTGCTTTGAGCATTTCGGTCTTCTTTTGGCTGTAGCCCTGAACATCTCTGCGGCTTTAAAACTGGTATGTTTTTTGGCAGCCTGAGATCACAAAAAATGTTGATGCTCTGGGGAGGTATGGGGCCTCCTTTCTCCAGCTGCTGCAGGATATTTTACCAACAGAAGATTTCAGAACACCAAGACCAGTGAAAGGTCAACATTTTGTTATTGCAATAGAAACCCTGACTCTCAGACCAAAGCATTTTTGGCTTTCAGTGTTCATCTGCCTTACAGGGATGAGTTCGGCTGTAAACAGATATGAATCAACTTTCCACTGAAGCGTCATGTATGGAAAAGTGTCCAGACATCAAGATTGAAGGGCTTCTCAGGAAACTCATCCATTCTGACATCTCACTTTGTTAGTGCCACACTTGCCTGCTGGCCTCAGAGGCTTCTGGGGAGATCAGGCTGCCATGACCCACTGTCCTGGTTTCATCTGGGATAGAGTTAATTTTCTTCCTAGTAGCTGGTATCGTGCTGGATTTTGGATTTGGGATGAGAATAATGTTGATAACACACTGATATTTTAGTTGTTGCTGAGAGTGCTTACTGTTCAGTAAAGTCAAGGACTTTTCAGCTTCTCATGCTGCCCTGCCAGTAAGGAGGCTGGGGGGGCATAAGAAGCTGGGAGGGGGTACAGGCAGAACAGCTGATGCAATCTGGTCAAAGGGATATTCCATACCATATGACATCATGCTCAGTATATAAACTAGGGGAAAAGCTGGCAGAGGGAGCCATGGCTCTGGAACAGGCTGGGCATTGGTCAGCTGGTGGTGAGCAATAGTTTTTCATTTGCAGCACTTGTTTTTCTTGGGTTTTATTTGTCTCTCTTTTTATTATTTTCCTTTTCATCACAATTAAAAAACATTGTTATTATATTTTATTTTATTTCAATCATTAAACTGTTCTTATCTCAACCCATGAGTTTCCTTTTACCCTTCATATTCTCTTCCCTATCCCACTGCTGGGGGGAGTGTGAGCTGCTGGGTAGTGCTTAGTTGCTGGTGGGGTTAAACCACAACAGCCACGGCTCCTGGGCGGGCGATGATCTCTGTCTCTAGCACAATAATTTCAATTATCAAATTACAGAGACTTATAATATCAGGGGAGTGGGAGAGAAGGCCCAGTCGAACAAAATGTATCACTGTTTCTCCTTTTTAATGCTCTTGCTTGATCATTATCGGCAGGATACAGCAAACTGAAGTGTTAGCTTCTCCCACAGGCCAGTTTTTATAATTTCAAAAGGACAAAATAAATGGGAAAAGCAATTAATTCTCTGTTAATAATGAATGGCCACTGCTCCATGGCCTATGAAAGGCAGGACTGTTTGCAGCACAGTGGGCACAAGGACTTGGCAGGAGCCCCCAGGACCCTTTATCTGTTTTCCTCACCCGGAAGAAGGAAAGCTGCTGTTTTTCCCTTTCCTGCTTCTTTGCTTGAAGAAATCTGCTACTTCCCCTGAGATTCACATCCTGACCTATGTAAATCTTTGAACTGGACTCTGTAGCATTTCACTTAGGGAGGCTCCTTGCTGAGAAACAAGCCTTCAGGAGCATGGGATAGCATTATTTATTCATCTGGCATTAGTAACCTATGAGGCAGCATTCATCAAAGAATTGCTTAGGTTTATCCACACTACAGTAACACAGTGTTACTTACAATATAGGGTGATTTTCCTTAATTAAATCTCTTGATATTGCTTAAAACAGTGGCCTGAATATGCTAATGCTGTCTGTCTGATTTCACTTGTTTCTTAAAACAAAATTTGGACAGAACTGATTATTGCTTTAGGTATACTTCTTAATGTATGTCATATACAAAAAGAAGTGATGTATGTAAGTGTCTGCATTCTGTGCAGGCCAGAAGTAATTCCATGATCATAGGCAGTTTAATAATGTTTAAATTATTCACTGCTAGGATGTAAAAAATTCAGGAGAGGAAACAGATTCAAAATATGCACACACACATATATGCACACACACATTAATTTAGTTCACCTACAAATGGTTCAGTTTTTTTTTTTTCTTTAAAGCAGGGCACAAATGAGAAATATCTAAGAAAAAAATGCAGTTCTTTTACAAAGAAGCAGCTTTGCTGTCAGCCTGTGACCATGAAGCATCTCTACTTCAGATCTCATGCAGGTCCCACCATCAACAGAAAGAAAAAGAAGGGGATTCTTGAGAAAGGGCAGCAAGGATATCTGCTTATGTCTGAAAGCCCCATGAAAGGAAGGTGCAAGCAAAGGAAGGGTGAGCTTCAATTAGTAAGCAATTCAGAAAAGTACAGCCCTGTGAAGAGAAAAACCTAATTGCTCTTTACTGTTAATGAGGAGTCTGCACAGAGGTACAGCAGCTCCTGGAAACCACACAGGGATTTTGGGAAACATCTAATGCTGGGTGACCTCCCTGGGCTTCAGAGTGGTCAGTGGTCAGTGTCTTCTTCATCCTAGACCTACGTCCTTGCACTGAGGCTGCAGATGACCAAGTGCCATCTGCCCTCCCCTTCCTTCTCCCACTCCTGCTCACCTTCTCCTCCAGTGACAGAGCAACTGAAGCCTAGAGAACTCGGATATATGACCCCAGCCTAACATAGGCCTCACCAAGGTGGCATGATAATTCAGAGTGGACTTTGCTTTGGGGAGATAACTACTTGTCAATCACCCTGTGCTAGCTCTGAAGTGAAGGCATGATGTGAGTGCTACTGGAGGGACATGTTTCCTCAGTGGATTATAAATAATTGAATTCTGATGTCCAGGCAAGTCCTTTAGTTTCCTCTGTTTAGTCCCTCTTGGAGTTTTGTTGTTGCTGTCAGGCTCTCTGATTCCTATTCCTGTCAGTAAGCAGTGGAGAAATTTGCTCTTTCAAAGCTTTTGCTTTGACTCTGTAATGGCTTTTGCAAAGCTTTTGCTTTGGCATTGTATTGGTTGTTGCCAATAGCATCTTATTTGTTATTGTTGTAACAATTGTACCTGGTCACCTTGAGGAGGGACTAGATATGTGGGCCATGCTCATCTTGCCAGACATTAGACATTGACTGTAGTGCTAGCTGCCTGCATCCCAGCTTGGTGCCTAGGTGCCCATCCTACCAGAGATTTCGTCAGCTGAGATCTTGTAATCCATCTGACCAAATCTAGTCAACTACTCCAGGCAAGAGTAATTGCTCTTGTATTTCATTAACTCTGCTGACTCTAAAGGGTGCTTAGTTGCCAAGCTGGAATGTAGATGTGCATCAGAGGCACCTAAAGTCAAGTAGGAACCATTTCTCTCCTATTACTCTGCTGTATATAACAGTCATCTGATTGCTGACCCAAACATTTTAAAATCAGAGCTTGTAGTCTGCTGTATTTACTGAAGTTTGTTTAAATGTTTGAGAATTGTTTGTCTGGTTAAAAATGCTGAAGGGCAGTGCAAAACTCACCAAGCAACTTAAGCTTTCAATGTAAGAGCAGCAGTCCCTCACACCAGTTCCCCAGTTTCAGCCGTTCTGCAGTGCTGCTCGGTTCCACTGGACTCTGTTGAGTCATTCTAGATCTCCAAAATATGCTACAGCATGTGGGAAAGTTGTGAGACTCCTAGGGTTTGTGTTAATCTCCTGGCTGCAGAGTGGCAGCTGAAAAGCTCCAGAAGAATGGCAGTGAAACTCACTGCCAATAATTCTTTATTAATTCAGAGAAACTCAGGGCTCTGGTTACATACGCTTATTCAGAAACAATCACTTCACTCCAGGGTACTGGGAAAAGGGAGCACCCTCTGTGTGGGGCTGCAGTATTGCAGTAATTCTCCTGTATTAGCTGCTGACATTGTTTGAAAGACAAAAGACGTCGTTTTGAATGTGCTGGCCTTTTTACTAAGAATGAGCAGTGATCTGCTACCATATCCTCTTTCTGTTATCTACCCCATACCCTGCAGAGAACAAGGGCACGAGACTATAGCTTTCACAGTCTAGTCATTGTTTCCTTTTCATGGGAAACAAGACCTGTCCATCGGCCAAATGGCATTTGAACATCTCATATGACCTAATCAGGCTTCCGTGCATCTCATGGCTGTGACACAACCTTCAGGTGCAGAGAAAAGAGAACAATCCCCTATCTTGAGGAACACATCCAGGGGAGTGAATTGCCATCCTGGCTACACCAGCTTGTGTATCTGCACAGAGATGCATGATGCTGGGAATGAAAATTGTGTCTCAGTGAAAAACGGGGGAGAGAGCTGGTGGGTCTGTAAGGATCTCAAATGGACTGAACAGATTTTGCTTGCAAGTTGAACATGATTCCCAGGAAGCTGTGGCACTCACTGTGTCAGACCAGGCTCTTAGTGCCTGGTAGTAATAGCAGACAAGTCAAATACACCCTGCCACTTTGCAGAGGTAGGAATTTGGTGCTGGATAGTGTGAACGGTGGTTATATTACCACAGTCATCTCAATGGCTTGTTCCAGTTACTGCTCATGTTTTGACTGATATCTCCACTGAATATTTCTGATTAAAAGAAATTCTATTCATCTCTTCATCTAACTACTGTTGCTGGAAAGAAAAATGTTTATACACACTTCTTTCCAGCTCATAAAGTGATGGGTTAGTCCAGCCAACAGTGGCAGTAAGACTCCTTAGTACTACCTGTCTCTATTTTAAGGAAAAACAATGCTGGTATATGAGGCTTTGATACTGGTGTAGATTTTTCATCATGAATTAATTCCTGTTTATGACCAAAGGTGCTAGTAATGACTGAGGAACACTCACAATTTGTTCCAGCTCAAGGATCCTATTCTTTATAAGAGGGATGATGACTGGTGCTGGCCTGGTCTGAGTACAGGACTCTTCCCTCCCAAGAGCGGTCACCTGGTAGGGAGGAAACTGTAATTCAAGATATAAAGGTAAACCACAAACAGGGGAAAAGGCAATGCAGGTTCATTGAAAGGCAGGTAGTGCCACAATAACCCAGTAACTTCCTTTGACAAGACAGCTGATTTTCCCAACAGAATTGCTCTGGTTTGATTTCAGTGAAGCATCTGACATGGTGCCATCAAAGAAATACCAATTAAGAGAGGAGCTATACCAGAACTGTGAGCTGCCTAAGAAGCTTGCTAAAGGGGAGATGAAACACAGGCTGCTGAGAGGGGGGAAGAACAAAACCACAAGGCTAGCCACTAGAAGGGTTCATCAGCGATTAGTCTTTAACTAGTGGCTGCACATTGCAGCAATGTGAGAAGGCCACTTCCAGTGCCATCGAGAGCACAGCACTGACCTTTGATAAGATGGGAGGTAGTGGTTTGGGTCTGACCAGCAATGGATCCACCAAGGCACCTGCTCTTCCACCAGTTCCTGCACCACCCATGCTTGGAAGAGTGTACAGGGAACATAATGCACACTGTCAGACCATTGCAGACATTTCATATGCTGATTCATATACTTCTTCTACTTTGGATACCACAAAATCTTCCAGCTTCACTGACATGGGGGGACACCAGCGAGCCAAGAGCTGATGGTACTGATGGTTGAGGAGGTCTACCAGCCACTGTCTTGCTCAGCAGGTGTGTCTAGTGTCTGCTGTCATCTTTTTTGAAGGTTGAGAGAGCTCAGATGACACATCTGGCATTACATGGTCCATTATAAATGCAGAGAACTCACCTATAAAGAAAGTCCAAGAGATTTCCATGTGTGTATGCTATATACAATGTGCAGAAATGTAGATTTTTACATTGATAAATTATAATTCCCCTCAGATATGTCACAGCAGAAAGGATAAGAAAGAATAAGGGGAGAAACACATTGGGTTTGCTTATATTCTTGTAATAATCCATATACTTGTTCAGGAATTGCAAGTGACTGCTCACTAGGGTTTTAATTATAATAGCCTTGTGGTTTAACATTTTCTAATCTTAAACTTTGCTTTCTGATCTTCTTTCAGCCACAAGTTAAGCTTAGGTGTTTAGTCTGGAGAAGAGAAGGCTGAGGGGAGACCTCATCGCCCTCTACAGTTATCTGAAAGGAGGTTGCAGAGAGCTGGGGATGAGCCTCTTTAACCAAGTAACAAGCAATAGGACAAGAGGGAATGGCCTCAAGTTGTACCAGGGAAGGTTTATACTAGATGTCAGGAAGCATTTCTTTACAGAACGGGTTGTTAGGTGTTGGAATGGGCTGCCCAGGGAGGTGGTGGAGTCCCCATCCCTGGAGGTGTTTAAGAGTCGGGTTGACATAGCGCTGAGGGATATGGTGTAGTTGGGAATTGTCAGTGTTATGTGGGACTGGATGATCTTCAAGATCTTTTGCAACATAGATGATCCTGCGATTCTGTGAAAAAGTATGGGAGGATATAGCAATACCTTCTCTACCTCACTCTAGCCAGAAACATCAGGAATCCACAAAAAAAAAGCTGTAAGGCAGAGAATTCTTATGTCCTAATAACCCAGTGAAACTGCAGCCTCTAAAGGAAGGCCTGGAGCAACTGAATACTTTCATGTAGTGTCAGATGCTGTCAGGCAACTACGGGCACAGCCTTATATTGCCAAGGTCATTGGCACCTCTGCAGTACCTCCTTTCTCCCAAGCAGTGAACCTGCAGCAGCCGGGCAGCCTGTGCCTCTTGGCGCTCCAAGAGAGGGAGGCATTCAGTGGACAGATCTGCAAAACACCATCTTATTTTTGTCATTTTCATGTTCTGCTAACGTATTCTGCCTGCAACACAGTTGTCTGTCTGAAAGCACAGCCATTCCCATGGTACTAAAAAATGTCCTAAAAGTACTTACATGTCCTAAAAGCTATTGTGAGCCAAAGGTTTTTACAAACACCTTTTATTTTAAGATGAGGCAATGAGTGATTTTTTTTTTTTCTCAAAATAGTAATCTCCAATTAATAAAATTGTTGATTGCTGGGTAGCTAACATAAACAAAAGCTAAGACAAATCTAAGACTTTTTTTTTTTTTAGAACAAATTGTGCCTTTTGGTAAAATAATAGAGGAGGAAGCAGAAGTCCTATTTACCTCAGTGCAGAGGGCCCAGCATCTTCCACTCACCAGCAACACTAGCAGTAGTTCATACTTCTCTAGGTAAGTGCTCCCCTTTCCAGTGCCACCCTCTCTGTTTCATATTCCCCCTTTCCCCCTGGGACACCCCATTCCTGCCCAGCAGCTGGACACAATGCAGCCCCAAAAGGCAGCAGCCTGTGCTGTGCTGTACTGGGGTCTGCAATCTGCATGCATTTATTTGTTTACTGGCTGCCCAGTACCTACTTACTGCCCAGCAGGTAGACCAAACCATACCAAGAACAGCTGACTTCACTGAATGACTTGTCTCTCTATGGAGATACTCATTTGGGTCTCTTTCCTCCACGCAATGACTGATTTTCATGGAACATACAGGAATTTCATATCTTTGAGTTTTCTAGCCTTCTATTAAAGCTGGCCAGCAGGTTCAGAAGTTATTACTGGGAGACAGACAGTCTGATCACACATGCTTTTTTTCTCAGGAAACCAGCCTCAAAATAAATGAAGTCTGGAAATCTGAAGTTACCCACCTTCTTCCAGATTGCTTTCAAAATCCTGTTGGACGTGTTGTTTCCGGATACTTAAACCGAGGTGGGAGTGATAAATGCCTCTTTTTATCTAATATGGATATTCATATGTTTAGGCAACAATATCCCTTCTATCACTGAACCTTTTCAGCTCTCTATTTATGTTTGCTCCTGTTCTTGGATGGCAACTTGTCTATATAATTTATTTCTTCATCACTTCCAAAGTGGATCACTGAAATCTGCTTTAGCTGAAGTTGAGTATAAAAGGCATCCCTTTGAGGTCCTGTCTTAGGAGGTCTCTACCCTTAGGACAGAACAGCTTATCTTTTGGAGGTTGTATCAAATAACATATACCACCATACATACAAATGAAACACATCACCAGTAGCCAACATCACTATGCAGCTGAACCCAGTTTTGAAATATGGAAGCTTTCTAGATCCAAACTTGTCATCTTTTTTAATTGTTGATTAATAGACCCAGAACGGACACTAATATAAACCCTTTCTGCTGCCTGAAACAAGCACTTTGATTAAAAAATAAAACTATACGTACATTTAGCTAACCTGTTCACCAGCTAGTGTGTCAAATGACACTGTTTTATTCCATCTCTAGAACAATTCAGCATTGTCTTACATTCAGTATTCATGAATGTAGAAAATGTGTATGTGCATATACATGTTACATGTATCACTCTTCTTGACCTAGGTGGCCATCAGTGTTCATCAACTACCTGGAACTCCTCATAATATTTCCCATTTGACCTTGTAGTCCTGTTTTTCTAAGAACCCTGCACTCAGACCTCTCTTTACTTGCTGTATTCTGGGTTTTCTGCAGCCCTTCAGACTGTTTCTACCCGACCTAAGGTGGCCACCCACACTCAGAACCATCTATATCATTGGTAAGGCGTGGGCAGCCCTTGTGCTGCCTTGATGCTGCCCTAGCAAAGCCTTGGCTGAAGCAGTATCCAGCTGTGCCATGGCTCCTGGAGAAAGGGGTAGGCAAGGAGACAGCTCAGGGGAGAGCAGGAAACATGGCAAATAGGTCCCACAAACCCTGCTGGCCAGGAAAAACTGAGGTCCATCTACCAATAGGCAAATGTTACAACAAATGCCTCTGTTTTTTCCAAGGCAGGACAAAAAGAAGCCACCTAAATTTTCAAGAAACAGACTGAACCTAGACTTGAAAGCAAATTCCCCAAGTGAAAATGAGTAACCACGGGGGAAATGCTGGCCAGAGAGAATATAAAATTCCTACCTTTGAAATGGGGATGTTCTGGATGTTTTTAGGGACAGGATGGACCCACATCATTAAGGCTAGCCTAGGTATAATTGACCCCCCTAGGTATTTCAGAGGGTTGGATAAACAAAAGGATCTTTGCTCAGCTCCATCCCTGTATTTTTCTATCCTAAGGAAGAAACAAATACAGAAAGCTGGACTTACCATTGTTTCTGTATGAGTATGGGGCAGTGAGTGTGGTCAGGCAGTTCTGAAGATTTCTAAAGACTGAAAAAAAAAAAAAAAAAAGTAATGCAGAGAGCAAAAAAGAACCTGAGAAACGGTGATAAAATCTTTGAAGTTTGGAATGGGGAAACGTCTGAGGAATTAAGAGCAAATGGAAATAAATTGTCTGCGGTAACCCTGCCCTTCTGACACTAGATGGCTCTGCAACCCCGAGGAAAGTTTGTCTTGCTGGACAACCTTTTTCTTGGGAAAATAAAAGCAGCAAACGGACACAAAGGTGATGAGAATGCTTCCAGTCTGTCTTTATTAAAGAGGAGCAACACTGCAACTGCAGATTCTTTCTTCTAGATTACCGAGTTTAATTACACTAATGTAGTTTGATTGCATGTGCTTTGTCCTTCATAATAGATGTTAAAATATTTTAAAGGTTATTGCATGCATTGCATAAAAGTATTCATTGCATTGCTACGTATGCAATATAAACTTAAACTAGTTAAAATACAAGAGAAAATTAGTTTCAAATTCTGACTTCATAATTGGAACATTAAGTATTGTCAACTTTCGGTTTTTTCTTTTTTTTTTTTTTTTTTTCACGTGATCTACTTCTCCTGCTTAGTTTTAACAGAGTTGAAGTGCACTGATGACTTAGATCTTACAGCACAGCCCGTACAGCACTGACAGAATGAAGCATTTTCATAAGAATCACTAATGTAGTATCAGGTATGTTCACTTTTACATAAGGAGCAATCAGTGAGCTGATGTGGTACAAGAACACCAGGAGAACTGAACACAGTTTGGGTTTGAGGAACTTTAATAATCTGGCTATGATACAAAATTTTAAAACAACTAACAGTGCAACTCCATAATTAAACATGTTCATTGCTGAAAATGTACATGCTTTTTAATTTTTTTTTTTTAAAGTGTTTTTACTTATATCAAAGATGTAGGATATCCACTGAAATCAGAGTTATCTACTGTAAAACATCAGTGCTCAGAAAAACATTATCATGAAGGTAATTTAATTTTGGAAGAATTCAGAATCACTTGGCACAGAGACCACCCTTCTTATCTCTAGTGTGTTATATAAAGCCACTAAAAACTTCCTCAGATTTTTGCCACTTTCCAGTTATCTTTCTGTATTTTTATTGGTGTCTTGGTAGGGCACTACACCTTTATCAATCTATCCAAACCACTGCTGCAAGAGAAGGTCACCTTCCTTTATCATCTCACTCTGGAAGCTGTCACTGGCTTCCTGTCTTTTGGTGCATCATATCAAATCTCTATTTTCTCATTTTCAGGGGCTTAGCTACTATTACCTGTAATATCCAAGTTCTGTATTTTATGAAGAGAAATTACACAGGCTTGCGTAAATGGCTTATTTTTTAGAAGCTCATTAAAGCTCCTCATGCAAATATTTGACAATAACATGAATTACATGCTTGAGTGATATCTGAATTTGTTATTTACATTGTGATTTACAAATGAAAGTTTTCTCATTGCACTCTTTAGACATCTGGTTAAGAGAAAAACTTCCTTCAGAATATGAAGTTTAAAATCTCTATGATTATCATATCCAGGTAGAGTTTCTCTTAGTTTTGTGCCATTACCTGTTGCATTCTGCAATAATCTGTTAGAGATGACTTAAGTAAAAAGAGTTTTGATGCTGTGTGCCAGAGTGAAGAAATGTGTAATAAAAGTCCAGGAGCAATCTGAGTGAAGAAGGGGTTTCTGAGACAGTAGGACGCACTGGAGGCTGCACAAAGCCAGGCAGGAGATCAGTGTGTGTAATGGTATGAGACTGTCACAACTCCTCTGGAGTTTCCTTCTTGTATATGAGTATGTATATTTGAGTATACATACTCAAATCTATTTATGAGTGTTCAGCATTGTACATATGGATTTAAGCACAGCAGAGATTTAACTTCATTTGGTCCCTTCTCTTTGTGTCAGATGATTCCACTTTTGTAGCTACTTGCCCACATTTGCCACCTTCTATCCACCTTCCATCTTCTCTTTTTGCATTACCAGCAGTGAAATCCCCGCTGAAAGCACCAGACTCTATGTGCATATAGGGCGTGCTCTGCTGCAAGATGAGATTTGAACTAACAACCTTCACTTTGTTGTTACTCAGAGACTACATCAGTTAGTCAATAGCCACTGTTTTCCTCCTAAAATCCCAATTAGAGTCTCATATACAGCACTAAGTACTTCTTCCTGGGCCAGCCAAGATTTCTGTATTTCAAGAAATAATATTTAGTTTTGTATTTCTTGGAGTGTTTTAGTTAGTTTCTTGAGCCCTCCCGTGAAACTGCAGTTTTGTCATTACAGCAATCAAGCCCCAGTCTCAATGCTGTGGAATAAAAATGTAAAGCAGCTGATGAAGAGTTGTTGGTCCCATTAATTAGTCTCAACTTTATTATTTTGTGTGCATACCAGAGCACAGAAGCAGGATAGGATCCCACAGCACTCAGCAAGCACTATGCAAAATGGGAAGTGAGACACAATCCCTACAACTAAAAGCTTTACACCAGCCTGTTTTCACATCAGCATCATCAGATTGAAGCTAGTACTTTTCTTCCATGTGCTGAACATGACCTAACTGATAAAATGAAGAAAAGACACTGCTTTACTAGCTTGGACTCAGATGGTTCAGTACCCTGGAATACCATAGGAATTAATGTGCACAAAAAATAATCCCGATCTGTAGCAGCCACAGAGGTTTAGTATGAACTCTGATTGCTTATACAAGGGAGAAGAAGCAGAGGACCATTTTTCTGTGTGTAAAGCAGAGATAATGGAAGCCATGTATAGGTATGTGATCACACTTTAGGAGGGACATTGCAGTTCAGGAGAAAGTGCAGAAGAGGACTGCAGTGAAAGAGAGAGAATGGAAAAATGAAAGGTGTTTTGATTATGGTGAATTTACCTTCACAGTGAGAAATATCTAGGGGTCCAGACACATAGCAAGAACTGGCAGCTGGAAGTTAGTCATATATATCTGATCACAATATTTGATCAGGGGCAAATATCAGTGACAGCAGACTGCTGGGAAGTGATGTGTTCTCCACCTTTTGCTGACTTCACATAAGCACTGGACCCCTTCCGAGAACTGCTGAGGCAGGAGCACCCTCAGGAGAAGAAATGGCCACACAGCAAGAGTGGAGGTGAATGTTCTGCATGACACATCCCTGCTCAACTGGGTTGTGTTGAGGGATGCCGTGAGAGGGAGTGCCCCAGCAGCACCCAGAGTCAGATGGCATGCCACAACCCACCCACATAGGTCTATCACTCCTCATGTTGGCTATACACTGAGCATCAGACTCTACGTTAATATGGCTCAGTGAAACTTGAGGTTCTCATACATGTACCAAATTATTACCATGATCCTCTCCAGCTCACTAGTAGAGCCAGGCTGGTTACAAAGGAGTCATTGAAGGTCCTTGAGTCATCACAGCCATTGCATCCTGCTGAGTAGCCAGGCGTGCTAGCTGGATAGAGGTTAAGGTAATGTTGCCAAATCTGTCAAAGAACCTGAGCTAGTTTGTGTAATGGTTCCTTGGCCATCTCCACCCAGGCTGTGTAGCACACAGTGCTCCTCACTCCATGTGACGGAGAAGCATGCAGTCAAGTGGGGAAGGGAGTAGCAACCAAACCCGCATACTCCTTACTCTTGTTGCCATGCTTGTATCTGAAACATGGCCAAAATATCTTAGTTTAAAATTTTCTTTTGACTAAGTAACAGCTGTTACTTACTGGTTTTTATCCCCTTGGGCTTTTTTTTTAAATAACAAACTCTTCAGCAATTCTGTATTTGAGAGCTGACCCAGCTGCAGCCCCAAGTGAAGGCCAAACGGCTATGACAAACCTAACTCTGTGCTGCAATTTGAGGGGAAAGAAACACAGCAAGGTTGGTCTCAGTTAGGCTGTTCAAATAAAGCCGCTTGAACTTTCACACTTTATACTGTTTGTTATGATGTTTTCAAAATGAACCACAGATGTTTTACTTTGTTGGTTTTCTTCCCCCTGGTTGAGTCACCTATTATCCAAGCCAGATCTGGACAGCTCAAACAGGAGTCACAGCGAAGCCTCCAGAAGGTCAATAGTTTATTTGATTTTTAGATAATCCTCTGAAAATACCTAAAAAGATAATGAAATAAACATAATCTCTACTAATGACGTGGTGTAAAATGTTGGGAATTAATGGATCCTATCCAAACTGCTTATGTTCCCCATCACTTGAATGGAGTCAATGAGGTTGAATTAGAATTAAGTTTTGCCAATAGCTTGCAGCCTTTATTTAAATATTCCACTCTGGTTACAATGTAGGAGTAAAGGAGACCGAAAAGTTTCCGAGACAAACTTTGATCTTTATTATGTATCTTCAGTGCTCTTGAGCAAGTGGGATCCCATCAAGCAAATCAAGCTGGGGACATTACATAAATCAACCATGTGATGGCAAATGACCAGAGATGTGCTCTGAAAAATGCCAAGTGTCACAACAGGGCATGGAGGAACCCTTTACTATTTCTTTTGGGAAAAAATAGCCACATATTCTCTGACAAAACATGTCAACATGTTACTGCAGCATCCTTTGGGGATGATACTGATGTGCAGAAAAAAAGACAGTTCTCTGGCAAGAGTTAACCTGACTTTCATTCAGTTGTCTGATGAGTCCTTCCTAGAAAGGAGAATGGAGATCTGGCTATAGAGTGCTGTTTGAGGGTAGTAGATGTCAGCCTATTTGAAACAAAAGTTCCCATTTAAACACATCCCCAGGTTTTTTACTGCATGCTTCATTTGTTTTTTGTTTTCAGAGTTGTTTAATAATACATCCAGATCCCCAGAATACATATTATAGTTTTAACAGAGCATTGTCCTTGGAAAGTTTTCAAAGTGTTTCTGTATATTTGCAGTATCTGTAGTTAGCACACTCAAAGCCAGAGTGATTCATTTCCTGCCCAGTGGCCATTTGTTGTTTCATACTTTTTTTTTTTTTGCTACGCCTTTACAAATGTAATGGAAAAATCACTACTTGCAGATAATGAAAGTGAAGGAATTAAAAATTAATGCATACAGTAGAGAATGTCAGCCATAGAAACTTGCTTGCAATGCCAGTGCAGAGCAGTGTTTTGTATTAAACAGCTGTGGTCAGTGCCTACACCTTTGCAGCTAGGTAGTCAGTAATTTGGAATCAAGGAGAGACATGGGTTACTTCTATCATGTAAATTCCTGAACAGTGAAAAGAAAAAAAAGTCCATATTACTGCTTAATAGTTCCTATTTCAGTGTATTTTGTTTTGGAGTTAATCTGTGCTAATCATGAATGCTTTGTGTATCTAGTTGCTAGTGATTTCTTGTTTGAAAGTGCAGTCTCTCTGGAGATTGTCAGATGCTACACAAATAGGTGAGGTCTGGGGAATAGAGCATTGCTTGTGACATCTGGGTTTTACCAAGTCCAGAGTCTGTCAAACCCAGGTCCATGATAGTAAAGTACACCTTAATATATGATGGATAACTTCCCTAGATTTGGTCTATTTTTACTGAAGAAAAATAAAAAGAAGCTGTCAAACTCTTCTAGGCAGACAAGTCAAAGCAGCCACTAGTGAAACAGGAGGACACAGGGAGCTTTAACCAAAGCATTCACTTGTTTCTGTGGCTCACATTGTATGTTTGTTTGTTCTAGGAAGTCACCTAGCAATGTCAAGTGCCAGGCATTGTTTCTTAAACAGGTATTGGGAGAAGAGCAACAGAAAGGCAAGAGCTACTACTAATAAAGATAGAGGAGCATTATACACTGAAGTTTCCTATCACTACCCCCAGAAACAGATAAATTGACTGGTTGAGTCGTATGTTTGAGCAATGACTTCTGGGTAAAAGATCTAATCTCTTTCCTATCTGAATTCAGGAAAATTCAGGAAAAAGGAGCAATGCATTTCTTGAGAGAAACCAAGGTTTTATCTGATATCTGTCTCCATCCCTTTGTTTTCTCTTCCTGGGGAACTGTGAGTTTCGTCTAATACTAGCTAGTGTCAAGAACTGTGACTGGTTTCTTGTGGAAAAATAACAGGACTTTGTGGTCCTCTTGAACGAAGAATGAACAAATAGTAGAGGTTCTCACATACCTTAAAATTGGTCCATGATGTATGAATTTAAAGAAGGGCATGTTTAGCAAAAAAGATTCAAACAGAATCTGAAGGCTTCACAAAAATAGCACAGAAAAGTTATTTTGCCTGGGATGCTTTTTTTAAACATGGGTAAAATCAACAAACTAATGGAGAAATGGGAAGCCCCATTGCAATACTCCCAGTCTGGAAAAGCAAGGACAGCAGTCTGGCTGATATGGACTAGAAATGTGGAGGCACTAGGAAACCCAGCTTGACCTTGCTAGAAGAAATGAGCTCCTACAAGGATGTAAGAAACAAACAGAAATATTTCTCAAAGGAAGCCAGCAGTTTTGCAAGCTATGGTAGACATTATCCACAAGAATAAAGAACCAGATCAATTTTATGGCTATTATGACTGTTTTCCAATCTGTTTCTAACCACGGAAAGGAGACAGGCTGAATCACCCCGCTACAGATACTGCAAAGATCACAGAATGGGCAAGGTTTGCGGGGACCTATGGAGATCACCCAGTCTAACCCCTTTGCTCAGAGTAGGTTGCTCACAGCCATGCTTGTCAGATTTTTAATATCTCCAAGCATGGCAACTCCACAGCTTCTCTGGGCAACCTGGGCCAGTGCTTGGTCACCCTCCCAGTGGAAAAGTGTTTCTTGATGTTCAGAGAGAACTTCCTGTGTTTCAGTTTGTGTTCATTGCCTCTGGTCCTGCCACTGTGCACCACTGAGAAAAGCCGGACTCCCTCTTCTTTACTCCTTCACATCAGGTATGTAAACACATAGCAAATATCTTCCTGAGACTTCTTTTCTCCAGGCTGAATGAAGAGTCTCAGCTCTCTCAGCCTTTCCTCATATGAAAGGTGCTCCTGTTCCTTAATCATCTTCATGGCCCTTTTTCAGACTCACTCTAGTATGTCCCTGTGCTTTCTGTACTGGGGAAACCAGAACGGGACCTAGCACTCCAGATCAGTCTCACCAGTGATAAGTAGAGGGGAAAGATCTCCCTTATAACCTGCTGGAGACAGTCTTCCCAGTGCAGTCAGTGCAGGAGGCTGTTGAACTTGGGTGCGAGGGCACATTCCTAGCTCATATTCAACTTGGTGTCCACCAGGACATCCAGGGTGATCTCTGCAGAACTGTTTTCAATTCTTTTGGTCCCAGGTCTGTACTCGCGTCCGGGGTTTTTCTTCCCCAGGTGCAGGACTCTGCATTTCCCCTTGTTGAACTCCACGGGGCTCCTGCCAGCCCATTTCTCTGGCCTGTCCAGGTCCCACTGATGGCAGCACAATGATCTGGTGTATCAGCCACCCATCCTGATTTTGTACTGCCTGCAAACTTGCTGAGTGTGCACTCTGTCACATCATCTAGGTCATTCCTGAAGATCAGAAATCTGCTAATCTCTGTTCATTGTAATCAGTTGGAAGGTTAACAGAAATGTTCACGGTGTGGCAGAACAGTCCCCTGGAAGACAGACTGAATCATCTGGGTTGTGTACAGACCATCAGCATGTGGCTTGGAGACAGCCAGGAATATGAACAACCCAGGGAAACAGCTGAGGGTGAAGACAAAGGCATGGGGGCTTAGGGCTGGGAGGGAAACAGATGACTCTACCTGAGCTGCTGGAGGACCACCAAAGTCACGTATTCATAGCGGATAAGAAAGCTACCAAGGATTTCCAGGATAAACTGGCAAGGAACCAACTCACAGGCTTTCAGCTGGTCTACAGCTTGTGGACCAAAGTCAGTGGATGGATGCCAGATGACTCTAAATGGCTCTGGAATTTGCCACATTACTTACATTTTTTGTTGTAGTAGTGCCTCAGGAAAGGAAGCAGGTGCTAGCAAGGAAGATGAGGGCAGATCATTATGAGCCTAGTAACTCCAGCTCTGCATCTTGCTGAGTATCAGCAGTTCTGGTATGACTCATGGCAAAGCATGAAGAACCAGAAAACAATCGAATTCATTTTGTAATGGGCAACCATTCAGTTTCAAAAATAAAGAAATGGTAACAAAGCAGAAGAGGATAAAGCATCACAAACACAAATCACTCTCTGTAGTGAACACTGAGCAGAAGGAGAAGCATCTGAGGATATGAAAATCAGCTTTATGGTTAAGTCTGGATGTGTAAAGAACAAATGTAGGCTTTTCTCTACTGAGTACACAATGCATAAGGACAGCAAACACTGTAGTCCTAAGACAAGACATGCAAGATCTTCTGGATCCTGAAGGATTCTGACAAAAATGGGCTGAAAACCAGACATCTTATTACTCAGTGCAGAGGTGAACTCAAAAATCCATTTGGACATCATTACAGCTTCTGACTTTGCAATAAAGGCCACGAGTAGTATAATACAGTAGCAAATCAAAACATGAGGACTATTTTTAAAGAGTGGTTTGTGCAGTGTTTGGCCAATATTCAGCAAAACCAGTTCACCTGCTTTTGGAAACTGTTATAGCACCTGCTCACTGAGAAAGATTCTTGGCAAAGCAAAATCAGAGAATGATCAAGCTGCATTCTGACACCAGTATCTTGGCTGGCTTTGCCAGCTGAACTTCTTGTGGAGCTGAAACAAGGAATGTGATTTTCTTACAGATATTCAATATACAAGAAAGGCAATCAACTCCATCACTGTATTTTCCTCCTAATGTGCAGGACCCCATACGCTGGCCAATCATGTGTATGAGAAGAGTACCTGCTGTACGTGCAGCCATGCATATCCATACTTCTCTTTGCTCCCCTGGAACCCTCAGACTGTGCTGCAGCTGCCATGGAGATTGCATAAAGCCTGGAGAAATCTCTCTAAGTGCACTCTGCTCTCTCTCTGTTGCAGCAGTCTGGACAAGAATTTGAAAAGGACGTTCTTGCTGTATTACTAGCATCGTTACCAGAGCAGACCTGGGCTGTGTTTACTTTGCTTTTTGTTGTGTGTAAAAACAACTGTTTATCACTATCTCAGTTGGAGCCATTTGATGGTTTATTTCTGAGCTATATTTTCTTCCAATTCAATAAGAACTAAAAATAAAAACGTGGATAATCTAATTGAAGATCAGTAGATATCCTGACCACTCTCAGTCTCAGAACATGTATCCCACGTACACTAGATGCACATGCAGAGCATGAGCTTTCCAGCAGTAGTAGCTTTTCACCTAGAACAAGGGTGACATTTGTGAACTATAAAGCCTATCAATGTTATCCTGCTCAGTTGATATAGTGCAGAGACTTTCTTAAAATAAATAACAAATGTTGATCTCTCTCCCTGATTGCATACCATGGCCAAGGGAAAAAAAAAAAAAAAATTTAAACCCTTGAATTTCAAATGTACTGGAGAAAACTTGGAGAAAAGAAAACAGGAAAGCATTTGTAATATTAAAAATAGATTGCTTCCTGGAAGTAAGAACCCTGATGGTCTTGTTGACTTGGGTTTTTTGTGTTAAATGCCATATCATATAGAAGCACAGTTGGTCAGCTCCAGATTTTATTTATTTGCCTGAAATATAAAATTTATGTGATAAATTTTATGCTTTTTTGATTATTTTGTATTTATTTTTATGTAATACATTTCTATGTGAAAGCTACTGTTATAGGACGTAATGTGAAAGATTGACTTCAAAACCCCAGAGAAGTATCTTAAACTTAAAAGTAATAAGTAAGTAGGAACAAGATAAATATTCCCCTGGATAATTACTGTCCAGAAAAATGTGTCATTCTGAAAAGCTGGGTATTTCCAGGGGAATTCCCCACAAGTATTGCTGGAAATGGCAGAGATTTTAAAAAATGTAAAAAACCATTAAATACAGACTACACTCCAATTTAAAATATGCATCAGGGGTATGTATGCAAATACATACCACCACCTCATTTGTCATTATGATTTCAAGCATGGCACCTCAGCTAGCAGAAGCCACTGAGACCACAACAATCTCGTGTTCCACTGTTGCTATCAGTTTCCTAGACAGAAAAAGGCAGGTTTGCATGTGTGGTTTCATGTCAAAGCCCTGAAGCTTGTATGCGAGGAACAGTCCCCTCACTCGGTAACTGCGAGCTGTTGGGAGAGGTTTCTTGAAGGAAAAGGTCACCTTCAGAGATGGGGAGGGCAGGTCTTTCTCTGCAACTGTGAAGTTCACTTGCAGATTCCAGCAGGCAAATCTTACCTCTCAGCATCGGCTGAAGTGGAAAATCCACTTCATCCCAGTAGTAGTTTATTACTATTGCATAGACACAACAAACGAATACAGTGCAAACTTGCTATAAATTGGGGCAATCAGAACATATGAGGACTTGCACACTAGCAGGTAAATGCCCAGTGAGTAACAGTCACCTAAATGCAGAGACCAGGCAGAGAAAAGTCATGCTCCCGATTGCTTTGCATACTCTTTCTTCTGATTTTTGCCTTTGCAAGTACCAAAGATTACAAGTGAAAACAGAGCAGCTAGAGGAATAACCTGGAGGCAGCTTTTGGCTCTAATTCTCATCAACTTCTTCTATTACTCTGAAAAAGTGGAGACAGAAAATACACTGCTAAAATGTATGTCCCTTCAGACATAATCTTGACTACTGGTTATATTTTAAATACACTTTTTTTTTTTTTTTCTGCCAAAAATCAATAAAGATGTTATTCATGCCGTGTTTTTTCTACTTGGGAAGGATTAAAATGAAGGATATTTTTTTCCTAAAAGAGATACAGGTTTCCTTTAAATATAAGGTTTTCTGTAAAATGTTATTAAAACAAATATTTTAGTCTTAAACATTTGTTTGCTTTCAGTTGGTACTCAAGACTTTCTCTCAGGTTTTTCAAGCAAGAAATGAGTTTTCCTGTGGCCACTGGGTAGTTATGGGTTCTCCTGCTCCCAGTAAGATCCCCGTGTAGAAGACCCATGAGGAAGCAGGAAGATATTTCTCATGCAGCTTTTTCTGCAGTACAGAGTTTTTTCACCACTGAAGACAATGGTGGTTCCTAGTACATTCCAGCCTACAAAACCTAAGAGTCTGCAAATGTTGCTGAAGAGGCTGTGGAGTTTGGTATGTGGGAGTCTTTTCACCCAGTCACCAAGATAGACCTAGCTCCAGAATAGGCATGGACATAAGTGTGGGGCTCGGCTGCCACAACAGCGGTGGGCTCATCCTGTCATTTCTAATCTCTGCACTTCATTTTCCCACCTGTAAAAGGGGAGAGGACCTTTTCAAACCTTCACACGAACAGCTTCATGGGCGCCTGCACAAGTACAACTTCTTTCATTTTATCTTCATTTTTTCTGTTACCTCAGCTGTTGTTGGGTGTCATTACAGGTAAAAATTTATATGACAGTGGAAAAAGTACTACAAAGATAAATATTCGGAATAACATTACATATTCTACTTAAACTTTTGCCATAGATATTTCTGTGTTTCAGTGGTAGCTTGAAGCACTTTGTACCTTGCTGCCCTGTTGATCCCTGAAATACAGACTAATTCCCCATGAAATTAACTGTTTATACACACCTAAGTTGTGTCCTCATGCTTTGTCTTGAATAAACATTGGCTAAAGTGGTGTATATGCTAAGGTTGTTTTCCTTCTGAAAGATGATCCCTAAAGTAACTTCAATCAAAGACGTGCAAAGATGAGTGATGATTTTCTTCTTCCAAGGGTCTTCTTTTAACAGATCAGTTTAAGGTGCCGTTCTTCATTTATGCTCAGTTGTTCTATGTATGAATTACTTGTTTCTTCCCATTAATTACCAGGTTTTATTTTTCACATTTTTCCTGTGAAAACATTACACCTCAAGATCAGGACATTGCCAGTCATTTTATTAACAAGGTAAACACAATTTTTTATTTTAAAAACATGCAGCTTAATTCCAGGAGAGATGAGGTGAATGCTCATGACATCTAAATGGTGATGGTAAAATCAGTTTGTCCACAACCAAGTCTATGAACCCTTATTCTTGAAGTGCTTGGACATGGCTCAGTGTTAAAATCTCATCTCTCCAAGAACATCTCATTTCATACCCCTCAGCCCCTGGGACTTGTCCCTTCTACTTAGGACATAAAGCCCTGACCAGCCAGAGAGAGCTCCATCCTGGTCACGCTTTTTCAGTTAATTCGCTACTAGTGGGAAAAGACAGTAAAGGACAAAAAATAAAAAATTTAGGCTTCCAACTACCCAAATTGGCTGAGTGAAAGGTAGTGAGAGGTCTCTGTCGTACACTTTATTATCTCTTCCGAAGCCTCTTGAAGAGATTTTACTAACTATAATGTTCATCTTGGCCAATGCAACAAGACAGCCTTCACTCCACTGTTATTTTTGGCTCCTTTTCACTGCACTCCTCCAGTCTCTTTGGGTAGTAGGACCAGCCAGCAGAAACATATCTGCTACCCTGCCTACTCATCTTTACCTGTCCTCATTTCATCCAGGAGGTGAAGGACATAATTTTTCCAGGCCAGTTGTCTCCTCCTCTGAGCCTGTGGTTGTTGGCTTCTCAGCCTTACCTACCAGGGACAGAGAAGTGAATGTTCAAGCATGATTTCAAACTCCATTATGACCCTGCACATGTGAATTAGGTTATTGCAAAACTTGTCTCCTCTTATGCTCCATTATAAAATCTTGAATCTAAATAAATCAAAATTACTGATAAGAGTAAAAACACAACAGGAACTTGACTTAGAAAAATGGAAGCAAAACCAGATGATCAGATAAATGCAAGCTAGCAGGAGCAGAAAGAGAAGAAATCATCTGTTTTACCGAATGAGGGATGCGGTGTTGGGAAGCACTTTCAACTGCTAGAGTGCCAATGCCGTACACAAAACCTAGAGCTGTTCAAACTGCCCTGCAGGGATGAGGGGGATGAGGGTTGAGTTCATCATTCCCTTTAGGGATGCATTCCTGGGACTTCACTAGCTGATGCAAAAGAAGATCTTACTGTGTTGGAGAAATTCACCAAATGCTTTGAAAAGTGGATGTTGCATATCTTCGGAATCATGAAACAGAAAAAGACTTCCTGCCTCAGTCTGGTGGTACATCCCTTTTATCAGTCAGATGATAAAGAGATCAGAATTGAAAGCAACTGGTAAGAACAGCAGATTTTCTCTCTGGAACAAAAACATGGGTGGCTTCTGTGCAAGGCAACATACAAGTGGGATGTATTTGGTGTGATACATTTTATCACTTCTGTGTGTTAGTATATGATTTATAGATGATAGAATTTCTATCTATCTGTCCCTTTTCAGGTAAGTCTGACTTTTTTTCTCAGAAAATAACAAGAAGTGTGTACATTTTTGCACAAAGTATTCCAAATGGTGTGAATTTGGAAACAACAGTCAGACCTTATCACAGACATTTGATAATATAGAATCCTTCCCACAGTAGTTCAGTGTTACAATAGAAAATATACATATATATGTAGTATGAATTTGTAAAAAATGCATACAGATAATGTAACAATAAATGATATGTAACAATGAAATAATATGTCTTATTTCATTTTGAAGTTGTTCAGAAGCATTTCTGAGATTTTAGAAAAGTTCCATGTCAAAATACACGTGATGCTATGAAACAGTTTCATTTTTACTATAGCAGAAGTGTTCTATGGAAAGATTTCTGCTGAAACATTTTCCCAGTTCAACCTAACACTTTGAGTCATAGAATAATTTTGGATTGGAGGGAGCTTTGGGGGTCATCTGGTCCATCATTCTGCCCAAACCAGGGCTAACTTCAAAGTTATATCAGATTATTCAGGGCCTTGTCTCCATCAGATTTATAAAATCTGCAAGGTTGCTTCTCCAGGCAACCTGCTCCAGTGCTCATGGTGAAGAGCTTTTCTTTATACCCATCTGAAATTCCCTTTGCTCTTACCTGTGACCATTGCCTCTTGTCCTTTCATACTGTACCTCCAAGAAGAACCTAGCTCTAACTTCTCTCTATGCTACAGCTGAAGACAGCAGTTAGGTGTCCGTGAGCCTTTGCTTTCACAGGATAAACAAACCCAGCTCCCTCAGCATCTCCTCACTGATGGCTTGTGTTCAGCTTTTCGTCCAGCAAGCCTCCCTTTTTCCCTAAAACTGGACACAGCCTGTGCTACTGTGTGCGGTTACTGCACCAGGACGCAGAACATCATGGTTCTTTGAAGGTCTTTATTGAATTTTGTGAGGTTCCTGTTAGCCTGTGTTAGCTCATTCCCCCACCATCTCAGGATCTTGCTTGAGATGGCCTGGAATGATCTGGAATGGTATGACAGTCCCCAGTATTTCTGTCCAGCACATCACACTACTTATATATCAAATTATATATCAAATATAAAATATATTTTGATATGATATGATATAATATAGTATAATATAATATAGTATAATATAATATAATATAATATAATATAATATAATATAATATAATATAAACTTATATTTCAAATTCCCTACAACACAACCATACCTGAATGTATGTGCCTGTGACTGTTTTCAGGCATGTCTTCCCAAAGTTAAAGCAGAGAAAAGTGCTTATTGTTAGACCCGAAGGCAGGATTGCTCAAGGTCATGGTGCTGACAGGTGCCCCCCTCTCCCTTATTCTTTTTTGGGGTTCTGGCTTTTAAGTTTTAGGACTGATTTAAGTGCATAATCCTTTTTTCCTTTTTTCTTTTCCTTTTTGTCTTTCATTTATTTTTGTCTTAAACCAGGGAAATGCTGTAATATCTCTTTCAGCACTATTACCTTGATATTATGCTGGTGAAATGACAACACTTCCATTAATCTTCTCTCATCATTTATTATGATGGGAAAAAAGCAGCTTAACTGATATCCACCTTATGGATGAGCAAGGAGGTTATAGAAAGGTGAGGAGTAGTAATAACTGTTGTAGGGGTAGCAATCAGAAGCCAATAAAACACATCTGATTCTGACCTCAATTAACATCGACATGCACTCTCATTTTAGCAGTAATATCAAGTGACTGCTACAGCATAGTTAAAGCCCAGAGCTCTGTTTTCAAGGGATGCTGGTGACAGTTCTGTTTTCAAAACAATTAGAGCCCACAAATCAGGACACCAAGTTGAAACGTGGTCTCCTGAGGATCTCACGATCCTGAGCTTGAGCTCTCAGATTAACACAGTGCTGCAACAGAGAGTCACATTGTTTTTCTCATTCCAGATGATAAACGGGTGTAACCTGCAATTTTAAAAACCTGCCAGGAGTGCAGCGAACATGTACAGCTGGGATGACACAGGCCCTCTTCCAGTTTATAAAGGCAGATAATGTAAGATAGTCACTGAGTAGCAGGCTTAACCTTTGAGGTTACAAAGTTCAAACTAATTTGTTGAGAAAAGCTAAAGGCTTATATTAACAAGCCTTAGGAAGGGTCTGGGCAAGGAGAGAGACCTGGATTAACAGTGATATAGAAACTCCTACAGTCAAGAACAAAATTAACAGTGAGTGACTCAGGCTGCACTGACATTAGCATTTTTGTTCCTTTCTGAAGGAACATTTTGGAAGCAAATCTTCTACTCCCCCCATGGGTGAACCTTGGTCACATTGGGGCACTATCACAGAGTGTGAAAACTGGGGTCCCTTCAGATGACACTGGACAGAAAGGTGAGCTCTAGAAACACAACTGACATGTTCCAGCTACTAATGAGCATTCAAGCTACAAGATCAGTTTAGAAATGATTCGAAGCAAACTCCTCTCCCCACATACAAAGTGGTCATTCAGTCCTTGGCACCAATTGATTGACTCTACAGGGCTGCATTGATGCTAATGCAGACATAGCCTTACAGACAATTTCTGTTGGTTGACACAACCAAGAGTACTTACTTGCATGAAATTGCCCAGGTACAATGTCGAAAAAACAAGATATTCTCTGGGATGATGAAAGATTTACCCACCTTCCACAGATTATATTTGAGCCTGCATCTTTTTTATGCCTAAACAGCATTTGCATGGGAGGGTATCCATACCACTAAATGAGGTGAAAAAGCTTTTGGTTAAAATGTGGAGCCACTACAGATTTAGACCATTCTGAAGCCTTGGCAGAGAATTCATTCTTAGTTTGAAGGAACAGATGATGAGATCAACCTTTGCTTTAGTTTGACTTCTTTGATGATAAAGAAAGCTATCCCCACTCACCTACTGTCACAAAAAGAATTCTTTTGTGTATGTTTTTCCAATTCCAACACCCTATTTAGCACTTTCTCAGTACTGTCACTGATAATGCAGGTTGCTAGTACTAACAACCAATATATAGAGGATCTAAATGTTTGCCAGATAAAAGATGGTCATACCAAGAGACCAGATGGACTGTATCTCAAGGTGCTGAGAGAACTGGCTGTTGTCATTGCAAGGTCCCTCTCTACCGTCTTTGAAAAGTCATTGAAATTGGGAGAGGCCTCTTTCTAATGACTGGAGAAAAGCAAATTCTACACACATCTTCAAAAAAGGCCAAAAGGACAATCTAGGGAACTGCAGACTAGTCAGTCTCACTTTGATCCCTGGGAAAATCTTGAAGCAAGACCTCTTTGAAGATATTTCTGGTCATATATGTAGTCCACAAACTTTCGACGAGCAGAGGAAGCAAGCTGCCGATTCAATGTGAATGATAGAGCAAACTTCAGCTTTATTCTGTTTGCTTACATCCTTATATTCACTAAGTATCACATATACATAGAACGCCTATACATATTTATGTTCTATCTCTGCCTGTCTTCGCTTCTTATTGTAATTAGGTCTCCTCCATTTTATGCCTGCGCAATGAGCTATCAATGTCCTGGGCAGGGGGCGTAAAGGGCTGGTCGGTGATCGTGAAGAGGAAGTTTCTCCTCTTCCTCACTGCTGACCTTTTCACCCCGAAGTCCTGTGCAGCCTCCACTGCACCCTGGGTCCGGGCCAAACCGCTGAGCCGGTTTGGGTAGGTTCTTGGAGTAATCTTTTGCTGACATATGCATTCTCGCAGGTAGGGGGGCAGCTTCAGTTCCAGGCAGGAGATAGTAGCTAAGCAACTCAAGCAACATCTATCTTGTGCAGACATAACATGCTTTTCATCTCTAAACAGTTTTTCCATACTGCCATGTCCTTGTTCTTGAAGCCATTCCTCAACAATATAAGGGAATGAGGGTGACTGGGAACCGTTAGCATGGATTTATCAATGGTAAGTCATGTCTGACCAACTCGATTGTCTTCTACAGTAAAATAACTGGCTTTATGGGTGAGGAGAAAACAGTGAATGTCATTTACTTGGACTTTAGTGATGTTTTTGAGACTGTTGCTCACAATGTTCTTGAATCCCAAGTTAGTACATTACAGTGTGGATGGTGGGATAACTAGATGGCTAAAAAGTCGGTCAGATAATCAGGTTTAGAGGGTTAATGGGTCATCCTCCACCTAGAGGCTGATAATGAGGGGAGTACTACAGGGGTCTATCTTGGAACCTCTTGTGTTTAACATTATCAATGACCCGAAGGGAGTGGTGAAGTGTACTATCATCTGATCTCAGATCTGGTCCTACTTCAACAGAAGGCTGGACTAGAGACCTTCTGCAGCCCTTTCCAACCTGAGTTACCCCATGATCCTGTGAGAAGGCATTAAATAGAGCCCATACTGTTCCTTCAGAGGATATTAACATTTGAAATACAGTATGCATCAGTATTCTCTGCACTTCATCACAGTGCCTGCTGCAGGCAGTTTCCCTTTCTCTTTTCCTATGCCATGGGTCTGTTAATCACAGAAGTCCATGATGGATCAAATGGCTCCATTGCTTACAGATCACATGCTGAAGCTGTGGTTTATTTTTCTCTCCATTACCACTCAGGCAATGAATTTCAGTGCTCAGCTCTCACTTCATATATTGTAGCTGTCAATACATTTTCAAATCAGTACAAGGTTTTCCACTCAAAGAGTTAAAAAGAGGAGAAATATTCCAACACTAATGAGTCAAATACTATAGCTGAAAAAGGGCTGCGTGTCCTGAAATAGACTGCAGAGGATCAGTGTTGTAACTAAGTTTCCGTGTGAACCTCTGACTTTTATAAATACCAGAGACTCCTTCCTTTCAGATCCCAAGTTTACCTTCCTCATCTGGCTTGTTGCTTCCTTTAGCTGCACTGGGAGGGGACTGCTGTTTTGTAGGGAGAAGCCTGGGTTATTGTTGTCTAATTTGCCTTGGTTTTTTCCACAGATAGTGTCCCATGGGCTTCAGAAACTGTGAGAAAGGTGATTTTTCTATGCACAGTTTGTGAGATCTTGCAGAAACGGCAAGTAAAATCTTGGGTGGATTAAAATAAAAGGTGAAACACTCCTGGATTTCAATGAGGACAGAGTTTCACCCAGTTCCTTTGGCAGGATGATGTTCCTCACGGGGAGGAGGTTTGTATGATGGCAAAAATCCAGTGAACTTCAGAGAAAACTCTTAAGTTTTCCCTGACCTCTCTAAAAAAAGTATTAAATGGTTTTGGCATGTTATGTATGGCATTTAACCTTTTGCCTAACATTGCTCTGATGGTTCTTGCAGACCCCAGGCAGGAAATCACTGTCATGTAACCACACTGTCTGCCTATCCTCCCTTCCTGCCCCCTGCAGTAACTTTTTAATCCTCTGACCATTTTAATCCATTAGTTTTCCATATTACTATTTTATGTATACTCCAGTGATGGGCAAAGGCTTCAAATGGAGTTTGTGATTTATTATGCACTAAGAAATCTGACCACAAGACTGGGAGTCACAGCCAGTTCACCTTTGCTGGTTCCAGGCAGAGAGGGCAGAAATGTCTGCTTTCCCCTTTTATTCCAATCTCAGGTAATAGTAACATATTCTTCCTCTAATGAGTTTTATTTTAAAACACCCTTATCTGGGGAGGACTGAGATTAGAGAAATCCGGCTGTAACCTGAGTTTCCTCTACTGCTTTCCTAGCAGAACAGTAAACATCAGTAAACATTTGTTCTCAGGGACTGATTAGCTCCTGCTTTGACAATGTCAGTCACAGCCTTACATCTCCATCTATCCCCAGCAATAATTAAGGAAAGTCAGACCAAGTTTATACAGCCTTGCTCTAAAGGCTGTATCTAAAGATAGTGCGAAGGATGACCGAAATGTTAAGGTATCAGTGTGCATGTGAAGCAAGGGAGTAAGCAAGAAAAAAATATTCAAATACTAACAACCTAAGGGCTAATCTTAAACTTTTTAAGGTAAATTTTTTTTTAAAGGTGGAGCAAAGTAGGTTGTTTCTGAAATTTCCTGGGCCCCCACCCCAGACTTACAGCCATATTTGCAGAAGAAATTTGTTTACAAGCTCATATATCTCTCACACAGGACAAGACTTCAAGTAAAACAGTGGCTTGCTGGAAAAGCACACAGATAGTGAGGTGTAAACTGAAACAGGGAGCTGGATTTCCTGGAGTGCAGCTTTATCAGGCTGTCCGCTCAGTTTCTTAAGCCTTACAAGAAAGACTTGGAAGAAGTCATACAGGTTAACTGCTGTGTTACAGTTCTGTGAAGTTCTCTTACTCGTACAGCACACACAGCTTGTACAATCCCTGGATCGTCTGACAGAGATGTAGCAATACTGCCAGGTATTTGGTGCAGTTGAGCTCAAATACCAAGCACCAAATACCAAGCTTCAGATCTGATGGTGTTTTTCTGCTCAGTCTCATCTTCAGCGCAGTTATTTGTCTGCAGAGAAGCTGTGGATGCAAGTCCCACCAGCTTCAGGACTGAGCTCACTATATCTAGCTACATTTTGTAGTATCAATTAAAGGTTAATATGGCAAGGCAACATCCAAAGACACCGAAGTACATCTCACAGACTTTCAGATGTTTAGCACTTCCATGCTTTAGTCTCCAGGAAATTTTTCCTTGTAAAATTACCAACTGCACATGATTCCCAATGATGGCAATGAGTTTTCCCTCTCTGTGCATTGCTTGAACACAGGTTGACATAGTGTTCAGCGGACTTTGAGCTAGAAGCATGGAGTGGTAAGAAAAATGTGATTTATATTTTCCTTTATTAATTACCACTTTACATTCACCTTATGTTTTTTGCTGGTTTGGGTTTTTTTTTTTTTAAAGAGTAAACAGGTTGACTTCTTTACCAAGATTATGTGGAAATACAGGATATATATATTTAGCACTAGTCAATGAGTAGGAAACCCATCAGTTCCTGAGGCTGTAGTAGATTTCCTCTGCACAACTTGTCAGCAGCCTGCTGGAGCTGAGGATATTCTGACTGTGTACTTGAAATGTCAGGAATGCATTGTTTATTTGCAACAAAAAGGCTGAAAATCAGGGCCTAAAGTCTCTCACTCAGATATCAAGACTCTTCAACAAGCTGCTGACACAAGGTATGATCTGTGCAGCTGGTACACAGTGGCACTGAAGCATCACTGAAATCAGGCTGCAGGCTGCAGCCACACCTGAGGTACTGTGTCTGATCACTGCCCCTTTGTTCTCTCTTTGGAGACAAACTTTCCAAGGACCACTTAGAGCAATTTTAGCAGAATTTCCTTTACTAACCTACATGATATTCAGTGCAGAGCAGTTTATGAAAAACACACACGTATGGTCATTTACCTGCAGCCTGAAAACTGTAATTCTTGCAGAGAGTTAATGTGTCAAGCCAATGTTTTAGTTAACTGTAAGAGCTTACAAGTTAACTTAAAAACTTCATGGGGGTCATACCACAGTATATGAAAGCACCCTTCTATGAGGTTTAGCCATTGATAGTGGTAGCCGAAGGAAGAGTAAAAGTGCAGGATAAGCACATAGGAAACTTCTCCCAAATATCCTAAGTCAGTTTCCCACGATTTGCAGCTCACACATTTATTGAATTTGTGTTGGCATCTTCATATTTAGTACCTCTGAATGCTTTTCCATTAATTTGCTTCACAGTTTTCTGAACTGATGTAAATATTAGCAGCCTTTCAAAAAGAATTTCACATGTTCACTGAGTACAGATGAAAACTATATTCTTGTATTTGTTTTGAACTTGTCCCCTGTTATTCTCACAAAAACACATAATTCTTGTGCTGAGGGAGACAGAAATCAGCTTTTTCCTACAACTCTTCTCCTTCTGTGAGATACTTACAACTTATGCAATG
Source organism: Athene noctua (assembly GCF_965140245.1). Taxonomy (NCBI): domain Eukaryota; kingdom Metazoa; phylum Chordata; class Aves; order Strigiformes; family Strigidae; genus Athene; species Athene noctua. The sequence goes on from NC_134040.1 coordinate 31,319,699, forward strand.
AGCTAGCGTAGTGTTATCATTCTTTGTAACTGTCCTGGTTCAACTAGGATAGGGTCAAATTTTCCCCAGCAGAGAGAGAGGGGGAAGGGATCTCCAGCCGGGTTATTCATACCATGCTGACGTCAGGTCCAGGGGCGGAGCCTTTTTACTTTCGCTTTTGGTTTTGGGGGTTGCGACTCACGCGGCGGGCTTGTTCCATGACCATTTAGCGGTGTTTCTCTGTATACCTTTTGTCTTGTTTCACTGTTATTGCTGTTTATTGTTGTTATCATTGCCACTGTTGCTGTTCAGATTGTTCATCACACTGTTGTATTAAATTTCTTCTTATTTCAGCCCGGGGTCTGTGCTTAACTTCCAGCCCGACTGGCTGAGGGTGGGGAAGGGGCAACAGCAACGTGCTCTCCGGTCCCGGAAGGGCTTAAACCAGCACAGTAACACAAATAAAATAAATGCAGAGAATTTTTTTTGCTGAGGACTTTAAGTATCTGCAGGAATATGTCCAAGTTTATTTGAAATTCTTTCAGCCAGTGAAGAAGAAAGCAGTACATAGTGAACAGGGAAAGATACCTTTCTTGACATTTTGAGAAATACTCCAGATGGAGCAGCAGGTCACTTTCCACCTTTGCAGCTCTGCTGGTACCTGCTTACAGCCACAAGACACACTGTGCTGTCTCTGGAAAAGGCCACAACAGCTTTAGTTTCACAAGCAGTGTTAGCTGGAGAAAGGAATGAAGCCTCTCCACCACTGCCAGCACCCAGTGCTTTCCCTACTGCAGCTGCCATGTCCTTTTGTAGCTGCAGTGCTTAGCAAACTGCATCCTGGGACTGAAATTTGAGTTCAAAGTAACCTGAGAACCAACCAACCAACCAACCAACCAACCAACCAACCAACCAACCAACCAACCAACCAACCAGAACCCTATTTGTTTTCAGTCAGGTCTGTTGTTTGGTTAGATTCACTCTGTGGTCAGGCAGCTTCTTTACTGGTGCAAAAACCGTGCAGCATAGGGTAAGGGTTAAGCCTGAGGATCCTGAGGAAAGATAGGGCAGTTTCTTCTGGTGACATCACCACCTTAGGTCAGAGTAAGTGTCAGAGAAACACTGGGCTGAGCTATGCTGAAAGTATATATACTGCATATATACTTTTTACACAAAAGAAAGTAACAATACTTAAGCTCTGATTAACTGTCACATACCCAGACCTAATGAAATGCTCTTAAAAAAGAAAAAACACTATATAATGAAAAATAAAAATCACTTAATTCAGATGAGAAATCTCTCACAGATGCTTCTGTGGCAGACAGTTCTCCACCTTAGATGACCTTAGATCAGTGAATTTTTGCAATGAGTGACAAAAATGTTTATGACATGGTGATTTAAATATACATATTTATATGAATACATCGATTAGCTTGAAAGCTATGTAGTGGTCAGGATTTTTAATGATGTTTAGGAGTTGGAATGGTGGGAAAATGTTTAAACATACAGCAATGATTTTCTGTAGTCTGCTAGTAAAACTGTCACTTGAATGCAAAGATTCAAGACTGAGGACAGATTTTGCAATCCTCTCTTCAATGTCTAAGTCATCTATCTCATCATGCAAAGCCTAATTCCAGCAGAATTATAAAGATTACTCCTTAAATTGAGTTCAAAGCTGGTCCCATAACAGACTCAACAAACTGTATAGCCGTTAAGGGACTCCACATTATACAATATTGATTTCTTTAATATCCATATAATTATACTGAGATGCAAATTGCTAATAAAACTTAATAATCCTCCTGAAAAAATAGTGACATTAGCCTAAGAGCAGGCTTGAAATGCCTAAAGCCATTGTTTTGATAGCATTACTGAACCATACGTTAATAATTCTATCGCTTTAGCTGCACACTCCCTGCTGTTTCAGTACTTAACTAAACTGTAATGTTAAATAGTTGTTGCCAGTTTAAGAATTTTATCAGACAATATAAAGATGTCTTTGTGATTGTAATTTAAAACTACACATAAATGCAACCAAAAAGTTCCACTTGTGAAGTTATTTCCTAAGGGCTCCTTTTATGGGTATTACCCAAAGTTTAAAGAGAGTTTTTATACCCCCAAGTCTTGACTCAGTAAGTAACTGATAATATAGGCCCTGCTTTCATTCTGTTCTGCTAGTTTGTGGTGGTAAATGGTCCCCCTGTTTGTGCTGCATTTGAGCCATACAGCCTCTGCTTTCTGCATCTTATCCCTCCCCGCAGCCAGCCAGGAGCCAGCACAAACAGCCTGGGAATGGGGCGACGCTGCACAAGTCCAGCCCAACCCTTGGAAACATCTCACCAACCAAAAATAACAATGCTGAGAAGATGCCAGCAAAGTCGGGTCTTGACATTGACTGATGTTTGCCGATGCCATGGTACATCCATCATGCAAATCAGTTGACATAACTCTGTCCTCTGCTGGCTGTCCCACACCCTCCTTCCTCTTGACAGAAGCTGGTTATCTTGTGGAGACCAGCTTGGGAATCATGCCAAGCAGATGTCACCTTCTCACCAAGGGACCCTATTTACAGGTTTTGGGAGATGCAAACAGATTTTACTATGGGCTGGGAATAGTCTGGCATGGAAGGAAATAACTGAGGGGATAGCTGTCCATAAAATCTTAAATAACATGGGGAAAATGCGTAGGGAATACTTGGTCAGTGTACTGGAAAATAGCTGGGGCCATCAAGTGAAAATCCTTCTACAAGAAGTCCTTGCAGGAGGATGTCGCAGATGCTAAGTGTTTTATGTGGGTTCAACAAAGCAAGTGGGAGATCCACCAAAGGATATTAAACGTAAGGGCCCATTGCTGGTTCAAATGCCTTGCCCTCAGCTCTTGAACTACAGCTTGAACACAGGGAACAGAGTAATAACCAGTGCATTCTGCAAGTCTGCGAGTCACTAGCAAACTTTAAGGGTAAAGGGCCCCTGTTTCTGCATGAAATACACGCTGCAAAGCAGCCTCCAGATGACTAGCAGTAAGCAATGCTGGTCTTCCAGTCCTATGGTGCAACCTGATGGTCTCTAATGAGCAAAACCCCTTTTCTCTTGCTTGGGTTCCTGGTGCTAAAGTACAACTCTCCGGTATAAGGACATATGCTTATTTGTAAAGGACATATAAAATTATCAAAAATTCCAGATCCTTTCTCCTGCTCCATGCCAACACAGCACTGCCGAGTCCAGGAAGAATGTCCATCCCAAATCCAAAGCTGCTGCTACCCACTGGTTCCAAACAGTTGTGGGGTTAAACAAGGTTCTAGTACACCAGGAACAAATGGTAGAAAACAAACTGTGATCTACAGCCTCAGTCAAGTCTGGGAAGAGATTGTGGAAATAATATTCTGAAATCAAAGATGAAATGCCACAGATAATCTTTGCCACTGCGGTGCATGGCACAGGTATAATCACGGGTTAGTGTAGTACACCCAAAAGTGTAAGAAACTCCATTAACCACGTATGACTCGCATCTCTGCAGTAATTCCTTAACGCGGATGCACTGCAGGTGAAGGTGTGACTTTGCCTCGTACAGAGGTGTACCCTGCGGCTGGCTTTCTGCTGGTGAGCTTGGTGTCAGCAGCATGGGCTTTGCTGTGTGCCCCACAGCCCAGGCTGCTGAACCCTCACCGGTACTGCTGCTTAGCCTGGCAGCATGAAAACTATCTTATGTCTGTCTACAATGACTTGCAGTCATGCTTTTGACTTCAGTGTGAAAACAGACCAAGAGAAATAAAACTAAAAGTAGCTACATTTCCACTCTTCTGTGAAAGCATTGCTAGCATAATCACATCACTTAGCATGATTATACCAAAAGAGAGAGCAGCATGAAGCCCAGGGAAACAGGTCTGTGGGATGCTGAACAGCTTCAGCCACCCTTGGAAAATAAAATTAAGCCTCAGTTCACATATTCCACCTTTTAAGAAAGCCTTTTTTGACCTAGACTCAGGAAACCACATTGCACTGCCATTTTTTTCTGGCACCAAAGCCTGTGTCTAATGCTAGAGCTGGACCTGGAAATCGAAATCATTTATCCCCCCCTTCCAAATTTACAGAATAGCCATCATTCACCATAACATGTCATCCTAACAAGCTGCAAGGCAGAGATACTTCACATTTGAACAAATTGGTGGCAGTCAGTGAATAACATCTCTGTAACCAGAAGACCCTTCATCATGAACCTGATAGATTTAACAGCTAATTAAATCTGTGTAGGGATTAGGCTTTACATTGTATAGTTTTTATGGTAACAAAACCTGAGCTTCCTGATTACATTGACCAGCTCCTTATCTCTGATGCCAAGATGTTTATCGGCACCATATGTTACAGACTCCCTGCTATGTTTCCCAATGACCTTCTGGGACTTAATCAGCCCAAATGTCAGGGGTTGAGGAGCTGAGGACATATATTATGACACAGAATGCAATGCTCAGCCAGGCAGAATGAAGATCCAGGGCTGAAGTCCAAAGAAAAGGTCTGTGTTGGTTAACTTCTGTCCCTAATAAATTTGTCAATTAGGAAGAACAAACGTTAACTTTGTTTTCCTTGCCCTTGCTGTTGCTTTGTGAGGTCTTATACTGCGAGGTAACACAGGGTGTGTACTCAAGTATCAGTGATGAGGGGAAACCTCAGATGATTCATGGCTTGGGAATGTTTCACATAAAAATAGCAAATTCCAGCTTATCCATGCTACCCAACTATGTTTTCCAGCCTTAGAACCATCAAAAAGAGATGCACTTAGCAAGAAATAGTTGTCCCTAATTTCAACAGCTGTGTGATCGTAGTCTTTTTTTAGTCATATGCTGCTTTTAGAATTAACAAGCACTCCCTCCCAAAAGTTCCCAGGCATGGTGCTTGGGGACAAATAACATCAGAAAACATGGAGGATCATCATAACTACTTTTATGCTTGTGTGAAATACAGTTGCTTGTGATGGACATGCGTTAATAAGAAAAGCTTAGGCAAGGACTGGATTTGCCAAGACATTTCCATGCAAAGAATGAGATACATACTACAGTATATTTTGCAGGGAGAAGGACCTAGCTACCATGCTTGAATGACCCTGCATTCTTCAGATAGGCTGTGTTTACACTGATAAGAACTGAGCCATCTTCATGCCACGAAACTGCCTATTTTAGAGATGGCTGTCCTTGATTCCCCACATCCAAATCCACCAGCAATTAGTCCATTCGGGCAGTTCTTCTGAACAAGAGGAGTCAACCCTATCATTGCTTCTCCCCACTCCTACACAGCTGCTCACAGTGATATGTTTGGATCTATAATCTCATGAGTGTCCCTTCTGTTTGCAGCTCATTGGGCTCAGATCCGGGCTGGAATCTCCCACACATTTCACAGATAAGGATGCTGATACAAATGCCGACACTTTGCTGCATGGATGCAAAATGCAGATAAAGCCGGGAATGGTCTGCAAGGCATTTGAAAATCTGTGCACAATATGCCTGTCATCTCATTGAAAATATCCTTTTTGGAATTTAAAGCATCTGCTAAGACAGATGTGGCCTGACTGGGGTTTAGCTGAACGTGCTGAATCCAGAATACAACAAAAAGCCCAGGTGTTTTAAAGGATGTAACAGCCATGGACTAAGAAAAGAATTGTGTTATTGGATGCCAAATATATGAACACATTTATAGAACCTTTGCGTGCTCCTGAAACTGAATGTATATGGGGTTTTGGTGTTGTTTTGGTCTTTTGGTTTTTTTTAAAGAAGTTAATTTCCTTTCCTACTGCAGGTGTGTGCTAGTTCCCACATTTTCCAGGCATATTTAACATGATTTGGACTTACAAGAGAGTTTCATTGGCTGAGAAGGATTATAAGTGAGAACTCATTAGCTGAGATGGCTATACTGCAACTTCATCAGTCAGTACAAACACACAGTGACGCATGTGACTACATGTTATCATGTGTTACACAAAGCTGTAGAGGAAACAAAACTACAGAATGAGATGTCTAAATTGAACATCCCAAACCTTGTGGGCTCCAGATCTAGGGCAGATGGACATCAATGACAGATATCCATCTCCATCTCTTTGTCAGGACTCTCCAACATGTGACTCAGCAGGGTACTCATCAAGCTTCTGTCAGAGTCAGTATTTTATGTCCATCATAAAATAGTAAAGAGAAGAACACTTTCATAAAAGATATTGAAGAATATTGGGGAGGGGGGATGTTAAAGACTGTAGCATTTTCTGTTGAGAATACTCTACTGGCTAGACTCTTGCCTGGGAAGCAAGATAAATGTCAAATATACCCAGGAAAACACAGGTCTTTCCTAGAAGCCCTTGCAGCTGATTTAGGAAGCCTCTCCCATATCTTTCTACCTGGTCTCCCAGCTCCTGCTTTCCTGGCTGTAAAGTGCTTTAGATTCAGGAAGAGAAATGGAGAAACATTTGAAGCTTGACATCCTACAGCCTTGTAGCTGGGGCATGCATGTAGTGTGTGGAAGGTATTAGTTCCATATTCACCCTGAGAAGAGTTTAGCAGTGAGATCTCCCACTTCCTAGACAAGTGCTCTCACTACACAAATAGTCAAAAAGTGGACACCAGAGTGAAAAGGTGTGAGCTTTAAGTACAGATTTAAAATAAAGGAAGGTGTTGCTACACAAGAGCAGGGACAACATTTCAGCTCTAAGTGATATGGATGAAACACGAGTGGGAAAAGATGAATAAGGCTTTAAGGGAACTGCTACTCCCAAGGCAAAAGCCACAATACAATTAGATCAGCCATTCCATAACTGAACATAATAAAGTCTTTTAGAGGAGATTCAGTCTGTACAAGCAGTCTATTCCTCTGACCATTTCTCTAAAGGCACTTACTGCCAACTGCTAAAATTCACTGAAGTTTCTTTACTATAAGTACCCACAGAAATGTTCATAGACCTGTACAATGGTATAAATAACTAGATTCATTAAATGGCACTTAAAATAAGTAGCACTTGATGAACTTCCCTGTCAATAGAAAGGATATAAGAAAATACATGCAACAAAAGCAAACAGACCTACTCGTAGCCCCACCTCTAAATTTCCAGTCCCTTTTTAATAAAGTGAAAAGTTTAGCTATTAAAAATGTTGTGACTCTTGTAATGCTACAGAACACTGATACAAATGTGAATATATAATATATATATTTATATTTTAATATATTACATTTATTTCTACATAAAGAGGCTATAAATACTGTATATGCCTTATATTCATGGTTCCCAACATTTGACATTATAGTAAGTACAAACAATCAAAAATAATTATAAAAATACAAAAAAGAACTCAGTAGAAATAGCTTTACATTTTAAAATCTTGTAGCCTGCATTGTGTCTATCAATAGAGCTCTTGGACTACAAGAGCATAGGTAAGAAGTTGTCCAACAATTAGGCACAATCTCACCACTCAGAGAAAATCGGAGCTGCCATGAAACCAGTCACAGATTCCCAAGACTACATAAACTGAGATCTCTGCCATTGCAAACAGACTTTGAGTTTGCAAAGGGAAAGAGTTAGACCTACATCTGAGGGAGGGGGGATGAGATATGGTAGGGTGCCCTTAGGATGCCCCACCAGGACCACAGGGCTCACTGTGGTCCTAAGGTAGATTACTCTGCCTTTTCTACCTGTTGTAGAGGCTGCCCCCGTGGTGATTCAGAGAGAGGGTATTTTCTAAAACTGTTTCAGGCTAGCTCAGAAGCAGGTAGGCACCTGGCATGTGTCAAGGGTGCTGGAGAGGACAGGGGACAGAGCCATCCCCAGAAGTGAGGCATGCTCCTGGCACCCATGTCCTGTCACTTGGCTCAGTGCTCTGCCTTCTCCCCACTAACCAACCTCACTGCACAAATCTTGCAAACAAATGCAGCTCATGAGGTCTGGTACAGCAACTTTTTTTTCTCTGCCAACGACAGAGACCATTGCCTCCAGCTATATTTAGCCCAGCCTATGTTTAGTCTCAGGCTGTCAGCAAGTGCCAGAGCTTTGAGCTGGAGGTTCCTTTTTTTGTTTGTGGAGGTGCAAGCAAGGGATAACTCTGAGAAACAAGAAGCCAGTGCTATGCTGCTTCCTTCCTGGAGTCCAGCAGCAAGGGAAAAAACAAAAAAAAAAAGGAAGAGCAGGGCTGTGCCGTTATTTCGTACAACTAGAAACAGTTAAGCTGAACGCTGTGCCGCTGCCTGCATCAGGCTCAGAATGTCACCGGGGTCCCAAAGGCCACCATGCTGCCTCTGCCATCGGGTCAGCACAGCCCACACACTGCAGCCAGGGCTTTCCACCCTCAGCCACCACCACTTCTTGAGGAAAGCGCCCTGCAGCCTAGCACGGCGCAGTTTTGCTGCCAGATGCTTCTGCATCCTCTTCAGGAAAAATAAATGTCTTTTCTTAGTCGCACAGATGCCATCTTTCTATACATCAAACCTGAATACCACCAGCCCAGGCAAGGAAGGCACATCCCGGGGGGACCTGGAGCCGCTGGCTTCGCCCTAGAGCGGGGGGGAGGCGACCTGTGCAGCACCGTCGTAGCTGGGCCCGCGCACGCGGCAGAGCGGGGGTGAAGCCTCCCGGGCGCACAAGAGTTCGGTCTCCTCGCTGGAGTACACAGTGGTGTCCATGTCATCCGAGTGGTACCCTGACTGGTACCCACTCGTCTGGTTGGAGGCTTCAGACATGACGGACTCGTTACTCTTGCTGGGCACCAGTGTGCTGCAAAAAACAAGCAGAAAGAGGACTGAGAGAGCTGTGGAGACTCTTCTGGAGGGTAGGTGGGCTATTCCTGCTGGCAGTTGCTTTCCATCATAGCAACAACCACAGCAAAATGGTGCACTTAGCAAAGCTGGCTTCAAGCCTTTTTAAACATGCATTTGATTATAAGGAGAGACCTTTTTACACACCCTAACTTCACTAACACATGAAAAAGTTATTTATGTTTATGAAGTTATAAGGAGTTAGATTGTGACCACAGATGAAGTGGAGAGAAAACTTTGAGAGGCTTCACACACTTCAGCTGTGGTGCAATTGTAACTGCAATCTACCTTTGTTTGCACTGAAGTTGTTCGGGAAAAAATAATTCCTGAGAAGCTCTCAGAGAGCATATGTGAGGTTCCAGCTCTGTGAAGGCCACTGTGCTTCCTGTGAACTGCACAATGAAACCCCTGTACAATGCTCTGAAAATACACCCAGGTACATCCTGAAAACTCAAGAGTCAGCTTTAGAAAAAAAGAAAGAAAAAGGAAAAAGAAAAGCTCTTTGTCACTGCAGACAGGCCCTCACAAATACTTTCAATTGTGTGCACCATCTCGGTTCCTTCCAGAGGTGGTTGATGCTTTTGCAGCTGATAAATACAAGTCCTTTCTGTAGTGCTGGCTGATGCTTCCAACAGCTGCATTACCTCTCCTCTACCGGTACTAAATGCAGGTGACCAGACATACAGTGCACAATTTTTCTTTATATTTTTTAAAATTTTTGACAAACCAATCAGGTTTTTTGCAAGCAAAAGGTCACATTCAATCCTACATGCAACCTGAGACTTACCTAAAGGGTATTTTCACTTGTTTATCACTCTCTTCCAATGTCTTCAGCTCTTCAGATGCAAGAACCATCCCACTATCTGTCTGGTTTTCCTGCAAAGGTGTTAGAAATGCATTAAATGGAAAAGGATTTAAAAAAACAACAAAACCAAGAAAAAGACATCAACAGAAGGAAAAGACATACAAACAACAGACAAACTCACCTCCTGAACAACTTTTACAGTGGTCACTAATGGGACATCTTCAAATGTTTTCACACTCACAGGGCGGCTTTTTCTTTTGCTACCTTGTCGGTACTGACTGAAAAGAAAACAAAATAAAAAAAAAGGTTTCAGTCCACTATCCACAACTTGGCTGCAAACAGCACAATGATATTAGAATCCTTTTATCTCTCTACAGAGAAGTTAACCCTTTTGTCAAAACATATTATGCAAACCTCAAAATATCCATTTATTGAAAAGTTCGAACAGCCTAGAAAGTGACATGTTTCTGACCTTCTGCTCCTGACAACCTGATCTCTGAGCAAATTCTAAGAAACTGCTTTGAGAAAACAGCTCTTTTCCTCAGTTACACGGGAGGGCTTCACTTCCTGCATGCTTTACTTAGAAGTATAATAAACAGAAGCCTGGAACACAGACATGTGTCTCTTCCTTTGGACTGCACTTCTGAGACCCCTGGTTGGACCTAGGACAACAACAGCAGACTCAGCAGACTGCTGCCCTTAAACCATGGGGATCAGGACAGGGAATGCTACATCTCTCTTGAAGGCTCTTCTCCAAAAGAAGCCCTCTGGTCAGGATGAAATCCATAAAAAATATTGGACAAAAAAATAAAATTGACTTTCATGGAAGTACTAATACAGCAAACAAAACAGTTACCCTCAGCTTTCTGTCTAAGTGGATATGGAATAAAATGGACATTGTCCCAGTTTAACAGGACAAATTTATTTTCCTAACAGCTCATGAAGAAAAAGTCATGAAGTTAGAAGACGATCCTACATCCACCTGAAATGCAAAGCTGGAGGCAATTAAGAGAATCATTCATCCCATTTTCTAGCTATGCTGAGTCCTGCCAATGTCCTGCCGACAGACATTTATTTAAACTGGTGGGGATTTTACAAGTTCCCTGTGTAGCCTGCTCAGGTGCTCAGTCACACTTTAGAATGTTTTTCAGATATTAAACCCAAGCATTTGCTGCAAATAAAATCTGTGCTATTGCTGGGGACAGAGAATAATTACTTAGCATCCTCTTTCGAGCAACTTTTCATACACTGAAAACTGTTACTATGTTCCCTCTCCATTTTCTCCTCCTAGACTTAACAAAACCAGTTCTTTCAAGATCTCTGCACTGACCATGTCTTCTACTTCTGTTACTCTGAAGTGGTATCTAATCCACTTCCCACCCAACCCTACAGGGACCAAAAACATCTAATGAACAATCTAGTCCACTTATCCTCCTGGACAACCTGACCTTGAATGATGAGGACTTCATTCCACAACTTTCCTTCTTAGTCTGAAAGCTCCCCATGTGCTTGCATTTAATTGTCCACACAGGCACAGAACTGCATGGCTGGGACTACAGTTACCAGGGTGGTGAGGACTGGGAATCCCAGCCTCTTGATCTGAGTGACCTCCCAGGTATGGGAGTCCTGTCTCTGCTCGGCCCAGACAAGAGTCAGCCTACATGGGCTACAATGAATTAGATCCTCCTGGTTAAGCCAACCTACTGTGCAAACAGGACCACTCTCTAGTGTGCAGGCAGAGACGACACACGCGGAGTCTGACGCCTGCCTGGTGGCAGTGAGGGCTCAGCTGACGTCCTGACAGTATTTCCTGACATGTGTTTGCATTATGTAATAGACTGTCCCAGTAAAAAAAGGGCCAAATATGCCCTACAGAAAATCAAAATCCATCTCCCCTGCTATCCGCCAGACCAATTATTCTCCCTAAAAATGAAACTTAGATTGGCTTGACTTGATTTGTTCTTGACAAATCCATGCTGGCCATTTGTAGTTACTTCATTTTCCTGTAGGCATTTAGCATTATTTATATGATTATTTATATGATTTTTTATTTAGAGATCATACCTAGGATTCAAGCTAACTTGATTTAAGGGTTACTTCTTTTCTGTTCTTTCTGAAAACATGCATTATCTTTAAAACATGCATTACCTTATCCTTAAATCTTCTTTACCTCACCTGTTCTTAATGACAATCTTACAAGGTTTGAAAATTGCATATCTATTTCCTAAGCCAAATACTACAGACATTAGGAGATCCTGCTGGTTTTAATTTACCTCAGCAACCTAAATATTCTTTAATATTTGCTGTGTTTTTCCTGTCCTTGCCTTTCCTCCCCCAGCTTTGATTTAGAGACTGATGTTATCAGCCTCTCCACCTAGTTAATACTTTTGTGAAGACTGAAAAAGACATCACTGAACAGATCAATCTTTGCCACTACATGTATAGGAAGATCCATGCCTACAAAATAATTTTCAGTGACCAGAACAATAAAGCCCCTAAGCATGTCTTAAGCTCCCACTTCGCCTCTCTTAGCATGGTTTCCACAAGTGCTTTCACAACCTTCTCATACTGTAAGACAAGATAAAAAAGTTCAAAGTCTCTTTAGTTGACAGAGAGATTTTACTTCTGTTCATAAGAGGAAGCGGGGTCCAGGAAAAGCCATATAGGAAGTATTGGAAGTGGAAAATAAATATGGTGTTTTCAGTGTTATATCATGCTTTTCTGTCTTTTAAAATATTTATATTTTAGACTACCCCACTACTAAAACATGGGGTTGAAAATTTCAGCTCTAGGACCGTAAGTTCAACTGAAGTGTGAAATGCACTGTGCCTACCTAGTCTTTCCCAAGATCACATAAAAATGTCATCCTGCAGTCCCCAAAATCATTGGGAACGTTGTCTCTGGTGGATATAATACAAGCAGTGAAGGAGAGGACTCCATTTTCTGGAAACCACATGAAACCTGCCAACAGAGTCTACCTCTGCCCTGCTGGTTGGATCCATCTCCTATCCTTCTCCTTCTTCTGAGACTGCAGCAAGCAACCCAGGGCTCCCAGCTTCTAAGTGGCTGAATTTGATCTCAGGCATCACTGGATGAGAAAATACCTTTCTCCCTTACATCCCACGCCTGAGGTCCTCACAAGGTCCAACGTAAGCCCTGTTTAAGCACATTAGTACAAACTCCTAACTCCAAAAGTCACTCTGCCATGATAGCCAACAGCATCTACCACTACTGGTCTGTTGTGGATGCCCCAGCAGCCCTCCAGAAGCAAGTAGTGGACAACAAACAGTGACACTATTTAGGTCACATTCTCCTTAACATTCATGACCTATTTACCAACATTTCACCTTAGGAGGGGAAATGCCAGGGAGGGTATTGATCTATCTATTACCATTAATATTTTAGGGAGCTGCAATACAAGAGTGTGAACACAAGTGAATTGGATCAGTAACACTTTGTATTTGTTCTTATTTAAAAAAAAATAAATAACAAATACTCTTATGGTTCTTTTGAATTATAATACCAAATCTTGAAAGAGTATCAAAAAAATCCCCCACCAAACCCCACTACCATTTGGGGAGGTAAGAAACTAGTTTTTGCCTACAAAAACTCTACAGATTCCTTCTTATCCCTATGGAGGAGGTTAAATATGGACCAGGCAGCTACAGTCTCTTCCTTTCATTTTCCCTGCCCCCAGCATGAACAAAACCTGCCCAGAGGCCCCAGTAGGATGTCCACCATGTAAAATACCTAATTCCTGCTGTGTTGTCATAACGGAATTTAGGATCACAGACTTCCTCTTCCTCCCTACAGGAAGCAGGTGAAGTTGGGAGAGAGAGACCCGAATCCTCTTCCATATTCAGCGATACTGACAAAGGAAGGACAACGTAGTCTTTACCATCCTGTAGAATGCAGTGAAAAAACACAAAAATTAAATGGGCTACAGATATACATAGACCTAAACAGCTACACACATGTACATAGAGAACGCATCAGTCCAACAGTGCTACCTTGACTGTTTGATTAAACCATAAACATTATACCACCTTCACAGGAGTGGCTACATTAAAAGATGGAAACTTAAGAACCACTGGCAAGTAGTTTTAGATTAAAAAAATGAGATTTTTATATGACATACTGTAACATCATGTATAAATGAAAATTTTTATTGACGTCTTTGAAATTAAAAAATGTAATTTTTAGTAATGTTTGAAACCCAGTGACACAAAGAACATGAACCTGAGGAAAAAAATAACAAACAAATTGAGACTGAATTAGACTACAGCGTATTAATCAGAAAGACTAAATTAAGTGTAAGAAGTAAATGAAAAAAATAATTAAATGGAGATAGCAAAAAAGGAAATCTATCAATACTTTCGCATCTAATTTGATGTGAATAGCAAGGATACCATTTTTAAAAAATTATCCCACTCGTTTACATCTCTGCTCTAAAGTATAAAGAGAAAAAACTGATTATGCATCCTTTGGTACTGCATACCTATTTATAGGCCCATAAGAAATCCTCTAGTTGATTCTACCTTTTCTCCATTTTTTTTTTCATCTATCCCTTTTGGATTACAATCTGAGACATGCATAATTAATTATTAGTTATCGGACAGTAAATCATGTTTGTCTTTTTTAGTCACAGTACACTACGATTCATGACAAGAGGGTCTAAATCATTAGCAATCCAACCATATAAGGTTATGGTCAAGTATACACAAAGTGTGTTCTGAACATATAAGGAAACACTTTTTGACTGTAAGGGTGACAAGCACTGGCACAAGTTGCCCAGAGAGGTTGTGGCATCTCCATCCCTGGAGATACTCAAAAGCTGTCTGGGTATGGTTGTGGGCAACCAGCTCTAGGTATCCCTGGTTGAGCAAGGGACATTGGACTAGATGACCTCCAGAAGACATTTCCAACCTCAGCCAGTCTGTGATACATAACATTCAAGCTGCTCTTTAGGAAAGTGAAGAAATGCTATCCTTTCTGAGTTTTCCTATGCACAGAAGACACAACAGTTTGGAAGGGCAGGTAATTCCCATCATTTCCAATAGGTCAGAAAGGGAGAGCATGTGGCCAAATCCAGCCTCTTTCATCCAGTGCACTCACATCTATTGCTCTGGCCTTGTCCACTTCCGTAGTACATGAAGATGGAGCCACAAGGTGGAGTACCTGGGAGGGTGGCCCATGTACCTCACCTGGACGCAGTGGGCTCTCTTACCACAATGCCTGCACACAGGACAAGTCTTAATACACTTATCTGCATGGAGCTTCTGACAGGCAGAAAAATGCCTGTATCCTCATTTTCCAGAAGAAGCATTGCAGCCCACATCCTCACATATGCTAAGCTATCCATCTTTGGCATAGTAAGATCAACAGGAGCTACCTGCTGAAATGCCTCTGCAGTATGCACAGAAATCATCATCAGAGCAGGGAATTGAGCCTGTGCCAACAACTCCCCAGCAAGACAGCTAAGTAACCACAGAGGTGGTGTCATGGCAAGGCAAGGTGGCTTTTTGTTACCACAACAGAACTCTGCGACCTTCCCCCCACAGGTCATTCTTCTCTGCAAGTTGCCCCAACTGCCGGTCAGTAACAGGAGTGGTGGAAAAAGCCCAGGCTCCCCCAACGACTCCAGTGGACAGTATGGATTTCATGGTGGCTGGCAGGACAGGAGGGGTTCACTTGGTGGCTTCACCAACCAGAGAATACAATTAATGTACCTGACGGACGTTGGCTTGTAGTAAATTCCCCAGGTGCTCCACCAGCTCTGAAAAAGTTGGTCTCTGCTTAGGATCTCCATGCCAGCAATCCAGCATTATTTGGTACCTAGAAGAACAAAGCCCATTAAAATATCAGCATAAAGAAAACAGCACCTATTGCTTGCTCTAGCATCTGCTGTTGTGGTGTAAATGTGGGCATCTGGAAGAACAGTTTCTCACATTTCTGGTGTTGTATAGTCTGGTGCTCTCATTCTTGTTCCTTCTTTCAGTCTTCTGCAAAACTCCTCATCAATTTTCACTCCAGGGTATGGTGATGCGCCTAAAATGAGAGCAACGGTAATTTTAACGCATTAGATTCTTAAATTCTGGAATTAATTTTCAAACAGATAATCTGCTATGGCCTGAGTTAATAAGGTAATTCAGTACAGTTGGATGAACAAATAATATATATTTATGATGGAAATAGCAACTGATTGAGTAAATGAGGCATATCATCACAAAGAAATTGTATGAAGAAGCATTTCATGTCCATGTTCCTATGTTTGCATTTTTAAGGGAATTTGAGTATTTTATTTTGACAGAGGAAAAAAACAGGAAATTTTCAAGAAGTAAAAAAAAATGCCAAAGAGGATCCAAGAACCCTTTAAGTGTTTTCATCAGACTCTGTTGTTTAAAATTTAAGATGGCTCAGTAAAACTAAAGTGACTCACCTAGTGAAAATATTTCCCATAGCAGAACTCCAAAGGACCATACATCACTCTGAATGGTATACACTCTATCAAAAATGGTTTCTGGTGCCATCCATTTTAGGGGTAGTCTGGCCTGAAAGCATTTCCATAAACAAAAAGGTATCACAGTTTAGCAAAACACTGCATTTTCACAAATGTATTTAAGGTGAAAAAAAATGAGTCCTGACTTCATATTAATTCTCTCTTGAATGGAGAATCTGAAACTTACATCTCCTTTCCTGACGTAATCTGGGTCTTTGTAGATGTCTCGAGCCAAGCCAAAATCACAGATTTTGACCACATTATTGTCTGACAAGAGGATATTACGAGCAGCCAGGTCCCTGTGGATGCACTGCAAAGAGAAGTAAACAACTTCATATGCTGCCTGTCGTCACAGTTCTGTCCACAGGGCTGATCTCTTTCACATATGTGCTCTCTTACCCTCAAAGGCCAGATAATTCTTAAAACCTTTTAAGAAAAAGAAACCTCAGCATCAACAGTTACTGATTTTAAGTGCTTTTTTGATGGTCACAACTGATTTGGCTCAGGGAGACTTGTGTTCCCAAGTCCAAACATACATCTGTTTATCCACTATGCAGAGAGGGTCTTTGAAGTTAGCTAATTAATTATCCTAAGAAGCTGACACAAAACAGGTTCAGATCTGATTACCTTTAGATTTACTTAGGTTCACTCAAATCTGTGTACTGTGTACTCCACTCTGTCCTCTGAAAAACACACCACACTAAAACGCCAATTTGATTCCAACACAAACTAATCTTGACTACAGAGAGAAAAGTCCATATCTTTACCTATGCAGAACAACATTTTAGTCAACAACCCAAAGACTTTGAACCTCAAGCCTCAATAGCTTGAAGTAAAAAAGCCAGGCCCTGAAGGTGGTTTCTAGAATGGACTAGAACTGCAGATCCTGGAAAAACATTGCATATACACACCAACCAGGATGTATGAAATGTAGACAAATACCTGTTTTTAGAAAAGACTCTGAAGTCTGATCTTGAACAGGTAGCCTGCGCTCTAGACCAGTGTTATATTCCCCACTTCTATTTCCTTTTCCTATTTCTAAGTAATTTTTGTTTCTACACAATTGCAGGCAAGTCCTCACTCTTACTGGAATTTACATCCTTTGAAACATGTACTATATGTATTTAGAATCAAATCACAGAAAAGCACTTCTAGAAAGCCAAAATGCAGGTGAAGTGCTATTGACTGCTAGGGTGTCTTTGGCAACAGACTGTCTAAGGAGTCATCCATGAAGTTTCATAGGTGAGCATTGTCTCTCCTCACGCTGCCCTTCCAATTCCACTGCAGGCAACCTCCTCAGAGCAAACTCCTTTACTCTAGTTTACCTCTGGTTACCAGGGATTTGACCCTGATTCCTTTAATCGTCCTCAAAAGTCAGCTTCCCTCCTCCCAACTATTTAATCATTCTTGTATGAATCAGTGACCCATAAACCTTATACAGATCACTAACATTTGCGTCAATAAATGCATGGGCTGTTTCACTCTGTAGTATCAATGATTCAGGTATGTCTTAGGGCAAAAAGAAAATGTTGCGGATGACTGCTAGTCCAAAGATGAACATGCTGTTTCCTTCTATAGACTTACAGCACTATTTCCTACAGACAAATAAATAACATGCCATTCTTCCTGAGAAGTTCCTTACTTTGCGTGAAGCCAAGAACTCCATTCCCCTCGCCACCTGGAAGCTGTAACAGATGAGGTCCTCCATGGTCAAAGGGTTCTTGCAAAGGTCTTCGGGACCAGCTGCAAAGAATCAGATGACAGTCAAACATGCCCTTTTTCACTGATTTCAGCCATAACTGCTTCTTAGGTAAAAGTCCATCTTAACCTTACACCACATTGAACTGGAAGAGCAGAGCCCTTTTTGGGTTGTGTAATTATCACTAACAACCCATTTTACACCAAACTAGTCCTGTGTAAAATAAATTTTGAGATGATGGGTTATACCCTAAACCTTCTTGCTTATTTCCAGAGTTCTCACCAGTGGAAGGATTTGCAAAACGATCCCAAAAGAAAAACAACCAAAACTCAGCTCATAAGTTCCTAACACAGGAAAGGCTTACTGTGGTTTCAGTAGATGAATTTAGAAATGAGTGAGAGGGAGGCGCCACCTAGTCCTTATGGGGGAAGAATATGCCATGAGGAGAAAGACCTGAATTTGGCAAAAAGCCCTGCTAATTTAGGGTAGAAGAAGCCTAACCTCATCCTCTAGTGACCTGGAGGGATAATGTACCCATGTATCCAACAAACATACCTAGGCATTTAGTTCCCGGTGAAATAAACAACTCAATTACTTTTCTCAGCTCTTAATTTTAAGAAGAAATCTCATAAGAACTACAACACTGATGGCAAAAACCCTCATCTCAAGGCCTGAGTTTGGTCCACATACTTCTTACAACATCCCAGCTCAGAAGGTCAGTGTTTACACCAGAGAGGTCTGAAAGGGACCAAAATTGGGTGGAAACGCATAAAGTGCATGCCTGACATTACCTGGGATTGGGCTGAGGGGTTTGGGATGCTGAACTGGATAATCCATAGCTCGGGAGTTTTGGTCATCTCTAGGAAATACCCTGCACACAGCTCTGAGGGATCTTTGGAAATCACACGGTCCCCAATGTCCCTCATCAGCCCCCACCAATGACAGCTGTTCCAACACCAGAAGAAGACATATCCTACCATCCTCCTCTTCCACATCACTCAGGGACCGCTCCTCCACAAAGCCAGAGCTTGCTGAGCTCTGGCTGCTTGTGATGCTATCCAACCGTCTCTTCAGGTCCGCAGAGACATCACCAACATAGTTTTCCTTCCCCTGCCGAAACCTGGCATTTTTATTCTAGAAATGTGAAGGAAGGGTGGGTGAAATCAGAAGCAGAAAGCATGCCAGAAGCTTCCTCGGGAGAGGCAATGACACTCCCTACATTCTGTGCCATGGACACCACTGAAGGCAGAAAGGGCAGCCCAGTGCTGGCATGACTGGCCACTCTGCTCCAAGTCAGCTCTGGTTGGGGCACCAGGCTGGTGTGGTGACAGCACCAGCAAACCCCAACCCATGGCCACACAGGCTTATCAGCTAGAGTACCCTCTGACGCTCCACAGCGTGGCTTTAGTCTTCTCCCACATCCTCCCAGCCACCTCCCAGCAACATCTCCACATGCTGGGGAATAAATGCACATTGAGGAGCTGGCTTTCTCAGCCCCCTGGTGCCCACCACTTCTAAAGCACAAGCTCCCACAACACCTCTTGTACAGTCGAGCCTCTCCATACTGCTATGGATTTACCTCCCACTGCTGCAAAGGCCCTTTTACTAAACCTTTACCTTGGCCAAAACCCTAGCAGCCCTCAAAATCTGACCTACTTCCTTCTTCCCCTAAGCCACTGAATGCTTCTAAGGAGGATACTGGCTCCTCAGGCTTTCTCCACCACATTTCAATTTTCTCCTGCTTTGGTTTGGTGACTTTTCTCCCCTGGCAGGGTTGGATTTTTCCATTGCATATTCCCATCCCCACCGCTTGTGTAAGCAAGGGTCATCACCCTTGTGAAACCCTGCCTCTTTCTTCAAGGCCTCTCGGATATTTGTTTATCCTTTTTACCTCACAAGAGGATGCAGTGAGTTGCCTTTGTCAATATAAAATCATAAACAATGACTCCAAGGATGAAGAAAAATGACCCCTTGGAAAACTGACAAGCAGTTTGAAGCAGCTCTGATCTAAACACGGCAGCTGCAGGAAGACTCAGGTCTACCAGGATGGCAGAGCACAGCCCAGGGGCCTCCCTCTTGCCTGCAGGTGAAAAAGGGTAGGGTCCCGAGCATGATGCTCAGTGCTGGGTATACACAGCCATGGTCTTCATCCAGCAACCTGACTCTCGGAGGGGATGGATCCTCCCAACCAACCCTCTCCAGAAAGCAGACCCCCTCTCAGAGGCATCCAGAAATGAGTTTGAAAATGCCAGCCTCCATCCTGCCCCTCTTTTCAAACTGGAGTGCAAAGAGGGGGTGCTGTGATGGAGCTCCCCTTAGCAAAGGACTTGGGAAGTGAAAAGCTGAACATAAACTCATGAGATACATCCATAATACAAAATGACTAATAGCAAAATAATGTATAGCCTGGTTCAGCAATGAGCCAAGGGGATAGTGGAAAGGATAATCACATGATAGAAGACACCTACGGATATCGGATGGATATATACACTAAGCAGGGAGTAAAATTATTTAAGGTGGTCTGGACCTTAACTAAGAAAGGAAAAAATTCGGCTGATAATCAGAAAAAACTTCCTGATAGACACGGCCAAGTGTAGAATAATCTGCCAAAGGAAATAGTGGAAGCCCAGTTCCTTTGCACATTTTAAGCTAACAATAACAAAACAGCTACATTGCAGGGGCCAGGGGAAAGACTAGATGACCTCTGATGTCTTTGCCATCTCTTGTTCCCATGAGAAGTACTAGATATTCAGCATCCCCAAGGACTGCCACTTCAGTCTGCACTAGAAACAGAAACATTATGTGTGGAAAAAACCCACCAAATCAAACATTATGCGGTTAACCTTGACTCCTTACCTTGTACGGGACAAATTCACTCCTCTTGCTCCGTAGGTAAGCTGACAGATTTCCAAACTTGCAATATTCCACGATCACCATGAGTGGGCCTATACAACACATAGAGCAATTCCTTATAAAGATCATTTATATCCCACCTTACCTCTCAGCATAATTTTTGGCTAGAAACATACATTTCAAAAAGCATCCTACTACCCAGAGGTTTTTTAAATACTGGTAAATAAAAAAGCTCTAATCAAAGTAGGGATATGATTCCTTTCTGCTGTATAAAGAAGGAAAAGCAAGAACATACTTTTGAAAATCACGAGCCTAATTTCATATGTGAAAATGTATAATGGTGTGCTCATACTTAAAAGTGCCAATCTCTACTAATTGACATTGTAAGGATGTGACAAACATATCTGAGTGAACTTCAGTGCAATTAACCACCGATCTGCAATAAAGTACACATGTGATTATCCATGCATTTTTGTGCAGGCATTTTAAGTCCTAAAAAATTAAGACAGGAATCTTGGTTTCAGACATAGATGCCTTAATGTACAGTCCAAATGTGGTATTTCAAGGTCAGATTGCTTCATATATCATATGCTACAATAATAAATTTCCATCCTAGGTTCCAGATACTGGCCATCTATATTTTATTACGGAATAAACAAGGAAAGAAATATTTATGGATTATGTTTCCCTCAACTACTGCACTTCTGTCATGGAACTTTACAAATTAAATTCTGATCCCATAGTAAGCCAACAAGTCAGCTTCCCTGAAAAATTATTACTAAGATACTTTACACTGAATTTCTTCCAAATTAAGAGTGCAGTACTGGGTTTGTCAAACAAAACATCTGTCCCCAATTATAAAGTAAAATAGATTCATCCACCCAGAACTTGACTCCGAATTGCAATCTCCCCTCCTACACACACACAGAGGCACCCACGGCCCATCCAAAGCCAGGGAGGGAAGTAACAACACTGTAGACAGTGATAAGAACAAGATCAACTTGTTATGTGTGGAGTGCCCACTAGAAAAGTGGATCTGAAGTACAGAAAAGCAAAGTCTGAGAAAAACTGAAGGCTAGAGCTGGATGTAGAACTCAGGGCTTCTCAGCCCTTATTCCACCTCTGGTTCTACTCACTCTTATCAGAATTTTTTTTTTTTTTTTTAAATAGACTATTTCTTCCAACCCTTAATTTTGAAACTCAATTTTCTATGCAGGAGAAATGGCAGAAATGGGGTTTTCATTAGCACCTTCTCACCCACTGAGAAGTTACTCACCTCCTGGCTTTGTGCAGGCTCCAAGTAAATTGACAACATTGAGGTGATGGCCAATATGAATGAGAATCTTCAGCTCTGACATAAGTGCTCTGTGCTCACTATGGGTTGCACCCTCTGCAGAGGTAAAACAACACAGATCAGGAGCATCACAGACAGAAAGGTTTTCCCCTCCTCTGCACTCTCTTCTGTTATTTTTCCAGCACATCTAGTGAGAAGTCCTGTTGGTTGGTAGCCTGGATCGCTTATGCTGCAGGACATTGATGAAAGCTAGGCACATGCATGACAGCGTTGGTTTTCCTCTGCTTTTAAACATTGTCCAAAGTTTGCCAAGGGCAGTACATCAGAACAGGGACATAAACAATCCAGATTAGCAAACACCTTTTTTCCTACAGACCTTTTGAGCAGTTTGCACTCTGCCATTCACCCTCCCAGCCAAGAAGAGCTAGGAATATTGTCCCATAGCCATTGCTGGGGTCTATGCTAAGGGTTCAGTGGGTCCACAGACTGGGGGGAGATAGGGACAGGACCAAACATGCCTGACCCTGCAGCCTCACCAAAAGTCTGGAGACATGGCTGGTGTCCTCATCCCAAAGGGATAGAAGACAGAAAGAGCTGAAGCAGTGGGGAGAGAGGGGCAGAGAAGGCAGCTCTCTGAAGGCTGCCTGAGCACTGCAAAACTGGAGGGACAGGGCTTTCCAATTTTTAATGTCATTACTGTATGGTCCTCCCATTGTAACGAGCCTACAACAGGTCTCGCCTGTGCTTGCAACTGCTCACACTGTACTGTCAGAAATCCCCCAGCTTTCCCACCCTTCCTCCAGTACAACAAAGGGCTGGGATACCACCCCTGGCTGCTGGCAGCCCCAGTTTGCCACCCCAGCTACGCCCTCTTCAGGAACATTGTGTCTGGGAACCGCAGCTTTCAACTCTTATGTGGCAAATACAAGGGACTATAATATGATTTAAAGGGAGGAGAAAGCTGTTCAAAACTACGACTCATTTTGGAGCACGCCTAAGCCATTGTCTGAGACTTGCAGAAAGCTCCCTGCCAGGCTACATAAGGCAAAAATGGACACATGAAAATTACTTGCAGGAGCAAGTTTATATTCTGAACCTGAGTAGATCTATAACGCAATGGCTAAGAAACCACAGTAGTATTACTCCAGCTATTGATGAGGGCAAGGCATATACTTTCCCTAATCATTGCTTCATGACACCAACTGTTAAGCTAAACTTGCATACACCGTTGGTACAAAAATTTTGATTTTTTTCTACCTACTGGTTACAGTATTGGCAATTATCTCTACATTCAGTGTTGAAGGTGAATTTTTGGTCATCATTTTTACCTTTAAGCATTTTGACAGCCACTGTTCTGCAGGTAGCAGTTTTGTCAATCCCAAATGCATCTGCTTCTATGACCTGGCCAAAAGCTCCACGCCCAAGAGGTTTACCTTGAAGTGAGAACATGAACATACTCCAATTTATATGCTTGGCACAGTGGACAAAAGATGCAGAAAAAACAAGCAACTCTAAACAGAGTTTATGTCTCAGAAAATAACAGAAGGCTGATAATGGTAAGAGGATGCATTATATCCTACAGGACCACAGAGCCCACCTGGAGGTCCTGCACCAGGGCAGCCCCATGGCAAGCCAGGACCTGAAGCACCCCCCAGCACAGGGCTGGCTGCAGTATCACTAAACAGCTTGTGTAATGAAGGCACACCTAGCTTTAGCCGGTCTCTGGGAAACTCCCACTTGCTGGCATCATATGGGAGCCGTTCGCAGTGCTCATCTATAGGGACTTCATCAGGATCCATGATGATTGACAAGTAGCCGGTCTTCATGTCCCCTCCATTGGCCTGGAAAATGGTATTAGTTGAAGTTGCACAGGTTTTTTGGCTGGCAATGAGCAGGCAAAGTGCCATTTTCTCACTCTGTAGTGTTTCACCAGTTCCCAGAAATGCCAGCCTACCATTTCCCTACACCATGTCACAGTGAGTGTGATCACCATTAATTACTTGCCCTTTTTTTTTTTTTTTTACTAAACAAAACCAGCCAAAACATTTTTTTCTCTTGCGAGGGCCTGTTCAATTAAAAACAAATTTCTGTGCCCCTGGTTCCAGGCAAGAATGTTATGGCATGGAGAGAAAAAATGTGTCTGTTGATTTAAGAACAATGGAAAGAAACAACAGAAAAGGCTTCAAGTCAGCTCTCATTTGTCATGCAAGACCAGTGCTAATAGGACAGTATGAGAAGTTTTTCATTACCCGCTTAACGGTCCGGAGGATGATGACAAGAAGCAACCAGAAGAACATAGCAATCACTGCAGTGCCAACGAGGATAATGAGCTCCAGATTTGTTTTCTCTTCAGCGCCTGGGAAGAAATAAATGAATATCTGAGTGATAGTTGGAAGCATATTGGTTTTGTTCATTCATTAAAGTAGAGAATGGAGGTCCTTGTTCTGAAGGTTCATTTTAAAAGTGCAACATGGAGCAAGGAAACGAAAGCAAAACAAAACAAAAATTTTGGGGTTTTATGTTGGAATATTACGCTTGGTTTTGTGCTGTTTTGCACATCACCCAATTTCTTAGCATCAGCTTTGTTCCAAGGACAGTATCTGGACCTTTGGCACATATAAAACCACTAAAATCTCACATTTTTAAAAGGAATCTTTGTTTTAGAATACTCAAAATGAATGACTTCCCAGAAACGAAAAAACCCCATCATATAGTAAATAAAGTGCTGTGAGAATGACCCAGAGAACAATCTCTCTCTTGTCTCTTTACATGCTTCAGCAACAACATGAAAAAACACAATCCTACAAGAACACATGAAAATAAGGACTGACTTACAACATCCCTTTTCCAGTAAAATAGTCTACAGCAGATAACACTCGAACATCTATTAATGTGCAGGAGCAGCTCTCCAGCTCCCGTTCACCACATCATGCACCTGTATTTCATCCTTTGCACCATACAGATTTTCCTACACAGGAGCACACTTCATTGCATGACCCCAATGAGCTGTGCTATAAATTTATTGGAGTGAAACAGTGAGTCTTACACAGATTGTCAACTTTTACAGACATGCCCCAGCCATATTTACCACATCAGCTAAAATCTACATTGATGTCAGCGGCAGATAATTTCTACCTCATGTAAACATACTGCTCAACATCTTAATATCCTAATGAGACCTATAAGAATAAAAGGATACTGCTTTAATTACCTTAACAGAACAGATCGGACAATCACTTTAACTTGTAAGACAGAGGTTTGTGAAGGATTCAGTGACTAAATTTTGAAAATGTACTAATATCAAGGACAAGGAGCTTTTAGTTCAAGGTTTCTCATTGCAACTCTTGGTGGCAAGTTCATCACGGTTGCAGCTATTCAGGCTGCAGACTAACCTCTTGTTAGAATCTATCATTGTGAATTTCATTTCCATGTGCCACAATAGGACTGGAACAAATGAGAGATGGGTCTCAAACACTACTTTCAGAGCTTGGTGGACTAAGACTGGAGGCCCCTAACCCAAAACTGCTACCTGATCCTATCATTGAAATGGGACAGCAATCACAACAGACTGCACAAAGTCTTCCCTCTGTTTCTTAGATGACAGCGATGACATAGTTTAAAAAGTTACAACTGTTAAAAAACATAGCATGACAATTACGTTACCAAGACAATAGAGACGTCCCAGGATATCTGCAGGTTTAGGTAGGCTCTGTTGTATAGGTTTGCATGTAATATAGACTGGCAGAGTTTTCTCTGCAACCACAAGACAGATAGATTCAACTTCTGCTGAAAAGCACTAAACAACATTGCGGAGAAGAAAGCATCAGACTCAACAGCTGGGATTACAATGGTTATGACAGCACTAAATTTGAGCTTGACAGGAATGGTTAGGACTTTTCATAAATCTCATGGTGTATTTTTCAGATCTTCGATCAGGACAGCCAGTAGATTTTCCTTTTAGTGATTTCATGGATAATCTGGAGAGAAGCTAACACTAACCTTCCACTGAAAAAAAAGCCACTGCTTTTCTGCATCCAAGGACATTGCAGGCAAGGCAGGTGTATAGCCCTCCATCTTCTTTCCTCACTCGACGTATGGTTAGTGTTTTGTTTCCATCTTTCAAAACAATACCTGGAAAAAATTATGATACTTAGTTCTGCTATTTTTATTCCACTTTGTGTTACAAATTCAAAATGAAACTTTTCATGGTGAAAATCAGCAATGAGTCCCGTGAAAGAAAGCCCTTAAGTGATAGAATATTCATGACAATGGAGCAATCCTCACCTGAATCTTCAACAAGGGTTTCATTATTTTTAAACCACATGATGTTTGGAGGAGGAATGCCATTTGCTATGCATGACACTTCTATGGTTTCACCAATGTTTGTTGTTTGATTTTCCAGATTTCCTACAAGTGTGGGTGCTATGGGCTCTGTTGGTTTGAAAATATGGCAAAATTACTGACCATTAAAGAAAACATCTGTTTTTGCAGTACTAGCACTTGATTACACTCTACATGCTTGCCGGTATCAAGGGCTCAAATCCTTTTAGAACAGCAACAGCCACAGTGTTCATGTTAAAATCATAGCAAAAATTCCACATGATATGAAAGAATTATAACAGCCAAGAAAATTTTAACAGTATTGGTGTAACCTGCTTTAGGTGGTTTAATTTCTAACTGGATGCTGAGGGAAGAGAGAATAGGTGAGAAATTGTTTCGCTCACATTTCTATTTCCATTACAAGAAGTCTGATACTGCTGGTCCATCAAACATCCATTCAGGACACGAACATGCATAGGTATTTTCCTGAATCTGCCCAATCAGTCTAGACATCTAGGTCCCAAAGCACAGTCTTCACTACTTGTGTGAAAAGCTGACTGATTATCAGCTTGCATTGCTTGCACCTGAATACCAGCATCACTTCATCACAGTTTTAAATCACAGACACTACTTCAAACTCAAGTCAGTGACCCAAAGCAGTAGCATTAATACTATGAATACACACATGTATATACAGCTAGAGGGAAAAACATGTTTGAAAAATAAAATTGAGAAGTTATTGAGCTGAACACATACCATTATTTGTGCAAAAGCTGAACTCATCTCCTTGCACAGCACAGTGCCTCGTTCAGTGTTTCCTCACTGGTACTAATTAAATAGTAAGACCCTGCTGCCTGAACAAGCCCCAGACCTGCATGTTATAACTAATGGATGTCTAAATCTATTTAACAAACCGAGCACACCATTAACTCAACACATGTGAGGTCTGAAGATACCACTGCGTTTATTTTCATACACAACCACCCATTTTGGTTCCCAGTAAGAGATCTGTACCTTGAACAGTGAGGTGCTTCACCAGGCAATGCTGTGTTTTAGCCTTTTTGTCCTGAGCAATGCAAACATAGTCCCCTCCATCCTGAAGGGAGATATTATGGAGGATGAGCTCTAAGGTGACATTTTCACCATTGGTATTTGAAACTGTCGCATTCAGCTTCTGGAGAGCATTGAGGTTCTTGCAAACGGGCATGGGCAGCCCTCCAAAGGGAGTCTGCGAAGTGTGAGCTCTGAGTTTGTACCATGATAGCTTCTCAAAGGTGAATTTGTCTGCCGTGCATTGCAAGGACATGTTATCTTTCTCTGTGAGTTGATTCCGAGGCTGGAGATTAATTTCAAGACCCCCTGCAAGATAAAAAATAAAACTCCTATTAGGTTGCACATTGTGTTGCCAACATTAACTTGAAAAAGCTATATTTTACAAATATAGCCTTATCCTCATCTTATCCAGTTGTAAATAAGGAAACAAAACACTGAAAAAAATCAATCATCTAAAGAGTACAATCTCATTAAAAGCAATACATTTAAAATGGATCAAAGGAAGGCCTATATAACGAATACAGTTCCTTTTCCTGTAGAAACTTACAGCAACCTAAGATGATTTTTAACATTATCTTATAGTTAATTTTTAGATTTGGATTAAAATAATATTTCAGCATGTGAATACAGGGGACTGATTTTCAAGAAGACAGCAGCTCTTTGCCACTGGTTTCAAAATGTTAACCCTACCTTTTACAGTACACCTTTACTCATTTTGTACACTACCATAATTTCTCTGTGGCTCTTTTAAGTGACTGCAAAAGCCCAATAGTAATCACTCCCCAAACAACAGTGCCCATTTTGCATCATTTTCACAGGACCATCACTACCCTGATGCCAGTAGAATTAATCACTTGACTAAATTGAGGTGGTGACTGCAAAGGCTGCCTTAGATAAATCTAAAATCCTAAAGGACAGGAATCAGACAATAGTGTTGAAAAGCCTATCATTAGCAAAACAGATGAAATAACATTAATTTAACATGTCTGTCATCAACAGGGTATACTTACTGGTCACATGAAAGGAGATAACTCTCTCACTTGACCCAGCTCTGTTCGTAGCCATACATCTATACAAAGCAGATACATTCGCTGCTTGAATCATGAGGGTGCTCACAGTCTACAAAAGAACAACCATGCAACTTCATACTACGTCACTGCTAAAGTACATACATAAGCCTGACCACCCCAACAGCTCAGCAAAGTGCTCTGCAGGTATCTACACAATCAAAAACCCCTCCAAAGCACAAATTCGTGGCACAGCAAGAGCACAGTCCCCTCCTGACATTTACATTTTTGTCCTTAAGCGTATAACATTCAGGGAAAAGAAAACAAGAAAAAGAAGCCTGCCAGAAAGCAGACTTTGGTATATGTGTTAATACATGCTGCACCCACAACTTTTTCTGCTCTTCAGTCTCTTCACCTTGTCTCTATTACTGTTAATTGGCAAGATTAACTCCCCTAACTCCAGACGGCTAAAAGGTAAGCACTGAAATCTAAGTTATGTTCCTCAATGGAGACTCACTGTGGTCAGGGCCTGAAAGACTTGAAAGTGTGTATCTCTGCCTATTGGCTTCAGTAGGAACTTGCACGACTAGCTGAGTGTAGATCCCCAAGTTTAACGATAGGTGAAAAGAGTCTCATCTCTAGTGATACATTTCCAGATATGTGGACCGCTGAACGAGGCCAATCATCCCCAACCAAGAGAAAAGAAAATCTGCTCACCTTTGTTTTCCCAGCAATAGTAACAACTCGGTGCTTAATTTCAACCTGATTCCCACCCTTTCTCTCCGAGATCACTTTCCATTTCCTGCATGCATATGGATTGGCTCCTGAGCGAACTTTCCTGAGATATAAGTAAGAACATATGCATTACATAAGACAAATTTTTGCCCTTCAGAAGAGCAGATTTGTGTTCTCTTTATAGTATGCAGATATTTATCTATAAATCAGATGCATCACCGGCTAAAGCTTGCATCTAAAAGGGAAGAGTATGTTTCTGGAAACACTTCTATTAAATTGAACCCTATAACCTTTTGAAATCTTTGTGCACTGTAAAATAAGGAACCCTCAAGCCTAAAGGTGAATCTCCTAATTAATCTGCTTGTGTCAGCTCAATCAGAATGCTTGGAGGGAAGCGGCTATTCTGGGAACAAACCCCCATTCATAAATGGATGATTCAAGTTAATTTATTTCAAAGGAAGACAGAGAGACATAGAAATCACTGAACTCCCTACAAGAATTTCTTGAGGACAGTAGCCATTGTGTAGGAAGCAACCAGGCACCAAAGGAAGAAACTAGTGGAAATAATTTTAAAAACAACAACAGGAAAGAAGAATGCTTTTTTTTTTTTCTCTGGCTTTTTTTTTTTTTTTTTAAAAGGAAATCTGGGCTTATGGCAGGCACAGATAAGGGAAGCTGCGTGAATCTCAGTCAGGCACTCTCTCTATCATGCCCCAACATCAATCAGTGCACTTCCTCCAAGATACACTTTCACACAGATAAAGAGCACCGTCACATTCAGCACTTAAGCGTAAGAAAAAAAGCACAAGGATCTGTAATTAGCATAAACAGCAAATTTCCTCTGTTTGGGATGGAGTTTTGGGCCTGCAGCCCACAGGGAGAACTGAGGGTAGGGCACGTAGATAGCTGCATTTGAAACCCCTTTCAAGCCAAGATACCCTTCAAGAAAGCATGAAGGCAACAACAGGCACTGCCAGCTCCTCGCTGTGGGTGGCCCTTGCCTCTGCCGACAATGATGACATTGGCAGAGTCTGCCTGCAACAATCTGCCCA
Source organism: Athene noctua (assembly GCF_965140245.1). Lineage (NCBI taxonomy): Eukaryota > Metazoa > Chordata > Aves > Strigiformes > Strigidae > Athene > Athene noctua. Next base: position 31,349,772 of record NC_134040.1, read on the forward strand.
TTAAGTACAACAATCTTTTCTTCATTGGCCATTGGGTTTGCACTTGGTAATGAGCCTGGGCAAGGGATACACACAAAAAAACCCCAATACACACATCTCTCAAGAGCTACGTAAGCCACAGAAGATGGTAAGGGTTTAGCACTCACTGGGGGCTGAAAGTGCACTCCTCTTCCAGCTGCCAGTGCCACAGGACTGCGGCGGGCGGCGGGACAGCGTAGACGGTGCAGGTGAGTGCCTGTGTTGAGCCGTACTTGTAGGAGTCAACAGGGGCCAGCAGCGCATTCTCGCCGATCTGGGGGGGGACTGGAGGAGAGAGCAGCAGGTTACACCTCCCACTAACAGCTCCCCAATGTCACTGCGTGCACACATCAGACCCACAGTGACTAATTCACACCGTGCTCCACATCTGAGTGCAATGCAGAGCATCTCCAAGGACATGTTGGGAAGAGGTCAACCTGCCCAACACCTTGAGGATCAGGCCCTTAAGACACAATGTTTAGGATCTCCTGTAAAATCTCCCTTCATTACCCACCGGTTTAAAATGCAGCCCTCAGACTCCCACCACCACACCCAACCACTAACTGCATATTATTCCCCACCCCTGATCCCACAGCATGTAGCCTTGCTGCCCTTTCCAAGACCTGCTGTCTTCAAAGCATGTGGGCTAGGCTGTTTCCTAGGGGGCAGAGAGGAGGAGGAAAAGGAGGAGGGGAAGGGAGGAGAAGGAGGGTTGCACAGGGCAGGGCAGAAGAGGAGGGACAGCCTGCGAGGGGCAGGAAGGATGGGTGAGGCGGGACAGGGCCAGAATGGAGCAGGGTGGAGGGGTCTCTGGCAGCACAGCCAGCAAGAAGGGCAGGAAGAGAGCAGGACACAGAGGCAAAGAAATAATATACAGAAAACAAAAATCCACACACAAAGTATCATCCCCACATCACCAGCAGCCTGCAGCCTCTGGACCAGCACGTCCTGGAGCCAAGATAGATGGGCCACCTCTGCCCTCCCAGGGCTGAGGTTCAAGTACTATCCTCCTGGACACCACGCCCACTTAAATCTTCATAGCTCTGGGATTAATTTAGTCCTAAAAATGGTAATACACTACATCCACATGTGAAAGAAAGGTACTCCTTTGGTACACCACTTACCATTCACAAGCAGGGTAAACACGTGTCTCTTCTGTACCTTGTTAGTAGGGTTTGTAAGGACAACAGTGTAATTCCCAGCGTCCTTTTCAGTTGCTTCGGAGATCACTAATGTGTAACCAAGTTTAACTGTATGATTTGCATTGATAGCTTTTCCATTTTTATACCTGAAGAAAATATAGAGTGCTTTGAATACTTTAGAGATTTACCTTGACTAAGAATAGCTCAGTCTTTCAAACACACAATGTCCTGATTCTTACCATTTCACCTCTGGTGGAGGATATCCTTTAAACTTGATGGGAATTTTGACTGTATCACCTAGCCTTGTCTCAAGTACATTCTCCATTCTCTCCAGATGAATAAAAGGACTTTCTGGAAAAATAAAAAAAATAAACTAGATCGTCTTTCCACTTAACAGCAGATGACAAATAGGGGTCAGTGACAGAACACCACTGGTAAAGCACAGCTGGCTCCAAACTGAGCTCTGGAGAGATTCACCCACCATAAAAACCCAATCCTTTCCCTAGCACAGAGGAATGGACAAGCTCCCCCACCAAGAAGCTCTGGAAAGCTGAGACAAGACTCAGATCTCAGGAGGGTGTGTCAACTGTCAGACCTAGTGTCATAAAACTGGCTCAATCTCCTCAATCCAGGAAATAATACTATTCAAAACTACAATGTTGTAAAGTTAGATACTTTCAGCCTCTTCTCAAGTATGTATTTGAACCATTTCAGTCGCAGAATACTTTGAAATAATTTACATTACTTGTTATAAGTTATAAACTTGCATTCAGACTAAGACAGTGATTAGCCTTTTGACTAAGGTTTTGGATAGTATGGACTAAATATCTGGTACACTCACTATAGCACATGATCTTGTTTTGGCTCCTGAAGAGAAGTAGAAAGAACCCAGGAGAAAATTAGGTCTGTTTGGAATCACTGTGCCACATAATAAGTTTGAATGTTAAAAAAAAGAAAACAAGAATGTTAAAAAAAAAAAAGAAAGAAAAAGAAAATCCATTAATATTCTGGCCCCTGAAATAAGACCTCAGGAAAACCAGTCACTTTCAAAATATAAACCCCTTTGTCTGTCTGAGTGATTAAAAATGGGTCATTCTCATGCTGACAATTTTTTTCTAAAGTAAGCCAGTGGAGCCGCTGGGGCTGTACCCAAGAGGGGCTTGAGAAAAGGCTGTAGGATGTGGCCTTGTACTTATCTATGCACTTAGACAAACTTGTTTCCTTTGCATCATTTCCTTACAACCAAAACTCCATTTGATTCGCCTATTCATAATGTAAAAGCTGAAAGTTTTATTTTCCTAGCTTAATTCATGCCAACTCAGACTCTTGTCCCACAGAGCCACCAGAATCTAGCCTAAATTAGAAGTGAGAACAGGAAACCCTTATACAGTCATCTACACAAATTCAGTTTTACAGGACCTCAAGAAGGTCAATACAGAAGATTGACAAATTACCTCAATTTATTTTACTGCCCATTTTCCTATGGTATTCTACAGCTGTCAGTAACATATAGCATCCTTTAAAATCTTATCAATTGCTGAGCTTGTGGTATAAAAGTAATCCTATAGTGGGTGCAAGAGAAACACTGTAGCTGCAGTTTGGTTCATTTCTGTCATTTGATTCATCGCCTTCTGCATCCCAGTAATCAATCCCAAATCTGAAGTAGTCAACAAAACTGAAGTGGAAGATGCCATACCATGGATAATGAAGTAACTGCTGTTTTTCATGTTCATACGACCACTGGAAGCTGCGCAAGTATATCGACCTTTGTCAGCTAAGGACACACTGTCGATAGTAAGAGTGCTTACAAACTTCTTTACTTCTCCTGCAGTGGTTTTTAAATCCCTTATGGTGGCACGTTTTTCCTGTAATAGATAGAAGACAGAGGTGTTTGGGAATTTTATTGTTATTCCTCCTGTCACCCTTTGCACATCTGTACATACTAGCAATTTCTTTCTGCATTATCATCTGCTTTGTCAATATTACAAAGGGGAGAGTGACACTATATCTAAATCAAATGTCGTTGTGATGTTGGCACCTTTAAGTTATTATGGATTTACCTTGATGGAAGGGTAGTCCCATTTAAAATCAATTCCCACATTCAGCTCCGTCCTTACGGTGCAATTGAGAACAAGTTTTTCTCCCACTGCCAGCTCTACTTGGTAGTGTGGGTTCATTGTCAGGTCATAAATTCGGTATCCTAGAGGAAGAAAAAGGCACACAAAAAACACGGGGTAAGAAGAAGTTTCTTTACAGCACTCCACCAAATTTTCCAGGTGAATTCACTGAGACTCCCATTGAAACCTCAGCTACCATGAGGCCCCTCGATGCCCCAGTGCAGCATGATGACGGGCATAAAAAGGAGCCTGGAGGGAAGGGCTATGCCTGCCCTGAGCATTTCCCATCCAAGAGCTGCGTCAAGACAGTGGCACAGAAGGATGTGTACACTTGATCAGAGCCCCTGTGTTGGTGGGAGCCCACAGGAGATGGTGACCCACACAGTTCCTCTGCCTTACACCTTCTTACCCTTGTGAGACCTGAAACTAATGGGGATATATCCTCCACCTCAGCAGTAAGCACAAACTTTGTTAAGAATAACTGTCTGGCATTGGCAAAATTATTCAAAGTTTACTCTGTGCAATATTTCCAAAACAGACTATTCTGAATGCAGAAATTCTGCATTTGGTCCAAATCAGAGAAAGACCTCATGAATTTGATGAAGCAAAATCCTGCTGCAGAGAGTAAAGGGTGGAGGGCTGCTATGCCTTCCTGCCAAGCAAGGTGAGACTGCCTTGGTGCTATCTGGCCACTTGAAATGCTCACTGTGTCCTCAGCCAAAAGAGAAATAGCTGCAGTTTCAGCTCAGGCTTGAGCCTCCACAGAATCATCATGTTATTTCTGAGTATTGATGAACAACTGACAAAATATACCAGGAGAGCATTAAACCCCTGTGAGAGTCAGGACCTAGGTCTGAAGAAAATAAGAAAATCTAGCTCCTAGTGTGACCTTCAGATCTCTCATTCCCTTGGTACCTCCTCAGAGCAATTCATTTCCATCTGCTGCTGATGATTGCCTGCCTCTAGTTCCCTTCAACTATGACTTAGATCCTGGATAAGTGAATAAAGTGCAGAATAGAGTGATTTCAGGAAAAAGGCTTGCATTGTCAGGAAAAAAAGAAATCCCTGGCATCTATGTAAAACACTAAAAATAGAAGCACTTATCCCAGTGATGTACCAGAAAAAACGCAATACATTGCATTTAAAAGAATAGTAATATATATATCACAACATACATTTTGCATTAGCTGCATTGTCAGTATAGAGTAACTGAGAGTCCAACCAAATGTAATTGGTTCAGTATGTTGTAGTGAGCAAAGTCACTGGATATAGAGAAAAGACAAATTTTGGCTTACCTACAACTGCAACTATGTATATCACAGACTGGTAGCTTTCATCATCTATTTTAGCTTCACAGAAGACCATGCCCGCATAGCTGATTAAATGACTGGGTATAGTGAAGCCTTTTTTATTATTCCATGAAATTGATTTACCATCAGGAACAAATATCTTTTCTGGATATTTCTGTTTGAAATATTGATAAAATACATAGTCAGATTTCAAAAATCAAATAACCTTGAATTTTCAAGTCCAACATTTTCCACAACCACAGAGTCCTAGTTTTAAAATCCCAGCTCTGGCAATCTCTACTTTATAGGCAATCACTCCACACTTTGAGAGGACAGGATCATGGATGAGTACATTTACAGCATGCACCTCGTAATCACAGGCTTTAAAATTCCCAAGCATGGAAAGAAGTTTTTAAGAAACGTATTTATACTTCAAGAAATGTGTTTCTATCACAGTGATTTCAAGTAACTCTTAAAATAATAACGGGCTTTTTCCTTACCGCATGTAGAGATACATTGAGATTTGATACAGTTCCAAGGCACGGCACTACCACAGTTTTATTCTTAGTAATGTATACAATGCCAAGCTGATCACTAACTGAAGTTACAAATGGAGATCTGTAATCTAGAAGAAAATTCAGTTGGTAAACATATTATTTGTCATGTGATTATGGAGAAAACTTTTGCAATTTTGTTCTTTCCCTGTTTATTTCTTCTCAAATCAGTTTTATTCTTTTCTATGTGGTAAAACACTTAAGCAATGAGACTAATGAGACTGGGGGTGCATATTTTGACAGATCCCTCCCCTTCTTTACAATATCATTATTTGCAAAACAGTTAGCAATAGAAGTATGCACTCTGGAGAATAGCTTCCTGACACTGTAGTCTTTGTGCTGACAAAAATCTGATTCACCCTAGTGTGACTTTCCTTGCATAAGTATTACAGGAAATATCAGTTAAAAGTAGTGACATGCTACATTGGCTCTGCCAACGGCAGCATCCTTTTCGAAGTCAGACCAAAAAAAAAAGTAAGTTCCTGATCTTATATAAAACAAGCTAACCCATGTACATAATTACATCTCACTTTCCAAAATGGTAACTATAAGTTACCAAAAGAAAGGAAACAGGATGCGTAAGAAAATGGGTATGAAGCCATCAGTGTAAAAAGATGCCTCAAAGAATGAGCTTACTTAAACTGAGCATATATAACTGGAGGCTTTGCAGTGTCTGTGATGCTCAGCTGCATTGCTACCAACACAGCTGACAGCCTGAGTTTGAAAACTTAGCTCTTACAGCCTAAACAGATTTTACCATCGCAGTCAGAAAATGTACAGAAGTTTATGTTTTAGGGTCAGGGTTTTTTTGAATGTTTTCAGGTAGTACAAATTGTAAAAGGGATCAGATCTGTCGTTTTTAATAAAGATACAATCTCTGTAATCCTCCCTTGTATGAAACTCCTGCCGAGGTCAATAATAGCTCTGCATTCATGAGGACAGGCTCAGAGCACAGCAGAGATATGTATGCTAAGTTCTTGGAGAAAGAGCATAGGAAATCAAGTACTGCATATGGCAGGACAGTTCAAAACTAGAGGTACAAAGGCTTTTCTGTTGATAGCTACTGGTACACTGGCATGTAATTACTCAACATGAAAACAAGAAAAATAACAGTTTCATGAGATAAAAAATTCTAGGATTAGTAAATTCTAATGTCAAAACTGTTTTGAGATACTTGATATCCCTTTTTTCTCTTAAGGCTAAGGGAAGAGCCACCTAAGAGCTGTGTAAGCACTTACCTTGAACATAGACATAAATGGTTGTAGCTGCCTGTTTGTCCCTGTAAAGGCACCTGTAGTCCCCTGTGTCATTGCCAATGACTTTGAGGAGAGTAAGTGTCTTGCAGTAGGGGCCATCGCTGCAGTCTGTCACAGAGATACGCTTCTCAATACTGCTCTGGTTGCTTGGCCAGGACCACTCCAGTGGTCTCTGACCGCTGGGAAAGCAAATGTTAGAGGAACATAAGCACGTGGTGAGCATTAGTACCAACGTCAAGGTGGTGAACGCCAGCCCTGCTAGTATCTACAGCTATGGAGAGAAATGGGCTTCATCCCATCACATGGAGCATCAAGACATGTAGGATAAATTCACGCAAATTGAGCCATTGTTAATACCTATGAGGAAGCTACTTGACATTTATGTTCTGCTGAATCTAAGTGACACCGCACCCAAAAAGGAGCATCAAGAGCACAGCTCACCAGTGGGCTCCCCAAGGACCAGGCTGATGCTTCCTCCTCCCAGCCGCCCCGTGCTCCCTTGCTGCAACCCTCTAAGACTATTCCTAAAGTTTGTCAGAGAAAAGTAAGGCAGGGGGCACAAAGGGAGTGCGGAGAAACAGGAGCAATGACAGGAGAGAGACCAAATCACCTGCGGTTCTGTACAAAAATTAACTACATTAATTGCCACCATCAAAATCATGCTGGACAGATTGGCCCTTACCTGCATGTAATATTTAGAGTGTCATTTGCAGTTATTGTGAGGACATCTTTTTGGATACTAAGGGTTGGCTGATCCAGAGAAATAAATAAACCTGTGAAAACATGTATAAGAACCCTCAAATCAACCCAATAAAACAGAGTAAATGCTACTCAGTCAGAAAAGCACTATATACAGGAATATGCAGTGTGTTTTAAGCAGACACTTTCACATCACCTACTTAGCAGTGAAGGGTAAATAATGACTTTTTACACATCCCAGAAAGTTCAAAAACTCTGTCATAACAGGAAGTAAAGGCAGATGGTCAGGAGCTAGCTGTAGAGCACTACAATTCAGGCAGCCAGGGTGGAGTTCCTGTTTTCTTGCATTGCCAACTTCAAGGTCTAACAAGAGGATGTGGGACATTGAAACAAAGTGAACCTTCATCTGATGATCTCACTCCCTGGGGAAAGGGATTACCAACTTTTCTTATAATAAATTGAATATACTTATATTCTCTAGGACTGCTGACCAATGAATTATGTGAAAAAAATGTTTCACAGTTTGTCACAAATTCCAGATCCCATGAACTTATTTTATCCCATGATTTTCTAAGGTTCTCTCTTTCCTCCTAAGCAGTTAGGTAAAAATCTATTACTACCAGACTTCATTTGTGCATTGTGCCCACCCCGAGCCACCTGCACTTGAGAGGGCTGCGACCTGGGTGCCAGCACATGGTCTGAGGCAACGACCCGGGTTGCACAACATTTGCGAGTACCACAGGGAGAGATTTTCAGTCCGCCCTGGCTGCTCCCATCACTGTCAGGAATCCCGCCTCACCGGAGCGAGCCAGCAGCCCCAACCGGGACAGCTCGGCCAGCTACGACGGGCAACAAGAAAGTGCCTCCAGACCGGGACCTTCCCTATCTTAGTATTTCCCCGCGCTTTAATCACTGGCATGCCGAGCAGGTTCTCCACCGATGACTAGTTTCCCGCGTTTGGCTTCAGGGACATTTTGCTATCGGAAACGATGATGCTGGAGCCAAGAGAGGAAGACACTATGCCACGGCAGGCAGCCCCCTCCGACGGGCCAGCACCGGCCGCCCAGACAGGGCAGGGCTGGGGTACGGGAGAGGAGAGGCCAGGGAGGCCAGCCAGCCCGCAGCGCTGGGCGTCCAGTCCCACCCCGGGGGTCGCAACGCCTCACCTGCTCTGCCAGCCCTGACACCCCCAAGGGAAACCCGCGCAGCTCCTGGTACCCCATCATCCCCGCGCCCTCTCTCCCCGGGGCCCCGTGGGGCTGCGGGACCCCGGCGGCTCCCCGACAAGCCGGACCCGCGGCACCCGGGGCTCCCCGAGGGCTTACCGGGAGCCAGGCACAGCAGGACCGCCAGCAGCCGCGCCGCGCCGAACTCCATCCCACCGCCGCGGGCGCTGAGGGGCGCGAAGCCGTCGGGCCGGCCGCCGAGCCGAGCCGAGCCGAGCCGAGCCGAGCCGAGCCGAGCCGAGCCGCGCCGCGCCGCACCGCACAGCGGGGATGCGGGACCCCGGCGAGCAGCCCCGCCCCTCTTGTGTCTGGGGGCGGGGCCTGCGCCGCGGCCCCGCCCCAGGGCCCCGCGGCCGAGCCCGGCGGGGGTGCTGATTTGGAGGGGGGCCCCGGGAGCTCTCCCCGCTGCTCGGCGGCAGGAGGGCCTCACGCCCAGCGGCCGTCAGCGCTGAAATTCAGAGACGTCTGGCGCTTACACTGCGTGTGTCTGGGCTTTCTTGAAATGCCCGCAACAGAAATGACCGCAGAGACCAACCCTTTGGGGGACACGCAGTGAGACGCAGCTGGCTTGCAGCTGGCAGCGACTTCACCCAACCGGGTTTGAAGTCTCCGGCGGTGTCAGTGTTGTGTTCACAACGTGGGAGTGAGTCCCCGAACCATGTAGCATGTGCCCGCCAGCCTAACTGTCCACATCACGCCCGACGGAACCCAACACCTGCCTTTCCCACCACCCAACAGCCCCATCCCACTCTCTGCAGGATGCTACACGGTGGCACTAACCGTTTCCCTCTCACACCAAAGGTTTGATTTTTTCCAAAAAGAACCCCCCCCAACTGGAACTATACCTTTTAAACAAAATTATTAACTAGTGACTGTTGAAAAAGTAGTGTGTGAGGTAGTCCTTTGGGAAAAATAAACACATGGTTATTAATGCTTTACCCATATGCATGACCATAAATACATCTGTTCAGATAGATACGTAGATAAATAGGTAGATGATCAGGTAGATACAAACACATAACTATGTATGTAACTATGTGTGCATATACATATATGTATTTCTACATGCTACATTCTTCTCTTTCCCTGCAAATCTGCATGTGAGCTTGTCCACAAATGAATAAGTTAATGAAGCAGTGATTTCATTTTGCATGCTATGCAATTCAAGCTGTTTTACTGTACTGACGGATGGGTGTAATTTCCTTTGAAATTACACCCCTGTTGCTCACAGAAAGATACAGGGAGTGGGAGAAGCCAAATTTCTATTCTGATTTTTTCCCAGAGATACAATAAAATCCATGAAAAGTCAAAGACGACTCATATGGTTCAAGAGTGCAATTGCGCAAATAAAATGTGTTCTTGCTATACTTATGAGATCTTAAACCAGAAAATTGGTAGCCATCACTTAATATCCCCACCTCCATTGTGCTGCAGGTCAGGTCACTGGTATTTCTAAGTGATTTTGGGAACTCTGGAAATGATTACTAAACAGCTGGCCCTTGCTGAGACTAGGTTGCACATAGAGTTTATGTGGTAGTGATAAATACATAGTGAGAACCAAGGGTACCTACTGCTAAAGAGCCAGTTTTGATCACCTTATTTGTGGTGATGCTGGTTTTGCTGGGTTTGACTTCAAAGAGAAAAAATCTGATAGGGGATGGATGACCTGCAAGAACTGTTTGCCTCCAAAACAGTTTAGCTAGTCAACAAAGCAAACAAAATTAAGTTGAAAAATACACCCGTGAAATTATTACATGACCCATGGAACACAGTAAAATCACTGGCAGCTCACTTTAGTGCTTTCTGCATTCTTACATGAACTTCCAAAAATGCAATCTGCAGAAAATATGACACAGTATTGATTTTAACAAGTGACTTTTCTGAAATTTAGTCAGATAATTTGCAACTGGAGTTTACTGCAATACAGCTTAGGATCTGTTTTCAAGCACAGACATTGCCATTAAGTGAGCAGTTTGGAGGGGGGTGGTTGGTTTTGTTGTTGAAAATTATTTTGGTGACTATGCTTTAGGGGAACAAATACCCACTGTTTGCTCTAAGCATATCTAAGCAAAGAGAAATAAATGCTAGACCTCCTCAAGCCCTTTGGCGTTTGCCATGTCCCCTGCCTCCTCCCCTGCAGTGTCCTGAGAAAGGGAAGGAAGGGAAGGAAAGGAGGGGGGGGCTGACCCCTCAAACACACTAACCTCCTGGCTGGTCAGTGCACATATCAAACCGAGCAGCCAACAGTCAGGAGCTTGCACATGTGAATGTTGGTCATCCACAGGGAAGTGCACATTTCAAAAGCACAAAGTGTTTTTATCTCCTTGAGTGATCCCAGTGAGATGTCAGTCTTTACACAGTGCTTCCTAATTGAGACACAATCCTTCAGTGCTTTGCCTGACTGTCAGTATAATCTCGTTAACTAGAATAATGCTGCAGGAACTGATGCTTCACTGTATGAACTGCCATCCCTATAGTACCAGGGACATCTGTGATACCAGTGAACAAACTAGAAGATAAGTTCTTTACACTCCAGATATTTGAATGGGGCCTCAGCTCTGTAAACATTTAAGCACAAGAATAACTTTACTCTGGAGAGTCATTCTACAGATGCAGGGCTTTTCATCTGAATCATATTACTTACATACATGGTGTTGGTGGGACCTAATCCTCTAGTAATATCAAGTGAAAACTATAGCCAAGAATCATTGGAAATGGTAGGTGTCTGGGGAAAGTGAGAGCTAGAAAAGATGCGAGGTACCTTTACCAACATGGGATATATGGTATCATGTGTACTTTGCTACACTGATTTTTCTATTTTGAACTTTCATGGGACTTTCTCAAGTGGCAGATGCCATGGGGAACCTCTGAGAGAAAAATCTACCTGATCACAGAAGACAGTCACCTAAAGTCCATGTGAAAGATTCATATAAATACACTGCTACCGTGATAGCTATGGGACTATAGATATCTGGTTACAAAACCAAAACCCCTGTGATTCAAGTGATGTTAGCTGTCTTATCCAGCCTTTTAGGCCGTAATCTCTGCACAGCCTTTGTGTCATCATTTAGACTTGTAAAGAATCTAGCATAGCCCAGCTTGCACTAGAGACTATCAGTGCTGAACTATGGGGAGCTCATGAGAGAAGCAAAATATATTCACATTATTGAGTGGGTTTGGGGTGGGATTTCTCCCTCCCCAGACACAGTTTAAATCTGGGAAACTTCCTGGGATCCCAAAAACAACATACAATGGCTTCTAAAGCTACCCCACCCTCTATCTCAGCACCCTCATCTGCTTAAATAACAGGCAAGCCCATGAAGACATTTCAAATCTGTCTTAGTTCAGAAAAGTCTGCCCCTGCCTTGGCCAGACAATACCAGTAAAGAAATGAGGGGATGGAAGGAGCTCCACAAACATTCATCCCTCATGCCACACTGAGCAGATCTCAGCTCAGTGTGGGACCTGACCTGGAGATTTGCAGGAGAGCTGGCAGCCAACAGGCAGGATGCAATCAGACCATGTGCACCACTCTGCGTTTCATCTGATCGATTCACTACTCACACAGCGTCTCCCAGAGCCCTCCCACCCTAAAATCAGTGTGTTCCCAGCCCCTGGGGTTATTTTTCTCCTTCCCTGGATCTCGTTTCTGCTGCAGCCCCTGTGCAGGGGAAACTGTCCATAGAGGGTCCCTGGGAAAAGTTTGTGCAACAGGATGAGGCACGAAATCTCGCCTTGGCTAAACAGGGCCAGCAAGCTTTTGTTTATGCATCTGCTCCTCTGGTCGCCAAAAGCTCATTAAAAACAAGACACAAAAAAGCTGCAGAGGAACCGGACAACCCCCTCCCCTCTCCTCCCTGACCTGTCACAACTCTCTTGGTCTTGCCGGCTCTGTCAGCACCTCCCGGGCAGCCCAGCCCAAGAGCCCAGCCAGAGAAACCATGGCTGCAGGAACAGCCAGGCCGTCTTTTATTTGCTTAATTATTCAAATAACAACCTGAGGGGAGATAAGAGCTGGCACTGGGAACACTGATTATGTGCTTCCTTGTTCATGTAGCTCAATGAGTTTTCAAGTGGTCAACATCCCATGCAGAATACATCTGGGATCGGCAGCCAGTGGTCGGACCAGCTCACAGTCACATCTCTGTGCCACAGCTGGGGCTACAAACACCTCAGCATTTAATGCAAGGGTGAAAGCTACCTTCAACTCTGTCTACACTGTAGATTGCACCATTGCAACAGACTGCACCCTTGCAACAACCACTAGAGCCCATCAGTATGGTCTTACTGTGTCTTTCATCAGGCATGCTTTGCTAGTACACTGTTAAACCTTGTTAAAGCAGATGTGGAAGCACATTCAAGATGCTGCTACAAGAAGAAAAGGAGAAGGCATTAATTTATTGAATGCCATGACTTTTCATAAAAACCACATGCAAAATCAGAAATATATTTAGCATGACACATACACTATGTGCAGACCCCAGAAAATGCGTTGGTTTGCAAGTGGCATTGCAAAGGACAGAATCTATCCTTCCAGCTAGAAATGAAATAATAACTCTTCCAGGTGAGAACAGTCATGGAAATATAGCAATGAGAAAACATAGAACCACTCATTTTCCGACAGAGTTGCCTAAAGGTAAAGATTTGAATGACCCGGTTTTCAGAGTATGCTAAAAATGTTGAGACCTTTGCTGGAATCTGTGATCATGTCTTGTATTTGACTATGTCCAGCTATAAACAGGAGTTTGGTATGTGTGGATATCCCCAAAGTGGCTTTATTCTAGCTTGGCTGGATGCTAATGGTAACAAAACTGGAGGAGCAGGTTAATTGCTGTCAAGGCCCAGGCTAGTCTAACTTGCCCTGGATATGTCTTTTCACTCCTAGGCATCTAATTATGGCTGAAGGCATGTGGAATTTTGGGGACACACATTTGAAAAATTCAATTTCTTTCACTGTCTATTTGCTCGCCCCCATCATGGCTTAAAACTCTGTATAACTGCTCATGCCAGGACAACAGGGTTCTACACACCCACCATTCAAGGAGCTGTTCGTTTTTTCCCTGCCAGGCTGGTTTTCCCCACCAAACCCTATGTGGGGCAAGGGCTTTGTGCGGAAGAGACAAATGCCTTGTTTATGTGGCTGAAGTCTCTGGAAATGTCTCTGCCACTTGTGGCAGGAAGCAGCTCTGAAGCATCACTTTCTGAGCAGAAAGCAGAGGGTAATTCAGTGACTGGGCCTCTGGACATGTGGTCAGTCAGTCTAATAGATGGGCAACTGGTGAAAAGGACAAGTTACAGATTTTTATACATAAATAAATGTAATGTAATTTTTTTTTCCTTTTTTTTTTTCTTTTTTCCTTTTTTAGGGGGAGGGCTCAAAGTTGATAGTCTGGGGAAAAGTCTCAAAGCCTAGGTTGACAGAACTGCTAGAAGAGGACAAAATCTTTTTTCAATAGTTCACTTGTGCAGCATGCTCTCACTGCATCCTCTCCCGTGAGAGATTTGCATCTCACAAGTGTACCCTCAACTCCATGCTTCAGGAATGGAAAGCATCATCCTCAGTTGCTTTGTCCACACAGCTGCATTTTTATGCCAATTCCCTTAATATTCACCGAAAGAGAAGGAGAACAAGGGAGCAAGCATCATGCTATTCACAAAGAAGGTCCTGGAGGAGAGGCCTGGATCCTGGCCCTCGTGCCTGCAGGTGCTGAAGGATTTTGTTCGTTGTGGAACAGCGCTGTCAAGAATCCTGAAATGCCCATCCACTATAGCATGGTGCCTGAGGCTTTCTACTGACCTTAAGCCAAGCCTCCCACAAGCGGTGGAAGTCTAACTGCTTGGGAAACAGTCTACCAAATATGTATGTTACTGGTTTGTTTTGAAATAAACAAAAATTGTGAATGTATCTGGCAGGAAGCCAGCCTAACCAATGTATTCTTACAAGTCATTACATTAGGAGTATAAGCAATGCACCCCAGCTCCCAGAGGGTTTGTGTCCCCCATGTTACATACGAAACAATCTCAGACTGAAGTCTCTTGGGTTGTTTGTTGGACCTTTCTGCCATGGGGGTGCCTTGGTGTCTGCTAATGATTTTATCAAGTTACAGCCTTTCACTGGTGATGGCTCTAAGGAAGTGTCTCTCCTACATCCTACCACTTTTAAAATCAAATATATATGGGCTTAATATCTTAGAGATACTTGGCCACTGTTATGTATGCTTGAAGGTGGCAGGAAGGTTAAAAAATTATGAGTCAAGTAGACAGAAAAAATAAACAGATAGACATAAACGTGATTAGATAAGTCCTATTTCCCTAGGAAACCAGCCTAAAATTTACACATCACACCAAGTGGAAAAAACTGCCAGTACTTCATAGGACAGGATTAGAAGTTGAAACTGGAGACAGCTCAAAAGAGAGCAAAGTGCTGTCAGAAATTGTGAAAACCCAGCCTACAAGGAAAAGCTGAAAAGTATGAGACAGTTCAGTCTAGAATAAGAGATCAGACAGACGGGTGTGATAACAGCTTTCCAGTGGGGAAAGGCTGGAGGTCGCTGATCAATTGCTCAAGGGTAAGAGAGGAAATAATCAGTCTAATTTTCTGGGCAAGAGATTTATCTCAGATATCATGGAACATTTTCCGAATTTCAGGGCAGTTAAGCACTGAATAAGGTTGCCTGGGGAGTCTGGAACTGGCATCAGTTGAGATGTTTGAGATCGGAATTGACAGATCTCTGTCAGGGATGAAATTTAATTCTGTTTTACAGTAGAAGTAGGTATTAGATAGTCTTCTCAGGTTTATTCAAGTCCCACATATTCATGATTGTTAGGAATACAATTAGTGGGTTTTGTTCTTTAATAAAACAGCCCAAAAATGAAGCACTTATTTATTGCATCAAGTGCAAAATTTCATCCAGCCTACAACAACATTTCAGTATTTCTTTTCAGCTGGAAAAACTAATATGATCGTCTGAACTGATACCTCTTCTACTTCTTTTTTGGAAGGTATCTTGGAGTGTGAGTGGATTTGTTGGCATTTTTTTGTGTTCAGCAACAAAACTGAATAAATCCCACCCAATCTCCAAACCATTATTCACACAGCCCTAGTTCCAGCTAGGAACTCCTGGGAGACACCTCAGAGCACAAGTTGATGAAGACTTATGAAATGTGTCAATAGTTGCCAAAGTACAAGCAGTGCCTTATAGTGATGATTTGAAAAGATGTCAAATGACTTTCCCAAATCAGTGCCAATGGCATTTTACAGTGCATGTGTTGATAGCATGTGACTACTTTCTCAGCTAAAGTACTTGCCAGTCCATTTAAACAGCATTTGGGGAAATGTCCAAACTGCTTCCTTCCAGGTAATTAATTTTCTTCGCAAATATTTTCACAGCCAGGATAACTGGATGGTGACTGAATACTCTTATAGGACACAATGTAGGATCCCCACAATGTAGGGATGTAAGAAGATAAAGAACCATGAGGTCCAGAAAAGGGCACATCAAGGGCTGCTACAGACACAGGAGGGATCTCCATCAGTCTAACATTCTTCTACAGACTTTTTGGAGTACTACCACCCTTGACTCTCACAGTCCCTCTGAAGAACTATTTTTATCTCATCAGTGAGGAAGCCTTGTCTCAAGTATGCTATGGTCAAAATTTATTTGCACAGCAGATATCTTAAATGTCATTAATGACTTTAAAATTGTAATACACAGCTGATATTTAACATCCATGTCCCAAAAGCCTTTCTCTCACAAAGTATAGAAGTTCACCACAACTGATTATCTATTTGTCTGTTAGCCTTTTTACTTGTTTTACTTCATCCCCACTTATATGAGATACTGGCCATTATGTGTCACAAAGAAAAGAACTGTTCCACTAGTGGCAAGTTCAGCTTCTGTTCAGACTCCCCTTCCAGGATACAAATTAATCAGGTTTGAAAAGAAACAAGGAGAATGTCTCAGCTTTTTTGCTGATCAAATTATTCTATTTACAGGGGTGCAAATTACCTTTCAACGGACATCATGTGATCAGACAAGATGACCCAATTATTGGACAAGGGAAAGACTGTGGATATCATCTATGTGGATTTTTGAAAAGCATTTAACACAGTACCCCATATAATTATCATAGAAAAACTGGCTGCCCATGGCCTGGATGAGCGAACGGTCTGATGGGTCAAGCATGGGCTGGATGGACGGTCCCAGAGAGTGGTGACCAATCCAGCTGGTGGCTGGTCACAAGTGGTGTTCCTCAGGGCTCGGTGTTGGGACCATTTCTGTTTAACGACTTTATTGATGATCTTGATAAGGACATAGAGTGTATCATCAGTAAGTTCTCAGATGACACCAAGTTCAGCAGGACTGTCGATCTGCATGAAGATCGGGAGGCTCTACAGAGAGACTTGGATAGATTGGATCAGTGGGCCAACATTAACAGGATGAGCTTCAACAAGGCCAAGTGCCAGGTCCTGCACTTGGGCCACAACAGCCCCATGCATGGCTACAGGCTTGGGGAGGTGTGGCTGGAGCTGTCTGGAAGAGAAGGATCTGGGGGTTCTAGTTGACAAGCAGCTGAACATGAGCCAGCAGTGTGGTCAGGTGGCCAAGAAAGCCAACGGCATCCTGGCTTGTATTAGAAACAGTGTGACCACCAGAAGTAGGGAGGGGATAGTGCCCCTGTACTCTGCACTGGTGAGGCCACACCTGGAGTATTGTGTCCAGTCTGGGGCACCTCAATACAAGAGAGATATCGAGGTGCTGGAGTGAGTGCAGGGGAGGGCACCGAAGCTGGTGAAGGGCCTGGAGAACAAATCCTGTGAGGAACAATTGAAGGAGCTGGGACTGTTTAGTTTGAGGAGGAGAAGGCTGAGGGGAGACCTCATCACTCTCTACAGCTACCTGAAAGGAGCTTGTAGAGAGGTTGGTGCTGGTCTCTTCTCACAGGTGATTAGTGACAGAACAAGGGGGAACGGCTTTAAACTGCAACAGGGGAGGTTCAGACTGGACATTAGGGAAAATTTTTTCCCAGAAAGAGTGGTCAGACAGTGGAATAGGCTGCCCAGGGAGGTGGTGGAGTCACCATCCCTGGATGTGTTTAAGGGTCGTTTGGATGAGATGTTGGGGGATATGGTGTAGGGGAAAACTTGGTAGAGTTGGGCTGATGGTTGGATCCCAAAGGTCTTTTCCAACCTGAATGATTCTGTGATTCTGTGACACTGGCTTCATTCCCCATTGAGTTTGTCTCACCAAATGTTGTCACCAACCAAAAATTAAAAAATATGTTCCACTCTGTTTTCTGGAGGGGCACACCTAAAAAAGCCATGCACAAAATTCATAGAATCATCATTAAGGCCAAAAGGAAATATTAGTACATGTAGCCTGACCTTTGAAAACTGCAAGCCACACAGGGAGCCCACTGGGACACCATTTGTCATTAAGTGCAAATTCTACTAGACGAGAAGAGGAATATTAACTAGAAGCTTGAGTCTGGCTGAAGTTAGAGCCAGTGAATAGCTGGTGAAGGGCTCAGAGCCTGCATGTTATCCAGGAGAATTTTAGGATCACATGTAACTGCAACATTAACACTGTGTTGAGATTATCCTAAAAAGACAAATAACTGTACCCTCATATATATATGGGAGCTATAATATATACATATACGTGTGTGTCATTTACCAGCAGTCCTGGCTGACCGGGGAGGTCCTGACAGATTGGAAATTGGCCAACGTGACACCCATCTATAAGAAGGGTCGGAAGGATGACTCGGGAAATTACAGGCCTGTCATCTTGACTTTGGTGCCCAGGAAGCTGATAGAGCAGCTCATCCTGAGTACCATCACACAACACGGGCGGGACAACCAGATGCTCAGGCCCAGTCAGCATGGGTTTGTGAAAGGCAGGTCCTGCCTGACAAACCTGATCTCCTTCTGTGACAGGGTGACCTGCTTATTGGATGAGGGAAAGGCTGTGGATGTTGTTTACCTTGACTTTAGCAAGGCCTTTGACACCAGTTCCTACAGCATTCTCCTGGCAAAACTGGCTGCTCGAGGCTTGGATGGGCACACGCTTTGCTGGGTAAAAAACTGGCTGGATGGCCGGGCCCAAAGAGTTGTGGTGAATGGAGTTAAATCCAGTTGGTAGCTGGTCACGAGTGGTGTCCCCCAGGGCTCAGTTTTGGGGCCACTCCTGTTTAACATCTTTATTGATGATCTGGACGAGGGGATCGAGTGCATCCTCAGTCAGTTTGCAGATGACACCCAGCTGGGTGGGAGTGTTGATCTGCTCGAGGGTAGGGAGGCTCTGCAGAGAGACCTGGACAGGCTGGAGCCATGGGCTGAGGCCAACTGGAGCAGTTTCAATAAGGCCAAATGCCGGGGGCTGCCCTTGGGCCACAACAACCCCCAGCAGCGCTACAGGCTTGGGGAGGAGTGGCTGGAGAGCTGCCAGTCAGAGAGGGACCTGGGGGTGCTGATTGACAGCCGGCTGAACAGGAGCCAGCAGTGTGCCCAGGTGGCCAAGAAGGCCAATGGCATCCTGGCTTGTGTCAGCAATAGTGTGGCCAACAGGGACAGGGAAGGGATCTTACCCCTGTACTTGGCACTGGTGAGGCCGCCCCTTGATTCCCGTGTTCAGTTTTGGGCCCCTCACTACAAAAAGGACATTAAATGACTCGAGCATGTCCAGAGAAGGGCAACGAAGCTGGTGCAGGGTCTGGAGCACAGGTCGTACGGGGAGCGGCTGAGGGAACTGGGGGTGTTTAGTCTGGAGAAGAGGAGGCTGAGGGGAGACCTCATCGCTCTCTACAGCTGCCTGAAAGGAGGTTGCAGAGAGCTGGGGATGAGCCTCTTTAGCCAAGTAACAAGTGACAGGACAAGAGGGAATGGCCTCAAGTTGCACCAGGGAAGGTTTAGACTGGATATTAGAAAGCATTTCTTTACAGAACGGGTTGTTAGGCGTTGGAATAGGCTGCCCAGGGAGGTGGTGGAGTCCCCATCCCTGGAGGTGTTTAAGAGTCCGGTCGACATAGCACTGAGGGATCTGGTGTAGTTGGGAACTGTCAGTGTTAGGTCAATGGTTGGACTGGATGGTCTTCAAGGTCCTTTCCAACCTAGATGATTCTGTGATTCTCTGATATGTGTGTATATATACATATATTCCTATACTTTGTGGGAGGTCAGGAATATTTCTGGAATTCAGCATTTATTAACTACACAGTAAACATAGCTGATAAGCATTTTGAAATTATTTCATTCCACTGAATTACAGACATGCATCACCATTCACACCCTATCATTTGTGGGAGTAAACAAGGTGCCCCTTCCCTATAACACTGATGGCAAGCAATGTGGACCCTCCTTTCCTCCTGCCCAGACTCAAGAGAGAACTGATTAAGTCTAACACGGCCACGGAAGCTCTAAGGAAAGCCCAGACCCTTGGCAGGGGCTTGAGGGTTTCCCAGAGACCCATTCTCAGCTGAGGAACAACCCTGGGAGAGTGTCCAGTTCTGTTTCTTTCCATCATTGGGATCACATTTTCCAGGCAAGCCCTGGATACAAAACACTGCACAGACCAGGAAAACTGATACACAGGAGGAGATGTGGTGGAGCACTGCCAGGCTGTCCTCTGGGTGTTGCTTTCTCTGCAGAGGTTATACTTCAGCCGCAGCATTCTCAGCTGAGTCTAGCAGAGTAATGCTGCACAATGGAAAAGAGGTGAGATGGCAATTGTGAGTCCAAAAATGACATGGTGTAAGCTATGTAGGTGCAAAAGCAGGCAGGGATGCCAAATCTCCAGGAAGGACTCTTCTGCAGCCACAACTATCGCCATTAGAAATGAGTGGTGCAATCAACCATTGAGGGTGAAAACCTTATAGGATTGTCATGGACTTCAGATTATCTGGTTTTGGACTTCTGTCCATAAAATGCCACAGGACGAGAGTCAGCAGGAATTCTCCATAAGCCTGAAATTAGACCCTTTATTGCAGGAAATACTATGCCAGCACTAAAGTGTTGGCACCACACACCTCCTTATTCTTTGACATCTGCTGACTGTCGTGTGCCAAGAAAAAGGTAACTGAGAAGTTCAAGGAAGGAAGACATTGAGCTCAGGGACACTGATACCTGACAGCAAGACTTATTTTAGGTGACTTAGAAACTCAGGAATATTTGTTTTATAAAGGATGAGAATCTAAGCATAGAATTGCCATTTCTAAATTCTTAAAAATCACAATATTTTTTTTTCAACCCAGAAAATGTAGTAACTGGAGACAATGAAGAATGAATCTCTCTAACATCCACAGATGCATTAACAGTCGCTATGTTGAGTAATCCTGTCTCCTCATTCCTTTCTCTCTGACTCATCCATAATGCCATTTACTTTATTCACACAGTTTAACTGTGGATTTGCTACCCTCTTGTCATGATTTCAGTCACTAGACTTTTTTTTTTTTTTTCCATGTGAACCTGTGAAAATATTTTGATTGAACTGGTGCAAAAATATTTCAGGCAAACCCAAGCTATGGATGTCAAAATATGCTAGGAGAATGACACACCTACTGATATATAATAACATTATCCAGTTATTAAAGGAATAAGTGGGAAAATATAGGTATATGTGTTTTAGCTAGTATGAAAAAAAATGGCAGGTCCTGATTAAAAGCTATTAAAGAACTTTGCATTCTGCTTCCCTTCCTTAATCCATTTGACCTACAAAGTACAGTCCCAGCTGCCCAGGAGAACACAGATAAGTAGGCAGATTTACCACACTCGCCTGGTGCAGTCAGCGAAAGTCACTTTCTGTAGCCTCTAGCCTTCCTCTTGGATGTGCATGTCATCAGGAAAACAGAGTCCAGGCTCACTACTTTCTTTTCCGCCCCTTTAGCTCCACATGTTTCCTGACCCCTGGCTCCTCTGCTGAGAGGGTTTGCCACCTGCACACCGGCTCTGCTAGTACAACCACATCCTGTACCTTCCCTGTGTACAGAGTTCGTTACTTTCATTGGCCCGTATGATAGTTGTGTGATGGGAATGTATTTGAGTTCAGACCATCCTTGCAATTGGAAAACAAACCAGTGTTTCCACTGTGATATGCAGCAGGGATAGCTAAACAGTAGAAAAGGAACAAAAACCCACATAGCGTCATGCTTGGTGCCTCTTTTGGTATGATGAATGTCTCACGGGGATGGGGACCTCAGCCTTTGCAAAATGGCACATGGTGGTGACAGTACCCGTGAAAAAATGAAGCTTAATTTCTCCAAATGCTTCTGTCCTCTTCTTTCAAGTCAGATGCTGCCATGAGTACTAGAAAAAAAGTCATTTGCACCACTTTCTCCAATATTCCAAATACCATTCCCCCCCCCTCCCCCCCCCAATTTTTCTCTGGTAATTTTTCTGGGATAAGCATCTCTCCTTAGGAGATGCTTCTTCTGAGAAAACAGAATAGCCACAGCTGAAGAGTGAGCAGGAGACATCATCAAGGAGGTAGTTTAACAGAGAAATAAATCAGCCTAAAAAGGCAGAACCGGGAGAAGAAATGTGTCTGTCCCCAGATGTTCATGCCCGGAAAAAAAAAAAAAAGTCTCTTCAGTTCCACTAGAGTTCAACATGATCTTTTTCTTACCTTTATTGATCCAAGTCATGGGATGGCTGCTGTCCTGATGCTACAGCAAACAAAATTACTGCCCATTTGCTGTTGTTCAGGCTGTACCACTGAAGGACAGTGACTGAGCAGTGGAGACGTGTCCTCCCACATGAGTCCAAGAGCACAAGGCAAGCCAAGGAGTAGCACAACACCCTCTGGTTGCATGGTGACTTTGGAAAGCCATGGGAGCCCACAACATAGTAATGAGGGCTTCACCACAAAATGCTCCCTTGTCTAGAAATTGTTCCTAACTTCAGTCTCTCCAACCCTATCACCAAGGCACTAGGACCAGGACTGCATCTCTCTTGATGATGAGACCATCTTCTGTGTACTTGTGGCTACATGTGGACAAAATGAGTTTCATAAATGAAGCAACTAAACTCAGAAGGAATCCAAATTGAACATCAAGAATATTTTCAAATCAAAGGTCATTCCGTGTCTCTTTTGGGCCAGATGGAAAGGGGGAACTTCTAACCAAATGTCATTGCTTTGAGAAATCCTACTGCTCACAGATGGCTCTCTCCCCTAGGCAGAACTGGAAGTGGTTTAATATATGCTGACTTGCTGTTTCTTCCATGCCCAGATCAAACCAGGAAACAAACAAAATGGCTCAACCTCTTGGGAGAGATTTCTACACTTATGGAGATTTAGCCTGTTGTCCTAAGGAAATAAATTGTGCCATCACATTGTTTGTCCATCTATAAGTCCCACTCTCCTTTATGAGCTTTTGAATTCATTGGCCAATTTCTGTTAAAGTTGAAAAGAGGTTAGAAATAGTACAGATAATATTTGTGGAAACTGGCAGCTAGACAGAGAAGAAAGACTCAGTTCACTATCCCTCTAGGGAACAGGTAACCTCTCTGACAACAGGCAGATAGCTAATGGCCTGGCAGTCAACTTGTTCCCAGCTCCTGACTGTGCACAGCACAGGTACAGCTCCAGCCCAGCGGGCATGGCAATAAGCATGGGGGCTGGGGTCACACTGCATGGGCTGCTGAGAAGACACAAGTCCATGGGAAACTAAGCTCTGCTAGTTCTTCTTCTCAAAAACATGATATGTTAATGCATTACTATGTTCAGATGTACTTCAAGTGCCAAATGCCAAAGCACCTTGGATTTATTTATTGCATGTTGTAGCCAAATGAAAGGCCAGTGCCTTCCAAAAAAGAAACCACAGTGCTTCAAAAGGAACTATGCTTCCGTCAATCCAGTTCTAATCTCTTTTGCACTGATGCAGACTGGAAAACCGCATAAAAGTCCTTTACTCGTTAATGTTAGCGTGTCTAAAATGCCACTTAAAACTAACTCTTGACAGTAACTCAAATTCAGTAACCATTAATTTTTCTGAAATTGATAATTAATTTGGCTCAGTGTGATGAAAGAAGAAATGCCAAATAATTCTTCATCTAAAATATGATCTTCTGGTTGCAGTGTCTAGAGTCCTCACATGGACACTTCTACCAACTAATAAAAAGAATTTCACCCTTGAGCTGATGTCAGATCAACTTCCTTAAAAAAAATGATCAGTGTTATATGTAAGAAAGGATCTATGCAAAAAAAGACACTGACTTTCATCTGTCATAAAGTGTTAGCACAGCCTGTAGAAATTTATTTGTTTTATAAAAAGGAGAGCCATAACTTAAAAAGTTGCATTCTTAAGACAGGAACACATACTTGGAATTCAGCTACAATTGGTTTGAATATATGGTAAAGTTATTTCTACCCATGAAGTCAATCTAGATTTCTTCAGTATGAACAGGTTAGATTTCATTCTTAATGATTGGCTTTCATAAGTACCTACCTGAAGTCATTACTTTTATCAATTGGATTAGAGAAAGATCTAATCCTCCACCATAAGTGTGGTGGGGCTTATTATGCATTTTCTTCCAAGTGAACATCAATATCCAGTGATAGACAGGTGAGTTTCTGATATAGGAAAATCCTTGTCTCAAATTTGGGAGGTGGTATTTGGGGACTGTTTTAACCTGGAAATTATTTATTTTGGGACATGACATGGCACAACAGCAAATCAGGCAGCTCCACACTTTACCCATCCCACTGAAGGTTTTCTACATTGTCCTCTTCCAGAGGCAGATGAAACCACCCCTCTCTTTAGCTCAGACACTGCAATCATCTTTAGTGGTAGCCATATGGCACTTTGGAAATGCAGCCCTTAAGCCTCGGAGGAATTGTAATGGACTTCATGAGGAAGAGCTTTCATCTTGGTGTCAGATACCAGGAAAGGCTCTGCAAAATGAACTTTTATGAAGGCTGGAAATCTCTGGATTTGGTACATTAACTTTAGTGGTAGAAAAAAAGCTCTAGTTGTGAGAGAGAGTGTTATAATGGGGAAATAACATAGTATCTGAACAGTTAGCCTTCTGAACACATTAGTGAGAAATATATCTCAAAGGCTCTCAACTTATTCATAAAACTCTTCTAGGCACAGAAATTTTTCCTTCTATGAAACTCTTCTCAAAATGCCATTTGTCAATCAAGAGGTCACGTTCTTTAAATATCTAGGTTTATCATAGGTTCAGTTAGATCCTGACAGTCATAATCCAGTATTAGCAATTGCAGTTTTGAATTACCATTAACCAGAAAGGGCATAAAACTCAAGACACCCACTTCTCAGATATGCAAGTTGACTACAGTGTGATATATAAAATGGGCTGCCATGGGCAGCCTTCCCTAAAATAAAAGCTCTATAGTCATAGATGGGCTTCTAGCCCAGTGAAGCCAGCATAAGAACAGAGGCCACTTTGCCTAGTTTCTGAGGCACAGTGGAAGAGAGGGGTACGGAGCTGCTGAAGCCAGCATTGGTCTGGTGTGGAGGCAGCACAACAAGCAGGTCTGATTTCCAGGTCCAACAGGGACCTCCAAACCAGCTCCAACACTAGACTGAAGTGGTTGATCAGTGGAAGTTCTTTTAAATCTTCGGATGGAGAGTCCACGTAAATCCTGTCTGAGGTGAATAAGTCCTTTTTGTGCTTCTGGTCCTTTGATGCAAAAGGATTTAAAGAGCAGCTGTGTATTTATTTTACAATGCATTCAGCATGTATACTTTTGAATGATAAGATGGTTTATCTGTAGTTTGCTTAATCTTTTCCTGTCATTCATGGAGATTAAGCACCATTTTCACTGTAAACATTCCCTCTGCTCTCCTCATGATTCCCTAAGGATACACCAGTTCAGATATCCCTTCAAATAATGAACAGGCAAGGACTAATAAATATTTCACACATAAAAGGAATCTTGTAGCAAAAGGCTCTTAGAGCCCCCTTTACTATGGGGCATATTTTTATTTGATTTTTACTTCTTGAATCCTTTCTTAAAACTCAAAGCAAACATGGTTTTCCAGTGAAAGTGGCAAACACACCCAGACCTAGATAAAATAAAATGATGGAAACTAAATTGCCAGGAAGCAGAGCACTTATTTTGTACACAGTTCCACTCCATCCTACTTCGTTATAGTGCATTTTAAAGAAGGGGGTGCTCTATATCCCAGCCCAGTGAAGATTACTATACATTTTTCCATCTAAAACACACTGCGCTTTCAAGACTAAAGATTAAGGAAGAGGAAAGCGAAAACATAATCTATGGTGAAATTTCTGAACTTAGCAACTCTGAGTAAAAGTAAAGAAAAATCCAGGAAGGCTCATATAATTTTCCCTCAGCTGGATTTTCATTAAGAGTTGCCAGTCTGTAGTATTTCTAGTCATCAGAGAGCAATTAATTAGTAAAGCACAATGTAAGTTAAAGCATCTCAAGGTCTGAAGTGGAAACAGACTTACAGAAAATATCAGGCTCTTCACAGGTAATCCAGCACACTACACAACTGTACCTGCTAAATTTCATAGACCAATTACACTCTTTTGGGGCTCAATTCTATTGATGGTGAAACAAAATTAAATCTTGTTTTCATTTAAATGGTTCTGACACATTCCTAATGCTCCATCCAGGCAGAAATTATGCTCAAAGCTTGGGTATTTTTTCCTGCATTTTTAAGTTATTGCTTCCTTCATTTTGTCTACTGCCTGAGTACTCACTATCTAAGAAATAAAAGTTAGAGGAAGCTGTATGTGTCTAAAAATCTAATTCCTTTTTAACAAGTTTCTTTCAGTGACTTTACTTGGGGGAAATAAGTCCACAGATAAGAAAAATTTTGTTCATAGTATCTTGTTTTAAAAGAAATGAGAATGGTTAAGAAAACAGGAAAGTGGTAGTTTTTCTTTGAAAGAAGGTCTGATTCATGGGCTGGAAAAACTCATAGTGATTTCTGTCACCCATTTCTCAGAAGCTGCTGCTTTTTCTGTAGGACATCTCACTGGCTCCTGTGGCAGCTTTTGAATCCTTGCAGTTTACAATCCAGCAAAATAAAATATCACATAATGAGTGACTATTTTGTGAAAAGATTATAAACTGAAATGGTTCAGTAAGGGCAAGACCCTTTGGGAAAGAAGAAGACTGAAGAGATGGGGACCTGGACACCTACATTCATCACATCTCACCAGGTATCTGCTTCTGGGGTCTTTCACAAGGACTTAGCCAGAGTCCTTCCAGCCATGTCATAGTCACATCCAGATAAACATGTCTAAAGGATGATGAAGCATCACTGAACACAGAAGTAGTTTTGGAGCTTCCCCTTCCATTTTCTTATATGTTTCTGATACCAGGTCATGCTCACCATTTGATAAAAAATTCAGTCACTGCCAGCATGGACACAAGACCTCTGCATTCACTCAGAGGTGTGCTGTTGATGGCGTGGTGTGGTCCCTCATCTTCCTTGTATGTAATAAGTGCTACTGTGCTCCCTGCCATGGAAAGGCAACTGTACATGAATATGAAATTATGTCTTTTGGCAGCTAAATAGATTTTTGACCACATAGCTGTAGTAATAGCCAGATCTGCTAGATAGTCAGCTTTCATAATCCTGTGCATGAATCATTCACCATGACATATATGTACAGACGTTAATGTAACAACATTGGTTTAGGACATGTGTTTTACGAGTAGCATTTATCTCAGCTGGACACAAAAGCTTTCACCTACATCACCCACCAACAATGGCAGGTTCAGGACCTGATGTTGAGGCTTCACAAGTGGGATGAGCTGAGACTGCTTCTGAGAAAGATGAACTCAGCCTCTCCCCCAGCCTCAGCCATGCATCCCTGTAGCTTTCTTAGGGCTAGCATTAGTGCTACAGCCCTAGAGGAAACACAGCTTCCTCCCACCCTCGGCAGTGGTATTCCCAGTCCTGGTTTTAGGGCTAATCTGACCACCACTGGTCTGATGGCTCAGACATGGCCTCTGAAAAATGATGCTATTTCACCTATTCCAGCATGATCCAGGTTACACTGAAAGGGATGGATCCCATCCTACACCCCCAGGCATAAGTTGTCATTGCTTTTCTTTACAGCTATAATCATACAGTTACAGTGAGTTGGTCCATTGAGCTGTCTGGCAGAAAACAAACCCACTTCCAAGAAACAGTTTTCCATCAGATCAGCCCAATGAACCAAGACAACCCATAATCATGCAATTGCTAGAGGGTAGGGAATGCATGATAAAAACTGGAACGCAGAGATCACCCTCTTGTTAGCAGTAGGCAGTTAGGTCAGGTTTGGTAAATCATGTAACTGCACCGTAATGCCGCTACCTCAACTGAGTCTAGGGGTTCGTGTTCCCAGCAAAGCTTCCTGTTTTCTGAAAAATCATCTCCAGAACTGGCATAAACAGCAGTGTCACTTGCCTTTGCGGACTGAATCACATTCATGATTCCCTCTTTGTACTTTCCTTTCTCTTCCTGAGGGCACAGAGTTTGGAAGAGTCCTCTGCAAACAGCTTTCACATTGACTTCATTCAAGTTTTGCTTTTATTTCTCCCTTTTGTAAGTTGTCGATCAAAATAAGTTCACACACCACTAAAAAGCAAAGTACCGATCTGACACAATCACATTTCAAAACTATGTCAAGTTTTGACTGCTTGCAAGCACTGCGTTACAGCGGCCTGGTTCAGAGTGCCAACAAGGCTTTGAAACAAAGAGGAAACCTTTTCAGCAAGCTCTCAGCAAGGTGTGTAGGGAAGGCAAGAGCAGATGGGGAAAGAGGCAGCTCTGGGGCTCCTGGCCTGCTTGATGGAAATGAAATAACATCAGCAAATCTGTAAGAGCTGACTGAGGCCTTTTTCAAAGAAGCACAACAGCTGCAGGGCTGACTTTGAGGCTGTCATCCTGTGCTGTGCGGTGCACTTTGACCACTCTCTCACAAACACAGTCTTCCGATTACAGACAGGCTCAGTCACTTTGCTGGAGAAGATTTGGGTGAAATGATACACCAACACTGCAAAACACCCTGGCACTCTGCATCTAACAGCAACAAGCAGATCCACAGTAAGAGTAATAACAACGGGGATGTTCATAACAACAAATAAGAGCAGTAGTATCACAATGCAGGAAGAAGAGGTGGGAGAGGTAATAAAATTTAATAGGATTCATTGACAAAAACTTTTATTTTTAAATAAGCAAATTTCTTCCCTAAAGAAGGGAATTTAATTTTGACATCATGTCTTACAAGAGCTGTGCCTTGACCCCACACAGGTCCAGTTATTAATGGCTTGTTTCAGCTCAGTCTTGCAAGGTCCTGCCCTTGCTACTCCTGAAGAGGTTTGAGCATGTGTGCTCAATTTTAAGTATATATGTGTCTCCTGTGCCTTCCACGAATGAAGAGAGTGTTTTGAGGCTGACTTGCACTATGGGACTGCAGCTGGGATACTCAGCTGCAGCACCTTGTGAGATTGAGCCTTACATGATTAAAAGCTGTGGCTCAACATGTTGTCCTTCTAATATGGTCTCATTGGACCCAGGGAGTTAACACTAGCCTGTGTATCATTTGTGGCAAGGGTGACTTTTGCACTCAGAACAGGAATATATCTTACGGAGTGATTAATTTTGCTGCATGCTGCAGTTTCCATTACAGTACTTTACTTCAAGTGCTGTTTCTTGCCTCAGGGAATATTTTCCCACTCTCCAGTTGTTTATAATAATGCAAAGGCTGGTCTTGATTTGGAAAGAGCAATGTGCACAGATAAGATAAAATTGCTGCTGAGGAACTAAGAGCAGTCCTTTCTTTGTATTACGGCTTGCTGAAGGTCTGCACTCTCATATCCAGACTCCCTCTATCTCAGGAGCAAGCAAGAGAGCCCAGAGCTGTAGATGCTGCTCAGCCAGTTTCCCAGACATCAGGAAATGAACATTTTGACAACTTAGCCAAAATAAAAAATAGCTAAAGTTAACAGGATAGCAGCTGTGAGGACTTATTTCTCACATGGGTCTTACCCACAACTGTTGTTGCACACTGGGGTGGAATGATGGGACCCCAAGCTCTCCCTTAATTTTATGTATTTATTAATAGAAATAGCTTTTGCAGAAGGGAATAAGCTGACACTCTTGAAGTTTGGAGTCCAAAGGCCCCTGATTGCTAACAGAGAAAAAACAACGGCAGCCTTTCTGTATTGCAACACCAGCATTTTCAGGCAGCATCCAGGTGACCACATTTGGAAAGGGAAGATTAAGTTCTGCTTCAATGTTAAGTCAGTCCTAAATCTAAAGGTTTGAGCAAGAGGTTTTTTATTTGCTGTTGGATTAGGTTTCTTTTGAAAAGGGGACAAACGGATCTCTCCTGCACCAAGCAGTGCCCCTGCTGACTTGTTCCACCCCACTGCACCAGTCAGGAGCAGGGCAGATCCCGTTCCCCACCTCCCTGCAGCAGCGGGATGAATGAGTTCCCAGGGCTGCAGCTCAAAAGGAGGACACAAGGAACATCCTGCATTCCTGTGAAACATGAAGACAAGATAGGAGTGCCAAGCCTTTTGTTGAAGGGTTGGGAAAGTTCCTGCATGTCAGGACTATCTACACCAACACAGGACATCTTGTCTCCCAGACTTAGACAAAATGGGCCAACATGGTCTCTTGCTACACCAGCCATTGTAGCAGTATTTGTGGCCATCTATCCTGCTGTAATAGGAAGCAGATCTGCAAACTCATGGCATCACCATGTGTGACTGTTGTTCCCACACAGAATAGCTGGAGGACAATTCACTGGAGTTAGGAGTTTTGCCCAGGAGTAGAAAGTCAAGTTGCTGGAACATTGTGCAAGCATTTAGCCTGAAGCTCTGGAATTAGGAGCCACAGGTGGCAGTTAGGGAGGACTCAACATCTCGGGGCTGTGCGATGGATAAAGTAGGATGTAAAATGCTTCAAACTACCTTCTAATGAGCAGGTCTGCATTCACAGCCACATAATAGGGCTTCTAGCTGGATCCCAGAGGCATCCTTGTTCCCAGTTTGGTCACACCTAGCCTGGGTATTGCTGTACTGGGCTCCAGAGCACAGTGTGTTCCTATAGGATTTTATAATGTCCACCATCAGATGCCTTCCTGAAGTAATCAGTTTTAGAAAGGGGCAAGTTTTCACTTATACTGAAGGAAGAGAAGTGTGGGAGAAAGCCGGAGCTGGTATAAACTGGTGTAATTTCTTCAAAGTCACAGCAATCATCTCCATTTATACCAACTTGGCCTTTGAGGGATGAGAGAAGAGGTTAGCCAGTGGGCAGCTCAATTAGAAGAGCTGACATGGGGAAGGCAGAATACTCAGCTGTTTATGGCCTTTCTTTATGAAATTCTCCCAACAATTCTCAAAGATTAATGATAAACATATCACAAGGTGACAGTGTTGACAATCATTATCCTTCGTCCTATCTATGCTATAATGCAAAGAGGAGAAGCAAAGGCTAGTGTTTGCGATGCAAAGCAAGACCCTGGAAAGCTCTGCCCAGTCTACACAGGCTCTTTTTCGCTACAGGACTTTCATAAAGCAAGAAGCATTTCTGAAAGTTATGGCTTGTTCATCCTAGAGAGCTGCAGAAGATCTCATTGAGATATTGTAAATATTTGGCATTTCAAATTGATAACCTTGTCTCTTTGAGTGCCTCAGACATTAGGCTCTTCATAATGTCACTGTTTTTAAGACAAACCACAGCCCACTTCAAAACAGGTTGTTGTTTTGGTAATTTTTTTTACCAGCTGCAGAAAAATAAAGTCATATTTAATGCCATGAAAAAATAGCTGCTCTGTGGTGTAATCCTGCACCAAGAGAAGAAAAAACTCCAGAAAAGTCTATTACAAATAGAGGGCTTTTATCACCATGGTGTGTCCTTTCCTTTAACTTGGTATGAGAATGAAGTTGTGTCTCAAACATCTCAAAACTACTCTGCTTGGACCCAACCAGGAAGATGCTTGTCTCGTGCTGACTGGGGGTGGAGGTGGGGTGCAGTGCTTCAGGCATAATGGAGAAGGTGAAGAGACCTCAGGGAGCACAGCCCTCCCAGAGCCACTGTGGTTTTGGTGCTGAGCAGAAAAGTGGAGCAGGTAGCACTGGGGCAGAGGGTGGCCAGGCAGACGTAGAGGTGCCATGAGCATGGGACCAGGTCAGGAACAAGACTAGCACTGTGACATCAATTTCGGGACAAAGAAGGGACACACATGTTTTCGCAATCATATAATCATAAACCAACTTTACTGCTTTTTCTCTTCCACATGACCAAATTAACTTTGGCTTGACTTCTGGGGAGCTAATCTTGTCCTTAAAGTTAAGCACAGGTATAAGTGTTTTTTTGGAGCAGAAACTGTGAGCTAAGCCCCTGGCAAGATGGACCATAGACTGCAAAGAATCTTCAGAAATTAAATATGGATTTTATACACGCAAGAATTTCTACAAGGAACCTGATTCTAGAATTTACATTCATCCAGCCAAAAGGACCAGAAATTTCTCATGCAACCTACAGCAAAACATCTCAGATCTCCAATATTAATTGCAAACTATTTGCAAATGGTCTGCAGCCAAAAGTTATCTGCAGAAATCACTCAGCTAAAAATTTATGACAAATAAACCTGTTTACCAGTCATTTTTCTGGTAAATAATGGGCCAAGTTCAACAAGTCTTTCAAATTAATTCATGCAGCTTTGTATCTGAACAAAAGCTGCTTGCAGTCATGCTGGGAATGTCAGAGCAGTGCCCGAGCAGGCATATGCACGCAGGACTGGGTATAACCAGGAGCATGGGCTGTGCCAGAAGGAGATCCTCAGAATCTGAGGAATGATTCATTATTATTCATCATTCATCATTAAAATCATCAAGAACTGAGAAAAATCATGATGAGAAGGCAAGACTCAGAGGAATCCAATAAATTGGGGTTTTCTTATTTTAACTACCCTATCCTTTGTGACACCAAAAGACTATTTTATTCAACTGATCATGACGGAAGTAACTGGCTCTTACTTTACTAAATCCTCCCCAGCAGTGCATGAACACATGCTTGCCCAAATTCACTTCATGTTGCTCCTGAGAAACACCAGTCACCCACAGCCCAGAGGTTCTGCTTCCCTTCTCTCACTAACTGGATTCCTGCTGAGCAGCTCCTGTGGCCTCGAGACTTGCTTTCCTCGCAAAATACAGGATTTTGCTGTCTCCAGTCCACGGTAACAGCCCATATCTGCTTCTGACTGGAGAGAAAGAGGCCTTCAATAGTCAGCATGGGCCCATTAAGCACTTAGAAAGATTATATTCTCCAGGCATAGTCCTCGTAATCTTGCATTCATTTTCCTAAGTGAATGCAACTGATGCTTTCACACACATAGTGAGAGTCACCTCTGCTAGGTGACAGCACCGCATCACTGAAGCCTAGGATGAGGGGATAGCTGATGGGATGACATGAGGTGGTGAACTGATGGGCAAAGGAAGGGTCTAGGTGAACCAGAAAACCAGAATCTCCAGCAGTCCACAAGACTGGTGCAGAAGGCAACAGTTGTTTTTCCCAATAATAATTTGAAATGCAGCTGTGATACAGCTGCACGGGAGGCTTGGACTATGTGGCGTTATATTTTATTACCAAATAAACTTGCCGCATTTTACCAGCAGTTACTGTCTGTTGTTGGCTTTGTAGTCACTTTCCCCATCTTGAAATATGGAAGGAAGTTTTCATAAATAGGGTCTAATTTCACCATCTTTCTCAGCAGCCATCCTTAACTTCAGTGCATGCCCACTGGAGGTAGCCTTGATTACTGTCTGGCTATTGAGTGCCTGTTTAGTCATCACTTTACTGATACTTACAGGAAACAGCCATTGTTCCTGGGCTTCCTTGTTGATAACGGAAGTTCCTGAATTTGTACTTGTTGTAAATTAAAGAAAACACCTCTGAAGAAAGCATTTGGTTTTGATTTACAACTGGCAACATTTTCTGACTGTAATCTGTATAGATTGATTTGATTTTTTAATTCATAGCCTCTGAAGCAGCAAGAGGAATTTAAGCAAACCTCTTCAGTCAAGATTATGGTGCATCTCTCACGAAGAAAAACGCCAACAGAAAAGCAACAACGCATGTGACTGCCCAGAAGATCCTTGAGTTTTGAAGGATGCTCAGCCCTGCATCAGTGTTTGGAAGAAGAGAGCAAGATGCTTATCAAGAGGTATTTTCAATGTAGCAAACATACTTATCAGGTTAGTTTGCAGGAAGGAACATGAGCAGAAATGGATCATTTTAACTACTCAAGTTGATAAGCACAATAGTTCAACATAATATGGGGCACACATCATTCAGTCATTTGCCAGTACCCTTCTGGTACATTTGACTAGTTTATATTATTAATATTACTGCTCAGCTAGGAAGGGAAAGAAGCTACATCTTCTGGAAATTAGTTAGGAAGAAGAGAAAACATAGAAAGATGGGGAGACATCGCTCTAAAACTCAAAAAAAATCGCTGGGTAAGGTGAGAATCTGAAAAAGCTGGGTAAGAATGTTTTTTTTTTAATAAATCAGAGTCCCATACAACAACATGTTTTTGTAAGAATTTTCCGCAGGCTGTCTCCTAAATATACAATAACCTTCTTTATCTGACTGACATTGGAGACATGGAATTTAACTAGTTAAACGTGCTCAGATAACAAGACTTCTGCATGTAAGTGCTGCTCTCTAATAGACATGCCCTTCACTGAGATAATGAGTGATCTGGTTAAAAGACAGGCATACTGTATGGACTTTGAAGATACAATCTTCATTAGGAAATTCCACAAACTGAAACTAAATTACTCTTCCAATAATTGCACATCTCCAGGAACATTTCAATAGATAAGTGCAACAGTAACAGCTGAAAGCTGTTAAACTCTTTGGCTGCTAAAAATGTCATCTACATGACATCTACATAAAACTACAGACTCATATCATTTGTGCCAAGCAAAAAGAGGCAATAATGTTGTAAAACATTTTGGTATTGCTTTTGAGTATTTTGCCTGGTAAAGGTTAGGAGTTCCCTGCAGAAGTGAAAATGTTACTATTGTCCAGGTTCATTATATTAAGGTTTTTAGAGACCCTGGTCATGATTCTTACTGTATTTTCCTCACTGTATTTTCCTCTCAGACAGACACACTTCCATCTGTACAGCCCTGTGCACACCCAGATTAACAGCACAGTACAGGCACAGTAAATCTGGCACATATAGTGTGATTTGTCTGTAGGTGTGCACTAGCCTTTTTTCCCAACAGCTGCCAGCTTGGACTCCCAAGCATCCAGAAGAGTGACCGGTTACTGCAAAAATACAAGAAAAAGACATATCCCATATGCTGGGATTTGACCATGCAGTATAGAAAATCCTATGCAATATAAGCAGCCCAGAAACCCTGGCACTAGCTAACAGGCCTCAGGAGTGTGTGTGTGTGTGTAGGGAAGGGGGTGGCTGAGCCTGGGTTGCCAACCTGTGACTCCAGACTTTGTGGTGGCACTGTCCCTGACTCCTCAGGGTCTAGCCATTCCAATGCCCAATCATCCTTCTCCCAGAGCCAGCAGCTCACTCTGCCACTCTCACTGACTTGAAACAAGATACTCATATGCTTAAAATTAGACCTGGAGCTGAGCCAGACTTCTCAGCACATTATAGGACAGAGCTGTTGACAGACAATCTTAACTCTCTCGCTTGTGAGAAGTTTGTACACACACTCAGCTGAGCTGCAGGACCAAGGTCTTAGCCTCATGTTCTTGCTGAAGAGCCCGTCATGTTTTTCATGAGAATTAAGATGTCAGGCTCATCAGTTGGATCAGATCAGATGCCAGTGACAGTAAAACCCTCCTGCCGTATCCTCCCTGTGTACCTATAAACAGCTGCAGTGAACTAGTTTGCCTTACCCCAGCCCTAGGCAGCTGGACTTTAAAACAGTCTGACATAAAGTTGACTTTAAGAAGGAAAAGTGGCCACATGATTGATATTGCTGGCTGCTATTTGAGTTTGCATGTTCTGCATCTGCAGCATACAGAGACAAGTTGGAGAGTACAGCAGAGGCATTCACAAGAAGCAAGGTGCTTATGTGGTGGGATTGTGTCAACAAGCAAGTAGTTGAGTAGAAAAGTTACAACAGCAATAATATTTCATTGGGTTGGTTGGCAGATCTTTCTGCTGCTATTGATTTGGGCAGAGTAATCCTTAGAGATGATGAGGAAAGGGGAGAGGAGAGGAGAGGAGAGGAGAGGAGAGAGGAGAGGAGAGGAGAGGAGAGGAGAGGAGAGGAGAGGAGAGGAGAGGAGAGGAGAGGAGAGGAGAGGAGAGGAGAGGAGAGGAGAGGAGAGGAGAGGAGAGGAGAGGAGAGGAGAGGAGAGGAGAGGAGAGGAGAGGAGAGGAGAGGAGAGGAGAGGAGAAGCACATTTGGGATTTTGCAATACAAGTGCAAGCCTGTTGACTCCCATGGTGTTATGCTGCATCCATAGAGTTACACTCTGGTTAAGAAAGAAGACCAGAGAAAGGAAGACAAAATGCTTGGCCCCAACAGGACAGCAGCCTTTTGCCTTGCTACCCTTTCAAACTCACTGACAATACAATGAGGTGCCTAGGCAGAAGTGCTGCACCAGACAGCCCCTGGCTGCAGCAAAAAATAAGGCTGTATGAACTACCAGTATGAAGCATGTTTCATTTCTTATCTGTATCTTACTCAGGGTTTTGATCTATGGGTGAGTGGGTCAGGAAGTGGCCTGAAGATACCCCTTTTGCCTCACGCATGGAAATTTTCTAATTATAGGGCTGCATCAACAGACTCCCACTCCTGTCATGACACTTGGCATTGTTTATGTTGTTTAAACAAGAGAGGGAAAGAACTCACCTCTCCAAAACAGTGAAATAATGAGGAACAAAATGAACTCTTTTATCTTTTTGTCAAGTGAGGCAAGTCTATTATCTGCCCCAGCCGGTGGCTGGGATCACCGGCTCCCCCAGAGCACTATTTTACAGGCTGATTAGTGTATAGCTTCCTGCAGTAAACTACCAGCAGGGACCAGAACACAGGAAAGGAAAGAGAAATTCATGGACAAGATTTAAGGTCTGGCCTTAGTTTTTATTGCCCACATTGTATGTCAATACATATTTAACTGATAATCCGTGCATAGTATATGTACATACACACACAAACATGCGTACAAACACAAAATAGCCTACATGGGCCCCAGGAGTTACTGCTGACTTTGCACACAAAATGATGCTAAATCAGGAGGGATTGAACCAGCTGGCTTTGAAAAAAGGCCTGAATCATATTGGTAAAAATGCCAGACAAGTTTGTAGGACAGTGCCAGAGTTGTGTAGAGCCATGGGCATCAGGTTTGAAAAGACCTAGAGTCAATGCAGTTGGAAAGAGCTTCTGCTGCACCGAAAAACAATTAGCTTTTAGTATTTTACATTCTTGGAAAGTAATTATGCCACCTTGAATTTGCAAAGGATTTCCTTTAATAATATTATTATTCAATTAGAAATGCCCGTTAAAAAATAGCTAACTGTAAATCTACAACCAGATAGATATATTTGTGGCAACAGGAAGAACAAACTGCTCATTGAATGTCTAATTTGTATGGCAGAACAATGATATGACAGTAAATTTCTTACGCCTCCAAATTGCTAATGCTCTATTACACATGCTAATGAA
Source organism: Athene noctua (assembly GCF_965140245.1). NCBI lineage: Eukaryota > Metazoa > Chordata > Aves > Strigiformes > Strigidae > Athene > Athene noctua. The sequence goes on from NC_134040.1 coordinate 31,386,722, forward strand.
ACTTGGGGAAGTAATATGCAGCTTTAATTCATTTAAAATTAGAGCATTACCTGTGGTTCTGGTTGATCAAATCCATCATACACCATCTTACAATGAGTAAGAGAATACCTCAGTCTGCACAAAAGTCAGGTTGAAGTGAGTGAGGGAGTGCTCAGTAAAGGCACAAGGTGCTAGAACTAGAGTTTTTAGGGTTTTCTAACCCTGTCACTATAGCCAGATGCATGGCTGCATTGTGTGAAGCAGGACAGAGCTTAAAGGTCATCAGGACCTTTTGGCTTTAACCACTGTGAAACTCTGAAAAAACTGACAATAATATTCAGTGTCAGGGTACGGACTGTATGGAGTCCATAAGCACTGTAACAGAAGAACTGTCACAATTAAAAATGAGCAAGAAAGTGGCATTATTACCTAAAAAAGCTTTCTGAAGAGGTCTCAGCAATGGAAAGAAGTGACTTGAAGACTAAATGGGAGCAGCTTGAAGTAAATGTCATGAGCCAATGCAGAGTACTCAGCTTTGGTTTTTGTGCATGAAGCTTCTGTGCAGGCTTAGAAGGAGGAGTTTTTCTTTACCGAAACCAGACAGATAATCAGCTTTTAGATTCTGGATGTGATTCTGTTAGGTGCATTGATCTTGATTTGGAGATACACAAGACAATGAGTCTTTGCAATGGAAGTTAAAGAGCCCAGAAACCTGCTGCCATTGTTAATTATTAGCATCATTATAGACTTTATTTGCTTAGATATAAATGTTTATTCCAGGTAAATGGGATAACCTTGGAAAACACCAGTGATGATAATGTATGCATTAACTGTGCTTTGCACAATTCTGTTTTACTTCAGATTTTTCTGTATCATCTTTGCTGAGACTACCACAAAAATGAATTGCATTGGTCTCCCAGTGGAAGGTGAGTTAACATTACACCCCTTATCCAACTGAATCCAGTGAGCCACCAAGATTACAGAGGAGGCAGCTTGCGTGCAGACCTTGGATCAGCTCCTCATGCTCTCATCTCCCCGGTGGGTGCTGAGAGGTGTGCCTTGCAGAACAGAGATAAATGTAAAATGAGCAGCAAAGTAGTGGGAAAGAGAAAATTGCACAAAGCTTCTCCTTTGTCCTCTCAATGAGCTTTAACATCCACTGACCTTGAACTAGTCATGCATACAAACCTTTCACATATCCATAGAAAAATTATAGACCATACCATACAATCAGCTGTTGTGAGGAAGAGAAGTTGTTCTAGAGAAACTATTTCAGTTGTTTTCACAAGGAAGAGCTGTTGCAGATATTGCAGCTCTGGCAGGTAGCTGGACTGGACATTCCCTTCACATTCATTGTCATTTGACCCAAGTCTTAAATTACCATTGGCATTTTTCATAAAGGACAATTCAGTACTTTTTTAAGCATATCATTTTCACCAGTAGATTCTCCTGACTGAAAATTTTCTAGACATCATGACTATTGCCAGCACCATACTGAGAGTATGCATGCACTCCCAATCAAGGTGTGACACACACACAAAGCAAATTTAACTCTAAAATGCTGCCAAGGCAGGGTATTGACCTACCTCACTGCGGGATCATGCTCTTTTCCTGTGGCAACTCTAAATTAGAAAATATTACTTCTGTTTACTGCAGAGGCATAGCATTAGCATCAGCAGCTCCAGCAGAGCAGTGGGTATGCTGCTGTCATTGAAGTAACCTGCCAGTGGTTGGCCCTCACTCATCTTAAACTAGAGAGGGCAGGTTCAAGGAGAATAGTTTGCCCAACTTCAATTTTTTTTCTTTTCATTTACCCAGAAGCAGGGCAAGCTAGCTCAGGGCAGACTGGGGCACCGGGAACGGTCAGGACATGGGACTGCAGCCCAGGGATCTCACCTCCATACGTGCTTGGACACACAACTCACTGCCTCATGTTCCCTGGTTGCAAAACAGGAGCAGTGATGCACCCCTGGCTCTGTGAAAAAGGACCTGCAGATCTATGCACCTGAATGACATCAGCAGAACTATGAACTGTTCAGTTATTTTAATGTTTCTTACTTCAATATGACATGAGATTTTTCAAGAAAAAAACTGCTGAGCATGTATAGAGGCTGATGAGAGAAATCATAAAGATCCCTTCAACGACATCTGAAATGAGAGCTGGACAATACACTTGGCATAGGAAAGGTTGGTAGCAGTACAGGAGCATCTCCAAATAATACTTAAAAGATGTCAGCTCAGAAGAGGATAGAAGCCTAATTTTATCAGGGCAGAGGAGAAAGGAGGAACTGTAGGGAAAGGATCATGTGTGGGGATCACAGGCTGAAGATGAAATCCAGCCCAACTAAAGACTCATGCATCGATGAAAAGGGCAAACATTACCATTTTATCTTTTTTCACCTATGAAACAGAAGAGGAAAGAAGGAAAAAATAGACACATCAGTTTTAAAACATATTCATTTCATTTACAAATGAACTTAAGCAACATCTGTTATTTCTTTTTTTTTCCAACGGACTGAAGAAATGATTGGTGATTTGACTGGCAGCAACAGTGGGGACTTTCAGAAAATAGGAAAAACCTTTACCACTCATCAACCCAGGACTTGCTAATGGAGAGGAGTAGAAGGAACCATCTGGACAAAAGCTGGTCTAAAGCCATCAGAATGTGAACCTATGTAAGCATTCTTAGCAAGTCCCTATTTAATCAATTCCTGCCTGGTAATGAAGTTCCTTATTACCCCCTCATTCTGCACATGGCAGAGGATTGGGGATTTACAGTTCTTTGGGATGCATCCCTGAATTACCTGCCTTCTTCATAGAAAATACATATGTGTATGCTAAATGTGAAATTTTTGAGTCTTATAGTACAGAAGTGGATTCCTTTCCAACCTCGTGAGTAGAAGAGACTGACTTAAGTTATACTTGAAGAAGTACCTTCTGTTGCACAGTCCCTGGGAAAGCAAAAAAGAAAACTCAGAATGAGACTTTTCTTACTAGCTACTCCTAAAATGAGATGGGATGGCAGTAGAGCTAGAAAGGGTTTTTTCAATTCACATATTCATAGCACAAAGCCTCTGTGTGTGTTAACTGTGTCTCAGATTTAAGCTGCAGCATGGCATTGGGTGGGAGAAGACAAAATCAGCAATAGGCTTTCTTCAGTTGGATTCATTCATCATGGATCTGGCAAAATAAAGAGTCCATAGCATATAAGTCAGTGTCTTTCTGGCACATGAAAAAGGTCACTGCTCACTGTGATAATCTGTAGCGGATGGTGAGCATCAGTTTCTAGGGTTGGGAATTCAAGTTTGCACCTGCGTAGAGTGAGTCCTTTTTTACCAGGTAATTCTGCAGAGAGCTATGACTCAAACATTGTGTTTACCCAGCAGAGATATAAACTTCTATCACGGAAAGTGCAAAGGAAACAGGCTTTTCTCACATAGCTTTGTTCTATCTTCAACCCCAGACAGTGGCTGGCCCCAAAACTCAAGTGCCACAGCACAACATGGAATGAATTTTGCTCAGGGAGTTTTTTTTCTTTTTGTGTAGCTTCCACACATTCCCTAACCATTTCCCACAGGTACAATATTTCCCACTGAATCAGGAATTTATCTTTAAAAATACCTAATGACATGCCTTGCTCAGGGGAAACGTTCGTGTGCTTGAAGTCTGGCCAGCTACACTCTGCAGCTCATGAAATGAAGACTTTATGCCATTTTTCTAGGGGCAGTGTTTTACTGATGTAACTGGCTGGTTCAATAAATCCGTAGAGCTCAAAAGAACCCCATATTTTTTTGTTTTGTGGCCACAAGCTGTCAGAGGACAGTGATGTGGGGGAATCCCATGAGGACCACAGGGCCCACTGCAGCAGTTGAGGCTCAGCCAAACTCCTCAGCTCTGTGGACTAGAAGCACTAAGCTTCAGATAGTTCTGCAGGATGAATAACAAAAAAAAAAAAAAAAAAAAAGTTAAAAGTAAGGAGAGGTCATATGCCCTGGTATGTGTAGCCCATTTTCTTCCTGCTCTACATGCTGGCTGATGCCTTGTGAGGCTCCATGGAGAGGGTGTTCGCCTGCCAGCATTTTCCAGCTTGCTGACTATGGTGGAAAATGTGCACCCCAACATGTAATTTTAGGTCAAATCCACATTCAAAAACGCTTAATTTTTCTACCCAGGTGCTTGCTTTGGCAACCATTAAGGCTGCTGTTAAGTGGCGTTGGCTCCTTAACAATACAATTTCATCCCTGTGTAATATTCAATTTGGATTAGAAACTGGCAATGTTTTCTCAAGAAAATGCTCCAATCTCTGTTGGGATTTCTGCTCTTTTGAATTTTATGTAAACTTCACTTATTAGATCTGATGATGGGAAGTGTACAGGATCCTTCTCTTTTTAAAACAAAATTAATTTAAGTCCAGCAGGAAGAGCTTAACTATGGAAGAGTCTATATTTAGGATATTTTCCTTTTGTGTACATCTGAGTGTATTTCCAGATCCCTTGAGTGTCCGTCATGCTGTGGACAACTACAAAACATATCCCACCTTGAAAGTCATTCCACAGGCAGAAGGAAGGCAAGGAAAGAATAATTAGCTCCAACAATCACAAAACTTAGGAAGAAGTCTCTTCCTTCCTCTGAATGCAAATATACCTCGTCTGACAGCACAGTTGTTGATCTACTTTCAATATTTTGTTCTGATTTTTAAAACTAGCCCATAGAAATATAAAAACACTGAATAATTTAAGTTAGAAGAGACTTCTGGAGATCATCTGATCCCCCACTCAAAGCAGAGTCAAATCCTAAATTAGATCTAACATAAAAATTAGATCAGCTCTAGTCCAGTTTTTAATATCTTTGAGGACAGAGATTACAAGGCTTTTCTGGCTGACTTGTTCAAGTGCCTGATTAGCCACATAGTGAAAATTTGAAAAATTGCTTGAACTAAGTATGACAAAAAAGGACTGATTTAAATATAAATAAACCATTTGATGATATATGAAAAATTAGAGGGTTTTACCACCTCAGGAATGTAGCAATGCCAAAGCCATCAAATGGGAAATTTAGCATTGTCCGCAGCACATTTAACTTTTATAATTAGAAAAAGAAAAGGTTAATTCAGCACATACTCATGTTTCTGTTCTTCTTGACTGCTCTTTCTTTTGATCCAGTCAAATACTTGTAGAGAATGAGACCTACAGTCTGTAGTAGTAATATTTTAAAGACCAAAAGCACATTATCAAATCTTCCTCCCCTCATTAACAGAAAAGGGCTTTAGGATGTGATATTGTGGAAAAACAAAATAGTTCCATTTTTGTTTAACTGAAATTAGTTCAATTTTAACTTCTGATTTTTATTCTAGTCCCTGTGGTTACAGTTTTCCAGATGGATTTTCCTTGTATTTATTGTATGTTTGTGTTGGTTTAAGCCCTGCTGGGACCGGAGACCGTGTTGCCGTTGCCCCTCCCTCACCCTCAGCCGGTCGGGCTGGAAGTTAGGCACAAACCCTGGGTTAAAATAAGAAGAAATTTAATACAATATTGTAATAAGCAATCTGAACAACAACAGTAGCAATGATAACAGTGATAAACAGCAATAACAGTAAACAAGACAGAAGATATACAGAGAAATACCGCAAATGGTTACAGACAGCTCGCTCGCGTGCTCCCCGTTACCAAAGCCACAAAGGAAAATGTTCCCATGCTCCTCGCCCGGACCTGACGTCAGCACAGTATGAATAACCTGCCTGGAGATCCCTTCCCCCTCTCTGCTGGGGAAACTTAACCCTATCCTAGCTGAACCAGGACAACATTATTTCTCAGTGCTATGATGACTGATAAAAACCATACTTGCTCGTGCAACAAACAGTAAGACATGGCAGAATAAGTGCAATTTTTAGGTATGCCTATTTCAGACTTCCATGAGCCCTTCAGAATCAGTCAAGCATAGAGTACGGTGTTCAAACAGCATCAAAGATATGAACATGTGAAATTTGGAGATGAAAACATAATCACACACTGATCTTTAGACTGGTCCATAAGTAGTCTCATTTAGAAACTCAAGCAATCTCATGGAGATGATGTAAAAGATGAGGTCACACCTACTTCAAGGTGACCTCATTGAGAGGTTAAATGCTATCTTTCACAGGGTCTTGTAATTTAACCAGTGTTCTATCCCTGGTTTTGAGCTATTTTTACTTGCACAATCCGAGCACTCTGGTTTTCATATACCATGCCACAAGTTTGACCTTCAGGCTACTTACATTTTGTGGGGATTTCTAGAAAAGAATTAGCTCTTTCCTTTGCAAGATGTGAAGCGTGGTACAGCTGAACAAAATCGCAGAATGTTATCTCTGTTGCTAGGGACAAAATAAACTGTCGCTAGCTGCAATGAAAATAAAGTCTTCTGTAAGCAGAACAGATCCCTAGTCTACCAATTCACAAATATAAAAATAATGCTTTAGGAAGGAAAAGTGCCATGAAAATCAATTGAATTATCCTATTGCTGAGGAAAGAAAAATCCTTACATAGCAGACACAGGTTGAAGACTGCTGATGGACCAGTTACACCATTCACACAAGGTCCATTTTGATTTGTTTCTAAAGTTCAAGATTTCAGAAGCAAACACCTGATTGGCACACAGATGTATGTGGTGTACAGGACACTGGCAACCACAGGCAATCTCATGTTACCTACGCTCATCAGAAGTGAGCACCCAGCTCCGTGCTTTGTGCTTGGCATGGTATACACTGCTGGATGGAGAAGAGTTGATCTTAGCTTTGCTGTAATTATGTCAGAAAGCACACATGCTAATTAAATACAGACTTAATGGGCATAGTTAATAAGACACTGAGCAATGCCTGACAACTTGCACAGATAACAACAAGTTCAGGCTGAGTAAGCAATTGAACTGGTGCTTCTAATGTGATAATATATAAAGGGTCCAAGCAAGGATTAAATCCTCCTTCAGCTAGGTACAGTACAAAGAAAAACTAGAAAGAAATCCCTCTCATGAGTTCACCACCTTGAGCAGTGCATTGCCAGTAACAGTATCATTTACAGCTGAGTCCTGTCCACGTTTTCTGGGTTAGTGAGCAAGGAAGCAGTATTTGGTATTAGCTGAATTTTGTGAGAAATCTGGAAGCTGACACTTACAAGAAAAATACTGGCAAGCAAAATATAAAGGAATAGCTTATAATTTAGAATCCAGCCATCACTTAAAAAGGACCAAAAATCGTATTAAATTATGATATGACTGACTGATAGTCCAGGGAGAATAGGTACTGCAAAAAGGAGCATGAAGTGGCACACAGCATGCCATTTAAATAATTCCAAAAAAACCTGGGGACTGGAGGTTTATACAATTAAATTTTTTCTTCTGTTAAACTCTTAGATATTATTGAGAAAGGTGTGACAAGAGAAGGAAAAATCCAGAAGTCTTTTTCAGGAGACACCTGCCTGTGCAGTGGGTGAGGAAGGAAGAAGCCCAGGAGCACCCAGTGCTGGGAGCATGGGGCTCTTGCTCCTTGGTCACTCCTTGCTCACTTCTTGTTCAGCCTTAGCTCACTCCTCACCCCGCTGACTCCCCAGCCACCACAGGCCTGCCCCTTCTCCTCAGGTCATGCATCCATGCTGGCATGTCCCTCTGTCTGAAATAGAGCTGCTTGGGGCACCTCCCAGAGAAAAGTCACTGCAAGTATGACCAGTACAACTCCATTTGTGCTGTAAGTGATGTCACATCTTGAGTGAAAAGCCCCAGTGATGGAATAAAACTAGAGAATGAAACTTCAAGTATATGTCAATACATTTGCTCCAATTTCCTATCAGTCTGATACTTCCGTCCAGATCTTGTGCTCCATCTACTTTTTCTCATTTTAAAGAGGCAACTGGACAGATCACAAGGTCAATACCGCTGACCCTCAGATTAGCTTTTCCTTTGAACCCCTGCAACCTATGTTGCTTGGATCTCCAGCATTCTCACCGCAGACTGCTAGAGCTGTCCTAGTCATTGAACATCCAGCTCCATGCTCGTTATTCAGTATGGTATTCATTGTCAGATGGAGACAGAGATAGTTTGTCTTAGCATTACTGCAATCAAGTCATAAAGCAGATTCCAGTGTAGGAGAGCTGATGCCCTGGTGTTTAAATTCAATCAGAAGGACATGAGGGATGTCTCTTCTAATCCCTGTAGAAAATACACTCAATGCCCCATGAAATCAGGACATTTGAGGTGTATCTTTGTCATAAACAGTAGAATTGCTCATTCCTTTAGTCCTACGTCAAATTCATTGTTCCAGCTGTCACCATTTAATATTTATAGAAAATATTTTGTGGAATACAAGCACACAAATACAGTCAGACCGAGTGTTACCCTCTATCACCACAAAACCCTTCAGCCACCATAAAGGCACAGAGGCCCATCAAGCAAAGGATCTGCCATGTAGCTTAGATGTTCAGGCTGTGTCTGCAGGGATGACGCAGGGATGATTATGTTACAGCAGTACCATGTGAAAAACATGAAGTGTCACAAGTAGTCTGGAGAGTGATTTTTACACTTACTCGCTTAATGACAAGGAAAGGCCATTAGATGCACTCTAAAAATTCCTCCCTGCTATTGCGGGTCCCTGCAGCGTGCCATAGACACGTGCTGAAGACACGATGTGTCGTGAAATCCTGCCGTTCTGAGAAGGTGGATTCAATTAGCATGTAAGATGTGTACTTAGGGAGAAAAAGCCTTGCTGTGAACAACCGACAAGAGAGGTATCAGCTGGTCTGTTTGCTCACATGGACCCTGTTAGTTACACAAACACAGGGAAAGAAGATAGTATTACAGGTGAAATCCTGCAGTTCTCCTAATGAAAGTGAAGTTGTTTCCCTTCCTGTTTTTCCTACTTACCCCCACTATCTGACCGTTGTTAGACTGTGGCATGTACACTGGTTGAATGCCAGTTTTCTCCCTCCTATTCGGCATTTTCTATCTCTCTCACTGATTTTAATTAAAAGAAATTGCAAAAGAAATATTTTTACTTTTCTTGGGAGCAACACCCAAGGAACCTGTCTTTGATGCACGTGAGGGCTGTTTTGAGAAACAGCTGGGGAAAAGAAACCCTGAGAAATCAGATCAAAAATGTCAATTTGGGAAAGAAAAGCATGCTTTTTCAATTTGCATTTTCCAATGATCTTTGACCTTCTCATTCACATTTATCTTCTTGAGTTTAAGAAGGAAGCGGTGTTGCCAGTACTGAAAAAGTAAAGCCCCAAGAATATTAACCTCTGGGGAGGGAAGACTTGCTTTGTTCAGAAATAGTATAACCTGTATAGTGAATATTCATCTTAATACAAAGCTGAGGAATGAAATTCTCTTCACTACTGGAGAATTTTGTGATAAACAAATATTAATTCCTGCTGATTTGGTGACACCTCTAAGCACTGCTCAATCTGTGTGAGTAGTGATACACAAGGCCAGTGTTAAATTCCTTTTCCTATTTGGAAGGATGGAGTCCATAGGCAAGGAGAGATAATCTTAGCCTTAATGGGGAACAGAGGTTTTCCACTGCTTCAGATTGCTGCCTTACTTCCTAAAACTCAGGATCTGGCAGTCAATAGACCAGGCGCAATCTCTGCCCTGGCTTCCTGCTGTCAAGTGACACAGGTGATGAGTGGAGGTGGTGTATGGCAAGAGCTGAAGCAGAGGTAGTTCAGCAAGGAAAGACTCCTCTGAGATTTTGGCAATAAATTCTAGATTAAATTTTCTGGTCATGGCTACTTTTCAAACGGTTTATAAAAAAAAAAAAAAAAAGCAGATTTTTTTTTTTTTTCATGAGCAATATAAATCTTAAATGTAATTGTTGTAATCAAAGTAAATAAAATGTCAATTAATTACTCTACTAGAAACATATTTGCTTGTACTGACAGATCATAGGTTTTGAAAAGTTTGGAAGAAAGACTTCCCCTTCTTCCCAGAGCTTTGAAGCTGTATTGTCCACTTGATGAAAAGATGAAAATATGAGACGTGTTCTTCATATGACAGTGCAGGAGGAAAAAAAAGGGAAACGAAAAAATAATATCAACTCAGCACCATCATTTCAGAACATTTTGGCATATTTTATTGTTTCCTCTTAACCACCCCCTCCTTCTTATCTCATGTACGGACCCATCAACAGTAATGTTTTAAATGAAAAGCATTTTAGTGATCCAACTGCACCTTTCTCTAGGGAGTTCCCACTGAAATTCCTGATAACACTAAACAGTGGAACTTTTTTCAAAGAGTTACAAAGCATAATGAAAATGACATGAATTATCATTCAAAAATTTCATCCCCTGAATACATTTTTCCTTCATTATTTATAGAATTTTTTTCTAGAAAAACAAGCCATGATAGACCTTTCCACAGAGTAACTTACTTAACCGAAAATATTAGCAGTAGAAGTGGGCTCCCTCAATTACTACCATTCTACATATCTATTTTAAATTTCTTTTTATAAAACAAGCATTTAGGGAGCAGAGTGACACAGGAGTCAAAGCTTTCTAAGTCTTTACAGCAATCAAATAGAAGTGTAGCAGATAGGACACAGATTAAGTTGGTGCACACTTGACTCAGCTGTCCATAAACTGCATTTAGTATCTCTGAAGATGCCCTGGGGTATCTCACTAGTCTCCTCCAGGAAGGGGTAAGTGTTTTGAAGACAATCTGTCATAGCTGTCCACCCATGGGTACCCCAAGGCATTTCAAATGGCACCTTATACCTGAGCATAGGAAATTCAGTCAAGCCCTTAGTGTCCACTTTAGGAGCATCATTTTATGCAGAAAAAGCCATAAAAAAGGAATATGTTCTAATCTGGAGCCTAATTTTTAAGGCCTGAAAAATATTCAATTTTAAGATCTGAAAAATGTTGACTTAATCATTATTAATATAGAAGCTTAAACTGATGTGAAAACTGATGCCAAAGTACAACGACAATATTCCTCCTATATATAAGTGTGACTTTATGGATACTTGGAAATGTATGTCAATAACAAATGGACATTCAAAATATAATTCGTCAGCCCCATCCATGCAGTTAAATCAATGTGTGAAACGAAATCATGCTTTCTTCATTTAGGTAGATAGGAGATGGAGAGTGTAGTTGCTCTCACCCATTCCTAGCCTTCCCTCAAAGCCATGCTGTGTGTCAGGTATGTAACTGGGAGCCCAGAGGAGATGAAGGGTAGACCTACTGAGATCAAAGGACTCTGTGTGGCACATCTTGACCTGGTGGAAAAGACAGAGTCTTTGCCATGTTTTAGCTTATTCATTGCCTAGTTTAGGTGCCTAATTTACCTACATGGTGGTAAAATCAAGTCCTCCGAACGTGGATAGTTACTTCACCTAAATTGTACATGTGAGGAAGGAGGGGGTGACTTAGTCCTCTGAAAGTAAGCTCTTAAATTCACTGTAAAGGCCATGGCAGGAGGAAGGTGCTTCTGACAAGCCCCAGAAGCAGATCCCATCCAGTGAACCAGACCTCTCACCGGTATGTCAGGAGCCTGCCTGCCCAAAGGGTGATCTGTGCAGGCCAGGTTTGGTGTCCATCCCTTTGCCAGGGTGCCCCTGAGAGGGAAGATACGAGCCAGGGGATCCCCTTGCCTGGAAGAAGAGGACCCAGCCTTGAAGGCCTGCTACGGGCTGTGCTCAATCCGGCTGCCCAGCAGGTGGGTGGTGGCTGCACACCCCGGTTGGATGCAGGCAGAGAGGCTCCTTCAGACTGGGTCAGACACGGACCCCATCTTTTTTTTTTTTTGGGAGGGGGGGTGTCTCTAGCAATTTGATTACTGCAGAAAGGGGGACAGGCCTAAAAGTGTGGGTGTGGGTTGCTAACACTATGCTTATAATTTCTGGCTTCAGTAGAGAGATTAGCCAGTCCAAGAAATCCAAGGATCAGTGTGGGATTTAGGCAGACCAAATTCTACCCCAGGTTTTATGCTATGTTGATTTCTTTAGTCTCCTGCCAGGACAATACACAGATCTGCAGGAATCCCTCTTCTTCCAGTTTCACACACGCTCACAAATGCCAAAATTAACAAATCAAGATTGAATTTGATTCCAGATGAGCACATCTGAATTGCTTCATCTTATGATAATATTTTGCATCTTATTCAGAAGAAATGCTTGTATATTTAAGCAACGAAGCAAAACATTTTAAAATCAGTTTCTAGCTCACATCTCTTCCTGAATCCAAGACTGTGCATGAGTCCCCCCCATCTCTCCCCAGTCAGTGTCATCTGGTGCAAGGGGAAATTAACAAATTGGGCTCCAACAGTGTCAGGCAATGGAAGAGAGTGCTTGCAGGTCACTCATGGGTGAGACATGGGCATCACGGCATCACGGCTGCCAGGATTGGGGCCCTTCCAGCCACTTCCAGCTGTGGTCACCAGTGGAAGTATGGTGGTGAAAGCTGAGGTGCCAGGGAGAGCTGCGCACCACACCCCTGGGCGTTGGGGCTGGCAATCCCGTTAAGTCATAGGGCCCCCAGCATTTACAGACTGCAGTCCCAGGGGCTCGGCCACAGCTGCACAGGAAAACTGCAGCAGAGAAGGTTACTGCACACACGGAGCCTGTGTTCAAGGATAATTTCCTAACTATTGCATCCTCCTTTATTGTTTTTAGTGCTTCTTCACTGTTCAGATCTGTTTTTCAAAGGCAGGTGCAGCATGGCCAGGTCTCCCTAGGGTAACAAAGGATGGCTCTTGATGAAGGTCAGACCTGACCTGCACCAGCTCTGGATGGATCTGAGAGGAAGTCCTGGGAGTAATTCAAGAGGTTTGAGTTCCTGGTTTTGGAGTCCACTAAGTCTGTAAAGCCACTCTTGATCATTTTGTTTAAACACCACCCACCCACCCCAGCCTTCCCTCCCAAACCATTGTATAGCAAAGCCGAAACTGCAGAGTTTCTTAAAAATAGTTCCCTTGTATAGGGGAATATGAGAAATACTAGGCAAATCACCAAAAGATGAAGACATAAATCCCTAAGAGCTTATACATATGTATTAAAAAGAGTGGTTTGAATGTCAAAATAAATAAATATAAAGCTGATTTTACACTACACGATTATGCTTGGGAGGGAAGGTTTTCCTCCTGTCTTGCACAACCAAACTTCAAAAGAAAACTCTCTGTGAAACGCGACTGGGTTTCTGCAGACTTGGTTCCACAGGACAAAGCTTTTTTCTGTTTGAGGGAAAAGCTCCTTTTGGAACGTTTGGAAGCAATTTCTGCTCTCAGTCTGCAAAGTGCAAATCGGGACAGTTTGTAACAACACAGAGCTATTGAGATGTGGGGAACTATTTACATAAGTAAGGTAAGCAGGATTTGACCCAGCCCCGTGAGCCCTGCAGATAGCATTGTTCTGTCAATTTTCACTCCCTACAGCAATGAAGCCAGATAAATGGCTTCCTGCCATATGGCATCACCTTTTTACAAGAGATCATGTGGACATTGCCACTGGTGTCTAGATGCTTTGGAGGGAAGATGTCACTTTACTTCACAACATAACTTCAAAAATGTGTTCCAAATCTGCCGTGTACTATAAGTTCTCTGCTGAAATATATAATGATGTCCTAGGTAAGGGTATCAGGAAAAAGAAGACTCGTGTGTGCTAGATGTGAGATTCAATACCTTCAGACCTCACAGCTTGGCAGCATGGAGCTCTGCATGTGATCTGTGTGATCATGCAGGGTCATTATTGTCTCTTTTCGCTGGGCAAAGTTCTGTAGTATCCATAGTATTTCGAGCCACTTGTGATGACTTCAGTGAGAGCAGATACCAAGCCTGAGTTTTGAATAGCACCTTTCATGAACACAGTTTAATAGCAGAGTTTAGCCTGTTGGTCAGAGAAGATCTTCCTCAGTATCTCCCAGTCTGTGTTTTATCCATGGATGTTTCCTCTCATCCTCTACTGCCCCTCAACTATAGACTAGATCGCTGTGATGTGTTTCATGATCATGTTACACCAAAGATGGTCAGAGAAAATAAACAGTATTATTCATATTTGACTCAAGAAAAGAACAAATCTCTAAGGAAAGCACTGCTCCCCTTTTATTTATTAAATAAAACTCTAAGAGAGTCTCACCCCTCAGGGAGGGACTGCTTTATATTCTCACTGTATGTAAAATTTACCCTGCCAAGAAGCAGCTGATAAACTCAGATCTCTCCTCACAGCATGAGCTTCTTAATGCCTCTGAGTCATTTGTTCATCAGCACTTTATGAGAAAATAAACAAAAACATAGTCTGTTTGCCCATTGTCATCAAGGGCATCTGAGCGCTTCCTGCCGGGAGAGGTGGTTGTACCACCCTTGGAGCAGAGGCGATCACATCTTTCTTCTGCCTCTGCATTTACAATGGCCAATCTACAAAGCCGGAATCCCAGGGAGCTTAATCAAAAGCCACAAGACACCCCAGGGTATGTGTTATTGTCTATTAAGAGTAAGCAGTGCACACTGTAAGCACCAGCATCAGGCTAGCGTCAGCGTTTCTGCATACTTGGGCATCCCTTGGAGGAATCCTGCTGCTCTTATGGGGCAGAAATTGTTACAGATATAAAAAACAGGCTATCGCAATCACACAATGATTTTTAACAAGGTAAAAATTAAAAACAGATCCTCACTGTTCCCTCTGGTAAGAGTTTTCTCTCTCACATCAGTTTGGAAAGAACACTTACACTTTTTTCAGTTCAGCCTATCAGTTGCTAGAGTAAACCAGTGCAACACTGCCCTAAAATATCCCTGTCATGGAAGAGGAGGAGAATCACAATGATGTTTAGGTTAAAAACAGCAGGTTTCATCCCAAGTGCACTAGCCAACATTTTAATCTATTTTTAACGCACAGTTCTGTGAAAGGCTCAATGCAGCCCCTACCATTCATCCATCAAACTAGTCAGCAGCGTATGTGCAATTTCCATATGATTAGCACAGTAGAGTTTTCTCCAAGTGCCTTCTTTTCTTCTTCCCTTCTTTTTTGCAGTCTCTGGCATTATTTTTTTTTTTTTGGTGTCATTCTTCCCCCTCAAATCCATATTTTTTTCCTCTGCAGTTGCTCCATTCTGATAGTATTTTTATTCCTTGTTTTTAGCTTCTTAACTGGATAGATGTGGATTATTTGACCCAGCTTCTGAGCCAACGTGTGCACATGTTTGAGATGCGAGGGGCAGTGGACATGCAGTTGGGAGGCACTTTGTTCGTGCATGCATTGCTCATCCGGCATCTCTCTGAAGAGATGGAGGAAACAGCTTTATATGAAAGATGGCTAATAGCACTCATCTGCCTCCATCCTTCATGTACAGGGCAGCATGGAAAAGGTGCTGGGGAAGGGAATCACAGACCACAGGGTTGCTCCTGTGTCCAGAGACAGAGATAAACCAAGGACCCGCTTACACCCCTGCTCACTGTACCATAAAAGTGAGAGAGAGAATGTACATGTGTGACTGTAAGTGCTATAATTAGGGGAAATACTTTGCTAAGTCCTATTTACACCATTCTTAGGCAAAGGGAGACCTAAAGATCTCTGTATCTTCCCTTTGCATCAGTTAACTGTTTAACAAGGGGAAGAGGGGATGAAGCAGAAGTGTGCTGGGCAGACCTACAGCAATATCGTAACTCACAACAGCTGAGTGCCAAGACATGTGTTCAGTAAATGTGTTGTCCCATTACACTGACACCCCAGTGCTGCTTCTCCTCCACAGCCACAGCATGGGAAGATGTATCTCCAGTCCATGCACTGGCCCATACAGTCATACCTATATACTGCTAGCAGACTAAGGCGTTACACCCTCTCAGAACTGGTGGGAAATCTGATGTGGAGAGCACTCTTCCTGGCAGAAGCACCACCTGCAGAGAAGGTCTTTTTGTTTGAAGTCAATTCTAAAATTATTTTTTAAAGGATTTTTCAGTCTGCTTCAGTAAGGAACTGGGTGTCCTAGGCAGATTTCAAATCTCTCTCTTTTAAAGTGTTGATAGTCTGGTACCAAGTGTTTTTCACATGAGATTTTTGCATTTTAACATTGCAAAAACATCCCTGAACTTTAAAATTCTTCCTGCTATCACCTACTAGCAGCCAAATTTGCATAAATATACCCAGAGACACACATACATGCAAAGATATAGTTATTAAAAAAAATAAAGCAATAAGAAAGCTAGCAAAAGCCAGGCACAGCTCAGCAATTCTTACTGACTTGGTTTCTTGTACTGCCAGAGACCATTTTGAAAGGCAAATTCTCATCAGATATTGAGGAGGGAGGGAAGGGAAGGAAATTCATGACAGATTGTGCTGTGAATTCCTAAGCCTGGAGTTTTGTTTGTGATTTATCATTGCTAAGCCTTATCAACCACTGATTGAGTCTTTCCTCTCTCAGCCCTGGAGGGTGGTAGTCTCTAGTCTCCTGTGGTTCCCTCCTGGACGACCAGCTTCTCTAAATGCTAATCAGATGATACGGACCCTTCTGTGATCTTGTGAAGGGCTCTATCAGCAGTTTGGTAGAAACACCGTCATGTAAAAATGATACTCCCTTGTCATCTCCGAGAGGTGTCTGCCAGGAAGCAGGGTTGAAACACATCAAATGGCTTGTATATTGTCAGCTCCTACAGTTCTCCCTGTGATGTGTCAAGGTGTGGACAAATACTTACCTGACATGGCTTGTTACAGAATTGGGGCTTTTGCAAAGAAAACAGAAGTTTTATAACTCATATATTTTGTTTCTTTGTTTGCTAAACTGAATTAAAGTAATCCAAAACCTACGCTGTTTCCAAATAGGGTAAACTTGGGGCTGAGGTCCTAGCAACTTTATTTTTCTCATGGAAGATATCATAAGTATCTAAAGGCAGCAGGGCCCACAATTTCCCAACACATAAGCAAGCAAGGAAGCAGTACTATCAAAATGGCCATGCAGCCAATCAGCTATTCCTCAGTGCAAACTGCCAAGCTAAGGACAGAGGAGGAATCCTGCTTCTCTTCTTGAGGGGCAAAGCTCCTTGTGATGGGGATCTGGCTCGTACAAGAGGTATAAACATGATCCTTCCATCACCAGCTTCTGTCCAGGCAGTCCTTGGAACAGAGGGGGGCCAAAGGCTACCTTGGGAGCTCTGTGTCTGCCCAGCACCTTCACGGTGTCTCATTCACTGAGGGCTGCCTCTGTGGAGTGTTATGGATAGACTTGTCCAGGCATCACCTGGGATGCAGACTCTCTCAGGACTTCTTTCAAAGAGCCTGTGGGGCACTTTTCAGGTTCTCCCTCAAGCACAGAGGGTTGCAGCTCCTGGTCTGAGCAATTTAACCTCCATTGAACCAATATCCAAAATATAATATAGAACATAATATATAAGATAATCCAAATGCTGAGCACTGCCTCCCTTTCCCTTTCAGATGCCCTTCACTGCTCCACAGGGTGCCCAGCCTCAGCAGGGGAATGGGTGGTCTGCTCCTCTCCAGCCTCAGAGGAGAGACTGGATTGCCCTCCGAGGGAAAGTGGGTTCCTGGGGTAATCCAGGGAGAGAGGATGCAGCTTTTCAGGACTGGATCTCCCTCTGGAAACCTGAAGAGGCACGCACATACAATTTGCACCAGGTGCTACAAGAGAAATGTCTCTCCAGCTGTGCCAACACTATTCTACAGTCCAAATACAAAAATGATGCAAAATGCAATTAATTCTTTTTTGCTATTATCATTCAGGTTAAGGCTAACTCAGCTTGTCTCATTGTATATGCCAAAATGTTTCAACCTGGGATCAGTCAAAAAACATATACTGATATCAGTTTGTTCAGTTAGCAAACAAAAACTATCCCACCCTACACCCAAAAGCACCATGAGAGTCTCGGAGGAAAAAGACAATCACCTGCATGACAATGTGCCACAAATACCTACCAACCATGTCTGTTGAATTTAAACTATCCAAAGAGAGATTGTATTTTAAAATGGCTAATAAGATGTGTTTTAGGAACACAGACAGAGCCCCCAAGGCTAGGCCATGAGGAATCCATTCACCAGCCCAGATATTGCTCATGTGACAATTTTGGGAGCAGGTCTGCTACTGGCTCTCAGCATGCACCATCCACTTACAGACCTCATGCAGATTCACAGTTCATTTCTCCTCTTTCAGCTGTCTACCCCTGAAGCACCTCACCAACAGATTAGCAGTAGCTATAGTCTGCAAGGGAGAAAAAACACTGGGGGCTTTGGGGCAGTGCAGTGGAACCAACCTACCCACAGTCACCATACATTATTGGAGTGGGGTGATTTTAAACTCATTGCAGGACTGCTTTAATTCATTAGTGGCAAAGCAGTTTCAGATATTAATTACCGCTGGCACTGCAGGGCCAAGTTCAGTTCCCCAAGCTTTATCCAGAAGTGTAGGAGACTATGGAGATACAACCTGATATGTTTATCTTTGCGAAGCACACTCTCTGCCTCAGTCGTGTGCCAGATGTAGCTGCAGCTGCAGGAAGTTGTTTATCTGCCCTTGTGACCTTGCAGAAGTGTCGGGCGATGGTAAAATCATGTTTTTATTGAGCATCTTTTCTCATCAACTGGAAACTCTTCCCCATCAGTTAAAACATATTTTAAAATCTATAAGGAAGTCAAACACTGATATTGCAGAGCTCTGTAATCCAATTATATCCTTTAATGTCTGCTCACTGTAAGAATTTTTTACGGGGAGCTAGCTTGGAAATGTTGACCTCAGTGAAAATAATTAACAGTCTGAACACCTGTGGTAGCCACTGTTACTGGTGCCCTTTCTAAATCTTATGTCTGTATATATATTGCTCTTTACATCTCCACATTTTATAGAAACTTACTCTATCACATGAGATGTACTGTGACATTATAATAAGGAGCATAAGGAAGATCCTAATTAGCCTTTGGCTGGATTTTTCAGGACTTCTGGAGCATGCAGGTACTTGCTGCCCCTGGGATTTCACTGAGAGGTGAATTAACAAAATTCTCCTAGGTCCCTCTGAAAATTTTAATCTTTAGAGTTCTCTGAAGGAAAAAAGATACTGTGTGTCAGATAATTCTGTCGAAATAAATTTACAGCTGCAAATGATGGAGCAAGAGCATTTGTGAGTAGAGGTAGATGCTAATATACATTGATTGATCAACATCATGGTGTAAGTGATAGTCCTGAGCATGGGAGAAAAAGGATTAAGCAAAATACAAGTGGTATGTATCCATCAACCTTATCACTTAGGAGAAAAAATAACAGTGTCATTAGCTAAGTTTCCAAAATAGCCCAGTTTCCTGCTTGAAAGTCAATCCTTCAGAAACAGGTTAAGCCTTCATTTTGTTATGACATGCTAGTAAAGTCACAAGGGTGCCTTTGGTCTTTTTCTGTCAACATTAACGTGCTAAGTGAAAATAATTGTTCCAATGGAAAATCCTTACTTGGCTCACAATACATTATAATTATCAAAGTTTCTTTTCAGTCAAACAGCAGTTGTATCACAGAAAGATCTTGTTTATCAAAAAAAGTGAGTAAAAGAATTTGGTAATGCTTTGTTTTCAGTTTTTTCCTTCTACATTTAATGATTTCATTTGAGCTGAATTAACATACAAATTTTAGTAATTGTTTATCTTTCACATTTTTAGAATAAGAAATGCAATTAATAGTAATCTAGTCACTTGAATATTAAATCTTCCACATAACATTAAAATCAATGCATATTTATTATGCCTGCTCGTGTTGTGTTCAATTAGCTGCTTCTGTCTTAGTTGGTAACTTCCAGACACTCGCAGTAGCTATGTTTAGACACATTTACTATGTGCTCATGACAAAACCACAGAGCCATAGATGCTTTAAAGCTTGCAGTAGATCCCCATAAAAATTAGGCTGCTCTTGAAGGTTTGCACTGATTGGAGATCAAATCGGAGAATTACATAATTCTTCACAGCAATCTTATTTATTAGGGCCCAGAGATAATCTGTTTAAATTTGGATATAGACCTGATTTTCTTTTAAGTTAATGTAGTCTTCTTGAAAGGGTCAGGAGCATGTATCTTATTTAGCCATAGGGAAATGACAACTTGGGTAGGAGCAGCATAAATTCCCCACCTGTTCCTATTGAGGTGCCTCATTTCTTCTTCTGAGACGCATCCTGATGGGGCTGAATAGATAGGTCTGTCTCTATAGTCATTTTGGCCTTGGAACATCTATCTAGCCTTTGAGGAAGGTGCCTGCTAAGAACAGCCATGGTGGAAGTACCATGCTGTGGCTACTTGTGGCTATGACTCAAGAATTTTTTTTCACAGGGGACACCAAGTAACCATTAACGGTCAATAACTCTCACTTATCAGAGATATGGGGACAGACTGAACCTACAAGGAAGTTCCTCGTCCAAGATCTAGTTCCCCAGTGGAAATAAATTCTTATTTATTTTCTGGGCAATTAGATGACTGAATTACATAGACTTGGAGCACACATTTTTTCAAAAATGTTAGCTTGAATCTATTCCCTGTATGAATCTTTACTTTCTTAAAATCTCCTTTTCCAAAAGCAAAAGAGCTCCACTCTAGGCAGAGACCCTCAATAAAAACCTAAAAGTAGACCTAGGATATAACCCAGTTATTTGTGAACACAAGTAGGAACCCACTGACTTTACAAATTTATCCTCATACATTTTTAGGGACATATGATGTTGTCATCCAAAACTTCTGAGGTTTCAATTCAACTGTCAGACAATTAGGTGGACCAAAAGAACACTAAATTGTATTCAGGTATTAATGGGATACCAACTGATAATAATTCAAACATGAACTCCTATAGCAATAGAATTGTCTTGTGCAATTCTTGGTCATACAATATAAACTGAGTAGGAAGATTAGATTTCTTCTTTATCTGTGCCATGGATGAAAACCAGCACACCAAATTACAATAGAGTGAGAAGCTGAAGCTACACAAATTCAGACTAGAAATAAAGTGCAAGTTCTTTGCTTGTGAGGATAATTAATCACTGAACCAAGTTACCAAAGGCTGTGGGAATTCTCAGCACTGAAAATTTGTAGGTTGAGAGGGAATGTCCTTTTTTTTTTCCTAGAAGATGTTCTAGGTCAAACTTTCATGGAAGTCTCACATCTTTGCTGGAGAAGAAGGGGGCCTGTATGCTCACAGTGGCTTCAGAGTCCACAGCACTGTCAAACTGAAGTCACAAAGACTCATTTTGATTAGCTTTATTTAAAATACCATATAAGGAGAAAGTAAAAACAGAAACAGAAATTATCTATTTATTCTTTTCTCAATTAAATATCATGGAGGTGTTCACATTTTCACAAAACATTTCACCTGAAATTAATTCAAAAAAGTGCATCTAAGTGCTGCACTGGGAAATTTTGGCCAGCTTTCATTTCAAAATACAGCCTGAGCGCTCTGTGCTTGCTGTTCTTTTTTCTATACAAACCTCCCGTTGAGAGCGATGGAAACTGTGATGCTACAAGAAACTCAGGACTAAATTCTATAGGCAATTTCAACTCGGGCATAAAATAATAAAGGAGATATTTTATATGCAGTATCACTAATGTTCAACAGCTTCTTTAAACACAAACATTTTAAAAAATTAGTGTTCTGATCTTTTTTGTTATTTTGCCTCATTAAGAAACAGTTGAAAATTTGAACAAATGCTTTTGTGTCTCCTCCTGAAATTTATCTTTTCATGTCTCTGTGGACTATATTTCTTTTGTTCACACTGTAAATCTAGGTTCCAAGCCAGATATTTGTAATAAGTCTATAAAGAAAACAGAGAGAGGTGTGTTAAGTTTATCAGCTTGAACCACACATTTAAGTTTCTGGTGTACATAAAAATTCCAGACTTAAGTCTCTTGACTCTCCCTTCCAAAACATTTCCTGCATGGTTTAAAAAAAAAAAAAAAAAAGAGAGAGAAAGAGAGAGGGAGATTTTTGCACAGGAAATACACAAAATACAGTTCAGTGTTTTTAAAAAAGCTATAATAGCAGAATTTATTGGATCCTCAGCAGTGGTATGTTCAAACTAGCCCCACTGTCCTCCCATGCAGGCCAGGCTGGCTGCAGGACCCACCAACCACATTTGATTTCTAAAGCAGAAAGAATGGAGGTAAGAAGCAGTGGTATTTCTTGCTAAGATCATGCCTATTCTTTATTTCCAGTGAGAAATGAAGAAAGAAATCCCTTTTGTTTCTCTGGGAGCATACAGGGGTTTTGGTACAGACCAGACTGGAGCTCCTGCAAGGTGAGATGTACGGAGCCAGCCCCCTCCGTGCAACAGCACGGTGCTGCTGGAGGGCAGCGCTGCGATAGCTCTGTGTCAGTCCCACGAAGAGGAATCCAAAACCCCAGGGTAGAAAACAGTGCTACACAGAAACCGCTTTCTTTTTCCCTCCCTGGCATCTCAAAAATCCTGTGTCATAACAGCTTAGTACTAGTCACAGAAAGACTTGAGGAAGCAACAGAGAGCTGTGTAGAATTACTTTAATTTCCTCCTAAGTAGCCTCTTCTGATTCATCAGATCACTTTCCAAATCTCTTTAGATGTAAGTGGAAACAAATGCTGCATGCAGATAAAAGGAAGGAACCAAGCAGAGAAAAACATCCACTGTCATTGCATTTTTAGGTGTGATGAACACCAAAGCTGCCTCTCCAGCACAGATACCACTCCAGCACGAGTCACTGGTAATTAAACTATGCTTTTCCTGAAGTCCTCAACAAGTTGGAAGCTGTTGATTCCATTAGGAGGTGAATTAGGCAGGACAGAAGGCTGAAACTGTCTGGATCAGGGTGAAATGAAAAGCTAGACATTAGATGCATGTCAGCCAGGATGGATTTTCAGAGGAGCTCATTGAGCAGGTCAGGAGTTGAATTTAACCAAAGGAGTGGCCTTTGTAGGAGATGCCAAATCCAAGGTTTCCACCAGATTGTCTGATCACTGAGAACCAGTAGGCAGAGGAGATACTGTTAAAATTGATTTTTGCAGAGGCAGGGAGGAAGCAAGTGCTGTTATCTGCCAGACCCCAGGCCAGGAAGGGGCTAAGGGCAAGCAGAGGGACTTGGCATGAGTGTTGCACAGATGGTCCCATCAAAATGCAGGAGTGACAAGCAGCAAGGTGTCCATTCAGTGGACCTTCACAGTTCTTACATACACAGTTCTCATGACAGCCAGACCTCTGATTATCACGTTAATATATATGATGAAGGTCATGAGCTTAACTCTATCCCTGTTCAGAAAAGCCATTCAAGCTTGCGTTTAAACCTTTGCTGAATAGGGAGAGGCTCCTGAATAAGACCTAACTCAACTGCAGGATAACTGAATTTGAAAGATCGGGGAAAATCACTCTTGCCCACTTAGAGCTGTGACGTGCCACGGTCTGTCCTCCTGGTCAGCAGCATTTATGCATCTCACCAGGCCAGCCCACCCAGCACCAATCCATCACTCAGGATGCCCAGTGCTTGTGTCCCTACATCCCTGTCAATGAGAGCATGAGACAGGGCCACTTACACCCTTCTGAAATGGTGTAAACAACTAGCAGAGCAAGAGAGGTCTGTATCACTTATTGCTCTGTGCCCTTCTACCCTGAGCGCTGGCTCAGACAAGCCAGCCTAGAAGGTTTAGTGATCCTACCTTGGCTGTTTTTCTTCTCTATGGGCTTCTATTTCTTCTTCTCCTCTATTTCTTCTCTATGGGCTGCATGGTTGGAAAGAAAAACCAAAACTGTTTACATATTGGTCCAAATTGTTGCCATTTTCATTTTCCCCTTTTTTCTTCCTTTAAGTACTTCAGGACTGAGAGTGAATTCAAGTAGGAATAGCATTCTGTATGTAAAGCACAGCAGAACTATAGGTATAGCAGAGCCAGCGCATTGCTCCCAGCATGAAGGACAGAGGCACATGCAAGTAGTATGTCCCTATTACTCTGACAGTTCTCTTGTTGCTCTCATTCCAAGGGTTTTCAATCCTGTCAGGGTAAGATTTCATTAAAACAGCCCAGAAATCAGCAGTCTGGAGAGAACAGCCTACATCTCCTCATAGGTAACAGTGCCAGCTCTGTGCAACCTCAGCTTTGTTTTGAGTGCAGACAGTAAGAATATTTAACTGTCTCCCTTGCTGAATGGCACACAGTGAATCTGGCAAGTAAGATGTGATGTTAGCCAAAGCTGCTTGCAGTATCTGAACACAAGGGATGAGACTATTTATTATCAGGAGACCCCATCCTCCTCATTCATATCTACCCGCTCATAACCGTTTATTTTTCTAGCCTCAAGTTCAGAGACCAACATAGCAGCCTATGTCAGTGCAAATCTGCAGGTAAGGCACTACAAGTAACTAACTTGCAGATGGTCTTTTATTTGCTTTTAACACAACCAGACTTTTTTTTTTTAATTATTTTGCCCAGCACACAGATACAAATGAAGTGGATACCAGCATGCTCACCTAGCTGTATCACAAGAAGTCATTCTGACTTCTCACATGTCTATCAAACTGAGAAGACTATTTCTTCTGGGAGAAGATGCAGCATATATTTAAAAGTGCTTTAAAACCAGTGTCAGCCCTCAGATCCACTGGTTTGGCTGCTGCCATTTTAAAAGATTTGCCTCTAAATTCTGTGCCCCCATCTCAGGTGCTAATCCTGTGCCATCATGCATATGATAGATCTGATAGGTGAGGAAAGCTCAGCTCTCCTACCTAAAAATCACCAAGTATTTATCACTGATTAGCCACATCTGAACATGCTTGCAGCATGCAGTGCTCTTCAGGTGCTGTTTCTCTCTTGGCTGTAGACAATATTTATCACAGTTCTACTGGGGTTTGTAATGTTAAGCCTCTAATAAATATTTATTGAGAAAATTAGTAATATAACACTTTCCTGACAAATATTTACTAGATATTTTCTGTCAGGAAGCACCAGAGAAAAAAATTTCCTTTAAAAATCTGTTACTACAAAAAATTTATTAGAAAAGAAAGCCAAGATAAAAATTAATTAAATAGCTGGCAAAAAGGAGTATACAAAATGAAGCATATGCCAGCAAGGGAAAAAGTATGCAGCAAGACAAGGGTTCACCAGAATAAAAGAAGATGTGTGCTAAAGTGGAGCCAACTCCCTTCCCGCTCCCAGTGTCATTCAGAACTAGATTGTGATTCATAACCAAAAGCTACAGATAAACATAATTTCCTTTGAATAAAATCACATTCTCTTGCATCTTCATTTGGAAATACTGCAAAGTCAGCATTAGTTTATCTAATTTTCAACATCAGACTGAAAGCTTGAGCTCAGACGTATTTAGGATCAAGTCCTGCTAAGATAACTTAGCAGTTTGAAGCACAAACCATGTGCTATTAGCACAGACTTTACACGCTATCTGTGCTATCACCTTTTTTGCCCTCTTACTTGTATTAATAAGAAACCAAATATGTTATCTTTCTGATATTGCATTGAGTTAATCAGGAAGAGTTAATTTGCCAGAATGATATTTATACAGTAAGGATAAATGGGGAAAAAATTTAATATTCATAACCAGCTTTCATTTCCCCTGTGATATGTTTAAGTTTAGCAACACAAATGATTTTCTACAGCTGTTTTTACAGCTGTTAACTGTACTTGGTAGTTGAAAACCTGTATTTCTTTCTAGTTACAGGTCATGGACAGTAGGGGTTCATTGAACTGTTGTATCTTTCCCGAGGCAAGATCACTGGTAAGTATGAGCAGATACATGAATTAAGTCTATGTCTTCATGTTATGGCACAACTCATCAGAACACTGATAACATATGGAAGAAAATACACATCTACATTCTGGAATGGCATAACAGCCTGGCATTTTCAAACCTAGTGTTTGCCTTGTTGAAGCAGGCAGTATCTCTAGAACACAGGCACTTTCTTTATCCTCCCATACCAAGGGAGAAGCACCCACTCTGGATGATGCCCAGCTGAGATGGTGCTTCTGATAGTCGGTAACAGCATTCTTATAGGCCATGGTGAATGTGGGTGATGTTCTTCATATGTCTTGGTATGGGATTTCATGTATAGATGTCATGTATAGATTTGGTATCTAAAATGAACTCAGTTGCATTCACAATTCTGTATGTTCATAACATTGCAATACAAAATAGGGAGTCTCTTCTTTCCAAATGGGGCCATATGGATATTTGAGATATGACCAGATCCACAGTTACATCTTGAACCTGCCTCTGTCTAGGAACACCAAAGCATGAGGACTTTTTTTTTTTAACCTTTTTTTCTCCATGGCAGAAGAAATCTCAGAATTAGAACGCAAGTTCTACATAATACAGAGTAAATTCATAGCCAAGATTATTCTATAACACATTTTAGGGAAAAAAAATAGTGGTTTTCAGTCCTTGCTGCTGTGAATGATTCCCTTAGCTAATGAGAGTTAGAAGAGCAACTGCCCAAACTCAGCTCTCCATGACCTCTATGGACTATCTGTAGGCTCCTTACAACAACCACTGTAGAGCTTTCCCAAGCCGTATAAGTCAAGTAAGCTGCCGGTCTTGCTCATGTACGTTACAGGTTGGCTGCTCTGGAGTTGGCCACACATAGGCCATGCTCTCAGGCTGGCCCTCTGAATGAAAAGCAACGTCAGAGTGGCAAGAAGCCGCAAAGTGGTCCACAAGGTGCGATCTAGACAAAGTATTTCTCTTCAAATAGTTTCAAAGCAACTTTTAGCCTCCTGGAACAACTTCCACAGTCCCAGAGAACAAGTAGCTATGTCCCAGACTCCCTTCTTTTTCCCAGCTGATTGTTATGAAACAGGTACCAACATTAAAATACTTTCTGTTCACAGTCCCAGAGGTCAGAGGAAAGGGCCGCTAATGCCATCCATTTCCATCGAGTGCATAAAGCAGCATACAAACAGTCTTTGTTTCCTTGAAGAAATTTTGATCCTTCCCAATTGTGAGCTATAAATGTTGCTATTACCTTTCTCATGGCCTGCCAAGTTTACTTAGAGCTTTCCCTCTTCAGATGATAGCCCTCTTAAAACTAACTGCCCTCCATGGTTTTATCCGCTTTTATCATGGTCCTTCTCCTCTGGCAGACAGTTGGTGCCCCTGAACTCTCAACTCTTGCATTTGAGTCTGAAAGTTTCAACAGGAGTCTCAGGGAGAAACCTTTACTTTTGAACCCATGGCTGAATGCAGTCTGCCTACTCCAAGAAAACCCCCAGTAAATATGCTTTGGCATATTTCTAAAATAACATAAAACAATATACAGAAGACAGACACAGATGAGTATGTCCTTTGAGGATTTTGGTACAGAGTAAGACAATTATTTGCTACTATTAAGGGTCTGAATTCTGCTCCTGCCAAGCCCTGGGGTTGTATCATGGGCCAGTGCCCTTTGACAAAGAAAGTATTAATGATTCATTCCTGAGAATTTTAAGTCATCTTCCCTGCTCTCATTTTAACCATAACTTACCTATAATCTTAAGTAAAGACATATATTTTTCATTAAGCTATTCTGCAAATCAAAATGATTCAATAATTGTGAGCTTTAGGTAGTTTTCTCCCTTACAAACTTCCTTAGATAATGACAGTTTTTCAGAAATCCAAATGCAGGTTCATATAGCAAACAACAACTTTCCTAAACTTAGCCTTCACAGCACATGACCAGCTTGTGATCAATACTATATCATACAAGCTGGAATAAAGCTGCTTTTATTCCCAGGGTGAAACTCCAAACTATCTCAGACTCCAAGCTGACTGTCATCAAGGTACTTGCTAGCTGTTATCAGTGAAAACTCAGCAAATAATATAGCTGAATAGTGAATAAATCATATATCTGAGTATCACGGCTCTAAAAGATATAGAAATCACACCTAGAAGGCTATAGATTCATGTGTATGAATTATGCATCAAAAGCTGTGCAAACATAAGAGTGTTTATCCCAGGAGCAAGGCACCAATCCTACACAGGAGCTCTCATTTTATCAGAGAGTAATTCCTGCTTTCCGTCTGCTAGTGGAAACATTCATTTTCTAATTTGAAAACCAAGGGCATATAGTGATGCTTGAGTTGTGGGAAGTGTGTTTCAGTGCAAGTTTATCACATCTCTAAGTGCTCTTTTTTTGGTGTTCTGATTTGTTTTCTTGGCTCCAGTATCTCAGTATTATCTTCCAATGATTACAACCAGTAGAGCAAAGACTAGTATTTTAACATTCAAAATGTAGCAATCTGTTGGCTTTCTTGGTTTATTTTCGCACAAATTACAGAAGTGTGTGACTTTACCCTTCTATGCTAATTAGATTAATTAAGGAATGTTTTAATAATTAAAGTTTCTAGACCTGCTAGTACAGACCAACTTAATTAACACAGATTATCATGTCCCATAGCTGAGTATCTAGATTTTAGGATCCTCACCCCTATTGGCTATAAGCCTGTTCATAAAGGTCTGAAGGGCCGTGGCCTCTAATTGTACTTTCAAGGTTGTCCTCGAGCTAAATTTACATGGAATCCTGTCTCACAGAAATTACCATGAAACCCACCTGTAGCTATTTTATTCACAAAGCTTTTTGGGTTTTGTTAGAAAATTAAAATCTTTGTTGGAAAAAAAAAATCTGAACAAAGCAACCAGCAAAAAGTATGTAACTGAATAATTTCCCTATTCTTCCTTATAAATTAAAAAAAATAAAAATACATAAAATCAGTAGGTAAGTCTATTAAGTCTGGAGTTGCAGTGGAATCTACTGTGGGCTGGCCAGTAAATTACGCTGATTTTTGACCCTCACACAGACAAATTCCTTTGAATAATATGACAATCTGAGTTGGAAATGTCCAAAGCAGACCTTCACTCTCCCACCTCTACAGGCATTTCACAAAGCACTATCAGACATTATGGTCCACAGTCAGGAATCACAGTCCAGCTTTGCGATATATAAACTTGAGCTCTTCTCTGTTCTCTTCAACATTTTCTATATGGTTCAGCCAAGCCTTGACCCTCCTTCCCACCTTTTGCACAACATCTTTTCAGGTTCTCTCTCTGTTCTCCTTGGTGAAAAAGTTTTGTTATAAGTGATGTCTCACAGCAGCCCATAAACTGTCTGGGCAGGTTTCCTTTAACAGGCAGGAAACATAAAGCAGTTACATTTACAAATAACTCTCTTGCATGGCCCAGGCCTTTGTGAAAAAGTGCTTTTTTTATCTCAGTGAAAGACTCTTTGCATGACTCTCATTGAACCAACTCTAGATCCAGAAGAATAAATAATTTATACCCATTTTTATTCTGGATCCTTTAAGATTCTCTTTCCATCAGGAGGATGTTAACCAGGGAGGACAATTCAGCTCAACAGCTGAGACATCTGTGTTAAGGAAGAAAAAAACTGGCACTCTAGAGGTACCTGTCTTCATCCATTATATTAGGAATCCACCTAACTGGTTTCAGCTAGATACATAATTTTTAGATGGGTAAAGTTAAGTAAGTTGAACTCCACCCATCAAGATGGAATAAGTGTCACAGAGCTGAGAACAAATATTTGCCACAAAAACACACAGCCACAAACGTTTGCAATTGTCAAATTACAAAGCCTACAAATGATATATCAACTGTTACAAACGGCTAACGCCAGGTGAGAGCCCCGCAGCGCTGCTGCTGGAAGGATGCTCGTAGGATGCTCGCAGGATGCTCGCAGGATGCTCGGGGATCTCCCGGGTCCTCCCGGGCAGCAGGAGCCGGAGCCCAGTGCAGGGCGGGCGGATTTCGGCGGAACCGAAGAGTGCTGGTGCCACCTAGAGGGAAGTATTCGCCTAAAAACTCGGAAAACCATTACCGCACATAGGTGATACAATCTGCCACAGATGTACAGCACTGGGAAAAAATTCCTAGAGAGAAGGCCTCTTACTGCTGCGCAAAAAATATACACAATTATGAGAAGTAGCAGTGTACAACTTAGATCTTCTCCTCAACATAACTTTCAAATATAAATATAGAAGGTATATTTAAGATGACCAGCTGCTGATTCCTCTCACCTTCAAACCATTTCCCAGCCTTACAGATGTATTCCTTCCCTTCTTCCTCCAATTATCTGAACTCTGAGGAAATAGCTGACAAACTGACCGCATCTGGAGGTCGGATCCTGCTTCCCTGTGCTGCTGGAGCACCGGTGGTGGCTGGAGCCAGCTGGCAGTCAGCAGTGCCTTGGGCGTCCAGGAAGCATCCACTGCACAGCCAAGAAAGCCTCGGGGATGCAACTTCACAGCCCTCTGCTGATCACTGGCTTTTCCAAAGGACCCACCTGAAGTCTGCCATTTGTTCGTGTAACTTAAAACTCCTCTGCATTATAGTGGGAGAAGAACCAGCATCCATAACAAAGGAGGGATTGATGCATAAATATAAGTCATCGTCTTTCTTTCACTGTTAAATCTGTCACCTACAGCCTATGGTTCACTGTGATAACTACAGTGGTGATGATACATTGCAGGGATACTATGGAGCTTGAGGGAGTGTTGCTGATGGGTGGACGCTGCAGCTCTCTGAAGAGAGAGAGAGAGAGAGCCTATAGCAGGCTGAAGTAATTCCTGAGCAAGTGTTCACCAAAATGTTGTGGACCACCGTGCTTTCCTCACCTTTAAGCTGCTACACATGGTCACTGCCATGGGTTGGTCTACAGGCACGGCATTCATGCTGTGGCTCTTACTTGCCCCACAGGAAACTCCATATGGTAGCAGTGCTGGATATAAGGAATAAGATATTAAAAGGGACCTGTTCTGGCTGTTTACAGACATTAATTTCTCTCCCTTCCCACCTATATATCCTGATAGAGTGCAGAGCAAGTCTTGGCTTGTGCCTACTAAATCCCTCTTTGCCTGGCTTTGCTGCTAGTAACATTTCAGTCAATACATCATGGCTGGTGACACAGGGTGCCATGCAGAATTAGTGCCTCATCCTACCATGCACTGCAGACCCATGCATAGAGGATTCATAAAGGTTAATTGATGAAAGACTATTTGATGTTAAACATTTGCTAGTTCACTGACTTCCATAAGAGCTGTACCTCTGAGGTTAGTTAAATTTAGGATACATCTAAAAGTTGGGTAACTGTCACCCCAAAGGGGAACATGGCACAATGTACTGTGTGTCTTTGGGTGGTGTGACTGTCCTGCTGGAGTCCTGCTGTTGTTCATTAGCTTCATTGTCCAGCAGCACATCTGTAGGCCCTCTGGCCTCCACTGTCTCATGGGCACCATAATGGCCACATTCCTTATCCTTCACTTTACAAACACCTTGAAAGCCAAAACTGCACAGAAGAATATAACTTGAGTGCTGTGGAAGCCAAGATCCTACTCAGTATGCTGCAGGGCTATGCCATACACTCAGCCAGAAGTCTTCAGACCATGATTTCATGAAAACGTCATCTGCACCAGTCACCAAAATCGCTGAGCAAAGCTATTTTAAGTTATAAAAGTTTGCTGTTCAGACAAAGGAAAGGCCCTCTTTAAGGATCAGACCGTTACTCTCCCTTCCCTTATCTGTCTTGTAAAAGCCATAAAAAGGACCAGCCTGCAATGACAAGGCTGCAATGTGTCTCCTTCATGTTTCAGAGGAAGCTGAGGCTGAAAAGAAAGAGGTACATCTAATGTGCTTCACAGAGACATGCTGCAAGAGTGGACAACCTCCAGTTGTAGGGAATGTGCAGCACAAAAGGACATGGTGCCATGAGTCGGGACCTACAGAAGCACATCGCTGCCATGTCCCACAAGCTGTCGTAGGAGGCTCCTGTGCCACCACTGCTCACAAAGCAGACATGGCTGCTCCCTGCTTACACACAGCCTGCTCTGCCCAAATCAGTCACCACAGCAGCACTTTCAAAATGTGGCTGTATGGGATGCAGAAATAAGCACTTTCTTGTGCACTCTCTGGGACAAGGGAGCTGCTGCCTGAGGTCCCTGGAGCATGCGGCTGGGGAGCAGCAATGGCACCCCTCCCTCCTCCCCAGCGCTGCCCAGGCATGCTCTCCTTCCCCCTGACCTCACCAGCTGTGGGATTACCCGCACATCGCCTGCCCCTCCCTCCCAGCCCCCCCCAAATATCCACCCACCTGCCTCATACTTTCATCTCCTGCTAATTACCCAAAACAATTAGCCATGAAATCCCCAAACCAGATTTAGAATTCAGTTATGCTGAATTGACAAGAAAATTAGACCAAACTCCAAGCCCGGTCATAAGATATGTTGACATTTAAATATTTATTATAACACCTTACGCAGATACAACTGGAGAGCTACCAATTTATGTTTTAGCAGAAAATGTGAACTCCAGTTATTTTTTCCTAAGCAATGTTATTGATGTCATCAGTGCTTCAGCTGAGCATGTGCTGCTTTGCAGGATTCACTGACAGGATGAATTAATGCAGTCATAAATGCATCCTCAAAATAATTTAGGCAGAGTTTATACTTCTGTTTAGAAAGTACCTTGGTAAAATTTAAAAGTTTTCTTTCAATCAAGCCCAATCTACCCCCCCCCCCCCAAAAGATACTATATGGGTTTGGTAGCTGGTAGGGATGCAGTAAAAGTGCTTATGACATAATTCAATCCCATATTGGAAAAAGTCATCTACACCTTTAAAGATAGCTTGGGAGGTACCACTATAAAGGCAGCCACAGTGGATGTTGTAGAAGCACATTGATATCAACAGAAATTCCTCCTGAAGTCAAAAACCTATGTGTACTTCAGGCCTGAATCTCAGCAAGCTGCAAGGTGGTGGCCATTGCTTTATTCTGTTGATTTCATGCTGGTTTGAAGTAGCACTAAAGACTAATAAAATTAGGTTGTTCTGTATTTAAAGACTTGGCTATTTTTTCCTGAGAATCCTGACTTAAAATCTTCTTTTACTCTAGATAAGTCCTAGCAACTATACCCACACTAAACATCATTACTTCGTATATACTCTGGAAAGTCTGAATTATCTTTTGTTATCTCCTTGGAGGCAGTGACTCAGATAATGGTCTTGGTGATATTTGGTGACACAGACCAACACCTGAACGCCTGCCAAGTAGTGCTCGAGTTTCTCTGACAAAGGGAAGGCTTGAGCCGCATCCCTGCCTGTGTGCAAGAAGGGCACAGGCTGGACATTTCTCACTGGGGGTCAGAGGAACTGTCCCCCCTTGGTGCCGAGCTGGTTTGGCTTCTTGATTTCTCAGGGCAAAGGAAAGGCAAAGAAAGCCCTTCCCTTCTTGGAATGACAAACCCAACGATAGTATTAGAATAAAATTCTGAATGGGAGACCCCACGTGGATGTAACACGAAGGAGGCAGCTGAGGGGTGGGCAGGCAGTGAGGTGAGCCCCGGAGGGGAACCGGGGGAGCGAACGGGCAACTGCAGGGAAGTTGTTTCCGGGTTACCGGAGGGGACCACGGCCTAAGCACCGGCTTTGTCTCTCCCCAGCGCTGTTAAACCTGCGGTAGCTTCCCCACGGCCTCCGGATCTGAACGCGGAAAGTGATGGAGGCAGCGCAGACGATGAAAGATGCGCAACTCCCCTTATTTTGGCAGCCAGCTGCAGGGACAGAGCGCAGCAACCACCACTCCTCGTCCCGCGGCGTTCCCCCGCCGCCCGGTTGGGCGGGCGCCGCTTTCCCCGGGGGCGGGAAGAGGAAGGGGAGGTGCCGCCGGCGCGGTGGGAGGCGGGCCGGACCGGGCTGGCCGGGGCGATGCGGGCGGTGCTGGCCGCCGCTTGGGCCCTGCTGGCCGCCGCATTCCTGGCCGCGCTGCTGGTGCTGCGGTGGCAGCAGGCCCCGGCGCGGCGGCCCGGTGGCGTCGTCTCCGGCCTCTTCCAGGATCTCCTCCGCTATGGGAAGACGAAGCGCGGCGGCGGGCAGCGCCCGGCCTGGCTGCGCCGGCTGCAGGTGCCCAAGAGGTGAGGGGGAGCTGGGGGGCGAGGCCGGCCCCTGCCGCCGTGCCAGTCACTGGGGCGCGGCGGGCCCTGCGCCACGGCGGCACAGGAGGAACTGTAGGCGCATTTCGGTTAACTCAACTGAAGATGTAGAAAATGTGCAAATAGCATTGCGTAGTTTTATTTGAGCTCGGTTTGGTTGTTGTTTGGTTTTGGTTTTGGTTTTTTTTTCCAGAAGTGTTATTCTGCTTTTATGGATGGGGAACTGAGGAGCATAGAGACTAAGATCATACAGAGTCCATATATTCCAAATTGGAACAAAAGCCTAATCCCCTGAATCCTAGTCCCATGCAGTATCTGCAAAACAAACCTTCTGGCAAAACTCGCGTGAGGGAGCTGGGAATATGGATTCCTGAGTGTGACTGTGCAAATATACTGCAGCTTTACTGTCTTAAACCGATTCTCAGTTGTTATCTCCTTTCTTCAAGGTTTCTTTTTAAAATGTGATTTAGCAACATGTTAACACAACGATCTGGACCCAGCATAAACAGTCTCTAATAAGGCAAAAGAACCGTTGCATTATCCAAACACATCTCTTAATAGATGTTTAATAGGATGAAAGAGGGGGGAAAAAAACGTTTACAGCTTTCTGTACGTGTTACTGGTATTTCATCGGTTTTGATCAGCCAAGGTTCATGGCTATAACTAGCCTTTGACTTGAACATAGGCATGACAGGATCTTGCAAGGCCAGCAGGGCAGGACCAGGAGGCTACTTAACCCAAAGATCAGATCACCTCTATTGTATTGATCTTGCTATCACTGTCATATTTTTATACACGTAACTTTCAAACCAAATGTTTAAAAAGAGCTTTATGACACAGCATGTTATTAATGGAACGTTTGTAATGTAGTATCATTGTTATCAGGCTTCTGGTTACAGAAAATAACCAGGGATGTATTTAAGCTATGTGGTACCCTTAGTGAAAATAAGGCTCATAAAGGCTTTGTCTTGATTTCAGTGTGCTGCAAAACGGCACGTTCTTAAGGTAGGTTCTTGTTTGAGTTGAGCTTTCTCCAACAGAAGTTTCCCACCACCCCTTAGGGAAGATGGTGTCTGAAGAATGTGGCTTTTTTGGGGAATTGGTCTTGAGCTCTCAACATTTAGAAAGTGTTTCTGTTATTTGAGCAGTTAGTGAACCCATAACCGTGGTAGCTGAAAGAAGAGAGAAGATCCTGAAGGTAACTGTAGAGGCATTTTCTGTTTCTATTCATCTGCATCTTCTTTCCAAACAAGCACTGTATTTTCACTAGCCTGGGCTTGTTTTTAACTGTGCCATTCCATCTTGTCAAATGTTGTGATTCATTTTGGGCTTGTTTGGCAAATGGTGAACATTCCTCTCCTTGAGGGATGACGCATGTACTTACTGCAGTGCTGGATCACTCTGTAGGTCAGATACATCCTCAGCATAATCAGGATTGCCGAAAGCTCTTGGGGCATAGCTCTCCTAAGTTGTCAGGGCTTGTTTGTGCTGGTAGCAAAAAGCAACACGTGTGAAGAAAGGTCTCTTGTTAGTGATGAGACAGTATTCTACTGAGTAACAGGAGAGCAGGGAAAGCTTGAAACTTTGGAGGTGGCAATGAGTTTTTATCAATATACAAGTTCTATTTGTTCTCTAAGCAGAACATGAGGGAGAGGGGCTAAATTTTACTTCTGTTGCAAATCAGCAGAGTGAGTGTTGCTGACTCTGCTTGGTAGAAGAAACCAAGGAAGGAGAAGTGATCATCTGAAGGGACTACCGACTGCTAATGGGCAAGGTGCTCTGGAGCATGGCAGGGATGCTTGCTATCTCTGTGGTTCTGACTTGGCCTTTGTATTGCTGTTGAACCCGAGCTGCTCTGGGAGGGGATCACTTTATCTGGTTTCACTAAGGGTCTTGTACCCCTGCACTCCCCCAGAAGAAAAGTTTGCATGTTCCAGGGAAATAATGGTCTTCTCTGACTATACAGTTACATCCTCATTTTGTACCAATAGTTACATTGTCAAGACAAGGCCATCAGCACCTTCCCATGGTACCTATTTAATCTCTTTGCAGGTGTTTCCGGAGGTCCTATTTTTTTATTCATAGCCAGAAGGACTTGCAGTTTTAAAAGCAAAATGAAGTACTGGATCACTTAGTTTGAGCTGGATATTGTAGGCTGTTTAACTCATCGGGTTACCCATCCTGACTGTAATGTCTTGCGTTTCAATAATGCATAATGTACTTTTATAAGCGCATTATGGGTCTGGGGGATTCTTTCTTTTCTTCAAAAAAACATGCGATCTTGCCTTGTAATTACCCAGTGGTATTGGTGGTCTCTCCTTTTTTTCTGTATGACTGTTGCAGACCTGGAATTTGCAGAGGGATGAGATATTTTAGTGTACAGTGAGTAATTACTTCTGGGTGCCTTTTACTGTCTGCAATTGTCACTTAGGAACTTTTACATGTCATGTAACGCATGCACTAGAACTGAGGAAAGTGGGAGTGCTGCTAGGTGCAACAGCCTGGAAATGCCCAGAAAATTAATTTGGATGTGCTTTCAGTGGTGTAAATTGCAAAGAAAAAGTTGTGCACATGATTAATTACAAGCATTGAGGAATACCTTTGCAATGTGTAGCTTGCACTTTCTTCTCTTCAGTGCAGCTATGGTTAGTAAAGTAAGCTAAATTAGAGGTTATTCCAGGCAGCATTTTGCTGGAGGAAGAAGGCATTAGGGTTATTCCTGCTTGGTACCACTGGAGTCCCAAGTCCTCTACTTACTTATGTGGGGACCACAAGGGAATGTACTCGCCATCAGGCAAGCATGGCCTGCAGCTACATTTCCAACTAAGGAACAATGACAGCACTAATGAAGACCCCTTTTGTTCCCACAGGTGGTTTACTCACTTTTATGTGGTTTCTGTGCTCTGGAATGGCTTTCTGCTGATCTGGCTTTTTCGAGCCGAGTTCCTCAGAGGGTCGCTCCCATCATGGATTCAGCACATGCACCATGCTCCTGGCAGAGATTCTCAAAGTGAAGACACCGGCAAGTATTCCAGCTATTATGATGCAGCCATATAAATGTTAGAAAGGTGCACTGCCATCCTGTGCCGAATTTGTATTCTTCAAGTGCTACTTGATCAGTTGCTTTTAAACGAGGCTTCAAGTGACTTTCCTGGAATACCAAGTCCCTTTGTCATTATTCAAGGTAGAAACTATTCTAATTTATGGATATGATGGCTTTCATCAGCCCTTTTAGCAGAAAGGGCCATTAGCACCTTCTAGAAGTAATCTTACTGTGGTCAGCAGTGCCTCACATGTACCAATATTTTCCCCAGTGCTCAGTTAATTTAAAATGAGGGTAAAATTTTGCTGGGGGGAGGGGAAGAAATAGCCTTTTTGAAGCACTGTCAGGATTAAATTGTTTCTATCTGTCTCAAAGTTGCTGTTTTTTATCTGCGAGCAGATAGTGAGCACTTCTCTGCGTTCCTGGTTCTCCTGCTGCTTTGGCTGCATAGCTGTCGAAGACTTGCAGAATGCCTCTGGACCAGTGTGTTTTCCAATGGTGTCATTCATATTGTGCAGTATTGCTTTGGACTTGGTTACTACATTGCCGTTGGCTCAACTGTGCTATGTCAAGTGCCTACTGATGTCAGGAATGGTAAATACCTGCTTAGTTATTACCAAAGATGCATTTTTTCTCCTATTTGTTTCCATCATGGAAAATGGTTTCATAGAGGGCTGCTTGTGCGAGAAGTGTGATAACTGATGAGACCTAAAAATACTTACTGGCATAGTTGAAAGTAACTACATTTCAGTATACCACATAATCAACCAGCATTATACAGAAACACAGACACACTTTCATGTTAACAATCCCTGTAATTTCCTTAAAGACATCTCCCGTAGATACTTTCATGATCATTACCGATCGTTTTTGCATTAAGATACATATGCTTTATGAAAGACAGTAATAGTTACCAGTTCTCAAATGCCACTACACAACTTCAGTTCTCAAACTGGAGTTTGTTTTTTTGTTGTAAGATTTCCTGTAAGGTCAGTCTGCAATGCTGCCCTGGCCACCTCATTTGTTTTCCATATAGAACTTGCCAGTGCTCTGCCTTGCATCAGTCAGTCTCTTCTTTTCCTCAGTACTGTAATGTCTCCATTACTACAGCAGAAATTTAAAATATATGACTTGTTTCTGCCAACACATTCCACTGAGTCTCACAACTGAGCTGTTATTCCCCTGCACAGATGAACCATGAGCTGGTTGTAGCACTTCTCCCATAACTAATTTTTGTAGGGTGGTCATTACCAAGTATGTAACTTCAGTGAAGTTTTTAACCACTTCCAACCACATCAGCTCTAGTTTAGTCCAGTGATTTTTTTTAAAAAGAACCTTCAGATCTCCTATGTGTAGATAAAGCCTTTTTCTTTCTTTCTGGACCTGTCTTCTACCTTTCACATCTTGTAGGTTCTTGGAGACGGTGTATTGGTTCGTACATTGGAAATCATCCTTAATACAATTAACTTCTTTTTAAGGCTTAAATGGTTCACAGTGTGCCTCTGTGTGTGTAGGTGTATATATGTATCTCACTCACTGTGAACGCAACAAACAACTCTGTACTTTTATGTTGACCTGAGCTATGACAACATCTTTGATTTGGATGATAAGAATTACAAACACCGTTTAATATTGAGGTCTTAGACTATCAATTATGTATTGGTCGTACATCATGCTGAACCTCAAGCTACTGAATTAAAAACTAGATATTTTTAGTATAGAGCGGTTAAGGGAAATGAACTATCAGCTGAGCATTTAAGTGATGCAGGATTTAAAAGCATCTTTAAAGGTGTTAGAGGCTCACTACTAGAATTTTGTGAGACAGTAACATTTTAAAAATGTGTTTGATTTTTGGGATGATGCTTAGGAAGGTGTTTCCCAGCCGTATATTAATGAAACACTTTCATTCAGGAAAAGAGCTTTCTGTTCAGATCTGCTGGTATCACATTGTAGGAGTTACAATGTACATTTGGGCCTCTCTTCACCAGCACAGATGTCTTGTGATTCTAGCTAACCTTAGAAAAAGTAAATCAGGTAAGATGTTTCATTTCTGCTAACCATTTCCTTAAGTAATTTTTTCCTTTCATTAGGCTTCTGTAGCTTAACCTTAAAACACGAGTATTTTTCAGCTCCTGTAATGTGGTGCTCTAAGACTTTCAGTAGATTAAATGAGGCTGTTTGGAAAAGAGATTGGATGGCTGAATAGGGGGAATGTGTATCTGTATGTATAGTTTTATAGAATTAAAATGAAGGTCTGTCTTCTAGTATCCTAAGAACAGACATGTGCTAATGCTTAGAACTTGTGCCATTCCTCAGGGACCTCACTTCTGTCTCCATGTGGGCTAAAAATAGGTTTCCTTACTCTGTATTTGCACAAACAACCAGAGGTGACATCTGATTTCATTAAGAAGTGCAAAGCTGCCAGATCAGATGGAGGTGGATGATGATAACTTCAATAAGCATGTTGTTCTGTAATTGTGACTAGAAAAGTTTATTTAATGAATATTGTTCTGAACTAATTTCTTTTGTTTGCTTGCAGAAAAGGTCATAAGTCTGAGCCACAGTATACCTTTTGGAGACTGGTTTGAAGCAGTTTCTTGCCCTCATTATTTTGCAGAGCTCCTCATATACGTGTCTATGGCCATCACACTTGGATTTCACAATGTGATATGGTGGTGTGTAGTGATGTGTGTTCTTTTTAACCAGGCACTGGCTGCTGTTTTGAGTCATGAGTTCTATCAGAAAAACTTCAGCTCCTACCCAAAGCATCGAAAAGCATTTATACCGTTTGTTTTTTAGACTTTCTTTTAAAGCATCTTTAGTATATATTGGGAAATATTTTCTAGAAGGGAATTAGAGATATACAGTTTATTAAAGCTGAGGTAAAATCACACATTTTATCTAATTCTAGCTTAAAAGCTCATAACTTTAATGATAATCTTATCCACGTTACCAGTTCATGTGGGGCAGTGCAAGGTCTCTGCATATCATCTAAGCTAAAAAAAGATTTACTCAAGACCTTAATTCAAACTGAAGAGATGCTAATTGTCTCTTTTCTGGTTTATATTTATATCTTAAGCGTAAAACATTTGCTGTTGTGCAGCAAGCCCAAATAGAAATACTTGAAAACTGTAGTGAAATGAGGGTGCAGGGAATCATTTGAACTACTGTATTTCATGCCTCGTCTAATATTTAAGCATATTTTTTCCTAGTCTCTTTTCTTTGAATCACTTCAGAGGGAGGCAGACTGTGTATTGTCTTTCTGTGCTTCCCTGTTGGTAATTAAAACCAGCCACTGCTTTATAACTGCAAGCACAAAAACCGGTGGAGAAAGCTGCAGTGGACGAATGACTCATGCTCAGCAGTGGAGATAAACAGACCCATTCTCTGCATTATCTCTGCTGCACCAAACTGTTTTCATTCATTGATGAAAACTCCTTGTTTATCCCTGAACTGGGGAAATCGTGGAAGATTTTCTGTCTGGAGAGACAGTAGAAGAGAATTTGCAGAAAATGAATGGTTTTGGTTATGGTTCCGTCACCCTTACAGCGCCTTATTGGAATCCCTTGTGGGTTAGAGAGGGCAGTTATGCAGGATGACTGTAACCACAACTACACTTTTTTTAAACCCTGTGAGAGCAGATGTAATGAACTACCAAGGCAGAGAACAGACAGCAACCAGTATCTGACAAGCATTGCAAAGAAGTTCTTTACTGGGGCGATGATGTCACTCAGCACAGTGATTTTTTGCACTTAACCATTGAGTATTTTGATCGTTTTCATGATTGTGGAGTGAATGATCAGTTTGTGTGACGTAGCGTACAGATGCCAGTGTTCCGGTGTGTTTTCTTACATGTGTATATGAGAATAATTTTTATATACTGAAGTATACCTTATGAATGATCTAATTAAAAGAGTTTATTACACCTTCTGTTTCTCTTTTGTATAATGTTTCAAAATTGAGTTCTGTGTTTGCAAACATGAGCAATAACTTTGCACAGAAAGTTGTGCCTCTTCTGCCTCTTGCAACTCTCTTTCCACTGATGCTTCTGTAGCCTCGGTTCACCACAGCATTCAGAAACAACCCTGTCTCCGGACCGCATCTTTCCATATTTTTTTTTTTTTTTAAAGAGATTCTCGGAGACTCCTTGAGCCTGCCTCTAAGCGTCCACCTGTTTTACTAGCGTTGCGTTCTTGGTCCCGTTTACTAGACTGTGAATTGCTTCTCGGGGAGTGTGTTCCTATCCTTGCCCCGGGAAGAGCAGGGGGGTGCACGGCCCTGCGGGGGTCCCGGGGGAGAGCAGGGGGATGCACGGCCCTCCTCGGGTCACGGATACCCAAAGCGCTGCTTCGTACCTGGGTGTTTAGAGACCTGGCTGTGGCCAGTCCCTTCCTGTACAATTTTTTTGCCTTCTTACGCAGCCGCTTCCGTCCCTCGGCGCCCTTTCCCTGCCCGCAGGCAACTCCGAGCGGAGGCGGGACGCGCTTCGACTCGCCCGCTCCCCCGAGAAAGCCGCACAGCCGCCCTGCCGCTCCCCGCCCGCGGCCGGGAGCCGGAGAAGGGGGAGGAAGCCAAGGCCGGTGTCTCCCCGCCGGGGCGGCGGCGCTGCCCGGCCGCAGCGGGACCCGCAGGGGACGGCTCTCGCCGCTGCCCGCCGCGGGGGGCGGGGCGAGCGGCCGCGGCGGCCGCAGCCAATCGGCGCGGCGCGGCGCGGCCCCGCCCCCCCGGGCCGGGCCGCTACAGGAAGCGGTCGGGGGACGGTGGCGGGGCCGCGCGGCCGGGGCGCTGCGAGCAGGCGGTGACGCGGCGCCTTTAAGAGGGGCCTCGTGCCCTGCTGCCCCCCGCAGCACCGCGCTCGCCGCCATGGGCTCCCCGCCGCTCCCCCGGGCCGCCGCGCTGCTGCTGGCCGCGTCGCTGCTGCTGCTGGCGGCCCCGGCGGGGCTGCGGGCCGCTCCGGAGGAAGAGCCCGCCAGGAAGAAGGAGCCACCGCCGGCGGCGCAGGGAGCCGAGCCGCGGGCCGAGGTGAGGCGGGGCCGGGCCGGGCCGCACCGGCTGCCTGCACAACTCTCTCCTCCCTCCGCCGGGCCACGGCGGCGGGAGCGGCCCAGTCGCTCCCCGCGGTAGCTCCCAGCCGGTGAGGCGGCCCGGCCTGCAGGACGCCTGGCCTGTCGGAGGCTGAAATTTCCCCCTTTAGCAGAAAAAGGGAAAGCTGCAGGGCCACCTTAAAAGGCGGCTTTCCCTTTTTCTGCTAAAGAGGGGAATTTAGGTCCGACGTGAAAAATGGGCTGATGCTTTTTTTTTTTCACCGGGTAAATATTGTCGTGCCCCACTTGCTTGCATGCTGAGGGGGGGAACCCACCTCTCCATGTCTGCCTCACAGAAGCAGATAAAAGCACGCTTTGTTGTGACTCAAAGCCTGCTAGTTTTTCCTGAATATTTAAGATTAATTTCTTTGCGTTCAAACTTTTTAAATGGTATTCTCGCTTAGGGGATTCTAGTACCAGGTGATCACACAGGGGGATGAAAAAGTTATTAACATATGGCTTGATATAGCATGTAGAGCACGC
Organism: Athene noctua; assembly: GCF_965140245.1. Taxonomy (NCBI): domain Eukaryota; kingdom Metazoa; phylum Chordata; class Aves; order Strigiformes; family Strigidae; genus Athene; species Athene noctua. The sequence continues at coordinate 31,429,165 of NC_134040.1, forward strand.
CAAGTTTTCAATAACAAAACCAAAAATTTACAGTGCTGCTAAATGTGAAGGAACTCTGGGAAGTCATTGTCAATCATGTAGAGCATGGGAACTTTTGAATACCAAAAACTTCCAGCACTGCTGAAAGTGGAATGCTGGGAAGCTGCTGTTAAAACACGTTGCAATCTGTCTCTGCTGGTAGATGTGCTGAAACAAGCTTTCTTAGCCATCTCCAGTCAAGCATGTGAACATCGACGTCCATGTTTTGGGTCTTGCTTTTGATTGTAGGTATCTTAATCGCTGTAAAAGCAAGCACTTCGGTGAGTAAGTGAGATCTGGAATGCACAGGTCCAGTTTGACCACTGGAAAGTCTTAAAGCTACTTTCCAACAACAGCGTGTACAAAGAAAGCTGCTGAAAACTTGTGCACAATTGTAACGTCGCTGAGATGCAAAGATTTTGCAAGGGAAGAAAGTGATTCTGACCACTTTTGAAAGGACTTTGTATTTCTCCTAAGGTATCCCAACTGCCCAATTTTACTTTGAAGAATTTAATTCTTAATGTTTATATCAGAAAATTGCTTGTTTGATTAAAGCCATAAGTAAATGGCCAGGGATTATAAATACGGAAATATTGGAGCCGAACTAAAGCAGCTTTCCCCATGTTTGGTTGTAATAGTGGTTCTCATGTTCTGGTGATAGTGTGCATGGTAAAGTACTAATTTAATCAATGCATGAGCTTATCTTCCTGCAAAGTTCCTGACTAGCAATTTGGGGTAGGTGGCAGCCAGTAACTAGTTAATGATCACTAATGCTGTGCGAGAGGTGTATACTTAAATGTCACACTATGCAGTATGGTATGACAGGAGAAATACGAGCCTCGGTACTTCTGTGAACTAACTATTTAAGCCTAATTAACTAGTGAGTTTTTTGTTGTTTTTTTCCCCTTCCTCTTACAGAAGGGGTCCTCGCAGGTTGCTCCAGTTCATATTGTCAGTGAAGAGTCAGCTGACAAGACTAATTTGGGCTTTATTCATGCGTTTGTGGCTGCTATATCGGTCATCATTGTATCAGAACTGGGGGATAAGACCTTCTTCATTGCAGCCATCATGGCAATGCGGTACAACCGTTTGACAGTACTGGCTGGTGCTATGCTTGCCTTGGGACTGATGACATGTTTATCAGGTTAGCACTCTTTTCTTTTTGTTTCATCTCTTAAAGTGTTCTGGGTATGTATTTATCAGTAAATCTTAATTGAAATTAAAATGAAGGTAGTAGGTATATGCAGTTATCTGTTGTGAAGAGATTGTGAAGGCTTTCCTAGGGACCATAGCTTAGATTTGAGATTTGAATATTTGGACTCTTAGCTCTGCTGAGGTATTTGTGCTCCCTAGACCTCAATATGACTTTAAGGAAGAGGAATGGAGTTGGGAGCCTAAGCACTTGCTTTGATTTTTTTGGGCCACTAGTTTCCTTTTTATCTTTAGCTCCTGTTAAATTAGTGTGCCTAAAGGGAATGTGGGAGTGACTTCTGTTTTTTCTCCTAAGGCAAAAGATTCTTAATATGATGATAAATTTCCCTTGTCTGACTTGATCCCTGTACGTGTAGCTCTTTGGATTTGTGCTGGGAGCTGCATTTGTGGAAGATGACATTCTGCCACGATCATTTGAGATGGGTAGTACTGACAGCCGAGGGCTGGGCGGGGAAGTGAAGTGTCAGGTGCCACTTGAGGAACCTGTAGCTGTGGGTGTTTATGTAGCAATGACCATAAAATGGAGCAGCCTTCAGGTATATCAGATGCAGCATAAATTTGTTGTATGTGTGCTCATTTCTAACCATGCCCATTTCAGAAATAATTGAAGTAGTGTTTGTTGTGGAGCCTTTTTTTCTTTTCTTTTTTCTTCTCTCCTCTCTCCACTGCCTTTGTTTTATACAAGCTGTGTCTGGAAGTTTCTGGGGGTTTTGCCCAGCTTGATTTCATGAAAACATGCTCACTTAAACTCACTAGATCCAAGTAGTGACTAGTTGGGGTGTTTTTTCAAGCTGTGCTTGACAAAATAAGCTGCCTTACCATTCTGGTTATTTCATTATGTCTGTGCTTGTTTCTGCAAGTAATGCTAACAAAAAAAAAGGGGGGTTTGTATAGTTCTTTGCATTGGTTTACTTTAGTATTTTCAGTCTTTAAAAAGAAGTTTAATTTAACTTCTGGCTTATTTAGCTGTGCAACTAATACTGTTATTCATGTATGTATTTGCCATGTTTACTAACAGTACAGCTCAATTTCTGTCTCATAGTCTTACTTTTGGTGGTGGCAGTGAGGATTAATTTCCAGATCCATGTGGTAATTTCTGAGTGTGGTTTTCAACTAAGAAAGTGTGTGCAAGAAAACACATATGGTAATGAGCTTCCTTTTAGCTAATTGCATGTGGAGTAAAACACAGGAACAGTTGTGAGCATGTGGTTCAAGCACTGAATGTTAGGTGTGGGATTTTAATTACTCTCATTTATACAGGCCTTTTCTGTCCAAAAACATTTAACTGGTCTTACTTTGTGAAGAAGTAAGTACTTTGTCCTGGATACCTATTTCTTCTTGTTTGAGAACTAGTTTTTGCTGAGTTTGAGTGTCTTCAGTACATGTAAAAGTAGATGCACTGTGGAGGTAGCTTTTTGGTGTTTGAGTGGGATCAGAGCTTTTAAAGTAAAGGAAGATCAAAGTTGGTCACATGTGTTTGGGGTGAGTGTGGGAGACAAGGGAATAGTAATGTGCAGGTATTTGCACTTGGCAAAAGAAGACAGACATGGATTTACACAGCTGGATGATTTGTGGGTATGTCTAGTAGATTTAACTTGTAGAAAATCTTATTCTAACTTTATCTGTGAAATGAAATTTTTGGAAAGAGATGCTATCCAACATGTACTCATATATAAAAATGGAATTAACTGGACTGGCTCTTGAGGATAGCAGCACATCACCTTTGCCTGGTATACCTTGTCTGCATTAATGGACTTCAGTGTCTGGCGTGACCAGTAATGGTTGGAGTTTCTGGAGTGTCAATATCTTGGGGGGGGGGGGGGGGGGGGAAGAAAATTATATAAAACTAACAAAAGATGCAATATTTATTTATCAGTGGATGTTTGAATTGCAGACTTTGTTAGTAAGCATTTCTTAGATGTGGGAAAAACAATTATAATCCTCATGCTTATTTTTTTAAATGACACATTTGTTTTCTTTCCAGTTTTGTTTGGCTATGCCACCACAGTTATTCCTCGTGTGTACACATACTACGTGTCAACAGCACTGTTTGCAGTTTTTGGCATCCGAATGCTTCGTGAAGGCTTGAAAATGAGTCCAGATGAAGGTCAGGAAGAGCTGGAGGAAGTTCAAGCAGAAATTAAAAAAAAAGATGAGGAAGTAAGTCATAAACTTTTTGCTGATTATAGCTGATGAAATAGTTACAGCCGTGAAGCTGCAGAACAGCACTGCTTAGTTGGGGTGTTCAGCTGTGTCTGTGATGGATAATCTGACACAGAAAACAGGTGGTAAATGGGACAGAAGTAGTTGTTTCAACAGGTGATTCCAGTTCTGTAGCAAGCCTGGCTTTTCAGGAGAAAGGGAACTTTCTCCGTAGAGTGGAGTTTTTTGATTAGTTTTGTTTTTTAAAATGCATTACTAGCAGAGAGGACATCAACAGTTTACTCCTGCCTCAGCTTTTATTTCTTTTTATGGTCAGGCAGATTAATGCTGAGGTATACAGGGTTGCAGCAAAGTTCTGTGTTAGAATAACTTCCTAAATATACTGACCCACTCCTAAGGAATAGTGTAGAGTATTAATCTTATTTCTTTTAAGATTTTTCTTTTCATTAATTTTATCAAATGCACCACTTGGGAAGAAGGGGATCCCTGTTTGAAAAATAGGAGGAAATCAACAGGTGTTGTTCCTACTGAAAGTGCTGTGATGGTGCAAACAGTACAAGATGGACAATAACTGGAGGTTAGAGGTCATTACAAGTCTATATATGTGCGTATAGGTACACACATGTGTGCTTATATGTAGTTTGTTCTTTTAAATGATGTCTAATATAAATAATACATTGATAATGCAGCAGTCAGTGACAAATAACATTCCAGATACTATATGACTAGCTTTACTGTTTAAATATTTTATTTGGGTTGTTTAGGTGACATTTCTAATGTTATGGTTGGTTGTTGTTTTGTTTTGTTTCCCTTCTTTGCAGCTTCAGAGAACTAAACTGTTAAATGGTCCAGGAGATGTGGAATCAGGGCCAGGCACCACTATGCCTCAGAAGAAGTGGCTACATTTTATTTCTCCAATCTTTGTTCAAGCTTTTACTTTAACATTTTTAGCAGAATGGGGTGATCGTTCCCAATTAACAACCATAGTCTTGGCTGCCAGAGAGGTGAGTTTTGCGGAATGCCTGCTGTTCTGCCCTTTTTGGGTTGCTTGCAGAGAAGTGGGAGAGACAAAATACTCTTGTAGGAGGTATCAGACTCCTGCTGCCTTGCTGTGCCTTACTTAGGGTTACAGCTCTGCCAAGACTTCAAAATAAATGAACTGAAGCCCTGTGTAGTATGAAAACTATTGTTACATGATGGGGACTGCACAGGCATTTCTGGAAATAGTGGGTTTATATCATGCAGCTGAATACAGTTGGTTTTTGTTACAGAACAGATATTTCTTTCATCTGTGTGTTCACACAGTTTTAACGCAGTATCTTTGAAAAGAGACCTTCATCCCAGCAAACTCGCAGCTGTTAAAAAGATACCTCTTTTTAAAAATCTAAGTGAATATGGTATAGTGTATAGAACTAAAATAAACTCTAAACTGCTGTGCAGTAAGTAATACTGTAAATGAAATTATATTCAGCATGATGACTGGAGTGTATATAACTGTATTATATTTAAAGGAAAATTAAGGTTTACAGTCAGCCTTTTAATAAACATAAGTATCTTGCCTGTGCTCTTTCATGCATTGAGATAATTTACATTTTTTTCCCTAGGACTCATGCTTCCTTCAGGGCACTTTCAGACCTTCCCTAGGGATAAATCAGGGCTGTGTAATGAAGGAGGTATAATCTGTAGGAACCTCTTGTCTCTATTACAGTATAGGGAAGGTGCTTAGAGCTAACAAGGCCGGGAACAGCAGGAGCGAGGATGATCTCATAGTTCAGGCAGTTATGTGCCGTCTTGGAAAACAAGGAATCATTACTGCCTCTGCTCAAGCTTTTATATGATGCTGGGCAAGTTGCTTAAGCCCATCTTTTCACAGGTGGTGGCTGACTTCCGGTTTGCATTTTGTGAGAGTCCCATTAGGAAGTGTCCATCAGAGCCTGTGGTCTGATCTGTGCAGTGCTGAGCATTGCAACCAAAGACTGTGGGATGTTGTGACTTAAGCAGATGAAGTGTTTGTATAAATGCTACAGAAACAAATGCTACAAAAAATGAATTGAAGGTAACTTGATCTTGGCCTTCAAAATCAGTGAATGATTATGATCTGGATCTTTTTAAATTTTATCTGTGGGATTGTTTTATACCCCTTTTTTCATAATATATTTATGTAAAGCCTTGTCTGTTGAGTAGTAAGATACATAGCAGGAGCATTACATAAATGCTTTTGAGGAAAGAAGTTATGTTTATGCAGAGATTTGAGCAAATCAGCTGTGACCATACATTCTTCAGTGAAAAGAAAACAAAATACTGCATGACTGTTCATTGAGTGAGTAGCATCCATCCTGTCACAACAAACAGGGCTTCTTTGGATGGGAAAAAAAGGGTGATAATTTGGCTGTCTCAGTGCATACACCAGCAGAATGAGTTATGTCTGTCTTCTAGGTCTGAACCTAATCCTGACAGCAGTTCTTAAGAACTTGATTTCACACCTTAATAGTTTACTGCGTATGAAAATTGTTCATCTGTTTGAGGAAACAGAAAGGAAACTCCTAGACTGGCTTTGCCTTGGGTGCTGTGTCTGAGCACTTCTGCTCCTTGGAGACACTCTGCTGAGGGAAGGTAACTTGTTACCTTCCAGGGATGGCTCTAGGGAATGGGGTGGAGGGTGAGATCCACCCTCTGCCTGTGGGGGCTGTGCAGATAACTGCCAACTGCAGGGAAACAGGGATTTCTGGGAACTCTGGGTCCTGATCCTGGAGGCAAGTGTGTTCTGCTGGCACAGCCCTGCTTCCAACCTGCACTTCTTGGTAGTTTTCCTACCTGTCCTCTGCTTGGTGCTTGCCACCTTTTCTAACTGGTTGACAGTTTTGGTTCTTTTGGACAGTCAGTATTGTGTTGTCTTCATACTATATCATTTCTTAGACAGTTTTGTTGTTTGCCTGTTAGAGATTTCATGCATTCCTCTTGAAGCCGAAAGTCTCACTTAAAGATGTGCAGGGGACTGAACTCCACTTTCCCTCATTTGTCTTTGTACAGCAGAAAGTCATGCCTTTGTTATCAGTCGTTAAAAGATTGTTTTCTGTTTCTAATGCTGAAGTGTTCAACATATATGTTGCCCTTAATTGTCTGGTTTGTAAGTAGATCTGAGAAACCTCTTTATATAGAGTTGTTCATGTGTTGAGTAGCTGCTTGTTATGCAGTGATGTGAAAGCTGTCATTGACAATAAACTTTGAAAAGAGTTTGTTATCCTCTAGACAAATTCTTTCATGCTTTCCTCTGGATGATTGGGGGGAGCAGAGTGTAGAGCACAAGCTTGTGGAACTGGACAAACTGGACAAAGGAGTCAGAATGTTTTAGCTGCTGAAGGCTTTAATTTGCAGTTCATGGATTTATTTTTCTTTCTTTATAATTAGATTGGTGTTCTTCCAGCTGATGCATACTGTGTTTCTCAACATCTGCCACCTTCCCTCGAGAGGTTGCTTAATTGTTTAAATACATTAGAGTGATTTCTGGATCTATATTTAACAACTTGAAGATGCTTCTTGGTTGAAACATGCCATATGCTCCTATATTAGTCAGGTTTAGGTTTAAGTCTGTCTTGTGAGCTGATGTGCATTGCTACTCGTCTTTAAGGCAGTGATGGAAAGCAGAGCAGAGTAAACACTGGAGAGTATCCTCTGTGCTTGACAGTGTGCAACCAGGGAATCTAGGCACTGCTCCTTCATGGCAGGAGGTTGTAGGACTAGTGGGTTTCCAACTGTGCTGATGCTTCCCTTTTATGTTTTTTTTTCTCAGGACCCCTATGGTGTGGCAGTAGGAGGAACGGTGGGACATTGCCTGTGCACTGGTTTAGCAGTCATTGGAGGGAGAATGATAGCACAGAAAATTTCTGTTAGGACTGGTAAGCGAAAACTCACTCCAATCAGAAAAATGCATTAATGCTGGTAATGTTTGTGCTGTAAGTTACTATGGGCTTGAGAACAGTGTTTCTCAGAACTTTCAGAAAAAACAGAAACTTTTTTTTGAGTCTGTGTCTTCTGCCTGCCTCCCTCCTTACCCCCCAACCCCCTGCTGTCAGCTCTCCTCATGGGGGGTGATGCTGGGCTGTGTCCCCTTCCTGCCAGGCAGAGTCTCTGCCACCACCCTGCACGGGGTGCTCCTAAGGAGCCTGGCCTTAATTGAGTTCACTGACTCTGATTTAAGGAATCAAAATGGGTATTGTCACTCCAGGTTTAAAGATGGACACAGGTGAAGCATATTTTGTTTCACTGTTAGCTAGTTTGTAGGTGACTAGAGGAAGAAAATACAGTATTTTGAATAGTTGGTGTTTGGTGTTCAACAGTGGATAATAGAAATTCTGTTGCCATTCTGAGTGCAGACCTTAAGGTGAGCAAGAGAATTGCATACTTACAAGTTACATCAGATGTATGAAAGCTTTAAAAGCTACTCTGTGGCTTAAATGTTGTGTTGTTTTGTTTTTATCATACCCGCTAGCTGTAGCAGGAAGGACCAGTAAGGTTACATTGGGTTGTTTGTTTTTCTTTAAATTAGTTTGCGGCTTGCTACAACTCTCAATTCTGTGATGTAGTGAGATTTCTTGCTCCCACGAAGGATTCTGTGAAGCTGCTTCAGAATATTTATTCTGTAGTGGCAGAGGTTGTAAAAAGCCAACTTCACTGCAAAAAGCAAAATGTGCATTCTGTCATGTTTGTTTGCCAAGGAAATTGGTGATGAAATGCTAATCTAACAATGATTTAATATGCTCCTAATAAGCTCTTTGCAGATCTTTGGCCACAGGAATAGCCTTATTAGGCTAGACCAAAGATCCGTCTAGCCCATTAGTTTGTTCAGAGAAGAATAGGAGAACATACACAGTGGTGCTTCCCCAGCATACTGTCCCAGCCTCTAGCCAATTGTGGCCACTGCAAGCAGTTAATATTTTTGATACCATATCTTTCAATATAGTTACCTAAAGTGTGAAAAAAATTCTAATTATTATGTCACTCTTAACTGCTAGCTTGCTCCAGCGTGAGAATATTGTATCTTGGTTTTCCCTGCACAGCCAAATATTCAACAGCAGGTGTCAACTTCTGTTTTATACTCGCTAAAGCAGTAAAACAAAACTTCCTTCTAAGAACCAGAATATATTCTTGTAGATGTGGTTAGACAGCAGGGTGGCATATCGGCATCCTGACACTGAGCTAGAAACAGTGTCCGCTGTTTGCTGCCTAAATTTTAAAGTAAGGTTATTTGGGAATCAGGCATTTAAAAAAAAATAATCTGTAATGTGTCATGGAAGATATTTAACTTTCAGTATCTAATTTCTTTTTGGTTTGTGTTTTCCTTTCAGTGACAATCATAGGAGGCATTGTCTTCTTAGCGTTTGCATTTTCTGCACTATTTATAAGTCCAGACTCTGGTTTTTAAAATTTTTCATCACTGCAAAAGAACAAGGATTGGAAGCATCAAGCAGCTATTCTTGTGCATTTTTGTATATAATGTACAGAATTATAGTTAAACAAGCACTGAAGATGAGACACTGAACTTCTTATAGTGAATGATTCATGGGACTGACACATTTATGGACAGCTTCTGCAGTGGAGATCTGCTTATTGTCTGGTTTGTTTATTCTGTGGTGCCTGCTCCCTTGGAGGGGTTTGCGTGGTTTTCTTTCTTGCTGGACCTGGGTCAGCTGAGTTTTGAGGATCTACTCTCGTAAGTGTCAAGGGTTCCTCTTCCTCTGTTACACATGGCTACCTTCCCTGTTTCTTCAAGAGCTGATTCTTAAGGCTTCTCGAAGCAGACTCTGTCTTGTTCCATGTTGCTCAACGGAAGGTGTTAAGGAAAAAACTGCTGGCTCCCACTGCCAGGGACTTTGGTTCCAGGGTGCACCCGAGGCTGGATAATCTCAACAACCAGAAACCTGGGAGCAGCTCCTGTACCACTGAGTGGCTGAGCCACTGACAGAGAATTTTATAAACTTAATTTAGAGGGAAAACTTCTTAATCAGGGATTTTTATCAGAAAATTGATGTGTGGTGATTAACAACCTACCGTGTTCAATATGCAGTCTCTCTGGAGCTAGTATTATTTGAGTTTTTTTTTACTTTTGAGATATTAAAGTATATGAAAAGTAATGAAATGGTCCAACTTAACAATGTTCCATTCCCAGGATTGACAGCAATGGAATTCTTAGATTTAGATATGTTCCTGTTTTTCTTTTTAGGAATAGAAATGTAATCTGGAAGACCATTAATAAAGCATAGTTATCTCCATTTAAGTTATTTTCAGTATTGTTTTTGGTTCCCATAATTCCTGCCACAAAGGTTTACCTAGTAATTATGTACTTCAGTTGAGGAAAGTTTACTAAATTTATTTTGGATACTGATAAATGGTGGAGTTTTAAAGACCTCAAAAATGTTGACCACTGAAGATACGGGTTGCAGAAATACATGCTTTTCTCTGCTCTTCAGTGATGATTTGGATTCTGAGCTAATGGCTTAAATAACCCACTAAGATCTACTCGGTAGCAGTCTTGCAAAATAGAAGATACAGTTTCTAATATTTTGAATCTGCCTTTTACTGAAGCTGAAGTAGTATGGAGCATTACAAATTTGATCATTCCATTTGTAGCTCACAAAAATTTGTAGCTCTTTCAGGTTTCTCTGCCAAGAAAACCCCCTAATGCCCCATTTCTCTCAGACTGCAGCAGTGCAATGCCTGTCATGCACAGTGATACGAAAACAGCCTACAGTTTCAGGCTCCAGGTCTAAACGTTCATGTCTTGGCCTGAAGGAAGAATGCTGCTGACTGTACCATTGCTAATTACTATGTCAGGCACTGCCTTGGTTTGGTGGTGTGGTTTTTTGCTGTGTTTTTTTTTTTGTTTTCTTTTGAACCAAACATTGTAGGCAAAACCTGCAGCTGCTCCTTTCCCACAGCCTGGGAACACACACACTGTCCCTGGTGTGTTTCTGTTGCTGTTTGGAGGGGTATGTGTAGCAGAGATCATGTTAAAACAGGGCAGGAACAGGGAATGCAGACTAGGGAAGAGCCTGAATTTTTAACTGTTTACTGCACAACTGCTTCAACAGTGGTGCCACTGGAGTACAGTGCCTTCATGGGGATGTGTCCTGGGTAAAGTTACTGTGAGACTGTTGTTCATCCTGTTGAAAATTCTTGCTCAGAATCCAAAAAGCCAAACCAATTGACCATATTGTAATGTAGAAGGAAGCCTTCCAAACTTCGTATGTGCTGCTTGAAGCTGCTTTGATACGAAAACAGTTAGGATTTTTTGTAGTTGACAACAGTCAGTGTTAGGTTAATGGTTGGACTAGGTGATCTTTAAGTTTTCCAACCTAGATGATTCAGTGATTCTGTGAGGATCAACAGAGTGAAGTGATTCAATGTGCTTGTAGAGGTAAGCATAAAGTTGCAGAACAAACCTCTGCAAGTTCCACATTTATATTTTACTATTACAGACTTACACATGATGCTAACTACTCCTTTTGTCCAGTCACAGCAATGTGTCTGGCTGCTCTCTAGTGCTAGCTAGGCAGGTAGGAGTCAGTCTTTTTTCTTTTTTTTTTTTTTTTTCTAAAGCACAAACATTGGTTTATTTTTGGAAATGTATTATAAAATCAGATAACTTGTGAAATTTTAGTGAAAGCTTTGAAAGGCACTTTAGTAATTGCTACTAGTTATAGTGATTTAATATTGTGAAGTGCCTGTTAGAATTTTTCACAATTTGAAGAATCAAGTCGGGGTAACCAAAGCCAGATGAAAGTGATGGAGAACTCCACTGATGTGTTTTCAGCAGCACGGTGTCTGCTGCACTGTCTCCAGCACAAAGGGTGTCCTTCCACAGTGTCCCTCAGCACTCACACCCCAGGTATCTCTCTTGCCTGGTGCAGGGGTTGGGATTTTAGCAGCTTTCATCATACTACTTTCTTGTGCTTCCAGTGCATTGCCATTAGAGAGGTGTGTGGCACTCCTCTGTCTTGAAATACCTGCATACCTGACATACAGATAATATCTTAAGGAGTGTGCGTGTGTGCATATGTGCCCACATACATATTTATTTATTTATTTATTTAAAAGTGTCTTGCCCTCTAGGGTGAGTTTACATCAAAAACTTCCAGGTTTTGTTAAAGCCTTTCCTTTGCTCATTACTTTTCCTTAAAGGAGTGGGTCTTAATTGAAGAGGGAAGTATGTTGTTGGTAAGATGACATAAGCCTGCTTACTAGAGCTAAAACACATTGGGGAGTGAGGTAAAATGCCCTGTGCAGGAGATGTTGAAGGCAGAAGATGAAAAGATCTGGACCAATGCTACAGTGACTGTGGTTCCCTTTGGTCATGGCCCAAAATGAGTGATACCAGAACTCCAGGATTTAGCAAGTTCTGGGCCTGTGCAACTGGTGGAGGGAGAGTATGAGTATTTCTTCATCCGGGTTGGGCTGAAATGGAAAATTACCTGATGAAAGTCAATTACCTTGGACCCTATAGACAGCGATTCTAAGTGAGTCTTTGAGCTCTTCTGGATCTCAGTGGGCTGTGACCAGCATCTCCCCTGAGCTGGGATGCCTCTCTGGCTCAGACTTCTTGTAGTTTGAAGATTGTCTGCCCACAAGGCAGTAAAAGGCCAGGGTGAAGTCAAACTTCTTGACTCTCAATTACCACTTGTTGAGAAGTACCAATGCATTGTGAGTATTTGCTTTGAACTTGAGAAGAGGGAAATTTTAATTATAGGCTAGCCTCTTCCATCCACCTCTCTACCTATCTATGTGTTGACACACGTTTACCTTTTAGAGTGTGGATGTTTATATTTCACTGGATATCCAAATATTTCTGCACTCTGTGTGTATGTCTTGTGTTTTACATATATACATATACTTTGATTCAGAATGTCTTGTAATCTTGTCATTCTCAAATCTATAATCAAGTTGCTATTTTAACATTTTACCAAATCACTCTAATTTTAAAATCAATCAGCCATTAAGAGCTGCTAAAATTTAACCTTTGATCTACCTCACACCATTAATAAATCTTAAATTGAATTAAATCATAACCGTGTGAGATACCTTCATCTGCAACAGATTGTTAGTGAACTGAAATGTGTTTAATAGTGGAGCTGGGCATATGGGAATGGATTATTTTGTCTTTTCAGCAGTTAGCTGTAGCACTGGCTTCCTCTCTTCGGAGATACCGTCCTGACAAGTTATTTGCCAACCTGCAGAAGTACTAAGCCTGTATGTTCAGGCACCAAGGCTGAGCAGAATCTGTGCCTGGTCAGATTGGGAGCAGGGGAGATAAAATGTTTGCAGAGATGCTCAAGCTATGAAATCATAGCCAAGCACTTGGGGAGGGCAGTTTAGTGCTTTTGGCTGTATCAGCATGCTCCTGTGGAAGAAACAGAACTGTACCTGTAGTTCAGCCCTGCAGTAGCAGTGTTTGAACTGGTCTTGAGGAGGTTGGAGGAGCCATTTTCAGGGCTGGGAACTGCAAGATCTCAAGGTTCAAGATGACAGCGCAGGTTTGATGCTGTACTGGTGGGGCAACATGTCCCATGCAACTTTATCATGCTTCTGTCCTGAGGCATTACACGTAGCCACTTCCTAGATGGTGGTACTTTTCCTAGATAGTGGTACTTTTGGGGAAGGAACTGACTGGTACAGTAGCCAGCCAAGGCCTGGCTTTTCAGGAATATAGAAAAAAGTTTAAATAAGTGTAATTTCCTTTTTAGATGGAGGTTAAGTTTGAGAGTTGCCTTGCACTTTATGAAAGAAACAATTAAAACTTCTGCTAGTTACCTTGCCACAGTCCTATGCAATTTCTTGTTCTTTTATAGCTGGAGAATGTAAAATGCAGCCAGTGCCTGTTTAGGTGTTGAAGGGAAGGCTCTGCAAATCATTGCATCTGCAACATGGGACATAGGAACTGTCCACCACAGGTTTCCCATCCATCCTGCAAGCTCTCCCTGCTGGGTGAGATGCAGCTGATTTCAGTCGCTGCCAAAGGAGCCTCCAAAGCAGCCTCTAAAGCAGGATTTTGCATCTTTGCATGTGCACACAGCAGAGTTTAAAAGTGCACGCTGCCTGCAGGTACTCATTTCTAGGCAACAGAAACAAAAGGATGGTCAGCTCTACTGGGATGAAAAAAAATCTTAAGTTAACTGAGATGTTTAAAATGAGAAAAGCTTGTGCTTGTTATTCCCAACCCTTAGGTAAAACCTGTCTCATTCCAGGGTATGTGGCAAAGTGCAGTAAGTGAAGATTAAGGTAAACGTCTAATCTGCCCTGCCAGGACAAAGTTTTTTTCAAAGGAAACCTATGGAACCAAAGTACAGTAGGTCCAGTTCACAAGCAAGCCTGCTCTTCCTAGGGTAATGCTACCAGGTGTGTATGTGCTGGGTGGGTGCTTGGGTTTGCTGCTTTGAGATCTATTAGCCAGATACCAAGCCTGGGAACTTGAAAGTTAATGAGGGGTGCTATTCACCAAATGCTGTAAGAGGCAGGTTGCTGCTGCAGAGCCTTCCCCTCACCTCAGCTGCACCTCTAGCCGGCTGCGCAGCAGCTGGAATGCTGCCATTGTATTCATGTGAGCAGATTTACAACACATTTCCAGAAAGGTGGTTGAGCCTATACATGTTAGTCCCAGATACTGTATACTAAAAAAAAAAATCTCCAGTCTTGAATTAAGAGGATCAGGCAGTTTCATCCTAATGTAACACAAATTATCCTTAATTTCCAGAGACATGGAAAAAAATGATGTAATGGCACTTGCCATACTGACATGACATTTCTCCACAAATGACCTTGTACAAGCCTCTGAAGTCAGCACTCTTGGCAAGTTATGACGACAGCCTTTTGCTAATGTAGATAGAGGTTACATTTAACCTGTAACATTTCCATCTATATGTGGCATGTACCATAGATGAGTATTTCTTCAGGATTGCTTAAATTTACTTCCCAAGTGAAAACATAGTTGCCAAAGGGTCTGACAGTGATATAGACAGTGTGCTACAAAGAATGCTAATAAGACTAGCTGGTGGAAATTTTTATTCTTACTATGTTACCCTCCAACAGCTGAAATGTTCTGGAACTTATATCACTAATGCCTGAGACTCAGGAGTGCAATTTAACCTTTGGATTGCTAATCTTTACAAGTACTTAACAGTTGCATTCTCGTATAAGCATGGGTTTTGTTTCTATGTTTGCATGACAACAAAAAGGCATTGAACAGCATTGCTTCAGGTGTGGCAGCAGTTATTACAGCTCTTCTTCTTGATAAGTTTATGGAAAAATATATTGATATTTCCAAAGTTCAATTTTAAGAAAACTGATTATCTTGTTTGTCACATGCTATTGGTCTTATCGCTGGTGGGTGTTGACAGATTTTTAACTACAATTACAGCACTTCTATAGCTAATTTTGTTTTGACTCCTGGGCACAGGGGGTTTATGGCATATAGAAGTAATATACAACTTGGACAAGTATAATTTAATTCCCAAAGGCAAAAGATCAATCTCTTCACATGGGCATCTGTGTAATATCACACTAAAGAACTACAGACTTTAAAAATGGCTCTGCTTCCTTTTTCAGTGGCACAGCTGAATTTTTGATCACCTCTACTCCTTTAAAAATATTCTTCTTTGACAATTCACCAGCAGAAGGAATACCCTGGGAGGGGAGTTGAAAGAATTAAAAGATGGGTGTTTTGCCCATGCCAGAACGTAAGGGAAGGGCTATGCTCGATGAACACCCCAATGTGCATACGAACTCTTTGCAGTGCTGCTCCATCATCTGGAGAGAACAGGGACTGTGCACATGAAGATATAAAAGTAGTTTTAAGTTGTGCACATTCAAGGAAGTGCTGCATGAGTAAATTCCAAGGCGGTAATGTAAATACACAAATCAAAAGGTCTCTATCCTTTACAGTGGGGCATCAATTTATAAAGAGATACAGAGATAAGACAAGGAAAAAAAATACAGTATGTGTTTTTACTGAAATCTCACAAGTCATTTGCCCGGGTAGGAGAGAGAGAATAAAATCAACATCAAGCAACTTCTCACAAGCCGGTTCTGTGGGTGGGGAAGCAAGAGTGCTTTCATTATAGTCGTGGGAAGGGTAAGAGAGTGCTTCACTGTGAAACTGGGCTAAAACTGACATCAAGCAACTCAGAAAAAAACCTTCTAGAACCTTAGAAGCTACAAAAAGCAAAATTTTAAATGAGTTACATTTATTCAGTTAAAAAATTGACAGTTAGTAATGGTCACATGAACACCAGGGAACTGTATCTACATTTCCTGACGTCAATATGAGCGGCACTAGGGTTTTTGTTTGTTTTCTTTTATGTATACAAATCCAATGCCAGTTAAAAAAATACAAAACTGAAACCCAAGACACTGTGAAATCAACACTGCTTAAAAACTCAAAATTCAATCTGATATATTTGAAAATAAATAATTTTTACCTTTCTTGTTAAAAAAGACAACTCACCAACTGCTTTCAAAGCAGTAACATCTTTAAGACCATTCCCAAAAATGTTTCATAAATAATTACCCATTGATTGTCTATTAATGCAGCATCTCTCAGTCTTAGCTGGGGTCTTTAAATTAGGCCATACAGTATTTTGTTCAGACACAGTGTTTTGTGTTTCCCCCCCCTTTTTATTTAGGTACATTTTCTTTGAATATAGCATATCATGCTGGCAAAGTTCATGCAGATGACATAGCATGAAACATAGCAGAGCTTAACATCACCTGTTAAAAAAAAAAAGAAGACAAGGAATGTAGTGTTAAAAATCATGACAGTGAAAAAGCAACTATCCATTCTCATGGATGACAACAATTTCAAATGTCCTCTCACGGTTGTCTCATCTACTACAATTTGTTTAAATATGTCTTTTTTAATCCAATTCATTTAATTCTCTTTAAATTTCTTCCACCTGGGATAAGTAAAAAAATAAAAGGTTAATTATTAAAACTAGTCTCTTTTCCCTTTTAATCAAAATAACCGTTTTTCCAGCCCTCTGACTGTACATCTTATTTTAATAATGATTTCAAATAAAGAAACTTACAAATCTGACATGTTTGACATCTCCTGATGCCACGACATTTAAAACACTCATAACAATACCTGGGTTAAATCTCTGAAAATATAAATGGTTCTTGAAACAACTTCAACATTTGAAAAAGGCCACATCTTAAAACCTTCAGAACACTTTCACACAAATTGTAATCCTAAGGGACACTTACAACTACTGAGCAGGCAAAGAAGCCTCCAGATGATTCTCTCTCATAGGCAACTGTGCAACTTAAAAAGTCTCCTTCCAAGGAAGCTATCATCATTAATCCCTTCCCCTGGCCATATAAAACACAAAGCCAACTGGTTTTAGAAGCCTTTTTAATCTTGCACTTTGAGCCTCAAAGGATCACCATATTAAAGAAACATTTTTCAGAAATGTCTCTCTTGACAGTTTTATGCATGTTATTCCTTGATGCCCCCTCCCCCTTTAACAGTTTCAGTGACTAAAGAAATAAACTGTTTTCAAATAGTCTTTTCAGTAAAGTGCTTGTTATTACTCAAAAAAAAAAAAAAAAAGAAAGTGCTATTTGAATCTTAAAAGAATTTCTTTTTCTGTGAAAAACTGCCTGATATAGCTTTATTTTATTCGTTTTTACATAAAGCTGAAACGAAACCTATCTCTTGTAAGGATACTGGGTTACTAATTTTGGTGTTTGGCAGTAGGCAAGATGCCCACAGAAGGTGGTGACACACTGGAACCATAGTGCAGAAGGTAAACCTTCTAGATGAAATGGAAGGCATATGGAGAGCTCCTACTAGAATCCTTTCATATTTATATACAAATATAATATATATTAAATATAATATAAAAATAGCTATATTCATTTTCTCTGAAGTTATCCTAGAAACTTTTCTTCAAATCCTCACCCATCGCAGGCAATGTCTGTCTCCTAAACTCCATGCAACTATCCCATCTTTTCCACTCCATTATGTACCACCAGCTCGTTACTTCATAAATACAATCCTCTCCTTAACAGACTCCTTCCCTTCTGTCAGAGTCATTCTGTAACATTTACACTCCAGAACCTGCAGCATCACAGCATTCATTATCATGCTATTTATTAGGATGTTGCAAATAAGTCTATAACTGTAGTAAATGAGTCGGGCAGAAGCAAAAGGCTGATTAAGAAAGAGGTAGTAGCCTGGTCCTCTTCCCACTAAAAATGAAGGACAGTTCAGCAATTGGTTCAGCAACAGGGGAAGCTTGCAGACCCTTTAAATATACACTTTTTAGTCACTAGCTGTGAAACAAAGCATCTGCATACTTGCACAGAATATGGACCAAGTTCTACATACTTGCTTTTGTAAAAAGTTTGCCTGATTCATGGCAGGAATTTTTCGAATACGTGCTGTATTTTTCCAGTTTCTTTGAATTTTCCCATCTTCTATACTTTCACTAATAGCTGGTAGTTCTGTAATTGAATGACCTCTCTCTGAGGTTACAGAAAGTTTCTTGATCAAAGCGTACATTTCTATAGTTCTCTTTCAGCAGCTGTGCTATTGTCATCATCTAATTTCTCCCTCACCTAGTTTAGCCTTTTTACTGACAGACCTGTAGCAGCACACCAGAGTATCTGGGAAGGGGGAAATGGGAAGAGACGTTTAAATGAAGCTTTATATAAAAAGCTGCATCATTAACCGTCTGGCTGGTATCTCTATTTTCTGTAATTCTCAGCATAATAGCTTAATAAACCTGTTTTACCACTATTCAATAGTTCTAACAGCACTATTAAAGCTCTCCCAGTTTTCTTTTTTAGTGCTATATTATTATTGTAATTGGTTAAAAAAAAATTACCTAACCTATTTTCCATTAAGCAAAAGTACTGATAAGCACAGACCTCTAGTCAACGCAGCTTAATTTAGAAAGAGGTGGAATGGTGTGGTAGGGATAGTAGAGCAAGGCAGGATTTCTTTACAGAGAATTTTGCAGAAGCAGGTTTCTGACAATTATTCTAGCCCAGAGAAGCCAGAAATCCCTTTAAAGAAGGGGAAGTGTTCCTTGCTATGTTTGGTATTGGCTCCTTGCTCCAGGTTGCAAGAGGCTTCCTGGAGCAGGAAGCAATCTGATTCTCTTTGGTACTGTTTATCATGCTCTCCTTCCTTGTTCACTACTCTGCTTTTTGGTGTCGAACTCTTGGTTTATAACTGGGGAACAACAAAGATCTAATGATGGGACATGTGCAGAGGCAAAGGCTAGCCTCAAAACGTAACCAACTGTATCCAATGCTTGGCTAAACTGGTATTATCTTCCTGTGGGTTTGGTTCATCCAGTAATACAATCAAACTGCTTCATAGTACAAAACAGTCCATCACCATTTAGTTACATTCACTCAACTCCCTTCTCAGTATTCAAGATTTACCCAGCTTTCTCTCCCTAGTACTAATTTTAACTGCTTTAACTGTTTTTGTTTTTAATTATCAGATCTATCAGCATTTATTCATTTTCTTCTGAAGTTCTGGTTTCCACAAACTAGTACCCTAAAAACCTACTGAACATTTACTTAAAATAGCATATCTGTTGGAACTTTTTATTTTCTTTATAAAGTGAAGTTGCCTTCTGAAGTCTTAGTTCAGTGATATCTCTTAAATCAATAGCCTGGTAGTGTTAAATGCAATCATGATCTCCCCTAAAACACACTTTAAATGCTACCATAATTATTAAAAAAAAAATATCAGAAAAAGCTCCCAAAAAATCAGCTTACTATTCCTTCTCCTGCAAAAGGAGTTCTGTACTTCTAGATTTTCTGATCTTTTAAGAGTATTACCTTCAAGATCTGAGATTTTAGACTCCTCTGTTTCTGGCTAGTGTTTGAGGGAGAGTACCACTCAAAAATGCTCATGGTCTCAATTCAGACCATTATTGAAATCAACACAATACAGAAGTATCTATGAAGTAAATACACAGGTTTGGTTGACAATGTACTAAGACTTCAAAATTGAAAATGGTTACAGATTCAAGACATTGCAATTCAAGATGTTCAACATTATCACCTGAATTAAAATCAAGGCACTATGGGTTTTGTTGTTGTTGTTAAAATGACCCTGAATTAGTTCTGACTAATTTTTGAAGGAGAATAAAAAGATTCCAACATATTTTAACAAGTTACAATTCTTACCACAAAGTGGTTAAAAAGTGCCCAAAAGGTTATTAAATGTAAATATATTTTTGTGCAAATTACTCCTATAACTGAAACATTCTTGAAAATTACTGTCTTTTTTTTTTTAAACCTTTTACATAAATATTTCCAACTATGAACTATATCAAAAGATAGCTCTGGGGAATAAAATTCCAAACCATCCGCAAGAAAGCAGTGCAAATTCCTATTTTTCAAATAAAATGATGAATTAATTATGAAATGATGGATGATATTTATGAATCTGAATGTCCTGAACCCTGATGCATGATCACCAGTTCAAACAGTTTCATCAATAATTTAACCTCAAGAAGTCAACTAACCAACACACTATACCTCACCGAACAAACCCTGACATCACAGACAAAGCACAAACAAGAGACTTGTGCCCACATTACGGGTGAAAATAATGATGCATCATGTTGTAAACGAAAGGGTAGAACAGAGGAAAACATTAGTCTGAGTCTGGCGTGAGAATTCAAGGAAACATATTCAAACCTACAAATAACAGATTACATTTTCATGCATCATATAAAATATTTTGCTCTTTCTCCTTTTATGCAGACATATACACAATATTTTACAGCATCTGTACAACAGAGAACTAGATTTCACACAACAT
The DNA here is from genome assembly GCF_965140245.1 of Athene noctua. NCBI lineage: Eukaryota > Metazoa > Chordata > Aves > Strigiformes > Strigidae > Athene > Athene noctua. The sequence continues at coordinate 31,449,395 of NC_134040.1, forward strand.
TTTCAAAATATTTACTGTCCCATAATCATCTGAAAAAAATTAGATGGGTTTTTGGACTATATTCCTGGCATTTTTTTTTCCTGCTAATTCAAACAATTGCTCCATGTCCATTTTAATACTTTAAAAATGTACAGGATTGATAAAAATACCAATATTTTCAGCATTTCAGTCACATTTTCTGATTTCACCTGGACAAATTAACACATGGCAGCAAATCCTTTAGAACACAGAAACTGGGGCAACTATCAAAGTTGGCCATGTCCCATCATCGTCTTGTGGCTTTTCTTAACAGATTCCAGAAGTTAGAAGTAGATCTCAACACCATGTTAGAAAGCCTTCGTACTGCTACCTCTGTAGCCTCAGTGCAACTGCTTGTGGACCAGCTCCCTCCTTGCAGTTTACTTTAAAAAGAGGCAGAGCCCCACACTATTGTGGCTGAACTTTGGAAGGATCAGACATCTTGTCAGTTCTGTGTCGTGCAAGTTGCTGCTGCTGCTGCTGAGACTGATGCTGCTGGTGGTGGGACTGAGTAAAAGTGCTTTGTTGTAGTGGGAAAGCAGCAGAGAGGATAAGCTGAGCTGACTGATTTCCATGAAGTAACCTGGATGTCTAAAACATGGAAACAGAAAAGTTTGGTTTTCCTGATGTACTGAGAAACATAGTCCTAAGCTGCTTTTTAACTTTTCGTAAGGGTTCAATCAAAATAAACTTTTGATTTGGTTGTTTAAGCTGAGCAAACAATGCAAAGATTAGTTCATCCTAATAAAGTTAATTAGAGCATCTGACCAATTAATAAAGCAACTGTGACTGGTCTTCGTAATTTCCTGTGACAGTGGGTAGGAACACATAGCAGTTTGTCTCCATTTCAAACCACAAGAGCGTAACAGGGCTTAATCTACTTGAACAAGTGCAGGTGGCTGTCATTGCAGTCAAATGAAAAAAAAAAGTGCATGAGTTGGCACAAACCACATTTATCCCCTACAGCCAAAACGAACATTCAGAGAAAGTGTCACATTTGCAGACTTAAACATCCACTTTGAAGGAGATTTATTACTACTGGAAATAGTATTTAGTTTTAATATTCATCTCCTTAGAACTAAAAGATGACAGTTACTGAAGAAAAGCCATGAAGAATGGATATAAATGCGCTTGGACATCTCAATCCCGAAACGTGTTCTGCAGCAGAGAGTAAACTACATCGACTGCTGCACCTGCAGAATCAGACTGTAAGAAGCTCCCGTGAGCAAAGAGAGGAAAAGCACTTTTCTCCCCTTTAAAAGAGCATTTGCTTCACTTCAAATTCTAGCACTTTAAGGGTTTGTATTAAAAACACTAAACTTTTGCCTATAAAGAAATTCTTGGGCAGGAACAGACCTTTGGAGATCATCATCTTTTACAAAGCTTCTGTTTCACCAGAATTAAGCCAAAATTGTACAAACTTTTAAATTTAGAAACAGAGATACAGACACTACCAACCTGGCTAAACAGCACTGTTGTTACAGCATTTATCTGACCTGTCAGGAAACACATTCAAATTGTGCTCTGGTTTGATTCAGTTCAAGAGTCTCCCACTACATGAATGAGTGCTGAAATTCAAATCACTAGGTATTTGTCAGCAATCTTTTTGAGAGTCAGCTTGCAGCTGAAAAGCCTTTGCCTGATGCATGACTGAAATCGGTATGTTTCCATGAGAGGTTTTTTCAACAAGGCAGTATTTTCTGTCAATGACCTAGTGAAAGAAAATTTTACTCAGCCCTAAACAGAACTGTAACTATTCCTTGTGCATATAGATGTAGGTTAAGCCTCGAATTACCTACTGCATTTGTATATATTCCACCTATGCAAAGGATCCCAAATTTAATGTGAATGGGAGACTACACATAGTGAGAAATACTTGCAAAATAAGGACTTTTAATTATGTATACTCTTAAAGAGTAAAAAAATAAATTTACATTCCCAGAGTAGTTAAAGAATGTTAAGAATGTGCACAAACTCCATCATGATGGTTACATAGAATTTATCTTTCTTTAGAGAAGGCAACATCAGAGGCCAAATTAATATGTTTTTTAACCCATGTCTTCTTGGAGGCACTTCCTCTCTAGTGTTCTAGCTACCACTGTATCTCTCTCATGACCATCACCTGCTCAGTGAGCTTATGTGCCAGTGATTAACTGGCATCAAGTGGCAATAGATTTCCTCATCAATTCTTTCTATCTTCTGGTTCTTTGCCTTTTGAGATTTCCTATCTCTAAACTCCTTGGGTTTTGCTTTCCTTCTCTTTTGATCCAATCTCTCTTCTTTCGCCACTAAAATAAAGTTCTTATCTACTCTCTGCTAACAAGGTTACTTGCTGTAGCCTAGACAGATGTTCATGCCTCAAGTTATGGGGACATGTCTTGCTTTGGTCTGCATACTGCTTTCCAGCCCAACCAATTCTGTTTGAGATCATCTCTCATACCTCTTGCATTAATATGTGAATGAAAAGAAAATTCAAGCTGTTTTTTCAGATAAAGCACCCCTAGGATAAGCTAGCAATGCTTAAAGTGTCAGGACTTTAAAAAATTTGTAGAGAATGCTGCATTACCTGTAGGAACTGCTGGGGGTGCTGGGTCAGCTGTGGCTGAGCTGGTTGCTGAACAGTGGTGAGCTGCTGCTGCTGGTCTTGCTGACTTTGCTGCTGCTGCTGTTGCGTTATTGACAAAGTCTGTGGCTGCTGCTGTTGGGTAGCAAAAGTGGGATATGCTGTCACCACCTGTCCCATAAACATTGTACTTGGTACCATTACTGCTCCACATGCTACTGGGGCTGTGACAAGTTTTGTTACAAGTTGTTGACCTTGAGAAAATCTGTTGATAGAAAAAGACATTTGGAGTCCCTTTAGGAAAAAAGAACAATCAAGCATCATGTGCACTTGAGAAATGCAGGTTTGTCAGGTTCATACTTTGCTATAACAACATGGGTTTTGGTAAGCCTGTGAACTTGTTAGTTTGGGCAAAGTTTAGTTTAACAGTTGCATCCATATATAGTTAAATAATAAATGAGGTGATTTTTTAGTGCTACTTTACCTCCTTTTGTAGCTATGTAAGCCTATAATTACAGAAAGTCATCTGAGTATTGGTCTTGAAGATTTACCTGATTTGTCTATCCTGTGTAAAAGTGGTTACTGCAGCAGCATTCTGGTTATTGTTCTGTGGTAAGCTAGAAGGAACCTGGACCACATTTCCTGTTGTTGGCTGAGAAATCACCATAGTGTTATACAAAGATGCCGGGACTGTGTTCTGTGACTGACTGGCAAGAGAAGGCTGTTGATTATGTCCACTAAGTACATTTTGTTGATTATGCTGAAAAGAAAAAATATTTCATGAGAGAGTAATTTGAAAACAGCCAGGTACTACAGCTGTCCTCCTCATTTTTATTGCCCATACTTCACAACTGCCCATGTTTTTGTATTACAAATGAAGTCTTAATTTAAAGTACAGAGGTATTTCTACTGACTGAGGATTTGGAGGTGGGACTGGCCCTTGGACATCTGAAAATTTCTTAGATTAACCGCTTCTCCTGTTCAGGTTATTTTTTTCCTGAATTTTTCACATCAATCAATTTCTTACTTGAAAATTTGGAACTAGCTTACTGCTGAGATGGTAATGCCGTCCACTGCCAGTCTGTCTCTTCACAAATCTCAAAAAGAAAGTATGGAATTTGCATAACATTACAGAGGAGGGTGACAACAGAGATCAGAGGCATAAGGAGACTTTATACAAAAAATGGTCAAACCCACCAGAAGTGTTCAGCTTGAAGAACAGGCTTCTGTGGGAATACATGTGACAGGGGACTTTGAAATCATGTATGACTGAGAAGATGAAAAGTTAATAGCTGTTCAATGTGTTTCCAAGTATATGAGCTGGGTGACAAGTTTAAGAAACAAACATAATCACATTTCACAGAAAGTAAAGCTGCAAAATTCCCTATGAGATACTGTGGATTTCAAAAGTTCACATGGAATCAAAAGAAACTGAGTAAACTTAGAGAAGAAAAAGGCTATTGCGTTACAGATGTCATACCTATGGCATCTGACTGAAATTGCTGAAGAGCAGAAAAACCAACTGCAGAAGCATCAACATATGCCTGTCCAGTTCCTATGCTTTTCTAGTTATTTGCTGTCTGGACACTGGGTGTCAAACTCACCTAGTACAAATCTCATGTTATGTGTTCTGTCAACAGAAAATTCATAGACATTCCAAAAAAAAGGCAAGCTAAAAGTTTTCTTGATATTTGCCTTTCAAAAACCCTACTTGTTATTAATTATTTACGTGCCTGAGTCTTACAATAAAAACAAAATTGCATTATCAAGAACATCGTATTTCAACTGTAAAACCTGGAACATGAAGAAATTAATATGACTCAAAGAATGTTGTTCAAAAAAAATTTGTGAGGGGGATGTAATGGAAAATATTGTTGTGTTTCAGCTATGGTTTTCAGCATATATTCTATCCAGCAAAATCAATAATGTGAATTTTACCTGTGTTGCAGTAGTCTGCAAAGGCTGTTGCTGTACCATGTGTGGAGCACTTATATGGCCTGTGTTCACCCCACTTTGAGTCTGATTCGTCTGAACAACTTGACTTTGCATGTTTATTGGAGTAAGCTGCTGAACATTTGAAGAATTTCCAGAAGCAAGCTGCACAGAACCAAAGTTGAGTCCAGAAGCTGACTGCTGCAAGAACATCTTAAAAAAAGTTCCACAAGTTAGCTTTTAAGAAAAATCTGTTAATTGTTCAAGAATGTTTTAGAGAAACTAAACTTAATTATTTTAAATCAATATAAGATAAAGTTTCATCTTAGTTATTAGAAGTGTTGAAACAGCATTGCAACCACCAAGAGCAAAAGGCCCAACTCCCATATGAGGTCAGTGTTCAGAGATGCTACTGTAACTGATAAGAATCAGAATCCTGATTTCTAGAGCCATAAACATTAAGGTTTAATATTTGTTCTTAAAAAAAAAGCACTGTTTGGAGACTAACTTGTAATGTAGTCTACAACTGTCTAAAGACAAAATGTATTTGAGATCACACTTCTATTTGTAGGATCTCCAGCAGTGAAACTAACTCAAATGAAGAAAATCTCAGAATCAATAGATCCAGGCATAGCACCAAGAATGTAATCTTCCTTGGCAATCAAGAAATCACAATGACTATACTGTATTGAACTTTCCAACATTTTTGCAATAAACTGAATTCAGCAAAAACATATTTGAGTTTTTACAAAAGGTTATGCCGAAGATTACAAGTCCCCTCGTTTCCACAGTCCTGAATGAGGTCCCTCCACAGTGCATGGGAAAAGAACTGTGAATTTCTCCTTTTGAGGCAGTCTACTGCTGGCAGGCTTATGCTAGACATGATAAAACGCTGAAAATGGCACATGCCAGAAACTCCTACTCTTCCAACAGAATTTAAGTAACATACTCAATACTTCCAGGAATTTTTTTTTTCTACTCTTTATTCACAATCCACACCAAAAACATTTAGATTATTAAGGTATTTTTTAGTTTTGTGGAGTGGAGGGTTTTCTTTAACTAGAAAAAACAAATAGGGTCATTATTTTCTCCCAAAGATAGCTGCTGAAAAGAGAATGACAAAATTAGAAAAAAATATACTGGTTAAAATATAGAAATCAGGTAGTCAGCTGCTAGACTGAGTAATGCACCCTCTAGACTTCTTGTCTTTCTGGCTCAGTAACTACTTCAGAACACTATGCAAAGTAGAACCACTTCACCAGGAGGGTGTGTAGGAAGACCACAGCCTCATCAGTAGGACAGTTTAAGGAACAAAAGGTACGAATTTGGCGCCTTCAAGCTTAAAGAGGAAATAAATGCTCATCTTGCACATTTTGGATTAATATTCTAATGTAAAACTTTGCAAGAAGTAACAACCACTGCATCCTTTTATATTTAGGTTTAGGCATAAGCTAGGCTCGAGCTTCACAACACTGAAAAGATACACTGAGGCACTTCCAGATACATTCAGAAGCAAAATGGCAGGTACCTTGGGAAGAACAGCTTTGGATGCTATGGATTTTAGGCACATTAGGTCCAGATGGCAGCTGACAGGGGGTAGGAAAGATCACCTTGTGGAATTAAGTGCCAAAGTCTCATTTTAGATGTCTAAATTCTCCACAAATCAAACCTGTAAGAGTTACACTAACTTACCTGGAGTCCTTGACCATGGACAATTTGAAGCTGCTCTTGAATCTTACGCAGCTCTTCCTGCTGCCGATGAATATTTGCCTCTATCATTCGTGTTCTTTGCTCTAGCTGGTCCTTTAGATGCTGCATAGCTCCTAATTGAGCTGAAAACTGAAACACAGGCTGTAGTGCAATGAGTAAATTAAAAGCTGAGCAAAAATAATGACATTTTATTTACAAGCAGTAAATACACTCCTCCATAGTAGCAAAGAAATCAAGCACTTTTTAAACTGCTAATAATCATAATCCGAGGACAAATTAATTAGTATGAAAATGTCACAGAACTCACATATAATTGATGTCACATTTAATTGACCCATCAGAATTGGTGAACTAAAAGAAAAAAATCCATAGCAAAAGAAATTGACTTGTATCTGAATCACCAAGACTACAAAAAGCCTTAGTAATTTACAAGGTACTGCAGATGTTAAAGCTCTCTCAGGTTAAAAATTAGAATTATACCAGTTTACAAAGAAAAAAAAAAATCACCCAGAGCTAAAACATATAAAATAACTTGGGAATGCCCTCAGTCACAAACTGTTGAAGGCTGAGCCCACAGAGAAGCTATGTTTGGCACTTTTGTTCTTCCCTAGACATCTGCTACAGGCCACAAGTCAATATAACCTTTTGATACTTATATCCTATCTACAGGACATAAATCTGTGGTTGAACCTGATACCACTGTTCTTATTTCACAAAAGTGTTTCACAGACTAAGTTGCCTTGTGCTACAAGCATATGTGGGGAAAGTACCAGCACAGTTGATGGATTTTTAAATTCATGTCCTAAAATATTTTACCTTAAATTGTGTTTATATCTATGTTTCTAATGGCCAAAGCTTAAAACTATATCCACACAAATAATGGGAAGAAAAAAAAATAAAGGAAAAGTGTCAAATTTGGGGAATTTGATCATTTCAAGAAAGTAATGTTAAAGGTGACTTTGGCACCAAAGAACATAATTTCTGAAACAGAAATTAACCTTACATTCAGAACAAGACTGATTAAAAAAATAATATACAATAAACCAACTTAATCCATACCTGGGACATGCCAGACTGGAGCTGTAAAGTTGCTGGCTGAGACACTGTTGGCTGTGTTACTGGTTGTCCAAGAGACTGGGAGCTTAAAGACTAGGATTAAAAAAATTGTTCCATAACTGGAAGAGAATTAACTTCATACCTGACATGAAGTATTTCTTTACATAAAGTGCCAATTCCAAAATAGCATCATATAAACATATGATAGAAACAAGTAAATGTTTCCCGAAATATCTAACCTTAAGTACCGGAGAATTAAGAACACAAGAGCAATTGATTATATACATTTTATATATATATAAAATTTTTCCACTGCTAAAAATATATAGAAGTAGCAGGTATAAACCAGGAAAAACAGAAATTAAAATCACAACTGTTTTAAAACTCTTATTTGTAGTAAGGGAAAAACTTTTTCAACAAGTTTGGAAGTTGACATCTTTGATTTATTCTTAAAGTAATAATTAAAAAAATACATATTTTAATAAGCATTCTGTTTTTAAAGTGAATGTATTAGTTCAACTGGAACATGAGCACCAAGTACATGAAGCATGACATCTTCTCATGTTACCAAGATTTCAGAAACTATATGAAAGTATTCACTAATATTCTTAGAGTCATAAGTGTATATGAATTCTCTACAGGGACACACAGAGCATTATGTTGGCAATTTTATATATATATATATATATATATTTATATTTATATAATTGCTTATAAACATACATGTATTAAAAATGCAGAATCATAGAAAGAAGTTACGTGTGAGTGAAAGCAGAGATTCATACACAATCTTGCAAACCCTAATGCCAAAAATACTTATATGTTTAATTACTGCATTCTCTTAAAATGTCATACACCGAAGTTGCACATTGATGATACAATTCTGATAGTCATGTATTCCAAGTGAAACTGTTACAGTTTAAATGTGTTTTCAGAAGAAATGAAACAAAGGTTATATGGATTTATTAATAGCTTTTAAAGGTGAATTACACTGATTAAGTACAAAATTCTTCTCTGAAGAGTTACCTGACTACTCAGAGATGATCTTCTTTGTGCAGTCTTTTCATGACCAGATAAGCTTTGCCTTGGAGGAGTGCTAGTGTCCACCGTCATTTTAGTTGGTGTTGCTGACAATGTTCAGAGTTACAACAGAAAGAGACACATTAATAGTAATCTCAATTCTGCAATCCAATAACCAAATCACAGTAAGCTTTTAATGTATAAAAACACCCTTTGGGCTTGGACTTGTTTTTTTACCCTATTGTTGGATAGAACAATAATGCAATCTAATGGACTAAAACAGCGTGTTCTAGGGTCTGCTAGTGTACTTTGAGAAGTAGAATACACTATACAACCTCTGAAAATCTGAGTGGTCATCAGATCTCTGAACCATCAAAAAGGACGTTTTCATTTGTGCACTTTTCATGAAATTATGATTAACTGCTAGTATGCATTTAATTAAAGGAAGTAAGTAGAGAAGGCCTTCACTAGGAACACAATTATATTTTCAACAGTTGGTGCTTACATGAATGATCTGATACTGCAGTATGTGAAGATTTTCTTGAACTCCTGGAGGAAGCAGAAGGTGTGGGGCTGGTATCAAACCTTTCCAGTGCTTCTTTGAGACTTACTGTGTTTATGTGATTGTCAGACCCAGAGTCCTGATTCTGAAGAGACACACACAAACAATTATTTTATCTGATTCAGTACACAATGTATATTTCTGTTAGTAAATACCTAAGACCATGCTGTGTCTAATCAACCCCATTATACAGGTGATTGCAGAAGTAGTGGCCTGTTTGGTATCTGTAAGCTCAGTTTCCATTTGTGGTATTTATCCTTGGAAAAGAAACCAAACCAAAGCTGTATAAGCCTAGAAACCAAAATGCATGCAGACATAGGCCACAAACTCACTGCTGAGCTGACCTCCTTCCCTAGCAACTCAATTCACAACACCAGCGTAATGAGTCGACTGATTATTCTTTTGAGAAAGGATGAGTTAATTCCACTAGAAGGAGCACTATCAGATGAAACTTGCTGAACTGTCAAGGGAAAACATTTCTGAACTGCCAGGGGAAAACACGACAGAGAACTTGCACAAGTTGGCTTATCTAAGACTCACTTTGCTTCCAAGGATATTAATTCAAAATTAATTTTGTATACTTCTAAGAAGTGGGACTGAGTCACACAAAGGAACAGATCTTGCTTTCATCTTGTGAATTTTCTTTAAGTCATTTTTGTGTGTTGACCTTGTTTTTTCAGATTATGGGTGCTTCCAGTAAGGAAGAACATTTATTTATGAATCAAACTCTGCAGGAATCAGATCTTAATAAGGACTTATGGATGTTGCTATGTTATAACTACATGCACGTGAACTCCTGAAGAGAGGAGGGTAAGTGTTTAGGGCAGAATACAGTTAAACAAACACCCTTCCTAGACTACTTCTTTGATCATTTTAAATAGTCGTATTATTTAGAGATGAAAATAATTACTATCATGACTTAATTACAAACCACTTTTTGCTGCTGTATATTTGCTTACATATTATTTTTAGTATGAAATAAAGAAGAGGTAAAATAAAATTGTGTAAGACACTCACTTTATCTGCTGTTAACTCTGGAAGAGACTCCTCAATACCAAGTTCTCGTCGTCTTTCTGCCCTAACTTCTGCATAACTAGAAGAACAAACCAAATATGACTACTGTATTCTTGGATGATTTAAAACACATACCTCAGAAAGCAAACTCCTCAGAGCTACCTTGCTTACAAAGTATCTTGGAAGTTTCCCAATGAGTCTTTAAACTGCTATGATTTCTCTACCTCCAAAAAACCCAGCAATACAGGTCCCATACCATTAGAATTTCTCTAATACAGATTTTTAAAAACTAACTTACCTTACAACAGTGTGCGTACAAACAATAAACTCTGGCCTAGAATTCCACTGATGATACGTGATATAGTAATGTGTTTGCAGCCAAATCCATTGCTGTCCCTTTGTAAGGAATCTGTAGTAACATGACTTCCCTTTCCCATACTGCATTACTGTAAAAGTGAAAAATAAAGTTTACCATCTTTCCAGTCTGTAAATATTGCAATTACATAATAAACATTATTTTCCAGATTCATATGCAAAAGCCCATGTCTAAATCCAGTATTATGACAATGACTAAGAACAGGTTTAAAACTGGAGCTTTCTACCAAAAAATATTTACACTGCATTTTTCAGAGAACTGCAGAACTCAAACTTCCATTCTTGTGGGGTTTTATATATATGAAAAATATATATTGTGAAAAATTTATGTGCAAAAAAATTAAATGCAGTTGTATAAAGAAAAACATAGCTAAACAGAAATCTTATTCTATTACATGTTTAAACATTTTTTGCATTTATTAAACATCACAGAGCCTTTTAAATGCTATTGGAAGAACTGCAGAAATATTAATCATAGTACTGTGCACTCCAATTTACCATAGTGAAAACTCTAAATTATAAGATAAAGTTAAATCTGTTTTGTACTTCTGGATCAAAATTAAAAAGATGAAGATCAGCAGCTCAATAATGTCAAATGAATGGGAGTAAAGATGCTTCACTCAAATATATCACAAAATTTCAGTACAACAGTTGTACAATTTAACAAACTTTAAAGCAAACATCTATAAAGCAAACTTGCTTGTTTTAGCAATCTAGTCATACTCACAATGCTCATGACATTTTGCCAGATTATCTAGATCATCCACATGATAATAATCATACCCTGATGTTCCCAAAACTTCAAATGGAAGATAACCTATTATCGGAGGTGCCCTAAATAATACAAAAATCAATGTCAATTTATTTTTACACAAAAAACCCTCCAAAAGTTATTTCATTATATGTTTTCTTGTTTACAGTATGTGCTCTGAAAAAAATCTAAAATTAAATCCAACACAAGCTATGAGTAGGTAATGCTGATTAGTTAACTCTAAATATTATAGCCACCACTGGGATTCAGCTATTATTGCTGCTATACATAGAAGGAATTGCACCTGTGATCCAAGAATAGGAACTTCCATTCTAAGCTATGTCTAGATGTGAACTCTTCATTGGGTTCTTCAACACTGCACATTTCCTAAAAAGTAAAAAAAAAAAAAAAACTCTCTCAAAACTGCTCTATTCTAATTCATAAACTCTTGAAATTCAGACTTACAGAAGGTAGTAAACTCCACAATAGTTTTAACGTTATTTTTAGACAGTTTCATTGGTTTTGCTTGTTTAGATGCGAGGTAGAATCTAATCTCAGCTGTGTCAGGCTGACACTCAGTTGATTTAAATGGAACAACTCCAGTGTGTGATTAAACTCAGGCTCAGTATCTACTAACACAGATACCAGAAAGGCAGAAATCAATAGTTCCTGCAGTTACACTTTTAACTTGTAACAAGCAAAAGAGATGAAACACTCTCATCAGACACTGATTACAGTATATGTTTCCAATGGGTAAAAACCAACACCAGCAAGATGGGCAAGTTATTTTGAGTTTAGGAACAGGTTTCTTCCTTTTATTGAATACAGAGTATTTTAAATCACTTTGTCTTAAGGGCATGGACACGTACTACAAATAACACACTATTCTTATGTTTAGAACTCATTAAAAGTAAGAGAATAATTGTATTTCCACTATTACAACAAATCCTCAAGGTATTTTGTTCATAATTTAAAATGTATTCTGCTCAGACATATGTGAAATCAGTGCTTGTCAGTCAGTTTCTATTGTCCCCTTCCAGAGAGGTAAAGATGCCCCACAAGTACCGTGCCTCATGCTGAGACAGTAAGGAAGCTAAGTACCCCAAGCTAGTTGGTTCTTCTGCAAACTCCTCTAGTACTGCCTTACAAGAAGAAAGATGGATGATGGAATACATACAAATACACCCCTCAAAGAATTACAATAAAAATAGAGATCAGTAAATCTTCCTTTTTTGGACACCTGCAGATGTTTGCCACACTTGTTGGAGCTTGCAATGGTATTCCCACTGCCAGGAATGCAGCAGACTATTGATGATCAGGTACCACAACAGTTTCCTAAAGACTAAAATACGGAAACTGCTGCTGCACTGACATAATATTCACAACAGACATGGACAGACAAGCACACTGCTGCTCTGCAAACACCTATAACTAAAATATTCCTGCAGAAAAATACAGTAGAAGACTAACTGTTGTTCCTACAAAAAAGACCACCTTCCTTTTCATTCTTGCAGGTTATAATACAAAGTTTATATGGATATTTTGCAGTTCTTTAAATAGATATTTCTAAGTTTTCTTTCAATGAAAGAAAAAACTGAACATGTCCAGGCAATGTTTTTCCTCATCTTCATCACTGTAAAATCCAAAGACCGTGACTAGAAAATGAGTCAAATTTATGACTCTTGGTGTGACTTCCAGTCAGCAAGACATAAGCTTAAAATTGAAACTACTCCTAAAACCCAAAGTTCATCTACTTTCCTAAGATTACAGCATGTAATAAAGCACTACTCATAGCAAAGTACAAGAAATGACAGAGCAAGTGTATATCCTTGAGATATACTTTTGGTTTCTTGGTTTTTTAAATGTAATTATTTTGTCACAACTCAAAACAAAAGTAAAAATAACTTAAGTGCAGGCAGTAAAATCACAGTAAAAACATCATTGTTAGGAGAGGAGCTGAGAGTAGGTTAGTATCTGATTACTCAATGCATTTATATCAACGATTTGCAGTATTCCACTGTAAAATACTCCTGGGAAGAAGCTATCTTGTTCAACAAGGCATTAAGAAAGGACTTTCATTTGTAACAAAAAGTATTCTGGTAGAATCCTTCTGGATGAATTAATCCTGTCTTCTTGATAAGATTCAGTCATTTACCAGCCAAAATGCAAGACAAATATTTTAAAGAATGTGTAGAGCCGAATCCCTTCACTGGTGAGGCAAAATTTGTGCCTTAGTTTTTTACAAAAGTGGTAGAGTCATATGCAAAAAATAAAAATGTGAACTTTCAGAGATTATTCTCATGAATACTCTGTATATCCTGGAGAAATTACATTCTAGGTTAAAAAAAAATCCAGAACCATATAGCTTCTGAAATAAAAAGTGGCAGATGGGCAGACAGATTCTACATTAAATAAGGCAATCCAGTACTAAACTACACATCTCATTACTGGCTGCATCATGCATCTGTTAGAAAAGTTACTGGGATGGTAAAGTTCCTGACATAACACTTCTTTTCTAGAGTCTAGTCAATGCTAGCCTCAATAGCAACAGAAGGTATCAAAAGAGTATAAACAAGTATTGTCAGATTAAAAGTCTTCATTCTAATGTTAGTCTTCTTCACAATATTTCCCAGATGAACAGCACCAGTTGAAACCCTTAAGAGGATCTTAAAATCTCTGTACATGAAAGCTTCCTTAGACACTAGGGGCCCAGAAGTTCAGGTAGAGAAATGAAATTTTGGCCAGAGTAAGGCTTTTGCTCTAGGAGACCGTAACACCTAAAAGATCACAAATGAATGTTCTTCAACTTCCAAATGTCCTGTTCCAGAGATAGGAAACACAGAAGTTTTACTACAGTACATTCTAAACTCTCAGACTTTAAAAGACAGAAATATTTGCAAATACTGACAGGTTGGTCTTCTTTCCCAGTATTTTATGTAGAAATAATCACACTTTTAACATGTCTACTAACTGTAGGCACAACAGGAAGCACATTATTTAGACCCGCATAGAAAGAGAAGTGTCAGATGGAAGATTTCCATGGCTTCAGGAAAAATAAACAACAAACTCTCTCTGGCACGCAGTCTGGCGAGATCCAACTCCTATTCAGCCTGACAGAACTGAAGAAGTTTATATAATTTCTCCACAGGCTCCCTACTATGCTTTCAAAGTGTAAAGTATATAGATAATATCTTCAGAGGCTACCACCACCAATCTTCAGTTTAAGACACCAGTGCATTCAAACTTTCAGGCGTAATATTTAAATGTTCAGAGTTCTGCATGACAGCATCCTAACCATGTGCCATATACATTTCACAGCATTTTTTTTTACAACTGAATTGCAAGAACAATGTTAGATAGTAAACTATCCTGTACTGTGTTCTGAATCACAATCACAGACTATCCTGTGCTGTATCCTGAGTATTTATTTTGACTGATTTTGGCGAGGAACAGGATTATACTTAGTAAACTACAAATTTCATTCACATCCAATCCTAAACTTGGAAAGATAACTTCATTAGCAGTTAAGCAAAATATTCTCTTTAAACAACCAAGTTACTGAATAACAGAACTGAAACAAAACAAAAGAGTTCTACTACCTCAAACCCAACTCTCAGTTACTGACAAGTAATGTAAGGTTTCATTAAGCCCTACCAGATTTACCTGCGTCAAACTACAGCAAGACCATCAGCAACATAAAATTCACATTCAAGTGTCAACTAAAACTATTCATTTCTCCAATGAAAGTGGAATCTCAATGTTATCTTTCATTTTGTTTAATTTGCTAAATTACATTCCTACAGACTTCTAAATCTATTTCTTGCATATTAGTCTTTTATACGACTATTTAGAAATGGCACTCACCATAACAACTTCATTGATGCTTTGCATAACATTTAACCTATTTGTGTGTGAATTAAGAAACAGACACTTTCAGTTTCCTATAAAATTCCTTATGGTTTTCATTAATAATCCTTGAAATGTTGTGTACATTCTCTCTGAAGTTTTCCTATTCAGAGTACATTTAAAAATGATACCAAAAATAATTTTATTTGCACATACCTTGATAAATTGAGGTGTAGCTAATCTAACTGTGGCTACGAAGCAAACTTTGTCTTCATAAGAAGGCCGGTGTGATCGCTGAATAGTTCCTTCAAAACCATTGTGCGCCGAGTTGGGAACTGAGGGAAGATAGAAAAGAGGTCAACACATCTAGATTACAATATAAGCATGGAGGAAAGCGGCCCATATTATTTATCTAATATATTTATAGATAATATTTATCTAATGTGGTTTGCTTATAACTTAACACACATTAAGAAATATGCTACATATAATATATACACATATATGTACAGGAATAGTAGTTGTACAGTAATAATGGGAACATAACCATCAAGTAACTTTCTCAAATAACTAAGACTTGTTACAGTTAATATAATATTATCCAGCAAAGCAGTTTTAAAAAATTAGTAAAAATTCTAATCCTTGTTCATAACTACTAAAAATGACTGGAATACACCTTCTTCAAAAATATCTTTAAAGTTTCTCTTGTGTATTAGGTTTTGCTAACTTTTTCTTTTGAACTTTGAGGTAAGTATTTATTTTCTAGGCTTCCATCACATTCCGACAACACAAGGTGAAGACATACTGAGTAACACAACAATCAAAGGCACAATTATGTACATGAAAGAATCAGGACACCAAGCTGAGAACAAACAAATTCCACTTACTGAATCACAGAGGTGGATGGAATCATAAGGGGGAAAAGGATGGACTAGACCTCAAAACAGATTAACCTTATCTTTCATTTGCAGCAGATATCAAATTAGTTTATCTTTACTAAGCTCTAATGATGGTGACTCCAAAACACTGTCAGGCTCTTCCAAGCCTAACTGGTTTTAGTTGAACTCTAGATTAGAATTTCCCCCGAAGCTTCTTCATGCAATTTCAGCTTACAGCTCCTTGCTCTTTACATCAGAAAGAAAACAGATAATTTCCTTCCTCTTAATTTTATCCCTTATCCTCTGTTCTTCAGAATTTATCTTGTCTTGTAAGTCAGATTTTAAAATTTTTGATTGCTTTCATTGCTCTACTCCAACTGCTTTACTTACTCCCAAGAAATAGTGTCAGAAACTGGATGAGGACATATGGGTTCTAAGAAGTGCAGAGGGATTACTTCATGTGGTTTAGACTATATTTTAGACAGGCTTTTGTATTTTCACAATTTGGTGATTGGTCATGATGATTTGGTCATATTCAGCTTACATTCCACAGTAACTCCTTTTACTAAAAGACTGATATCTAGCTGACTGTAACCTTTTCCCCTGGTTCATATAGTTTGCTATTCCTAAATGTAGTAACTTGCATTTGTTCTTAGTCAATTTTTCTGTTTTATTTTTTTCCCCAAAATAATTTATTTTCTAAATTTGGGGCTGAATTCTTATTCTGTTTTTAGCATTCTTTCATCATTTCATGACTGCAACCTACATTCCATACTCATAACATTAATGAAAATACTGATCAAATCCAGAAGTCCATTAAAACTGCATTTTGGTGAACCAGTAACCTTTCCAACCAATTTCTGCAGCCACTTTCCAGCAGTTTCAACTACTATGTGCTTCCCTTACATGTTTGTGAGACCAGAATATGGTAGCGGTCAAAAGCATATTAAAGAAGTCCATCATCATTTACGCTTTATCCTTTTATCCACACAGTGTGTTACTCTTTGGTGGAGGAAACTGAATTGATTTGATGGTATTTCTACCTGAAAAATCCACAATGGTTGCTATTCAATTCCTTGTTAGCCTTCTGGAGCTCACATATAGTTTAGTTATTTGTTCTGGAATATTTCCCAATACTGAATTGCAGGCTATAGGTCTGCAGTTTCCCAAATCCTCCTCTTTCCAAGACTAGCACCATATTTGGACTTTTCAGACCCGTTTCTTCAGACCTTCCTATGATATTACATACCTGCATTTGGCACTAAGACTCAACCTATCCCCATTTTATGAGAAAAATACTGGTATCACATAAAAATGCATACGTTTATTTACAAGATACTGGTTTTGACAATATTTGTGGGGGGTGATCTTTATGAATATCTGCTACTGACCACACTGCACAACCCATTTGGCTGGCTGACCAAATTAACATGCCTTTCAAGTAAATAGTCAGCAGAGGCTGGACAAACAGATTAGAGATGTAGTACAGAGAAATAATGTAGTATGTAACTAATAAAAATATCTTCAATGGAAAGGAGAAGGAACTCAGTGTGAAAAATTATACTAGCCCATCCACCCATCTGCGTGGTAACTCCTGTCAGTGAAAGCACAGAGTTCAAATGGGGGGAAAACCTACATTTCACTTCCAAACTCACTGCATAATGAGAACTGCAAGTACTCAGTACCACTGATCTTCAAGTTACTTAGTCACCTGCTTAAGTATGGATTATGCTTAACTAAATTCAGGCTCTTTATTTTAAAGCATTTGCTTAAATTTCTCCTACATTCTTTTAAAAAATGTTTTACAAGACACTAGTTTTCTTTAATTGAAAGCATTAAGCACAATTATTACATTTTGTATTCAAATACACAGACCTGTAATACCTGATAGGCAGTTTTTCTTCTTTTTCATTAAAACAATGTAGAAGTGGTAACTTTGCTTCTTTTGAAAGACTGATATTAGTTCATCATTAAGTTTTACACAATGGTCCAAAGCCTGTTTAGCTGTGAAGCTGCCTAAGTATTCCACTCTAACATCACTGAAATTACTTACCATTATTCAAACACTTGAAATTTCCTATAAATTTTACATATTCATATGTAGGTTGCTCTTTTGGATCTATCGTTCCTCGTAGCATATGGCAACAGAATTCTAGTTGATTTTTTGCTGAGAAAAGAATAAACAAATTAATAGGCTACATGCTTGATGAAGCACACAGGCAACATGAAATGGAAAGCAAGAATAATTAAGCTGCATACTTATTAAGATACTGTAAGTGTTGACTACAAATGGCTACAGCCTCTGCTTTTAACCAGCGTGATACTAACTAACCTAAAGAAAATTCCTTTAGAATTTGTGCATGAAGGGTCTGAATACTAATGATACAGAAAACCCCTGAAAACTAGAGCTATTTTAAAGAAGCTGCTGTCCTAAACTTAAACATGCACTTCCAAAACCCCTTAGGCTGCCATGTTTTTATTCTTGCCAACCACTACAACACGAACTTTTCTTATACATGGGAAAGTCAGAGTGAAATACAATGCAACACTGAAAATTTTACTCTTCAGGGGGGAAAAACCCACAAACCCACAAAGAAGTGCTACTGTACTTCAAGGCTCACCCATGTTTCTGCTTAAATAACACTGGAAGAAAAGTACTGATCACATATGATACAAAGCAGATTATTTTTAACACAACTACCATACTGATTTCATATGGGATAGAGTTAATTTTCTTCGTAGCAGCTCATATGGTGCTGTGTTTTGGATGTGTGACTAAACCAGCACTGATAACACCAGAATGTTTTAGTTATTGCTGAGCAGTGCTTACACAGTGCAAAGGCCTTTTCTGTTTCTCACACCACCCCACCAGCAAGTAGGCTGGGAGTGTGTAAGAAGCTAGAAGGGGACACAGCCGGGACAGTGGACCTAAGGGATATCCCATCCCATATGGCATTGTGCTCAACAATAAAAGCTGGGGAAAGAGGGAGGAAGGGGGAGACATTTGTGCTTATGGCATTTGTCTTCCCAAGAAATCACTACATGTGCTGGAGCCCTGCTTTCCTGGAAACGGCAAATTAATTCCTTATTTCACTTTGCTTCTGCACATAGCTTTTGCTTTACCTATTAAACTGTCTTTATTGCAACCCAAGAGTCCTCTCACTTTTACCCTCCTGATTCTTTCCCCATCCCACTTCGGGGAGTGAGAGAGCAGCTGTGTGGGGCTGAGCTGCCTACCAGGGTTAGCCCACAATAACTACTTACATTTTAAGTATTCTGGTGTCAATGAATCACTTTCCAGCAGATGAGAAGACAATATTTTATAAATTTCTGAATGTTCCCCCTCTGGGATAAAATTAAATACACTCTGATCCACAAGATCAGACTGGAAGAAAAAGATTTAATAAGCATTAAACTAATGCAAGATGTACAATGTCACAAAGCCTACTATTGTAGTGCAAAACAATTCCACAGTTCGGAAGAACATTACTGACTCAACAAAGCCACCTGCTGGAATACACATGAATATTTTGCAAGAAAAAAATCTCGCTTTGATCTGGCGTAATTTTGACACTGCGAACCATTTAATGAAAAACACCACAAATGCAGCAGATATACATACATGTTAAAGTACAATGGAGCTTGTATTAACCTCTCTGAAATGCAACAAGTCCAAGTAAAGAAGCATTTTAATTAGAAATTATAGGGTGTAGTTCTAGGGCAACGTAACCTGTTGGTGGCATCCAAAACATTGAAATGGTATCTTGGAACAAAAGACAGCCCCTCCCTATGACATATAGGTTATTATGTTACCAATAATTATATCCAATTGCAATTGATTTTATGAATACATTTTATAATTAGTTCCGCAACTATGTACACAAAACTGTGAACAAAAGAGATGAATGCAATAAAACTGAATAACTGATTATATACATAAATACATTTTATTAAGTATTCAGAAAAGAGGGGTCACAGAATGTATGTTTAGAACATAAATCACACTTAAAAGCAAAGAAAAAATATGCCTCTGAGAACTTGGTGAATTCAACTATTTTTTTTTTAAATGAGAATTATCTGTACATTTTTCAAAAATCTCAGGCTGATAATATGCATACGTTAGAGGAATTTGTGTTTTGCAGAATTTTTTTTTAAATATGCCACTCCAAGTTTTACAAAATACTCTTACCACAGTAAGACAACTACCCTTTCTCTTCTAGAAAAGAACTCACTGTTTTACTCATCAGTTGTTTGCATTTTTGAGTACTAATTTGCCTCATTTCAGAATAAATTATTCAAAGGAAACTTTAAAATCTAGAATGTTAAATTTACCAGTGAGCAATGCCACCAACATTAAAGATGAATGAATGTGATAAAACCCAAAGTATATACCTAGCTCAAAGAGCAGAACCAGCAGCAATGTGTTTCTTATGAGAGTTCTTTGGCGAGAAAGGAATAAAAAAGTAGTTTAAAAATATTCCAGAGATATAGCTCTCTAGCAATACTCTTCTGACTTAATGTAGAGGCTGTCACAGGTGTGAACTCTAAAGGGTCTCCCGCAGTCAACTGTGTTATTTCAGATACGTTGAAGAGAAACTGATGGTAGTCTGGCACATCATAACCCTGCCTAAAAGAGTGCCAACTGCATTCTGTATTTCCAAAGGAAATGTTTAATATAGGAGACAGACCAGTAGGAAGGAGTCGTGCTGAAGCAAAAGCAGAAGCATTAGAACAAAACATGCATCTGTTCTATAATGCCCAAAAGGCTAACGATTAATTAGTACTCATAGCAGAACACCATCCATAGACAAACTGATATGTTACTGAAAGCAATTTGTACTTACTGGCAAATGTTCAAGTAAGGGAGTTATACTTTCAGACACATATATTATGTTTCCATCTGTCATAATTGCTAAAAAAAAACCATCAAGAGCCTGAAATTAAACATAATGGGCAGTTAAAGAAACAGAGCATATTAAAACTGTTAAGCTATGTTCAACATGGAAAATAATTTAGATCAATTTCTGTTTAGTTTATTATAAAAATGAGAATGCCTTTCAGTGCTAAAACTTTTTAGTCTTGCTTTTACACTATGAGCATTACAATTCCCATACTCTTCTGTTCTTGGTTGCAGAAGCAAGTCCATGTACAGCTAGCCACTGTTTACCCCATCTTCTACTCTGCCTGCCTGTTATTTTTAATTTCATCATCATTTTAAACATTAGAACACTCAGAAAAATGAGCTAGAGACAAAAGAAAGAAGATTTTATTGAGACTTGAAAACCATGAGATACAGTTCTGGCTGCCTTATCTACTGCTTAACTCAAACTTATTTCTACTAAACATAATACAACTATGTTTACGTTGAATGCTACCAAACATATAAAGCATGACATTTTTTAAAGCTCACAACTTTGAAAAAATTTCTTATATCATATTGTTCTAGCTCTAGAGTCACTAGTTGTGGACACTTATTTTGTAAGAGGACTTGAGAAACACTAAAAACATCTACAAAAAACATTGAAAAACATAAGCAACTATTTCACTAACTTGTTGAAAAACATAGGCAAATTTGCTGCAGAGGATTTTTTAAAAATTTTTTTAAGTACAGGAGAACTTTTTATTTTTAAATCTGTGCCTCAAAGAAAAGGTTTAACTATGGAATGAAAACAAAAGCTGCTTATTCATTTACTTTAATATTTTTCATTTAACTATTACTAGAAATTGTTTCACGAACAAGGTACAAGTGACTGATCCTCATTTCCAAGGAAATGATAGCTTATACTGAAAGTTTATTTCTAGTAGCAATCCAACTATTTATGTAACCTTCTTTAGCAAAGTAATGCTCACACACTATTTTTGGAAAGCATAACAAGCAAAGAAATTAAAGACTTTATTGCTCACAAGGTACATGGATGTGTTGAGCCTTTTTTATAATTAATATTTTAATTTATGCATAAAAATTCTTTAGTTAACTAGCACTTTCCCTGTGTCGAGAATTTAAAATATTCACTTTGATAGTAAATATGTTCATTTGTGGACTTTCTCTGTTATAATGTTTTATTTAACAGAAAATGTAGTTTATACTGCATACACAGGAATTCTGTTTATCTTCATGAAAATATATAATTGCAATTAAAATATGAAAATAAAAAGTTATGTCATCAAACTGAAAAATTTCATCATGGAATGACTCCCTGTGAGGAAATATTCTACTCCGAGAAAAACAGAAACAATATACCTCCAACATTAACTGTGTGAACTCTTCATTACTAAGGAATGTCGGTTTCCAGTCCTGTCGAATCTCACTGGCATCTGATTGTGCAGTAATTTCTACAATCAAACATATATACAATATGAGGATTCACATTCCAAAAGCCATTATTTTCCCACTGAGCTACACATGCTCAGTAGGAAATAGTGGAAGGTTCTCCAGTCTCCTCTGTTGTTCACTCATTACACATAGATGTTGTTCCTTAGAAAGAAAATAAATGTCTTTTCCCCCTTCTCTTTCCTTCTACCAGTTTGTGCTACAGTCCTGCAATGTTCCCAGTACCTTCAAGGTAATGCTGAAGTTAATGACATTAAGTAATGGATTTTGACAATGGAAGAATACTCTTTCCTCTGAGACTATAATAAAACGTTTTATTGAGAGTGTTGTTTTTAAAGATTTAGAAAGCCAAAATTCCTGATCAGTTTAGGTCATCAAAATGCCTAACCCTCAAGTATCTCGGTCAATCCTGATCATTCTAACCTTTGCACTAAGAATTGTCACTGTCCTTTCCCTCCGCTCTTTTCTGTAAAGAGTGTAAAACATTAAAAAAGAAGTAGGTTCTCAACAAAGACTCTTAAGAGCTGTAAGAGCTGTATGACAGACTCCACTGCAGAATTACTGTCTGATTCATACACAGAGACAAATTTTGAACAGAGATTCCTGTAGGACTTAAGATTAACTTACTATACATAGGTGAGAGAAACAACAGCTGCTAAGCAAAACCAGACCCCAGGTTCTGAAAGCTGATGCTTCCCTATCAACTGATAACTGAAACAAGAAGCGGCAAGAACATGCAGTACTTCAGTTTTTATGAGTAACAAGGGCATTACAGAAGTACTAGTTGTAAGAACAACCTTGAACAAGTAATCATGAATCAAGTATCGAGACTTACTGAAAGAACCAAACCATGTCTTTAAAGCTTTTGATTTCTAAAGGATAAGTCTGTACAAAGGCTGTAAACTAGTTTGTCAGTTCAGATGGCTCAAAGAGCAGAGAAAACCTGGAATTGAGTTAAATATGCAAAGGGCTGAAACAGTTCAGAATTTTGGTTCCCAGACTGAAGGCAGAAAACTTTATGAAAGAGCTTTAGACTTAACTAGAAGAACAGTAAACAACAGCAACATCATGCAAGAAACTGGCAAGAAGTGGAGAGCTGCAAGGGGTGGGGGTGGGGGAAATCAACAAATCAGATGGACCAGAATTTCCAATGATCAGATCTCACAGAAGACATCAGGCTTGTGCTATCTGTTTTAAAACAGTATCACAAAGCATTTTCAGTCAGAACAAATATAATGAACGCTGAGAGGCAAAGGACACAGAAACAAAAAGCTCTACCACCAAAGTAGAGGCAAAATTCAAGGAACTTAATGCATTCAGTCCACAGGACACAGATAATCTCCACTTTAGAACTGGTCAAGTCTGATTCATTGGCTCATTCTGGTCCATATAACCATCCTACTTCAGAATTTAAAAAAATAAAAAAGTCAGTCAGGCTTCTGTAGTAGAAAGGATTTATACTAAATAAAAGCTGAAGTTCATGCCTTTAATGAACCATTCTGAATTATCTTACCACAAGTACAGGTGTTCTTTTATGTTTCCCGTAATTAGAACAACAAATATGATATTGAAAACTAGAGCCAAAGTAACATGGAAAGAACTTGTTTCCTTTGGTAACTTCAGAGAAATGCCTAAAAATTCTGGCAGAAGATTGCATCCAAAGATAAATAGCACTGAGGTGACATTCCTGAGCTAGACACCAGACAGAGGACCATAACCAAACTTGCACATTGAACTTCAGTCTTCAAAGCCTGGATCTGAAACAACTCAGCTTCCGAGTTGCAGAGCATCCTCGGAAGAAATTACCAGCTGGGCCAAGATCTGTAGCATTTATCTGTGGGTTGTATGAGTATCAGTCTATCAGCTGTAATTATAAGCAGCGAAATTCTTCAGTATTTCATAATTTTCAAAAACTTCCTGTTTACAAATTCAAAGGAAGATGATAGGCAATATTATCCAAGGAGAAGCTCTCAGTAATATAATTTCAGTGTGTTTAGCCTGCTGTTTTTTCCCAATGAGAAAAAGAATCCACACTGGCCAGTAATCAGCTCAGATAATTCATCTGGAGATGCTTCCAGAGTACCAAGCCTGGTCAATGTTGAAATGGTCCAGAAAGAACCAGAAGCAGAGTTAATCAAAACCCGGTGGCTGAACACAGTAGGATTTTCAACAATAAAGCAGCTAATCAGTGCTGAACAATTCACTTATTACTAGGGTAACTCTGCTTTATTATAACAGATCCAAGCACCTCAGGAAGCAGAATATGCTCCTGACCTTGCCAACATTTTGTCCAAAACATTTTAATGTAAACCAGTGCAGAGCAATGCTAGTAAGCACTGGCAGCCAGAGCTTTAGAGTCCTTAATACATTCAGTGCAGTCACACAAAGCTGCACTCTTGTCCCACCAGGTGAAAGACAAAAGTGCCATGCCCTAAAAGGCATCCCTCTCCAGAGCTGCTTTTTTCCCCTAAAAAAAATATTGAATAATAACAATAATAATTTAAAAATATAATCTCAGAAAGCACTTTGAAGAAAAAAGTATGACTGGTGCTGCTGGCTGGCTGACACACATGTTCATTCTACTCTATATTTTATGACAGGAATCATCAGTATCAGATAAAGTGATTTTGAAACAACCAATTTTCACAAAGGCCTTAGAACCTACAGAACTGTCTTACAGAAAAGAAGCCTTCATACTGCTTTTCTTTTTGTCATGAGACACATGTCACAGAGAATAACAACAGCATAATCAATATTTAATTGGCAAAAAAAACCCCAGGCCTACGAATTCTCACATGAATTATTCCCCCCTCCCTTTCAATTTTACTTGTTATGTTTACCCTTTTAATAGCACTATTCAGTATACATCTGGTGCTACCTGAACTATAACACTAATGAAAGAGTCATGCTAGGGCATGAAAAAATATTTATCATACCTTAAATTGACACACATACTGTTGATAACTACATACCTATTAATCCACTCAATATCTTATTTTATTTTATAATCTTATAGCTGCTTCTTTTGTCCCTACTGTTTTCTAGTTTGTATGCATGCTCAGAAACTACTCAGGAAGTGGGTTAACTAGCGAAAGAGTTCGCTTTCTTGAATTTTTAATCTTTTTTTTGGCAGTGTGAACCATAAGGTGCCATATTAAGAACAAGTGTAGAATCAGGAGGAGGGATTCTTTATACACATAACCATAAATACGTGTACGCTTGGTGGAAGAATTTTTCTCATGACAGAAACAGTGATCTGTAATGAACTTCAGTACAACATATCTGGGTACATCCCACCATCAACTGATGCAAACGACCAGAGAAAGAAAACATAGCAAGAATGTTCAAAGACACTAATTGTTTTGACATTTCACATGATGGTTTACAAAACAACAAACACACACTCATTGGCTTATACATCAGTGAATTCGTCTTTAAAATTAGAAAGTTCAGCTAAAAATATTTATAGTTTTTCTGGGGATTTTTTCCAGCTAAAATGAAAAAAGAAAATGCCCATAATCCTGGTCTGTATGGCCACTGCATGACACCCTCTCTCATTAAACAACCTACCCAATAACACTTGTTGGAGACCAAAATACCCTTACTGCTTTATCTGCTTTGTTAAAGCAGCCAGTTGAGTAGATACCTGACATGAAGAGAAGGAGCATTAAGTTCCCTTGGACTAGCTTCTTCAGTAATTTATCTTGCATTACAGGAAACATGGAAAGACAAACCAACTGTTCAAACCAGTCTTATCTAAATATCAAAATAAGTACTTCCAGCAAGTACTTCCACTGAAATGGATCAGCAGTTTTTCTGTGAAGTAAAACTTTGACAACTTGCACCTTATGAACCTTATGAACTATATTCTAGCAAAGAATTTCAAGGTTATTAAAAAAATGCTTCTCTTTATGAAACAGACTTCTCTGACAACTATGAGACAAAAAAAAAACCAGTACTGGCTTTTGCAAAATATTATCAAAAACATATCTCTGATACCTAAATTATGGTCTTAAGAATATGTTTTTTCATAAGCTCTTTACATTTAATTTCCTTAAAGGAGCTGCAAAATCGCTAACATTTTATGTACTGAGTATCATTTTAAAAAATTAAGAATTTACAAATATTTTTTTATTGCTCAAGTAATTACCTTTGTGCTTCCGTAAAAAGTCAATGCTCTTCTGCAGTACAGTGGATTTATCCATCTTCCGAGCATTACCTGGAAGCATGGAACCCAGCTCTTTGATAAGTACATTGAACTGATCTCGACGTTTCTTTTCAGACTTGTTTCTAGACACTCTGAAAAACAAAACAGAAAATGTTCTATAACAACTATGAAACTTTCTTATAATAAGCTGCATACTACTGACAGGTTCCTGATGCAAACAGCCCCTTAAGAATTTCTGCTGTGAAAACTGTCACAAAACCACCTACTCTGTATCTCAGACACAATTTTTGAAGAGTGGCTTCCTCCTTCTCACAGAGGGGTGCAGCTAAGCCTTTGGAAGTAAGCACCCTTTTACAAAAATACGAATCACTGAAGCATAGTTATAAATACACAACATATCTGAAGAAAAACAGTGAAAGAAATGCTGTTGAGTAATATTGTTATTTATAAAAGAATTACATTTTTATTGTTTAGAAATCACCATGGTAAATTCGAGTGTACAAATATAGGACATATCTTAGCTTTAAGTAACTTAAAAACTTACCTTTTTGCTTTATCTTTATCATCCTCTTCCACCAGCCCATCAAAAATGCTTCCATCATTTCTGAAAAAAACAAAAATAAATGTTGGAATGTAAAATTGCTCTCTTGTGAAGTCCAATCACAATGAAGGGATGAAGAACTCATTATTTGCCTTCTCCATTACTTCAAGAAACCGAATTACTGTTTTACTGTGATGTCTCACAAGGACCTTCATCAATAACCTGAAGCCAAGTCTGATGTAAGTTCTCCTTGTAGGACATTTAAAGAAAAGCAAAAAACCTTACATTTCTGACACAACTCAGATTTTCAGACTACTTCTAATGAGAACTTACAACCCTATGCAAACACTTAAATGAACACTACTTAATTTTTTTTCTAGATTATTTGCATTACCATACCCTTTTGAAAAGATGAGAGGACATATATAATTTATTTTTACTTTCTGGCAACTTCTATTCCAAATATTTATAGTAATAAAGTACATTTTTGCTAAAATACTGAAGTATTATTAATGGAAGAGGGCTGAGGAATATGCTATACTTCATCCACGTATGTAATTTTATAAATATAGAATTAATATCAACATTAAACAGTAACAACAATTATCATCTCATTTGCTTTCTCACCAGGTATCACGTAACTTTTCCTCACCTTGACAACTGTCCATGTACTGCTGAAGATGTATTAAAATATCAAAATGAGAATGTGTTTTCCTTTGAAAAGTATACTTTGCCTCGGTATACTTCATACAACACCTTTGTTTCCTTGTTTTAAAAGTCAAATCAAAACTGTTCTTCTGTTTTCCAAAACTGCCGTATTCATATTTTATTCCCCTAAATTCTTCTGTCTGCTTTCAGTCTATGTAGAGCTGTCCACTGTGTATCTACCCTAAGTTTTTTTGTCCCAATGTTTTCTTCCCTTAAAGCAAGTAACCGTCTTTCTAAAGAGTTTACCTCATCTCTCTGATTTATAACAGATAAAACATCAAGCAATTGTAAATGATGATAAGCACTGATGTTAGGAAGTAATTATTTTGTACGCTACTACACAAAAATAAAGCTTTAAAAAGGAATTTGTATATTCAAAAGTCTGAAGTTTCAGGGAAATGCCACAAAACTTCACTAAAACTGACAAGTCAGACAAGCATTCTAAAAGTTTTACCATTTGCTTTTATAATTTATTTCAATCAGGTTTAACCTTCTGTAAATTTGATGCGTGTCATTTCACTAAGTCTCAAAAATGGTAATACACAGAATATTAAGGACAGATGTTCACCTAAGCTGCTAAGAAAGTCCAGCTCAAGGAATCAAGTAGAAAATATGTCTCAGCTATTACTTTTCCCTTGAAATAGGTTAGCAGGTCACTCTACTATTGTCTGCAGCATCACTAATCATTTAAATGTATTTGTTTTCCTTAATCAAATATTGAGGTACTAAAAAAAATTCAAGTAAACATTAAAAATGAGCTCAACTTGCACAGATGCTGTTCCATGGTTGAAAACAAGTAATATATTTTAAGATTCATCTCAAACAATAAAAATCACTATTTCCAGTGACTAAAAAACAACACTTCTAACAGCTACAAAAATAACTGTCAAAAATAGCCAAAAACTCACTCCTCTTATTTTTTTCATAAATTAATATTCTCTATCTATTAACCATAAGAAAAAGATTATTAAAGAAAGCATTGAACAGTAATTCCTACAAAACTCTCAGTATCTATTAACATACCTGTCTGCAATGGAGCTCATTTTATGGGTGCTTATGGTAAAAAACGTAACATATCACACTTTAGTCTTGTGGTAGACATTTGTACGTTTGCCTGTAAGAGAAGAAAAAATATCAAAATGTGACTCTGGAGGAACAGACATGTTCTTCATTAGGGCATACTAAAGTTTTCATTTGCTCTATAAGCTGCTCTTAATCTTCCCCTCTCTTCCAACCTTCAGCTCTGCCCTCCCACCTTCTCTAATGCAGTCTTGATTATCACCATAATCTGGACTTTAATATCTCATTTTACATGATAGAGAGTTCAAGAGAACATTGTTTTATTAAATGCTACAATAATAAGTCTGGACTAAACCAATAAAAACCCTTTTCTGACTCTGAATTCAGATATAGATTTTTATTTTAACTTTTACCTAAAAGACTGTCATAATTTTGAAGGCTGAACACATGTAAAATGCTCCTCAGTAATACATTCTTCTTAGAAACTGTGCAAACAGAAAACATTTGCAATATAGTATTTTACACATATAATTTATTTCTTACTATATTTTTTTTGTTGAGCACATTGTTATAATAGATAGATATGAAACCATAACATGAAATTATACCTATTAGAATGTGATCTCCATACTGTGAGAAAGTTAGTTAACATAGCCATTTCTTAAAGGAGTCACTTATTCATTACAAAGTTTCAGCAGGAATGTTTTGGTTTTCCAGTTGTACATACGATTTTGAATAAAGAATATGAATGAAATATTAATAGTGAGAGAAGGAATATAAAATTAAAATAAGTATTTAATTCAACAAGGACCAACTTTTAGGTACCCAAAAACTACAGAATCACAGGGCTTATGGAAAGGCTGAAAGTCAAACATAAATCAATGCAATCCAACATTTTTCTCTGATATAGAAAAGTCAGTTGTCAGAGGCTGCTCAAAAGGAGCAGCAAGATTATAACACTGTCAGTGATTAAGGAACAACTGCATGCAACAAGAACATTTATATGAGCTGAACTTACAGATCTTCAGGAAATTTTACATGTTACAAACTCAATAGTAAAAATGCGTTGTATTTATTTCAAAGGAGCTGGTTTTAGTCACTTTAGTGACTCAGAGTTTCTGAGAAGGAAGGTTTTGGGTTTTTTTCTGAGAATGCCAAATCCAGTGGAACTTGCAGTGTTAATACCACAAGAAATATGGCAGCAACTCCATGATCCAGACAGTCTGCAAAATGTTCCAGGAAAATCTTATCCTGTTTTTTTAATATATGGGGAAACTGAGGAAGAAAGCTTATGTTTCAACCCAACTGTCTCAAGAGTCTACAACAGCCACATACAATGCACATTTGCTTCACAAGACTAGTATTTTCCCCACAAATTTTCATGAGTGCAGCAGGAAAGTAAATGGGAGAGCTGTGTTGCAGCATAATCACTTTCAAGGAGCATCACAAGGTCTGCATGAGGTTTTGCCCATATACCCCATGAGCTCTCTTATCCACTTCCTCAATTAATACATCCCAACTTCACCTTGTATTTATTCTCCAAAATCTAGTGCTATGAAGACACGCTGGAAGCAAACCATTCCTTCACTCCTATTCTTCAAAGTAACTATTGCACTGGTCATACTGACAAATTCCCAAAGTAGTTGGTCAAGTTTTAGAAAGTAATAGAGTTGCACTATTTGAAAACCAGCCAGAAATGGCACAAGGCAAGTAAATTACAAGTGTTTGAATTGCTGTCAAAAGCACATAAAAACAGACAGGTTGCTCAGCAGTAAAAGCAAACTATCATCACTGGCATGTTTAAAATCAAGACACCAATTAGCAGCTTGTTTTCATTTAGCTTACATAGTATGCACTACTACAGGTAGGCACTAATTACACTTTTAGCTGTGTGTTAATTTTTAAACTAATTTGGTACCTAACATTATAGGGATCAAGAGTAATATGAAATTCTGTAGGACAAACGATATACAGTTTCCTTGATCTGCAAAAGAAAAATACATGTACAGCTAAATACAGAAAACTTTCACCGTGACATAACTGACATCATCATTATGCAGAATCAGAATTTAAAAGTCACTATTTTCACTTTAACAAAGCACCCAATTTATAGAATTCAACAAAATCATTCACTTGTTATAGTACACAGATCCTAAGTTGGAACCGGCAACTTAGATTTGGTATCCAAGACAAATAGTTAAAAGAACTTAAAGACTACAGGAAATGCACCTGTAGTGCATTTCTTCCTCACTTTTCAAGGTCTGAACCTTCTGTCTTTGCATCCAAATTTGCAAGATCCTCAACATTCTCAGTGCTTATACATGCAAATGCATAAGACTGCAGAGATAATTCTAATGAAACCAGTCAAGTCTAAAGGAAGCACTACAGATATTGAGGACTACGTTTATTTCAAAGATTCAAATTCAGTCATGTTCTGTGAACAAAGGACACCACTTAACACTGCTACTCAGACCTTCAGTGTCGATAACTGAAAGCCAAAGAAACTTTATTAATTATAAGAATACTGTTTTACCTTTTATACTTTGGGACTTGTTAAAGTATGAGGTTTAGGGGCGAAATCTGGTTCCTCTGAAGAACAATGTGGAGTTAAATGTATCCTCTTCTGCAGAAAAGCATTAAATTCTGAACTGTAAAAAAAATAAAAAAGGAGAGTTTTAAAATCAATGAGTTTTAAAATGATCACTTTTTAAATAAGAGAAATAATAATTTCAAGACAAGTAATTTATAAATGCAATATTCTGCTTATTAAAAATATCCCAAGTATTTCACTATCCAAATTCACCTTGCTCTTCTCCATGGTAAGTAGGATATTCTGACAGTTTCATCTCTGCTTTAAGATATCACTTTATGCCTACCTTCAATCTTGATGTCATTTTTACTTTTGAAATTGCTATCACCCACACTATCTAAATCTTCCCTTCCACTACCTTCAAAGAATATCTTTGTATCATTATGTAAACACCTTCTCTTTCTTACTTGGTTCTCTCCTGGCTTCTTCAGTTACGCCTTCTCCTCTCCAAGTCTCCAAAATTGCCACTCTCAGGACTCCAGAATGTGTAGAATGCTGCTGCTGGCAACTAGCAAAGTTGCCCAGCTGCATTACTGCTTCTCCCTCAGACACAGCCATTAACCCCTTCTTTCAAAACCCACTTCAGAAACACTTTCAAGAATGTATTCCAAACTTAACCTCACAAATCCACTTTTTCTATAAAAAAACTCCAGCATAAGTGATCACCAAGTTCTAGTCTCTTTATATGGTTACATTTCAGTTACAGAGTTTCTTCTCTTAAACCATGCTACTTTCCACATTTTAAAGTTACATGAAATCAGTTTTTTCTCTCATCTTTATCCCATTTCTATCTGCCTTGTTTAGTGTTCTTAAAATAAAATGTATTCATTATACAATGTACTTGTACCACTTCTGAAAAAAAATATTTTAAACCATATTAAATTCTAAAAAAGGTAGCTGGGATCTAAAAACTAAATTTATGCTACTCTTAATGGATTAATGGATTTTACGGAAAACACCAGAATTATCTCTTATTTGATTAGAAAAATTTTCTCCTCCCCTGCACCTAGCAGAGGCTCTTAAGTGGTTAAAATACAGATGCAAGTATTAACATAGGAAGTTAAAGCACAGCAGAACAATCTGCCAACAGGAGAAAAACAATTACAGCATGATTCAATGAAGCCACTCATTCTTGTCTGGCCAAATAACCTGCTGGCCCATTGACCTACTTTTTTAGGTGCTTACAGCCTCCTCTCCTATTCTGATTTGTTCCGTTTGACAAGTGCAAACATTAATAGTGACAAAGAGTCCCATGGAAGTCTAGGTTACAGAGACTGCAACATGAAACCTGTGTTTTTAAACTGCTTGGAGTCAAACAACTCTGCCAACTCTCACCCAGCTCCCATTAGAGTTCTAATGAGGAAAATTTCAGACCACATCTCTGCAGTATGTAGAGGTGTATTTTTTAAAAAAAATCACAATTAAACACTTAAACACCACAGGACTTAAGCGCAAAACCATATTTGATAATGCCTAAAACAGAATTTTAAAAAAAGAAGTTTTTAAGGTTATTTCAAAAAGGAATTTTAAGATGAGGAGGAAAGGAATATGTTTATGTCATAATGAACATAAGCAAGTTTAAACGAGACCAAAACGAAAGTTAATCACAGTGCTTTTGTAACCAAAACCACATAGATCTCTATCTAACTCAGTAGAAATGGCATGCATGTGAAAGCCAGCAGAAAGGCTGACACCTACACACCAGCACTGTCAGCCTCGTGTTCAAAGGTCATGGGTCTGTCTCCACAATTCATGAGGGTTTTTTAAAATACAATGAATTATGTGTATTTGTCTCTAGATACTATGTATTTTGTACACATTCGGTGCATGTTTTCAAACTTTTCTGCAACCAAAAAGGCTAGAAACTTACTATCTTTAAGAAAGCTGAGGCCCTCAATCAAAAACCTTAGCTGCTGCCATGGATAAACGAACTATTAATACACAACATTACTCAATCTGTAGCAAAATCACAAAAACTAGCAATACTGCAACTTCTACACTACACTGACTTACCACTCATGGAGAGGAAATACGTTACTGGGTGCCAAGTTATCGCTTGGCCAAAGAAACAAGGTTCTGAATAAGTCATAGGGTAAAAAGCCACAATCTAACCTAAGGTAATAGTGATAAGTTCACACCATCTGACAAAACATTCCATGTCAGACAAAGGATTTCAGTAACTTTAGTCCAATTTTATCATCAATACTGGTATGCATGTTGACGATATTAAATATTAGAAACAAATTCAAAGATTGAATAAACTGCGAAATTACACTACAGTCTTGCTCATGATAGATGTTCTGTCAGGACTGGGCTGAAAAAACAGATGGGACAATAGTCAATGTGTTGCTTGTACTTAATTTTGCATATAGTCAGTGACTGAAACCCCTACATGTCCAGCACTTCACCTTAACGGTAACATTGCTACGTATTTTTAGGAAGAATCAGAATTGCCCTTATATTGTAAAAAATATTTAATATAAATGTCTTGACTTCATAAGTAATATTTTCATGACTTTACAGATTACAGTCCTCAGACAGAATTGATGTGATATGACATGTATTAAGACAAATAATTTCACCCAGGAAAGATCACAGGAAAAATACAGGAAAAAAATACAGTTTTCCAACACTACAGTTTCTTCGAACAGAAACAGATTAACTTCTTTAATACAACCTGATCTCTGTGCCATAATCCTATTTTACCAGGAGAACAAACTAGTTATAATCACTGAGGGTTAGCTTTAGAGAAGATCTTGTTTAAAGAATCAAAATCACAGCACACCAGTCTGCACCTCCATAGCACTTGATGGCCCCAGCATAACTCTAACACTAGTTATGTACCAGGGTAAGCATGCCAAGGAGCAGAAAAATCACACTGTGAGCAAATAGCTGAGCCAGAACCTGACTGCCAATGTAAGCACCTCACCAAAAGCCCTATTCATTATACAGATTCTGAGGATAATTATAAACCTTCTTGATACTCTTTTCCAGGAGCAAAGAAGCTTTTGCTCCTGATAACCTGGATTATGAACTTCTGGCATTTTACTCTATTAGGACATTACACCATAATGGTCAAGCAGAGATCCATCTATAATCTTGTGCCCAGAGAAGCACATCATGATCACTCATGTTTTCCATTTTGCTCTTTGCTTCATAGGTTTACCTCCAGCCCAACCATTTTTCTATTCAGCTTTTTCTTTTTTGGAGGTGGAGTAGAGAGGGAGAGAAAGGGAAGAACTGGCTTTGTTTAATTCCTCTCAGTAACCACAGACTTTTGTAGAGAGCAAGAGATCTTTAGGAAGGTAAACCAAAACCTGGTCTCTAATCAGACATAGTTATAGAACAAGCTAGCAGGTTTTGAGATACATGCTCCCTTGCTTGCAATGGTATACACACACACCAACAAGATAGCAAATTAGGATAATGACTGTTTGATCCCTTCTTGCTAATCAAAGGTTATCTGTTAAAATGATATGGTTTTAAAACTGACACATGTATCATTTTCTACCTCAAAATAATAATTAAAAAAAAAGGCAAAACAAACAAAACCATCAGAAAACAGGGCTGAACAAAATTTCAAGAAATTCTGTACAAACCTTTCAGATGAAAAGCTTATTCTAGTAGCTGGGAATAGTCATATATTGCAACCTTTTCTCTACCATAGCAACAAATCAACTGTAATCTTAGTCTGTACTTGTGCAGAAATGCTGACACATCCCAGAAGTGTCATTTTCTGTACATAAACATGCTGTAACAGCAGGTATACATCTTCACCTGTTTCACAGGAAAACAGAGTAGGAGAGGGCTGCTTCTAGCACAGACATCCACATTGATCCATTGATCCATCTTGATCCAAGATAGCCTTTTAACAAGAAAATTTGTGAGTGGACATGAGTAGCCTACTCTGGCAGAGCAGCTTGCTTAGGTCCATTACTTTTGCAGGGAATAGACAAGGACACATCTGTGCACACCAGACAAATAACTGGTGGTGTGGGTTGCCACTGTCCTCATCCACTCTCAAGTCAGTTCCTGAGGGACTTTTGGGAAAGAGAGTAAGTCCAAGCAGAGAGAACTATTGCCTGACAGGAGACCTGTTGTGGTAGTGGTCTGAGATAGCACATATTCAGCTGAGTTATAATGGCACTTGAAAGAGTGCATACTATTTGCCCACAGACCTATTTGTATATAGTCCAAAGAAACAACAGCATTTGAAAGAGCCTACAGGTCACTGAGTGGGAGACAACATAGCAACCACTGAGGTAAAAAGAGGTTAAGTTCTTAGAAAAGGTTTGTCACACATACGTGTCCTTGTCTACTCCCTGCAAAGGTAATGGACCTAAGCAAGCTGTCTGACAAGTCTGGCTAAACATCACAGTAAATAATATCTCATAGAAACACAGATGATGAGGATTAGAGGAAAAATAAATTCTCTCCTGTGTTCTTTATGTATTAGACTGTCCTGCCATGAGGAGAGAACTTTGCTCTGTCTTGGGACTGAATGTAGTTTGCAATTTCCATCTCTCTGGCTCATGGTTAAAGAAAACAGTCCTGCCCATCACTTCTCTGTTCTGCTGCCACTCTTCCACTCCTCTCTGGAGTGTGCATGTCCTTCCCCTTCCTCACCAGAGAGATGGGCCCAAAGCTCCCATCTCATTACAGTGCAGCTCTCTGATTCTCTTTCAGACTGCGGCGAAGATATGTGCAAAAAAGCCATAAGAATTCTCAGACTCTTTGCCTGGGCTACATACCCCACTGATCTGTTTTCTGACTCTGATTTGACTTCTTGACTCATCCTCAGACTTGTCTGCTCACCAGGAACTTGCTGGTGATCTGGGCCCCTGCCTGCCCTGCCATGGGAGCAGCCTGCCCCTCCAGCTCCCTGAGAGTGACCAGGAAAGCGCTCAGCAGGTTTCCAGGCTTCTAATAACTGCTCCTTGGTTCTGGGTTGCTGAAGCACTTACCAGGCTTTTCTCCCCTCCATCCCTTTCTAGGCTGCCTGTATTATCTCTGCTTTCTAGGATCCAAATTAACTACATTGGGAGATACCTGAGGTGTGGTTTATATGCTCCCTTCATATTAATAATAAAGATATTAGAAGAAAGTGGTGGTAATACTGATTTTCAGAGTTTGTCAGTGAACATGCTCCCTGTTCCAGAAAATCATAAAGGATTAAAAAAAAAAAAAAGAATACAAACCTAACTAAGTTTATAAGATAAATTTGAAAGGCAGTGTTTAATGACCTGGCCATCAGAAACAATTGCTCTTCTTCTGTATTCTCATTTAAAATATTTTCTCAGTCCTTTGTATTCACAGTTCCTTACTGGAGATCCCCTTCCTTCAATAACAAAGCAGTAAGTGTGGCAGAAATAACGCTTGTAAATCCTGTGCAACTAGTCTGTACAAGAGAAAGATCGCGGCTACATGTTAGGATTCCGCTTGCACCCATTTTTATAAGGCTCCACCCTGCTTCTTGCCACCCTTCCTTGGCTCTCACTGGAGGTGTGCACGCCTTCAGCTCTGGCCACACAATGAAGCAGATTTGTGATGTGTCTAAAAAAATCCTCATATCACACAGTTTTAAATACAATCTTTATTATTTTGTTCTTATTAAAAAGTGTGGCTTCATGTACCTTTGAACACTGGCACAGCTGAGGAACAGTGTCCCTCTAAAAAGAGGAGCAGGAACCTCTTAACTACATCTGCCACTGCTGGATCTATAACAGGGAACCACGGGTTAGACTTAAGAGTATGCATTGCATTTGCACATCTAAAATACAAAAGTTCTGTAGATGGTGTAAAATCTGGAGAGCCTGCTATTCTCTCTCACAGGAGGCATCTAAACTTGGTATATTTTACAATGAACAAATAAGATTCCAGCTTCCTTCTTCCAGCCTCTTAAATGGAACTGAGAAGGTAGGTTCAAAAGAGGAAAAAGTTCAAAAGGGGAAAAAATACCACACACATATGATCAAAAGTTTAAATTCCCACTGAATATTACTAATTTTCTGGGATAATTATCTGCTATGTATGAAACAATGATTTTCTACAGAATAAAGTTACCAGACAAAGTTCTTCACTTGATTTCAAAAAAACTTTAAAATAGAGTACCCAAGATATCTATCCTGGAGTTAACAACACTGTGAAATGACTAATCTAATTAAAAATATGCATATTTATGAAATGGAACATTAACAATTTTAAATGTTTTGTATCAGATACAGATGTTAGTGTAAACAACCATTTGTCTAAAATGGTTTGTCACATTTTCCTCAGAGCATAAACAATAGCAAGAATACTAATAAATCTAGCCAAAGAGAAAAAAATTAAATACTTTATTACTATACTGAAAAAATACATGAAAATTCACCATGAAATGAGACAGATCAAAGAGTAAAACTCTGTTTTTCTTCTGCCCCAACAATAAGAGGGAAGAATGTCTAGATATAGAAAGTAAACTGATTTTTGAAAGCTGCCTTGGAGAAATTTCATTATCAAATCCAACAGACATAATTATTACATATTCAAAGGAAGATAATACCACGTAAATTCTTCTTTTATTCCATACAAAATTTCTGCTTGGTGTTGATATAAACTCATGTTTAAATTTAGAATTAAATTTAGAATTTAGCCTCTGATTGTTACTCTGATCACTCTTTTCCACGTGCATATTAAATTCCCTCTCTTCTGCTAGCATTAGTATCTGTGATCACACAGTCAACACAGCCTAAAACCAGTCCAGCCCCAAACTAACCCAAATATTGTTTCATTCAGCTAAATCAACTACATTTGTTTCACCATATGGCTGCTCAAAAGCTATGTTGGCACAGGGGAAGGAGAAGCAGTGAATCACCAGGTTAGACTCTTTTGGCAACAATGCCATTTCATGCTGACCTACACCATGTGTTAAATTACAGCCATAGAACAAAATTAGGAAAAATGAGATTCAGATTTGTGCTCAAAGAAATGAGCATTGTAGCTACTACTTGAGAAGTCTGCTTCATATTTAAATGAAACATCTGTACTCTCCCATGCATTGCTGCATCTCATGTGGCAACCCATGACAAACGAAATTACTGGACAGAATGATGTTTCTTTGTATACACTGATCCAAACTCATGGATCAGCTTCTGGATATGAAAACAAACCCAAAACTCAGCCTTAGAGTCAATGGGAAGCTCAAACAAAATGTAAAGTACAGGAGTATACATA
Source organism: Athene noctua (assembly GCF_965140245.1). Taxonomy (NCBI): domain Eukaryota; kingdom Metazoa; phylum Chordata; class Aves; order Strigiformes; family Strigidae; genus Athene; species Athene noctua. Next base: position 31,487,690 of record NC_134040.1, read on the forward strand.
CCTGATGCATCGCTAAGTAGTTATCAACCTATCTATCAAGTAACATGTTAATTAGCATGAATTGTGTCTGTTTTAAGATGATCCTCAGTACAGACACTTATACAAGGGTATTCACCTAAATGAATAATATGAAACTAAGAAAATTCAGTGAAAGAATGATTTATACCTACAGCAGCTATTTGTAACTCTTAGAACTGTACAAGTGTACCAAATGGACATATTTAAAAAATTATTATAGTTACTAACAGCAACACCCAAGAACAAGTGACATTTTACAAGGCTAATATTTAATCTGAAACTTAATTATCCATCTCATGAAGAAATGCAAACATGTAAATAAAACACTTTAAAAATATTCAGTGATGGGCATCATTTTTTTTTCCAAGTTGATTGCACAATCCTCGATTTGTGCAGCTGTGGAAGTGCTTCTGATGCTTAAACTTCCCAGCGTGGGTGACTCACGCACAGCTAAATTATTCTGTAAAGCTTCTGTGAAGAGTGGACTGCTTGACTGCCTGAAGAAAGGAGTAGGCAGTGCACTTCACTGGAAAGCTTCTTCAAAAAGAAATAAGTGACACTTCACATTCATGCTTCCATAAAATGAGAGTAGGAACATTTTAGGCTCCAAAACTGAAGCACAGTCCAAGTCAAAAATTACCAAACGGGTAGCTCCTTCTCCCTGCCTTCCCCCATCCCCTTCCCCTAGAAGTCCTGCACCTTATCCTGGAGACCACAAAGTGGTAAAAGAACACAGAATGATGTAACAGAAAAAGAGAACAAAACAAAGTAAGGCAAACACCAGGGGATGCTAACTTCAACATATTCAAAAAGATGTGCCGAAATACATTTCTGTATTAGCATGCTTACTATTACATTCATAAGACTAACAAGACTAACAAAAGTAAAGACTTAGTTTTCTAAAATTCTGGTGTCTGCCAGTGGATTCTTGAGGTTTTGCCCCAGTACAACTACCTGTTATAGAAAGAGAAATTTTATACATTAAATAAAAACTCAGTGCTATAGTTACAGAATTCCAAACCCCCACATTGCACTGCTCCTTATCTCCATTAAACAAAACACAAGAGTACTCTTTTGTCAGAATTTTCAATATAACAATCCATGCTGAACTGGAATTACCGTGATTGCAAAACCTGAGATACAGGACAAGTACTTCATATTACAAAGGCAAGAAGTCCTCAACAGGAAAGGGAAAACATAAAAAATAAAAAAGCTTTGCAATTGTTACAGAGAGGAAATGTCTTAATTGTTGTCTTGACTAACGAACGGACAAAACCAGGGCAGAAAAACTTTTCCTCAAAACCCTTTGCAAATCAGTTTGTAACCACTTTGGGGGTAGACGTTGGGTATCTTTTAGCCGCCCTGCTATAAACAAGAATCAAAAGGCAATGGAGCAGCAACCAACATTTAGTCAATAACTGGACTTGCTCAGGCAGGAAAGATGGTGCATTATTTTAACAAAAGGGATAGTACTGCATGAACTAAGCAGAAATAGCAATGCAGGAATAGGAAAAAAACATATAAAGTAAACTCTCATGTTACTTTACTGTAATCATTCTGCATGTATATTCTTATATATACAGAAATAAAAAAGGAAGAACATCTTTACTTAAGTATTCAAATAACACAACTGAACTTCTGAATGTTCAGTAAACATTATTCAAAGGAAAATTATAGCTTGAAGTAGCACTAACATTTAACCAACTGGTTTTTAGCATGCTGTGTTTCTAAATCATTATCAATTTATGCAGATACCAAATTTGCTCAAATTCTTTCTTCATTCTCCTGAGCAGCAGCAGCACGCATTCCTGCTTTTTGGCTTGCTACTGACATAAGCAGTAATTTTCAGAGCTTGTGCTAAGTCCATCCAGAAAATCTACCAAATTCACCTTTTGAGGGCCACCAGAGAAGCAGCAAAAGATGACCAACTAATTCCTTGTTCCAACAGATGTGTATGATCTTCAAAATGGTGGGCCCAGTCTATTTAATTGTAAATTAAGTTGTTTAATTGTGATGACAATATTACTCTTCAAGGATTGGGAATTTTTTTAATGAAGGCTTTTGGGACCATGCAGACTGATTCAACAGTCATAGCAAATATTATACTAATTATTTCCCATTTTTCCATCTCTTACAAAAATATTTTAAGATTTTATTGACTGAAAGACATAAAGCATAATATAACAGAAATTTCTAAGCTAAGCTTTTTTAAGCCTTGCTGCTACCATATTTGAGACTAGAATTTTCAGGATTAGGTTATGGGAAAATAAAAGGTCACAAATTTAGCTCCTCTTTGGAATTTCAGATTTTGGGAATTTCAGATTCTGTCTCAGTAATTCCATATAAACTTTAAAAAGTTTCAAATGAGTCTTCCAAGTTATTTGTGTGAGAACTATTAGTCCTTTTTACCATCTACAAAATTCAACACAAAATCAACTACTTGGCACCATACTTAAATACATTTGCATAACTTTAGAGTATTTTCCTCACCTTTTTTCTTTTTCTCTTTTACCACTTCTCAAGCTTTTATTTCACAGAATCATCAGACCACAGTATTTCTATCTACCAAAATGTATCTTGGTATGCTCAATTCTTGCCCCTCAAAGCCTTCTCTGCACTCTCAAGTTCTCAACACCTCTCAAATTAGTATCACCATATTTTACATTTGCAAACATTTAGAACCTTCCCTTCCAGGTTGTTACTGAAGATGATAAAATTAGCATTGCTTAAAAGACTGTCACTTCAACTAACTAGTAGGGTCTAGTTAAAAATCGTTACACTACATGTGTTTTACAACTAATATTTTAAATCAAAACAAAGGTGGTAATTCACCCCTTATAGGCTCTTCTCCCACTTTATTAACAGAATCTGACTTAGATCATCCAGTACTTAAGTCCTGAAAAGTAACATTAAAAAAGTATTTTTAAAGGCATTATAGCTATTCCAATTTTCAATTAATATATGTTACCAAAAGTAAAACTACATTCAGGTTTTATTTTCAATAACAATTCTTTTCTGCACAGAACATTGTGTACATAGTTTCAAGGACCTAGGATCTTCCTAGTAGACTAATACTGGTATCAAGGCATGGGATCCCAAAAGCTGTTCACAGGAAATCTTGAGACTAATATAAATTATATGTTTAGGACACATGCTAAGAGGCTGATGAAGACACTGTATTGTATTTAAGCATTAACAAGCTGATGAAGACAGATGTATTGTATTTAAGCATAGATTAAGGCTTGAAACAGTTTAGTTAAGCCTAACAGACTAACAAATATGCAAATAGAGTGAGAATGAACTATACACTTCAACACAACAGTGCAATATTCATAAGGCAACATTTCTTAAAATAACAAGGACTCTTCATAACTTGCTGGCTTACAGTTCTCAACACTTTTGACCCTCAACACTTTTCTTCATTTTAAATTGAGACTTGTACCTGCCTCAGTGAGTTCCCCTCCGAAAGCTGCTATATGAAGCACGTAAATACTAAAATTTTTACTTAATACATGCATTTTTTTTAGAATAGAAAAAATTAGGTTGGAAAAGACCTTTAAGATCATTAAGACCACCACTATACCATGCCCCTAAGCATCACATCTACACATCTTTTAAATATGTCCAGGAATGGTGACTCAATCACTTCTCTGGGCTGAAGTGCTACATACACATGTGGCAGTAATAACCACTCTTTTAGAAAGGATTATACAAGTTGAACAGAGGGATGCTTAAGTCTAGAAGAATAAAATATGTTAACTTCTATATGCTTATGATAGTTACAACATGAGGGAATAGACTGAATAAAAACAATTTAAATAACACTGCAAATACCTTGGTTTGGAAAAAAAAAATAAATCACTGATTTAAAAAAAAAAAAGTTCTCCAAAACACTGCTGATACTTGTACTGCTACAACCTTAGATTTGTGGGGTTTTTTAATGATTAAATTAAAGGACGGTTGATTTAAATACCCCTATCAACAGAACTCTTACTTGAATCTTGGAGATTTTGTGGGAAAAAAATGCCAAAAGCTAGACTCTGCAAAGATCTAATTAACAAGAAATATAACTGAGTTTAGCCCTAACCATTGGCTTAGACACGCAGGATGTTAAACTAGCAGTATGTGTGCAAAATTCATGGGAATCTCTGAACTTCGTATTTCACAGGGCAGATGAAAATTCTTACAACTGTTACTTTAAGAAAAAAATATTTAATATTGGCAACTAAATATTACTTAAATTTTCAAAATATTAACAACTGCCATCTACAACCTCAAATTGAGGAATTCAGTCCGGAGGAAAAAAAAATATCTGTCTTGATTCATGACAGTTCAATGCACAGAAAGATGGTAATAACTGCAAACACCAGTGAAGACAATCTCTTTTTCATTTTTTGTCTTGCTCCTACTTAATGACTGCAATAAAACACTGGACCTGGGTTTTTTCCAATGCAGATGAGCAGCTCAAGCAAAACACTTGGAGTGGGAAGTATACAAATTTTAGAATTCTATATAAAAATTAGGAAATGAAAGCAATCAGAAGACTAATTTTTAACAATTTAAGAATATAAGCAGGGAAGAAAAACAGACTAAACAATCAACATTTCAAAAGGCAGTTACAATGTAGTCATTTGATTCACTGTCACTTGTAGTATTTATGTTTCTTAGTTTGTATAAAAGAAAGTTGCAAAGAACATTCCTGCCACTTAGAAAGTTGTGCATATTATCATCACTGAAACTTACAACTGCATTTGTAGAGTAGATATCTATCACAGATGTGATAGATATAGTTATATGGTTGTAGCTATATGGTTATAGTTAAAGCTATATGGTTATAGGCCAGTAGATGACCTATAACCAAAGTAAACACTTTTGGCTACGTCTCCATTAGCAAGTAATCTGGAACAGTAGAAATGGATCAGTAGACCAAAGCAGATGGTGCTGACACTCCTATGCTATCTGTTCAAGAGGGTTTATTTTGGATTAGATTTCATCTGGTCTCCAGAAGCAAACACAACCATCACACAGGCCATTCAAAGTCTTACAGGGATTTAATAATTAATTCAGACCTGTATGTCCCCAGTAGAGACAGAAAAGCACTTCGTACCTGCAGCAGAACTTACAAACTAGTTTTCTGGAAAAGGAATGCAATTCAAACACCCTGAACAAGTATGTGGTAAGGAGCGATAATGGAGAGATTTTCCACAAAACAGTACTAATGATCCAAATCAAAATGGTAAAGCATACACTGAAACTATTCTACCTTTCCAAACCAGACTAACCAAAGCAGGTGTAATTTCTCAAAACAGAATATTTGAAGGCACTGAAAGACTCTAGAAGAATTCTGTAAGCTTTTCTTCATAACTCCTCATCACAATAATAAAAAAAAAAAAAAAAAAAGGAATAGATCACAAAAATAATTTATTTTCCCTGTTCCAGAATTCAGCAGAAGACATAAAACTGGGTATGTCCGTCACTTTGGCTACATTTCTCTCTTCTTCATTTCTTCATCTTTTATGTCCTTTCCCTTTTAATATTTTATTTCTTTTCTTGTTTGCTCCTTATTTCTTTCAGATTTTTGTCTCATTTATTTATTTCCTCCCATTACCTGTGCTATTAAATACAGCAAGAGAAAACTGAGGATTCAGACATCTCTGAACTTTCAGACAGAGCTGTCAGCATTGGTTTTTATTTGGAAATTCTGATGGTGCAGACTGAGACAGACATGTAGGCACTACCACTATGATTTAACTTGCCCTAACTCAAACAAAATTTAAAAGGGCTAAAGATGAACATGTGTTTGCTTCAATCATTCAAATTGATACCTAAATCCAGTGCTAAGCAGCTATGTGAATTGAGAAAAATCAGATTAATGACACAGGAATATTAGTCTACTGTAAGACTGAAATTAGCCTGGTTCTAAACATCATCTCAGAGAACAGTCGCAGGAACACAGAACACAAAAATGCTATGGGAAACTAAAAAGCAATTTATATTATGGAAACACTTAATTACAGAAACACTAAATAAAAATATTTTTTGCATATACACAACTTTTTACCTTAGGAGTAAAGCCAGGAATATACTGCTTAATCTTTGCCTTTTTCTTTTTCCTTTCTGAGCGATGTCATTTGTTTATATAATAATTTAATCTAGATTTTAGGTTAAATGCCAGATTTTCTCTTAACATTGTAAATTATAAACAGGATTTTGCCACACACAATTAACTCGTTAGCTGCTTAAAACAATCAAAATATTCAGAGACTCACCTAGTTTCACTGACATTCAATATACAACATCCAAGCAATTTTCCAGAGGATTTTTGCTAATGAAAGAATGGGCTTCACTCGGCATTTGCTAAAATTTAGATTAAAAGAAAATCAGATCTCTTTAAAGCAATTCCTAAAGAAAAACTGCCTTTTAAGAAAAACAGAAAACAAACTACAAAACAACATTATACAAACTTTCACATGTACACAAATCGAAAATTTTAAGTATAATCCTATTCATTATTTCATCTAAATATTATCTTTTTCATTTCAGAAGCTTCATTCTGTGTGGACCTGGGCTTCAAAGCAAAACCCAATTTGTAAGTAATTCTGGTTTTAATAACAAAAATCAGTTTGCAGCAATTTTCATCAACATTAAATACAACTTATTCCATCAATATTTTTAAACTCTATTAAGCAATTACAGAATTTAAAGATTAACTCAATACTACATTTTTAATCCATAAAAATCTAAGAAGCAATAAATCATTCCATTTACTCCTATACTGAACACAGATTTTGTCTTCCTATAACTCACAAACACCAGATGCTCTTGTGTCACTTCAACACAAAAACCCCAAAATATTTGAAGTTCAGTGCAAGTCCTACAATAAGCAAAAGGCAGAGGTGGAAATGTTACCTCCACACTATAAATTCTAGTTTCAGCAAAAGTAAGTAGGACTAGAAGTCCCCAACCTGTCTTGTAAATCTGTCTTCTAATTTGAATCTTTAGACAAATAGGGTGGTGACTTCTCCCACAGAGGACCTCTGCCTGGCCCAGGGCATACCTTTGCTTTGGTCAGCAACTCCACTACTTTATTTCATTAATTTAAGTCAACTCCTCTGATCCAAATGTAAAACCTAGGATAATCTCTCAGTTTGCTCAGAAACATTCTCTTTTTCCCCTTAAATCTCAGTTAGGAACCAAGAGATCATTCTCAGATCATTAGCTCTCTATACCCTATTAAACAAATTTTGATTTAATGAGTTGCAATTTTCTTTACTGTGATAGGCAGAGCAGCCCCAGTAATTACAACCAAGATAACTAACTGCCCTACGATTTCCCACTCCTTGTGGATGGGCTCTGACTGTGCTGCTGCTACTCCTCATTCATTGCACTTCTACAGCTGGTGTACAAGAACAAATCAGAGTAAGACAGTGGTTTGGCTTCACTGTTCTCCCGAGTAAATGTGTTTTTGCACATAGTGACATGGGCATGTTTCCAGAGAAGCACAGAGCCACTACTGCAAGCACGCACACGTGCACACAAGTCAGTGAGAGTGCAACAACTGTCAAATTTCTCTTCTAGTTCTACAGATCAGTGTCAGAAGTATTTTCTCTCTATTTAGTTATTTACTTTTCACACTTCTATAAAGAACATTAAGAAAAAGATGCATAAAAAGATTTTTTCATATAAGTAAATACAAAAGGTTTGTAACTTAAGAGCAGTTTTAAACTAAGGATTTTCAGCACAAGTTAAAAAAAAAAAAAAAAAAAAAAAGAGCTCTGAGGCAGAAACACAAGTAAAAGGACTACTGAAAATGTATAGGTGAAAGAAAACAGCCCATGGAGAGACAAGCAGTAAATAAAGGTCAAGTGTGCCCTGGAGAACACAATTCTTAACTAAAAAAAAAAAAAAAAGCAGGTCCTCATGGTCTAAAAAGGTTACTTGAAAAGTAACACCAAAGATGCAGACCATGCATAAGTTTTGAGGATGCTCAAAATGAAGTCTTCTATAACTTTTAACCACACACAGTATACATTGTTCTAAACAATCTATTTCATTATGATCTGCTCTGAACACAAGAGCAACAACAAAAAAGAAAATTCAAAGAATATAGACAAGTTCAATCAAAAAAGCACAACAGTTATGTAAATATGCTACTGAAGCAACATTTGAAGAACTGCATCAATAGTGGAGGAGGGTGGAGTTCAGGAAAAGCACATGGAGGGGAGAAGTCTCCTTATTCAGTGTTCATACTTGACCTTACAATGCAGTAGAAGAGATCAGGCCTGTTTACCTCTCTCGGTCCAGCTAGAACATGCTCAGTAGCTCTGTCTGGTTATGACTAAAAGGATTTGGAATATATCTAGCTCATCTGATTTGGACAGATGAAATGGATTCAGGCAAGTCACTGAACTCACACAAACCATATTTTCAGAAATATATCATGCCACCTGACATAAGAGTTTGGGATGTCACCACAAAAAAAAAAAAAAAAAAAAAGCAGCCTCGTTGTGCAGCATAACAGTTTAAGTTTTCTCCTAAAACCTTGAGTGCTTGCTCTAACATATGCAGGTGCTTTATCCTTCCAGTGCTAAGATTTTCATTGCATTTCATTGCATCAAGAAAATAGTACATTCCTCCCCCTCATCTCATTCTCAGACAGAGGCTGACTTCCAGTAAAATTTTGGCTGAAGCAGATATACAACGCAAAGAATTACTCTTCAGTGATTTAAGTCTTGCTAAATTATAAGCAACTAAAACAAGGGTCTTGGAATAGAAAGTGTCAAGCATCATTAACTTCCAGCACTGCTACCACTAACACTATTTACGACCAAACTTCATGCACGCTCAAACACCTCCAATGCATGATAAGCCATTAGGAATATAGGAAGCTTTTCTGCCAGCAAGACAAAATAATCCAGCTTCAGTAAGATTGGCACAATGGCTGATCTACATAAACAGATCAGTTTCTTGGTGGTTTTTTTGACCCAGTAAAAAAACCCAACAGAACAACTGAAAAAGTTTAACAATAATATCTACTTAGAAAGCATATAAATACATGCATGGAGGCTACAGAAGGCCATGGCCAGATCCTCATGATATATCGAATCAAAATCCCTTTGTCATGCATAAGACAAACCTTAAACAAACTATCCTGTCTGTTCAGTGCTTCTCTTTGCATGACCATGGATGTACAGAATCATCAAGGTTGGAAAAGACCTTGAAGACCATCCAGTCCAACCATTAACCTAAGACTGACAGTTCCCAACTACACCAGATCCCTAAGCTCTACGATGACCCGACTCTTAAACACCTCCAGGGATGGGGACTCCACCACCCCCCTGGGTAGCCCATTCCAACACCTAACAACCTGTTCTGTAAAGAAATACTTCCCAATATCTAGTCTAAACCTTCCCTGGAGCAACTTGAGGCCATTACCTCTTGTCCTATCACTTGTTACTTTGTTAAAGAGGCTCACCCCCAGCTCTCTGCAACCTCCTTTCAGGCAGCTGTAGAGAGCGATGAGGTCTCCCCTCAGCCTCCTCTTCTCCAGACTAAACACCCCCAGTTCCCTCAGCCGCTCCCTGTACGACCTGTGCTCCAGACCCTGCACCAGCTTTGTTGCCCTTCTCTGGACACGCTCGAGTCATTCAATGTCCTTTTTGTAGTGAGGGGCCAAAAACTGAACACAGGAATCGAGGTGCAGCCTCACCAGTGCCGAGTACAGGGGTAAGATCCCTTCCCTGTCCCTGCTGGCCGCGCTGTTGCTGACACAAGCCAGGATGCCACTGGCCTTCTTGGCCACCTGGGCACACTGCTGGCTCCTGTTCAGCCTGCTGTCAATCAGCACACCCAGGTCCCTCTCTGACTGGCAGCTTGCCAGCCACTCCTCTCCAAGCCTGTAGCGCTGCCGGGGGTTGTTGTGGTCCAAGGGCAGCCTCCGGCAGTTGGCCTCATCCCATCGCTCCAGCCTGTCCAGGTCTCTGCAGAGCCTCCCTACCCTCGAGCAGATCAACACTCCCACCCAACTGGGTGTCATCTGCAAACTGACTGAGGGTGCACTCGATCCCCTCATCTGGATAATCAATAAAGATGTTAAACATGAGTGGCCCCAAAACTGAGCCCTGGGGGACACCACTCGTGACCAGCTGCCAACTGGATTTAACTCCGTTCACCACCACTCTTTGGGTCTGGCCATCCAGCCATTTTTTTACAAAGCAATCCGTAACCTTACTGTAAGATAAGACATGAAAAAATCTTGCAAAGATGAAAATTTGCACCTCCTGGCCCTTCTTCAGCTGGATAGTATATAATGTCCAATCAAGGAAGTGGGGAGTTGCAACTCTTTCACAAATAAGATGACATATGAACAGAGATATTGCTACTTGAACTAAGATGCATTCTTTTGCTTTCTATATGTTCTTACATTAATGGGGTGTTAAGATCATCTCCACTTTAACAAGAGCATCTGCAAAAAAAAAAAAAACCAACCCACCCATCCAAAAAAGCTGTGAGCATGGCTCATTCACTGCAACACATCCCTAGAAGAGAGATTAACTCAGTCTCCAGAAACCACAAGGCCAAATTAGTACACTTCATTGCTGGGGACAGTGCCATCACGGCTCTTTTTTTTTTTTTTTTTTTTTTTCCCCTTCTACTTTCCAAGGCAGCTCAGGTACAGTTAGTTCAATTGTTTCATTCCATGCTCCATGGATGAAAGTTTATTAAAAGCTTAAGTTTATTCTTGCCCCCACACAACATTAATTTCAATCTCAAATTGAAGTGGAATGTCTACCTTGCCTGAGGTTGAAAAAGAGATGCTTCTGTTTAAAGCATTACTCTTCTAGTAGCAATAAAATCTACATACTTACTTAAATTACCTAGAAATGCATTGTGCCTTGTAGAGTGGGTGGACAGCATTAGTAGTCCAAATGTGATGTCATCTGAGCAAGTCTTCTTTGGCACAGTCTTCTGAAAAACAACAACAAAAAATCCCCACAGTTCTAAAGATTAATCCATTCAAAACAACTTTCAGAGGTGAGCCCTTGATTGCTACTCTGTTTTCTCTCTTGCCATTTCAGTCACTTTTTTTCCATCCCTAAACCGTCCACAATTTCTCTTTCCAATTCCTCTATTCAGCATAATGAAGCAAATATATATGAAGGAGAACTTCGAAACTGCATACCACCTTTTACTTATCTCTCACACTTAAAAAAAGACAAATGCAACAGCCTAATGGTAACATCAAAATTACAATTCTAACACTGCCTACAAAACGTTAACATTACAATTATCATATTACAATTGCTTTGGAGTATATTATGACCCTGCAGAACATCAATAGTACACCAAGCAAATTTCTGGAAAGAAAATACACCAGTACAATCATAACTCTGTGTGTATATTATGGTTCAGACAGGACACATGATCTACCTCAGAACACAGTTTAAAACTCTCAGAGAACACGGCACACAACAGCATAAGACAGACAAACATCTTCCCCTCACTAATGAAAAACTAATTTCAGTAAACAGTACTGAGCAGAAACTAACTATACAACAGAAATCTCTATACACAAACACCCTACTTACGCCACAAAAAAATAGCTCCCCATCTAGCACAGATCACAAATTCTGTATTGCTACATACTGTGCTGTGTGTTAAATACACATGTATCATTTTGGTCATATAATCTCATTGATGACAATCCTACTGAGAAAACTACTGCTAGTTATCACTGTTAATATTTTCTATTCAGTACTGCCATGTGGCAAAGTATAACCTTTTAAGGTATACATAAATCTATTTCCATAAATCATATGCAAGGATAGTTAAGATTTCCTTTGACATAAGATAATTTTTAAAAAGGAACTTCAAAACCCCTGTCCTTTACCACCTTGTCCCTCAGTAATACAACATAGAAAGAAGCAGCTGTCAAGCTGGGGAAGAAGAATGCCAATGTTTGAAGGTGGTCTACTGGACAAGCCTAACTGGGATAAGAAAGGGAGACCGCTATCATCTACTTCTCTATTTTTCTATACAGTGAAATGAACTATCCTGATGTTAGAAATGAAAGGTTTGAATGAAATACTAGTATATAGATAAGAAATTGCAAACTATACTCTATGGAGCAGCAAAAGTGTCTAGGTGCCATTTTAAAAAGCAATATAGAAGTTTATGAGAGATTATTTTTCATTTCTTATGCCAGCAATACAGAGATAAACATAATACAAATCAACGGCAAATTTAATTATCCATGTAAAGGTATTAGCTTAACTAAAATACTTCAGAAAAGCAATTTCAGTTATTTTAATGCAAAAAAGTTTGTGATCTTTTTGACTTAAAGTGGTAGTAGCTCAATTACCTCTGATGTTGGAGGCTTCTATAGCCCCACCTCTATTGTGCTGAAGCTCATAAAGAATCCTCCAGTTTATACAGAAACTGGTTGTAATAGGGGGTAGCAACAAAGCAACAGGAATGCCTGAGACTGAATTTTCAGCTACAGTTGCCTGTTGTTTTGCCTTTAAAAGTAAGTTAAATCAACAGCTAAATTTCTTAAGGGGTTAAAAAAATTTCTCAGTACTAGAATTTGTGTCCTGATTATCCTGTCAAACCAATCAAACCAGCACATTCTCAAATACTTTTCCTGTCTCATCTTTCATAAAAGCGAAACCCACCAACATAATTTGTAAGTTTCTACATATCTGTTTCCTGCTCCATTTTCTAACACCTTCTAGTTACTCTTCACCTTGATTCAGACTACTCTGATTTTATGATGCTTTCCAGATCCTGCAAAGTAACAAATTTTCCCTCTTTTCCTTCAAATCCCTATACTATTTGGACTTCCTTTGTGCTGTCTTTCGCTTCCATATTCTCATCTTCTTCCTTGCTGATTACCTTATTCTGTTCTTAGAAATGACAACTTGTTTAACTCAATCACTATGACTCACTTATTCATTTGAATCCTTGTCCCCCTTTCTGAGGTCATTCTCATTTTCTGTGTCAGTGAAATTCAGATCATAAGCTCTTCAAGGCTGGAACTGTATCTTATTATCTATGAAACAGCATGAAAAGCTTTAGTGCAGCACAACATGTTTAACTAATGCTTCTGAGATGGAAAAAAAAAAAAGAAAAACACTGAAGTACAGTATTTTAACAACAAAAACATGTTCAGAAAACATATTTTAAGCAAAAATGCTGAGATGTTAGATAGAGAGTTATCATTGGAACTACCATACTAGCTCCAAACTCTAGTTTCATCCTCAACCATGCAACTGCTAGTAGTAGCTTGATTACATATAATGAATGTTGCTCCTGTGGATGGCAAGAAAAACTATTAAATCACATTACTACATTAAAATTGGCAGCAAGGAAAGTGTGTATGTGTGTGTGGGAGAATCTGCATTCCTATTCTGACAGTTCTTGGAAGCTGTGATTCATGCTGCTACTTGCTTTTCTACTCACAGTCAGAGGAAAATCCTGTTTCCTTTAGAATATTTGTTGTTACTATGAAAACTACTTTAAAATAAGCACAAGTCAAAGTCACCTAAGTATTTTGCAGCCCATTATGGTATTTTAAACATGAAGTATTTTAATACTTGAAGTTAATAAATGAAAATTTCTGATTACTGTAACGTGTTGATTATGTTGGTTACTGAAGGCTTGAAAAGTATATTTGATGTTATTAAGTAAGGAATTCTCCAGAAACAAAAGTAGCAAGCTAGTGAAGTTTCTTCACTTTCACCATTACTAAGTCTATGGGAAGTTTCTCTAAACCTATCAGCAAGACACACCACAATTCCCCACGGAGAGTTGATAAAATCTTACAAGTTGAACATAATGAGGCAAATTTCAGTCTGATGTTTATCACAACTAACAGGTAACACAAATATAGGCAAGACAGGAAAGGAACAGAGAAATGTCATTCTAGACAGAAGTCCAGCTCCTCCTGCTTTTTAATTAATAACTCCATGTTACAAGAGAGAGGAGTGAGCTTACAGGAGATACCATCTTTTGTTCTTATGATGAGAGAAAAATCTTATTCTTTGGCTATTAGTGGACATATTTCATACAGTAACTGGTATAAACAGAAATCTTTAGATGGCACCCTTTCAGCTTTATCTCTTCACTATTTAAAAACACTTACTCACCATGGCCTTTAAAAGGAAAAGTCCAATTTCTTAAGCTTAAATTATAATTTCTTTTACTCTTTACTACTGAAAGCCAGGTCTAAGTTCTAGTCTTTTCAAAGACATACACCGAAAGCATTTTTTTTCTCCATAACAACGGGAAAATATTAAATCACAGCTTAAAGCTATTCTTTTAACTTCAGGATTTATTTTACATACTAAACCAAACTAAGAGTCAGGCAACCCTGCAGTCAGCAAAATATAGTATCATCTAATTCCAATCAGGACAGTAATTCCCTAATTAATGGTCAAAATATCTTTTATCAGCTTGTCATTAGCAAGTTCTTCAGTGGGCAGTAAAGCACATTCCTGATAGCTTTCCTCTCTCCCACCATGAGAAGCCAACTTCCCTCCTGTCATCCGGCTGACTCACACAATACTCTTAGTCCCCAGCCCCTTCCAAAACAGTCCAATGTTCTGCCTGTCTCCTCAAGCCCCGCTGGCACATCCAACCATGTCCTGTTGTCCTATCCAACACAGACCCAGCATGTGCTGAAAAAAACAGGTCAGTATCAAACTCACATTGCATTCTCTCTCTCTCTGAAGAAAGCATAGTGACACATGTTTCTCTCTACCCAGTTTGTCTATTTTCCCAAAACCTGTAGGAACATTAGAGTCTTTGAGATTTCTATCCCTCCTACAAATGTGGTCGCAATTGGTCAATGATTTCAAAAGCTACTGGCGAATACGTAAGGAAAGAATGAGAGAAAACAAGGGAAAAAGCATAAATCACGTTTTCTTAGGAAATCAGGCTTAAAAAAGGCAACTCTCTACAGCTTTTAATGGAGAAAATGTCATGGTTGTTTACTGAGCCAAGGGAAATAAGCAGATTTTGGCAAAACATTTTCCAATTTCTGTGACTTTTTACAACTTCACACTTAGGTTTCAAATATATCTTTAGCGGACTAAGGACTAGGAAAGTTACTCCCCCTAATCTATCTTGAAGCTTTTGGATGACTGATGAAAATCCAAACCTTTGACACTTTCCTAACAACA
This sequence comes from Athene noctua, assembly GCF_965140245.1. Lineage (NCBI taxonomy): Eukaryota > Metazoa > Chordata > Aves > Strigiformes > Strigidae > Athene > Athene noctua. The sequence goes on from NC_134040.1 coordinate 31,502,890, forward strand.
TTCATTAGAAAATTTACAAACCTTCTACTTTACCACACCAGCAGGAGTTTACCCCCTCTGAATTCACAACTACCTTCTCACCAGCAGATACCAAACTGATAAAGTATTATTCTGTCAGGGTACATGTCAGTAACAGCCACAACTCAAAAGGCAAAAGACAGTATCTGGATTCATATTTTTTTTAAACTCTGGCATGTTTAATTATATTAAACATGCAATGAAATAGCCAAACACATCGAATGCTCTTAAATGCCAGAAACTAGTATTTACTGTGTCATTAAAAACTTTAGTCAAACGTAAAAATGGTGACTTATGCTTTATTTACAACAGCAGCAGCATTCTCAAAATTGGAAATACAAAATCAGCTATATTAACACAATTTACTTCGAAGTATTCTTTTTTATTAGGTAGCTTAGTATCTCGTACTCTCATTCTCTAAGATCATAATTTAATATGTAAGAATAAATATTTCCTCAAGACTTTTAATGTACATGTTAGGAAATTCACACATTAACTTTCCTCCCTCCTACAAGAGCCACTTGCTACAGGCTGGCCTGCCTCTTCTTACGTTCACAAAAGCTTGCCCTGATGATACTTAAAAGAAAGTGCTGTAACTTTCTGGATATCTACCAGTTCAGCAGATAATGAAATGCGTATGGGATCTGAGATCATCCTTCTGCAGGATAGGTTGAGATATACTCACAAACCTGCGGAGCTGCAAACTAAAAACTCTTGTAGAGAATGCTGTTAGCAACACTATATCCTCCTATAAAGCACTTAAAATTCAGACATCATGCTTGGATGATCAGTCTGTTCCCAGTTACTCCTTCTCTTCCAAATGTCCCACAGCAACACCACTACCATGCAATGAGTTAGCAATTAAGTTCTGCTGCCTGCTCTGGCTGTAATAGGCAATACTACCCCAAAGTATAGTCTTCACTAAAACAGATTATCAGCATGGCACAAAAAGGGGATTTCATACAACAGGATCCACAATGCTAAAGTACCAAAGCCAGGGAGAGTTGAACTGCTCAGCAAGACTTTTGAAAAAGTTAGTAGAGATGAAAAACATAAAGGTAACCAGTGAACACAATATTATACCTTCATCTGTTTCTGAAGGCCTACGACACAAGCAACATTAGTCCTCACAATCCTGGTCCCTGTACTTGACATACACAACTAAGCTTTTTCCATCAAAACAGCAGTAATACATTCTTTTAACATGCCAGCAGAAGGACACAGATGTGCTCTCATTTTGTCCAGCAGCACAGGGTTACAGCACAGTAAACTGGAACAGAGAAATCTGGAAGCCAATCTATAGTCTGCCAGAAGGGGTCCAAACCATAATCTCTCAGCAGGCTCCATGCTGCACTGGGAAGATGGATCCACTCATAATTTCTAATTTCAGTGGCAATCTTCAGAGCAGGGGGAGAAAAAAAAAAAAAAGCAGAGCAGAACCAGCAGTGTGCATGCTTCTCTAGGGAGAAGGGCACCCAAATGAGAGACAAGAGTCCTGCTTTCCAGTTCCCTAATGGCATTTAAAATTTTAAATGGAAGAAAATACGAAATAGTTTTTGGATCACAGGCCAGAACACAGGTACTCGCCTCCTTTTTCTCCAATAACCGGCCTAGTGTCTCTCTTTGGCCCAGTTAGACATTAATCATCTCACACAAAAGGAAAAGTGGATTTTTAGGGCTTGGGGTTTTTTTAAAGAAGACATCAACAAAGCCTCTTCCTTCTCACCCCTTTGTGTTTCTGAACAAAAGGGAGAGTCACCACAGGGTTTTGATCTCAGCCCAATTCCATAGGTGTGCCTGAGGTGTGGTTTGAACATGCCTTTGGACAACCAAATGCCTAATCTACAGATTGCCTAATTTATGAATAGTAAACAGATTTAGATGCCAAGATGTTCAGTTGTGACAAGATTACAGAAGATCCGAGTAAGAACAAAACTTTAAGACACTTGGAAAACTTTACTAGTGAAAACCTAGAGGCCTGTAAAATTTAGTCAACATATAGTGACAATTTTAACTGGGGCTAGACACCCAAAATCCATGTAAATCACAGTTTTGACTCCTCTATTATTCTATGGATCTGGCCATATAACATCAAAATAACATACATCAGAAACCTTCTCAGAGATACTGCAGATATCCTTTTTAATGGAACTCTAAAAGGACGTCTATAGAAGAACAAGGCCACATATATTTATTTTAAAAATCCACTTTAAATTGATCTTACTCCAGGAACTGTTTTCTTCTGTTTCAACGTAAGCATAATAGTCTAGCACCATTTATCTTGTGGTTCCAGGCTGTCATTATGGGTAAAAGGATACTAGCTTCAAATCCAAAGCTTTCTCACATACTTTTAAGCATTTAAGTAGGCACATTTATGTCTAATTTGCTACATTTTTATCATGAAGATGAGTAATGCCCATAGTATCTATTAAACTTTATAAATTTCACTCTCTAAATATGTCTTTATTTGTCTTCAGTCTCATAGGTATATCTAATTTTTAAGGATCTGTATTAAATAAAATATTAATACTAATAATGACGATTTTATGACGTATTCTGCAATGCTCCTCAGAACATCAGTGCAAAATAAGTAAACTATTTCAGTGATTTTAATGGCAAAATGTAACAGCTGGAAAGAGTCCAAAGTGTGCAACACTAAACTGCTGAAAGAATCTGAGAAGCCTTGTTGCTTCCACATAATAAAAAATATACGACAACCACAGAGCACTGAAACATTTGACATATGATTACATATTCTGAAAGCAGCTATACTTAAGAATTTATATTATACACAGAAAGTACGGTAAGAGAATATTAAGACTATAAAATTAAACACTCAGGGATGAGGTATGCCAAAATTAAAGTGGCTTTTGCATTACAAAGGAATTTTGTGGCAGCAGTAGGGGTTGAGAATTCAATCCTTCAGGGCAGCACACAGCTGCATTAACCATGAGTCTCCTTCCTCTTCCGTGATTTTGCATTTCACATCTTTAACTCCTGCAAGAAATGAACAGGGGAATGTGCAACAAATAGTTTCAAACTATTACAGACCCTCATTAACTGAGTTAAAATAACCAACTGCAGTAATAAGGTGTTTTCCCCAGGTGGACCACACACAGATGTGAATGAGATACCCTCCCCATGGATATAGCTGAATTTGCTTGTGCCAGTTACATTGAGACGCTGGAATCTTTCATTTCAGACTCGGCTAGGTGACTGAAGGTGTGTTTCCTGTATCTCTTTATTCTGAAAGACCACTAAATGCAAAATAATAATGCAAATACTTCTAATAATTCAGTATTAGTAGAAAATGAGAGAGAGAGTTGAATGGTTTGGCCACTCTGTAGTCTCAGATATTTTTTTCCCTTCCGGAGATAAAGCTACCTTAAAGCAGCTACTGCTCTCCCAGCAGACTGGTGACTCTCTACTGTTCTTGTGCCACCCCTTCTTGTGCCAGTATAGCTTTTTACAAGGATGAACCAGCTCAATTAATGTAGAAAGGTTAAAAACACTTTGCAGAATAAATAAATAGAAGAATGGCATGAACAACTACTACTATCTGCTACATAACTGTCTACTAATACAATTTATCCTCAGAAACATTTCTAGATCTGCTTTATCATCCAGCCTTTACAATTTCTAGCAGTCATATGGAAACTAGTACTTAGGCTGAAACACTAAAATGCACTTTTCTTCAAACATCTACCAAAGTCTTTTCCTCAAGAAAAACTAACTCATTACAATGCAATGAAAAGGAAGGCACATTAGCTGTAATTCCACTTCTTCCCAATTATATTATGTGTTTTGTATTAAAAACTGTATTAGGGTACTAATTTTCTGTTCTAAGAGAAGAACTATCCATATTCTTCAATCTGCAATATTGGGCTGAAGCTGTGAGGCTTTAGACAGAAAATTATATGTATCTCCTGAAGGGATGCATAGCTAAAAAAGGAACTGTTTTCAAATAATGAAATTACCTAGAGAAGAAATTCACAACTATTCTCAACACAAGTCCATTATTTTTAGTAAAAAATTCACAACTTTTCAAGTTGATAGAAACATTTCATATAAAGAACATGTGGGGAAGATGGGAGTCGATATCTCTACTACTAATTTATATCTTCAACTTTTCACACAAATTTAGAATAGGGCCAAAAAAAATAGCAAAGGCTCAAAGATCTTGAAAGCAGCAACTTCCTTGGTAAGACCAATCCATCCATGAAGATTCATGACTTCGGTGAAATTCTATACTAACAAGATAATTAACCAACATTACAAATTAAATTTAAAGTAATTACCACTCAGTTTTTAAATTGCTGAGTACAAAAATAGTAAAATTAGCTACAACAGAGAGTTTATGGAGTCCTTAGAGCATTATTAAAGAACACAAATTCTGCTTTCCTTGCATCCTTTTAACTTACCCATGTGTGCTAAGTTTTTCTATGCAAGAACACAAAGCGGAAGAAATAAAGAACAAGACATGGCTGAATGACATCTTAAACTATTAAATATCAACCCAGAAGTTATTTTTTTCCTGTTTGGACTGTTTCTTAAGAAGGGGTAACTCTTGCCTAACCAACAAAATTCCCAGACCTTAAAAACACTAACACCCACATTGAACCAAAAAAAACCCCAACCCAAACATGTAATGCTTGGTAATCTGAAAGCACTGTCTGTAACAGTTTTGAGAAAGTATCTTAAACAAATATATATGAAAATTAGTAGTTTATTAAAGAAAATATTTGCAGTTACTTGTCCTGTCAAGTAGATTTATTATAACAAATCAAATAGTGTCTAATTTCAAATAACAGGCCAAACCCCACAGGTATTCATAGACAAAATCAACTTTATTCCTGTAAGATTGAACAGTATGAAAAAACTGCAACTGCTCATATTGAACTTTGCCAGAGCTACCACAGTTGAGGTGTATTTCTCAAGTACTTCTTTTATCAGAGTATTTGCTTATACAATCCTTTTGCCTTCTGGCACACCTGTCACCCAGAGAAATGATCTAGGTTAAATATAACTACATAAAAAAAAAAAAAGTAGTTAATTTTAACCTGGACCATTTCCCCAACCCAGTTGTGGCACAAGGTTCCATGGACCTTGTGTTGGCACAGCCGAGGGTGGCAGCAAAGAGGTGAGAGCTGGGAGCAAGGAACAGTCAGGCCTGTTTAAGTCAACACCACCACCAAAAGCACTGCTTGTCAAACTATGTCATCAAAAAAACACTTACTTTAAGGATTTAAAGGATCAGGATCTCTGATCAGTCACTCCGCTTCTAAATGCCACTTCAAATCCCAGTTAGAACTATATCTGACTTTCTTTTTGACTTTTAGTAGGTCAGCTTTTAACATGTACATGAAAACAACAGCCTTATAAAAATCTCCCTACAAATACATTTGATTCGTTTACAAGCACTCCTCATGAAAAAAAAAAAAAAATTCGAATTTATATCCACGCCTGAAGTACCAGGAATTTGAAAGTGAAGCCAACCGAAAATCCCAATCTGCCTTAACAGAAACACAAAAATGAAGTACCACGGATTTCCAGTCGCTCACTTGGTCATATTTCACACACGCATGGAGTATCTGACACATTTTAAGGATGCACGTAAGCCAGGAGAGGACCGGGGGCTACCCGAAAGTCCTCACGTTTAGGAGCACGAACGCATTGTAGGCACCGCAATAAAGTTATCGGTAGGAAAAAACAAAATAAGTGCACGAAGCGCGTATTCAAGCCCGTATCCCGCAGCTCCAGTCCACCTGCCGCAGGGAGATTGGGCGCCGCAGGAGCGCCGGGCACCCTCCAAGCGCCCGGAGCCCCGGGCCCCACATAGCCGTCCCGCCGCGGGGAGGGCCCGGCCGTCTCCTCACGGCCCAGCCGCCGGGCGGGCACCTACCGCCGCGGCCCCCTCCTGCCTGCCGCGTAAACACCGCCCCCCCCCCCCCCCCCCCCCCGCTCACTGCGCTGTGTGGAGCCGCCGTGGAGAAGCTCCCCCACGCGTGGGGCAGCGGGGGCTGCCGTGCCCCTCCGGCACCCGCCAGACGAGCCGGCCCACGGAGGGGAGCGGCGGCGGACGTGCCCCGAGGGGAGGCGCCGCCCGCGGCTCTACCCGCCCCACGGCCGAGGGGCCGGCGGCAGCGGCTCGGCACGGCTCGGCCCGGCGGCGGGGGATGCCGGGCAGTGCCGCGGCAGCCCTGCCTGCGCGCAGCCCGGGCGGAGGGGGCGGGAGCGGCGCGGGCGGGCGCTGGGCCAGGCGGGCAGGGCTCCAAACGTGCCCAGGAGTTGTGACAGGAGCAAAGTGGGTCACCGGGCCTAGCGGGTGCCCCGCGAGCGCCCCCCGCCCCCGGCCACCCCCGCCCGCGCCCTGCCCAAGGGCAGCTGCTGCCCGCCCCGCGCGCCGCCACTGCCCTGACGGCGGGGGACCCGCCGGCGCTGTCAAACTTTACCGACTCCCCCCCGCGCCGTCTCCGCGCCGTCCCCGCTCCCCCCCGCCGCCGCCGCCGCCGCTGCCGCCGCCGCAGCCGGGCCTGGCGGAGCCGGCCGCCCCGCCCCGCGCGCTCCTTACCCTGCACCGCACGGCCGCTGCCCGCCCGACCTCTCCCGGCGAGAGCCGCTCCCTGCGCGCAGCCCCGAGCCCGCCGCCGCCGGCACAGAGCCTCTTCCAGCGGCAGCACCAGCAGCCGGGCCCGGGAGTCCCTCCCGCCGGCCGCGCCTGCGCCGCCCGAGCCCGCCGCCGGCAGCCGCGGCGCCTCGCGCCACCGCGCGTGCGCTGAGGCGCACTGCAACCCGCAGCTCCCCGGCCCCTCGCGCGGGGCCGCTGCCGCCGCGCATGCGCAAACGCGGCAGCGGCGGCCGGGGTGGGGATCCCCTCTCCACCCGCTTCTCCGCGCATGCGCGCCCTCCCGCAGGGAGCCGGCCGGGCCGGCGGCAACTGGGCACGGGGGCGCCCGCGCAGGCGCAGTGCGCGCTGCGCCTCCCTGACCTCGGCTTACCTCGCCTCAACTCACCCCGCTCCGCTCGGGGAGGAAATGGCGGCGGCTGCGCCACCGAGCGGGGCGGGGGTCTTCGGCCGCCGGGGGCCGTGCACGCGCGGGGTCGTGGCAGGGTGTCTCGGCGTTGGGGAAGCCTGACTCGGCGAGACCCGGCGCGGTCACGTCTCCGGCTCGGAGCTCGCCCGGTCGCTGGGCTGACGGCAGTCGGGCTGCGAGGTGGGGAGCCGGGGAGCGGGTCGGTGCCCGGCCGCGCTCCGCCTCCGAGCAGCGGCGCGGAGGAGGCCGCGAGCGACCCTGCCTTGCGGCGCGGCCGGTGTGGACCAGCGGCCGGAGCGGCTGTCGCGCAGCCGGACGCGTTGCTGCGGGGCTGATTCTGCAGGCGGGCACCGAGCCCTGGGAGAGCGTCCCGCTGGACGGAGGCGCTTCCCTACTGAAAGAGGGTGCAGAGCCCCGTGCTGGGCAGCGCCTGAACGATTGATACGGTCCCCGGCCATAAATTCATCCCCAGAGGGGAATAAGCAGCGTCTCGGATGGTCTCCGGAAACAGACGTGCCACCACAAGTTATTTAGGGATACAAGCCACCCGTCCTGGCAGCGGTTTCTTTGGTCGGTGTGCGTGAGTTGGTAAAGCTTAAGGAAGTGGCAGAGGACAGAGGTGGCCATCTCAGTCATTTTGGCTGCGTACAGTGCTTTTAATACCAGTTTTATAAAGTAGTCTTACCTAACGCTAAAAAAAAAAAAAAAAAGGAATGAGCCTAGCCGAGTTTACAATTTCAACACTTAATAAAATCCTATAACTTTTAAAATAACTGCACTAATACGGCTTGTACAATTTGTGTTGTACAGTAATAATATTGCTTGTTGAGGTCTGAGAGATTTTTGGACCATCAAACTGAGGTAAAGCTCACAGCAGGTAAGTTTCCTGCTTTCGGACTGAAAAGCAAGCAATTTAAGTCCACTCTTGTTTGCTAATCCTTACAGTTTGGGGTTTTCTTTTTGTGTGACTGGAAGGTTTTTGTGAACTTGATAAACTGAAGAGTCCTGTGTAGGGTTTAAGTATTTTTGTTAGGCAGACTACACTGTGATGAGGTGTAGATTTGTTAAGAAGACGTATTCCAGGACAGGAAGACACAGCTGTAGTAGGAGTTTGCAGGACTATCACTGATAATAAACGTTAGCGTTCTTGTGTTTGTGTGTCGGCAAAGCTTATAAAAACTGTGAGGTGTGCCTGTATTATTGACTTTGCAGAGAAATTTGTGTAACAGCCCAGCTAATAAACACAAACAGCATCAGGTATCAGAGTTAATCAGAGATGACTGATACTGCAGAGTCTTTACGTTACGTATAGCTGTAACGGTTTCCAGCCATGCTGCCTACTGCAGGACTAGAATATGCTTAAATGTGCACTCATTATGTTAGCATAAACCTGTTCTGCACGCAGCAGAACATGGCAGCAAAGTTTTCTGTAAAATAAAACACTGCTCACTGGTAATATTATGTAAATATTCCCAGTTTTCTTTCTCAATTACAAGGATGTTTATTTTCAGTTAATCTAAACAGCATTATATCTAAAAGTATAATGACAAATGTGTATCTATAGAAGCTTACTTAGTGTTTGTGTCTGGAATGAAGGAAAGAACTTAACTTGGTTGCAAAATCTCATGGATTTTTCTTTCTGGATTACTTATCAGGTAGATCAGTTTCCCCATTTGATTCACCTTGTGACGAAAGTCTTATGCAAAGGTATTGCAGGGACAGGAACCTCTTTAGCAGTAATGCTTCTAAAGAGCTAACCATGAGCTCAGTTCTTCCACTGGAAAAATTTTAAAAAGCGTTAGTAAAAGCTCTTATTGTTACTTACTGATTCATAATACTGTTTCTAGCTTTCAATTGAGTAATATGTGATACAAACAAAACTAATCCTTTCATTAGTCATAAGGATAATGTTACTATGCTGAAATGTCGTAAAGGTAACAGGATACACTAGGAATGGAAGATCCAGGAGAAAATGCAGGAATATTTTCAACAAAAATGTGTAATTACCAGAACTGGAATATTGCCAGGAAACCAGGAGGCTAAAAATAGCATCAAGCTGTATGTATCAAATTTGCCACAAGATCTTTAGTAACCAGTACTAGTTCTTCAGAAAAGCAAAGTAGAGATACTGTACCGTCTCTCTTCACATCTCACATGTACGAGAGCGTTAACACCTTCCTGCTGCAGTGTGTCAGTAGCAAATTTCTCTGTGGCTTGCACATCTTGGGATTTGACATGATCAAAACAGGTAACACAGCTGTGGAGTTGGCACACATTTGCATTTCCTGCCAAAGTTACGGCCTTACCAAGGTCATTTTTTTTAATGCTTCTTCTCTTCTGAAAGTGTTTTAAAGGCTCCTGGGGGAAGAGGACAGAAAGCTTGGAAATGGTGTGGTGGTTTTGTGAAACTTCTCCACCTAGAAATACTATTTTTCTGGCTCTTACTGTCAATGTGGGTTTGCCCTGGGGTGTAATGATAGTTTTGTTTCACTCACAACAGTTACATGAGAGCCGACATATTTTTCAGATATTGTCAAATTATGAGCAGCAAGTCTCTTGTGAGTTATTGAATGATGGGACTCGACTGGGCCAGAAGTGCAGAAATTTCCAGTGCACTTTCATTAACTATAGCCATGTTTCTTACAGAACTGTCATCACCATGATAGACACTTCATGAGACAGAGAGAAATCATCTGCTCAGAATGTTCCTTTTTGATCCTCACTGGCATCGAAAGAGGTTTGTTTGAGGAAGATCATTTTGAAACTAAATTTCACATCACTCCAGAATACTAAAATTGGTGGATTTAGCAAAGATGCTGACTTGAAAGCCTGTCACAATCTACATAATCCTTGTAAAATAAGGTTGACTAACATTCATTCCTAGACACTTTCCTTACAGGTGTTATAACTGACCATCTGCTTTTAACCTGCAGATTCCCTTGGATTTTGCTGCTGCTATGTCACATCTGATGTCTGTAATCATTGCATGGTCCCTTCACTTGGACAAAATCAGGGTCACCAGAGGGGAGGTTTGACTCTTTCCTGTCAATCTAATGACATAAGGCCGTTACCTCCCATGTGACAACACGAGCACTTGGACAGTGGCATGTTGTGCTTGTGTACCCCACAGCAGCCACAGCAGCAGGAGGGAGGCTCACTGCTAAGAGGGGGTGGGTGGTAGTACTCCTCTTCTAGCAGCCAATGCTGACATTCACCTGAAGTGTCTGTACAATCATATCTAAGGTCACTGATGACCTATTTACATTTAAAACTGCTAGTTAGCTAGTTTGAAGTGGCAGATAATGGCAGATAAGCCATTATCTCTGAAAGGCATCTCTCTGAATCTGCAGAACAGAAGTTTCTAGAACTGATATCTGCTAGTTGGTATCTACTAATAGCACAGCTGTATCCTACGGAGTGGAAAAAAAAAAAAAAAGGCTGATACAGAGAAATGACCACTTTCCTTGCAAATTATTTACTTATAGCAACATATGATGATTTCTGAACATTGTCTAAGAATCCTGCTTGTCCAGGCTTGTTTTGTGGATTCAGTGTAGTTTACCAGATAGTTTGGAGATTGGCTATGATAAGAAAGTAGTAGGTAGCCCGGGGGTATGAATTAAAAGCACAACTCACCTATAGCAGAGTCAAAGCCCTGAATGGGCACTTAGGTAAACTTAAACGAGCAAAAGGACTCAGGGATGCCCTCTAGGGAGGATGATCTTGGCGATTTAGGAAGAAGACACCTGGACTTTGCTTCGCAGCGCAGCTGACACTGTGAATAGGACCACCCCTTGAATAATTATAATAATCACACCTATTCCCCGAACTAATCATAATACCCGGCCTTTCCTCATGAATATGTATGTTTTGGTGTAATAAATATTTGGCTACTTACCAGAGACGATGTGCAAGGTTTGTGGAGAAAACCCCTTGCACCCCGGCCGGAATAAACATACCTGCTTTATAACTCTGAGTTGTAGAGCTTATTTCCGCATGTCATGGCCAGTGTTAATTTTCTTGTTCTTGGGTACCTACATGCCAAGTGGTGTGAGCTGCTTCTGTTTCATTTTTATTTCTGTGTCCTGATGCTATAAGCCATGTCAACTGTACATAACTAGATCTTTATTAGCACATTGAGATTTGGTTTTTTTTCTGAGCAAGTTCCTGGAAAAATAGCATTAATGCTATGCAGTTTGATTTACTACTCATATAGTAAATAAAAATGCTGAATCAGGAGCATGGTGTCTTCATTTACTCATGTAGTTTTGCTGCAGTTCTGCTGTAAACTTTTGTGTTCGGAAGGAACAACTGATCCAACTGTCAGTATTCTAAAATAGTGGTAAGATTATCCTTGACACTGGAGACAAATCTTGGAACACTTGTCAAACAAATGGAACTGTTAGTCAATGGGTTCAGGGCCAAATCCTGATTTTATATTGCTATACATATCGTCTTTGGGTCATCTTTTCAGTGGGGGGAACTGAGAAGGTATTGATGCCTGGAAACAAACTCTACAACTCAGAGAGTTATAAAGCAGGTATGTTCATTCCGGCCGGGGTGCAAGGTGATTCCTCCACAAAGCTTGCACACTGTCAAGTAGCCAAATATTTATTACACCAAAGCATACATATTCATGAGGAAAGGCCGGGTTATTACAATTAGTTCGGGGCATAGGTGTGATTATTATAACTATCTCTCGGAAGTAATTTTCATTGTCTGAGCATGCATAGTAGAAATAGGATGAGGGTCTTTGGGGGTCACGGGCAGAAGTACGTGGTCTTCTTCATGGTGTCCGCTCTTTCCAGGGCATTCGATGTGAAGCAAAGTCCAGGTGTCTTCTTCCTAAATCGGCGAGATCATCCTCCCTAGACAGCATCTCTGAGTCCTTTTGTTCAAGTTTAAGTTTGCCTAAGTGCCTATTGACGGCTTTGAGTAGGTTGCCCATTAGGGCTTTGAGTTTGCCATCAGTGAGTTGTCTTTTTAATTCGTACCCCAGGGCTACCTGCTACTTTCTTATCTTAGCCAACCCCCAAACTATCTGGGCAAGCAGGATTCTTAGGGAACGTTCAGAAATCATCATATGTTGTTATAAGTAAATAATTTGCAAGGAAAGTGGACATTTCTCTGTACCAGTACTTTGAGCAGAGTTCCACTATAGCCATTTCACTGAGAATTAAAGTGTCTTGCACACATGCTGGATAAAAGGAGGAAGAAAGTATGGATTAGAGCCCGTCAGCTAATACCTGCCCCCTCCCATTTCATTTAAGCCGAGTTTTTGTGAAATAAAGAATCCAGGCTCACAGTGTCAATGACAATCATCTACATGTATCAAAAGGTAAGCATGGCTTTCATTTACTACATCAATTTTCTTCCACAAATCAAAATTTTAAAAATATGCATATGAAAAAAAGTGCTTTTTAAAAAACAAACAAAAATTGTTTCAGGCTTACCAAAGGAGTAAAAAACTATTTGAGCTAATTTATGTCAACAGATGATCTGCATTAAAATTTTCTCAGTACATGGTTTCATCACATCACTTTTTGTATTTGTGTCTTCATGAGCAAAAATATTTTGCACTGACAGTGTAATCATATTCATAATGTCCTTTTTGGGGTTTTCTTCTAAGTTGGTTTCTATTGCTCCAACTTCTGCTAGTTTCCATTCAAGCACTGTAAAAACAAATTACAATTTATTCCGATAATTGCAATAAATTCTCACTTGTTATTAAAGACCGAGCTCCATCTCAACAACAACAAAAAATATGGGCATCCTTGCAACAACCCAACTTTATCTCAGTAAAATGCATAACCATGAAATTGCAAAATATCCACGTCTATCCAATATTCTTACAACATAAATTAATTCTTTGCTTTTTGTACTTTTTTCTACAAAAATAATCAAAAATCTTTTCCACCTTTAAGCAGTGATCTTTATATCTAATGATTATGAACAACATAAAATTTTATATAACATGAATTATTTAAAAATATTTCTCATACCTTCCACTTTAAGATATATTCCCCCACATTCAGCTACTCCAACAAACCTGCCTTTTATTTCACCAGTTTTATATACTAGTATTGTGGGTAAACACCTGTCATGGTAATTCTGAATGCAGCTGTTTACAATGGCTTTGAGTCACCTGACTTCTGGAAATTTTTTGGCTAGCAGGCTGAGATGTTCGTTAACCAGTAAACACACTGAGATGCTAGAAAAGAGTAAGTATGATGACACTTTCAGTGTAAATGTTTTGTAAAATAACTAAAGCTATTAAAAATAAAGCCCTTGAAGAATAAATATACCTTTTCCTATAGTCTGCTTCTACGTTAATTTGTTGTAAGAGCTGCACCACAAATTTTATTTAGCCTCTTCTAAGATCATTGTGATTTAAAGAGCTGACCAATTAACAACACATAATAGGCACGGTCTATAAAATGTCAATAAAGCTACCAGACGCTTCAAGCATTGTGCCTTAATTTTGTTCTCCACCAAGATTTTGAAACTCATTTTGTCCATTTAATGTAGCTTAAATGAGATTTTTTAATCTGTAATATACATTTTACTTTATATGAACTGGCTGTCAGTTTAACACTTAATTACTTTTTCATTCTTTTAGTAAAATCTAAGTAATGTCAGAAAAACGGTTACATAGCTGTATTACCACCAGGGGCCTGTTCATTACTTTCATAGCTACTATTTGCATTACAATCACTATAGAAGCCTCAGTTAAAAAAAAAAAAAAAAAAAACAAACAAACAAAACAAACAAAACGCACAAAAATACCACCCCCCCAAAAAAACCCGCACACCAAAAAAAACCCCAAAAACAAGGGGGTTTATTTGGTTCCCCTCCAGCCCGTAAACCTTTTAGAAATCAGGATCTTCGTTGTAACCGGCTGAAGTTAAAGCTGGTTTAGCCTACGGACGAGTTCCAGCAGCACACTCTGGTGGCCAAAGGCAGGCGAGGCAGTTTTGTTACCAGACGTAAGAGACGGCGGCGGTCTCGTATCCATTCTCAAGGAATTACGAGTTTCCTCACAGACTCGTATTTATGTAATGGTGAAGTATAGAATTGGTTCTCCAGTAAACAAAAACAATGAAAAGCAAGAAAAGCTGATGTTTTCTTTCAAATGATTAGAATTTTAACAATTTCATTTGATTGACCTGTTCCTATTGCTCCTGGAAATAATACTCAATTCCTGAAACTGAGGAGAATCAAAGCAGCGTCCTCCCAACAGGCTTAAAAAGCATGAAAAGAGAAAGCTGGCCTAAATCTAAAAAAATGCATTAAACATTCCATACTAATTCTCAGTGTTTTTCATAAACATCTATAATAGAGTTGCTAACATATGCAGAACTAATCATGAGACCCTTTCAACATTTCTGAAGGATCCTGTGACAACTTCTGCTACCATTAGAGAATTTATTGGGGAATAATAAACCAACAATTTCCCTAGCTTTCCTCAGTTTTCATAACCAAGAGTCTTCCTATTGGGCTTTTGATTTGTTCAAGTCAAAGGGGGAAAAAAGGTAGACTAATGCTGTCAGAACACTGCTGCTGAGACAAGAATCTGCAAATGAACTTCACTTAACACAAACAGTGGACACCACTTCGTGAAATTCAGAAATCTCAGTGAGTTTATGTACATGTTGATAAGCATACAAAGCAAAAAAAACCCTTTTGTATAATTGAGCAGAAGTGATTAACTCTCACAGCATGAATTATCAAATCAAGGAGGTCCCATGCTCTTATGATTGCATTGCTTCCAAACAATTGCTATTTCATTAGTCTATTGTATTTAATTTTTCTTGGTATTGCTTTTTAATTACCAGTTCAATTCTCTGTATTGAAATATTCAACATCTTAAGTGAGAATGTAATTACCTTGACTGATAAAGATTAATTATAACCCAAACATCCTCTGGAGCATTTGTAACTTCCTTCACGTACTGCTCTCCACGAATTTCCCTTGTTTTCCCATACTTTTGCCTTCTCTGAAGACATTTCCATTCTTGCAAGCATTGCTGCCTAATTAAAAGCTAAGAATAACAATAAGCATCCTTGGAACATTTAAAATGCATTTTAAAATAATATCTAGTGCGTTTTTCTCAACTACTTTAAAAAATGCTTTGAGTAACCCTTTAGCTCAAGGTCTTCAAATGTAATTTCAGAGCTAGAAAGGGTTCTATGCTAATATTTATTCAATAAGATAACATTAAAACACATTTTCTTAGTTCATCGGTATCAGATTTGGGAAACCTGAGTAACAAACATTTTGCACAAGGGTTTATCATTTGAGACAAAGCAAGAAAAAATTAAAGCAGGTACTGTTTTTCTAATTCTGAAAATTAGATTAGTTTGAGGAAGAACCACCAGTACTTACAATATTATTTACCAGACAATTTAAAAATAATTCATGAAAATTGAAATGTAAAAACAGTAGATGGCAGTCTTCATCTACAAAAATACTTGCAAGGTAGAAAAGGAAAATGCCTTACTGAGATTTGTTGAACTAAATGTAGCTATTCACTTTTCTAACTGTAAATCACTACTAAAGTGGCTTTTCCAAAAAAGCTTCTATCATATTTGTGCAACATTATACGCTAGCAACAATGCATGATAAGTTAGGTTCACAACTTCCACATAATTATGTGAATTTCTATCTTCCTATGAGAATACAGCACTAGATACACACTGTTAGCATTAGAATTTTTTAATAATTTTAACAATGCAAAAGCAGTAAGTATAGGTAAAATCTAGACAGAGGAAAGGTTTTGATCACATTAGCTTTTTTATTCTGTGTAAACTTACGTCTCATTTTAATTAGTTACAGTACAAAGCTCTGCAGAACTGGTCAGAGTACTTTGTAAAACACCTACAAAAATATACATGTGAATGTCCAGTATAGCTAAAATTACTAAGTCTCCATACAAGGTGCCAAAGTTTTTCTGAACCTGAATTCATAAAATTGCACTGACTATGCATGGCATTGTAAGTAAAATGATCGGTGTACTCCTATTAAATAGCTGAACGAGGTTGTGCCACAGTTATGCCTAAGAACAGTATATGGTATATCACAGAATTACACAGTCAGACTGGCTGAGTTTGGAAGGGACCTCTGGAGGTCATCTGATTCAGCCCCCTTGCTCAGGCAGGGTCGGCCTTGAGCAGGCTGCCCAGGCATGTGTCCAGAGGGCTTCTGAACATGTCTGAGGACAGAGACTCCACAACCTCTCTGGACAACCTCTGCCAGCACTTGGTCACCCTCACAGTAAAAAAGTGTTTAGAAGGAACCTCCTGTGTTTGTACTCACTGCCTCTGGTCCTTCACTGGGCACCACTGGGAACAGCCTGGCTCTGTCTGCTTTCTACCCTCCATTCAGATATTTATAGACATTGATTAGACCTCCCCTGAGCCTTTCTTCAATATAAACTTCAAATTAATATTTTCATGAAAAAATAGAAAAGCCATTAACATTAATCTTGGATAAGAAGCAAAATAAAAACAATAGTTGTGTATTAGGGATCCACAGCTGACTTGATAAACATCTTTCAAAACCACACAAGTTCATCAACTACTACCATTCCAGCACAGAAACTGCAGTGCATGATATAGCAAAACTTCAGCTGAACTAAGGATGTATAACAGTGGTTTCCACTGTGTCCCCTTCTATTATTTTTCTTTTAAATATCTTTTAAATAGCTTTCAGACTAAATAATTTTGTTCTAACAAAATATCAAAGTAAAGTATGGTGTAAACTGCTTCTCTCTGCCATTGGCAATCAGGAAGAAGTAGGACAGTAATGTGAGTACTCTCTATCTGCTGGCAAAGGAACAGAAAGTGAAAAAAGGCAGTTGTGTCAGTCAGCAGACATTACTATTCAAAAGATTCCGAGTTTATTTTTCAGGAGCATGTACGTGCACAATAGTGACATGTGCACTGTTAATCTGGATGGAAATATTTTACTATACCTGTATATTTGAATAGCTTTCCTATCAGCCTCATCAAAGTCATCTTCAGCTTCCTTTAATTCTTCAAGGTTCATTCTTTCATATGATTTCAGTAGAAAAAACAAACAAAAAATTAGTCACCTTTTGTTCTCCAAAGTGTCTGCAAACATTTTAAATGTATTACAAAAACATGGGATTAATGAAAGAAAAATATGTACTAATTTTAGAAGTCAGTCAATTTTGGCATAACTCTGGTTAAGACAGTGGAAAAAAAAGAAATTTATTCAACTGTAACTATACAGGAAAATAGAGAAATACAGGAGTGGATTACTACCAATTGTTCAGAATGTGTATCTTGCTTATAACTGACTGGTTCATTTACGGAATTATGAAAATTAGTTATCCATACATGTTACATGCCATAATGTTTGTCATTAACTGTGTTGTGTGTTTAGTTTGGAATCCTTTTTAAAATAACCAAGTGAAAATAATGAAAATAAAAATATAATTACTGTACAATGTTTAAGTTACAAAATGCGTTATTGAAAATACCTCTGCTTTTCAAATTTTGTTATACTAATGGCATATATTTTTAAATTTACTTGCCTTCTGCTTCTTTCTGCAAGTATAAAACTGTTTCTTCTATTTCATCTTTTGGTTTTTCTTTTGGAGGAAGAACTCCAAAATCTCTCAGTATGTCATTCCATTCAGTATCTTCATTTGGATCCTGTTTTAATATTAGGAGACAGAACCGATCTGTCTTGTGTGCCTTTTTTAAAATCACAACCAGCCCTTTTTCACTTTGGCATGTATTAAGGATGTAACAAAAGGGAACCATTACTTAGAGGCTACAATACCTTCATGGACCATTCTCTATCATGATTTTTCACTTGTCATTTTTTACTTCTGAACAAAAAACAGCAAGAAAATAAGAGAGAAAGAAAACTCAAAAGATAAGCATAGAAAAAATATCAGTCTCCAAAACATCAGCTAAAAAATTGTCTAAAAGATCTATGGAAACCAACTTCAGACACCCCAAACTTTACACAGCTTACTTAAACACACTTAAAAAAATACAGCTTCGTACAGGCAAGATTTTTGTATCGGTATTTTTATAAATAAACATGTAAAAGCATGCCTAGAATTGGAAGAAAAAGACCTTTTTATATTAAATGAATTATTAACATTAATGTGTCAACATAAGCTACTTCATACACTATGTTCATAAGATGGGACTTCTGTAGGTGTTAAGTCTACATTTGTGATAATTTTAATTAAATGGTTAAGATAAAGGAACTATATGCTATTTATAAGACTGCATATAGGACTGATGTTATCACCTTAAAATAATCTGTTTATTGTAACTGGACTGCTGCTGGAATGGTAGAATAGCAACATGTTAGAAGGCCACTAATATGGATTAGAAATTGTCAAGTAGATTTTAAAACATGTTGCTAATCAAAAAGTGTGGTGGTTTTGGCCCTGAAATAGCCACTGGTTTGAAAACCTCCATAAAGAAATCTCTGTATAAATCTGTGCCTATCAGAAACATTTAGTGATATTCATAATTCCTTAATAATGCAGCACCAAATGAACAAAAAGTACATTACAAAAATTTTACCTGAGGAAACATCCAGGATTACTACCATGCCCGTGAGTACTACACTGGCCTTTCCAGCTGACAGCTGCCTCATTTTTATTCAACAAGGCTCTTGTACAGAATTTAGCATGAGTATAATGAAACAAATTCTGATTATCAAATGCTACACATGCCCCAAGGAATTTCACAAAGGTAAAAAAAATGCTTTGCATTATAGATTAAAACATACTTGCAAAATCCACAAAGAGAGTAAACAGAATCATGCTATCACTCACAAGGAAGTTAAGTATTGTGGGTTTGCAAGAAGACTCTTACCTCTGCCAGCTTCTCTGGCAGGAAGAAGGAAGGCTTGGCAGGGTTTGGAGTGGAAAGGAAGTGGCAGTAGTTCATGACAGCACCTCCAACGCTCCTATTGCATGGGCTCAGCGGACTGCTGGCAAGGGTAACACTGCCAATACTCACTACTGCTGGAGCACTCTGGCTTTGCAAACATCTAGTGCCTTATTGATAAGATAAAGCAGAGATTTCATACCTGAATAATTTAATTGATTCCTTCACAAAGGTCCAATATCCAGATTTTGGACTAGAAATTACAAATCCATTGTAAATAAGTTAATTATAGTATTTGGAAAATCATTTTCTGCAATATTCTACCTCTAAGAATGTGATTATTTCATCACCAAGTCTTTCAAATATATTAGCAAACTTTAACTTTATCCACATATGAAAATGTAGATAAAGATAAGTGATCTTTTCTCCTTGATCAAAAAGTAATTGATATATTCCACTGGAAAAAAATAAAAGAGAAGCTCCATATAGAATCTAATTAATTAGATGGTCACTAATGGGTCTGGAATAGGAAAAAAAACAAATTAATATTTTTGCTATAACGTAACTGCCCAGGGTTTACCTACATAAAGAAGTCTCACACTCAGTCTTACTGCAAGATTTCAATGCTTCGCCAAAGCAGAATTTTGACTTAGGTATCAAAAAATCTATAGAACTAAGAGGACTACTCCTCCAAGGAACCAATGCAGAAACATGAGTGATATGCATCCACTTTGGTTTGACCTCCACATAAGTGCTTGTGCTGGTTTAAGCCCTGCCGGGACCGGAGAGCACGTTGCTGTTGCCCCTCCCCCACCTGCAGCCGGTCGGGCTGGAAGTTGGGCACAAACCCGGGCTAAAGTAAGAAGAAATTTAATACAACAGTGTGATAAAACAATCTGAACAACAACAGTAGCAATGATAATGACAATAAACAACATTAATAGTGAACAAGACAAACGATATACAGAGAAATACCGCTAAATGGTCACGGAAATAGGTTCCCGCCACCGAGTCTGCCAAAGAGCAAGGTGAAAAGGTTCCGCCCCTGGACCTGACGCCAGCATGGTATGAATAACCCGGCTGGAGATCCCTTCCCCCTCTCTCTCCGTTGGGGAAAACTAACCCTATCCTAGCTGAACCATAACATAATCCACCCCTTTATTCTATACCATCTGCGTCATGTCCAGCTGCCATTTAGCAGTTAACAATAACAAAGTAATAATTTACAAAGGCACAGCATAATTTACAGCATGTTCTCACCCAGAATCAAGTGCCCCTGTGGTACACATCGGACCTCTCCATTGTCCGGCATCACCCACCAGGTGCACCCAGGTCCTTGGGCAAAAGCAACCCCGTGGATGGGTTTGCCTTTACCTTTGCCTGGTGCAGGGCTAAACCAGACCATTTTTCCCAATATATTCCTCATGCGCACCACAGGTACTTTATCCCCATCTACAGCACGTGGAGGTTTCGACTGAGCCGGGCCAGCTTGACTGGCAGATCCTCTTGTGTTGACTAGCCTTTGCTAGATGCATGTCCCAGTCTTTGAAGGTCCCACCTTCCAGTGCTTTCAATGTGGTTTTTAACAGTCCACTGTAGCGCTCGATCTTTCCAGAGGCTGGTGCGTGGTAGGGGATATGGTAGACCCACTCGATGCCATGTTCTTCTGCCCAGGCATTTATGAGGTTGTTTCGGAAGTGGGTCCCATTGTCTGACTCAATTCTCTCTGGGGTGCCGTGTCGCCACAGGACTTGGGTTTCAAGGCCCAGGATGGTGTTCTGGGCAGTGGCGTGGGGCGCTGGGTAAGCTTCCAGCCATCCAGTGGTTACTTCCACCATTGTGAGCACGTGGCGCTTCCTGTGGCAGGTCTGTGGCAGTGTGATGTAGTCGATCTGCCAGGCCTCTCCATATCTATATTTGAGCCATCGCTCTCCATTTCGCTGGGGCTTCACCCGCTTGGCATCTTTGATTGTGGCACACGTCTCACATCCGTGGATGATCTCTGCAACGGTGTCAATAGTAAGGTCCACCCCTCGATCTCGAGCCCACCTGTATGTTGCATCTCTACCTTGGTGGCCCGAGGTCTCGTGGGCCCACCGGGCTATGAACAGTTCACCTTTGCGCTGCCAGTCCAAGTCCACCTGAGCCACTCTTATCTTAGCAGCTTGGTCTGCCTGCTGGTTGTGTCGATGTTCATCAGTGACCTGACTCTTGGGTACATGGGCATCCACATGGCGCACCTTCACAGCGAGGTTTTCCACACGGGCTGCAATGTCCTGCCATACTTCAGCAGCCCAGACGGTTTTACCCTTACGTTGCCAGTTGTTCTGCTTCCATTGCTGCAACCATTTCCACAGGGTATTCGCCACTGCCCACGAGTCGGTGTAGAGGTAGAGCCTCGGCCACTTTTCCCGCTCAGCAATATCCAAAGCCAGCTGAACGGCTTTCACCTCTGCAAACTGGCTCGATTCACCCTGTCCCTCAGCAGCTTCAGTGACCCATCGTGTGGGACTCCATACAGCAGCCTTCCATCGTCGATGTTTTCCCACAATGCGACAAGACCCATCAGTGAACAGGGCATATCGCTTCTCCTCATCCGGCAGCTCGTTATATGGTGGGGCCTCCTTAGCACGTGTCACCTCCTGTTCTGGTGACATCCCGGAATCTTTGCTCTCTGGCCAGTTTGTAATCACCCCTAGTATCCCTGGGCGGCTGGGGTTCCCTGTTCGAGACCGTTGTGTTATCAATGCAACCCATTTACTCCACATGGCATCGGTTGCATGATACGTGGAGGAGGCCTTTCCTTTGAACATCCACCCCAGCACCGGCAGTCGGGGTGCCAGGAGGAGCTGTGTTTCAGTGCCGACCACTTCTGAGGCAGCCCGAACTCCTTCGTACGCTGCCAGTATCTCCTTCTCAGTTGGTGTGTAATTAGCTTCAGAACCTTTGTATCCCCAGCTCCAAAAGCCTAGAGGTCGGCCTCGGGTTTCCCCAGGTGCTCTCTGCCAGGGTCTCCAGGTAGGGCCATTCTCCCCGGCTGCAGTGTAGAGCATGTTCTTAACCTCCTGCCCTTCCCGGACTGGCCCGAGGGCTACTGCTTGGGCAATCTCCCGCTTAATTTATTCAAAGGATTGTTGTTGCTCAGGGCCCCATTCAAAATCATTCTTCTTACGGGTTACATGGTAGAGGGGGCTCACAATCAGGCTGTAGTTCGGGATGTGCATCCTCCAGAACCCCACAGCGCCCAGGAAAGACTGAGTCTTCTTTTTAGAGGTTGGTGGGGCCATGGTTGTTATCTTGTTTATCACCTCCATTGGGATGTGGCGACTCCCATCTTGCCATTTTATTCCTAGGAATTGAATTTCCCTTGCAGGTCCCTTAACTTTCTTTTGCTTAATGGCAAAGCCGGCCTTCAGGAGGATTTCAATTATCTTCTTCCCTTTCTCAAAGACCTCCTCGGCTGTGTTCCCCCATACAATGATGTCATCAATATACTGCAGGTGTTCTGGAGCCCCACCTTTCTCCAGTGCAGTATGGACCAGTCCGTGGCAAATGGTGGAGCTGTGGTTCCACCCCTGGGGCAATCGATTCCAGGTGTACTGGATGCCTCTCTCAGGCATTCATCTGAACGTGAACTGTGGCCTGAACTCTGGCGTTATCGGAATGGAGAAGAACGTGTGAGCAATGTCAATCGTGGCGTACCACTTGGCTGCCTTCGACTCCAGTTCATACTGGAGCTCTAGCATGTCTGGCACCGCAGCACTCATTGCTGGTGTAACTTCATTCAGGCCACGGTAGTCCACAGTTAGCCTCCATTCGCCATTAGGCTTTCTCACTGGCCATATAGGGCTGTTGAAGGGTGAGTGAGTTTTGCTGATCACCTTCTGGCTTTCTAGTTGGCAGATCAGCTGATGGATGGGGACCAGGGAATCTCGGTTGGTGCGGTACTGCTGCCGGTGCACCGTCCTGGTAGCAATCGGCACTCGCTGCTCCTCAACCTTAAGCCGCCCCACCACTGAGGGATCCTCTGAGAGGCCGGGTAAGGTGGACAACTGTTCATCCTCCTCCAGGGCAGCGGCACCAAAAGCCCACCGGTACCCTTTTGGGTCTTTGAAGTTCCCTCTCCTGAGGTAGTCTATGCCCAGGATGCACGGGGCATCTGGGCCAGTCACAATGGGGTGCTTATGCCAGTCCTTCCCAGTCAGGCTCACTTCAGCTTCCAGTAGGGTCAGCTGCTGGGATCCCCCTGTCACTCCAGAGATGCAAATGGATTCAACCCCGCTGTAGCTTGATGGCATCAGGGTGCACTGAGCGCCAGTGTCCACCAAAGCCTTATACTCTTGTGGGTCTGACGTGCCAGGCCATCAGATCCACACTGTCCAGTAAATCCGATTATCCCTTTCCTCCACCTGGCTGGAGGCAGGGCCCCTCTAATCCTGCTCATCATCACTCACTTCTTGCAAGAATGATTTACTGGTCCCCTCAAGAGGGTCAGACATAACGTTGGCCATTCTATTCTGTCTGGGGGATTTCTGACTGGACACTGGAGCTGCGCTCTTCTTGGAGGACTCCCCTTTTGTGATGGTCTTCCCTTTCAGCTGCTCTACTTGTGCAGCCAGGGCGGCAGTGGGCTGTCCATCCCACCTCCTCATGTTTTCTCCATGGCTGCGGAGGAAAAACCACAGGGTGCCTCGTGGCGTGTACCTTCTGCTGCCTTTCTCTTGGGTGGGGAAACGTTTACTTCTAATGGCTGAGACATTAGCCCGTGCAGGTGGAACGTAGGACATGTCCTCTTCCACTTTTTGGACCCTCTGAGACAGTTCCTCCACAGCTGAGACCCAGGAATGCTGAGATGAAGGGAGATTTCCCTCATATTGCCAGAGCTTGCCAACCACTCTATCCACTGTTAGAGTCTGGGTGTCTGTCCACCAGGACACTATTGCCAATGCTTTTGAGCGTGCTTCTGGTGTGCTCTTCAGGAGCTTTTGCCACATCAGGTGTGTGCAAGGGGCCTGATCTGGGTCCATGGGTGACTGCTCATTATTCAGATCACCATAGATCATCTCAAACACAGCCAGTTCCCTGAGGTTCTGGATGCCTTTCTCAATGCTGGTCCATTTGCCTAGCTGACGTAGGATATCATCCTTGTAGGGGTGCCTCTCCCTTACACTGAGCAGGAGTCGCTTCCAAAGGCTGAGGGTTTGAGTCTGTTTCCCTATTTCCCTATCAATGCCAGCATCCTTGGCCAAAGATCCCAGCTGCCTGGCCTCTCTCCCCTCCATCTCAAAAGCACTGGCTCCATTGTCCCAGCATCGGAGCAGTCAAGTGCAATCTGCTCACCTCCCAGGCGGCTGAAATCTCTCCGCATATCTCGCAGCTCTGTCGGGGACAGAGATCGGACGATCACCTCTGGTCCTTCCTCCTGTTCCCCCGATGGGCCTGGCTCATCCTCATCCCTCACTCTGTGAACTTTCTGGTATATTTTGTTTTCTGTATCGGGGCGACTGACACTGGCACTGGCTGGCACTCTGGCTCAGTCTGTGGGCTGGTGGAGGTGACTGAGACTGGCTCTGCCTGTGCCCCCGGTTCAGATATTGTTTGTGTGGCCTTTTCTACCCCTTGAGGGCAGCGGGTGGTATTAAAGAGGACACGGTAAGCATGGGCAAGTCCCCAACACATTGCAGCGATTTGTGTCTCCTGGGTTTTGCCAGCTTGGTAACACACCCTTTCTAAGCACTCCATCAGCTTCTCAGGGCTCTGCATTTGTTTAGGAGTGAAATTCCAAAGCATTGGGGGTGCCCACTGACTCAGGCCTTTGCCCATCTTTTCCCACACCCCTTGCCACTCACTATTATCTGACCTTGGGGCAGGTTTCCGGGCACTGCTATTGTTAGAGAAATGCCGCATGGCCAAAACGAAATCAGGCAGACATTCAGAAGGCATTGTGCCACAATCACACTGGCCTGCAGGCTCCAAGAATAATTGAAACTCCCCAAAGCCAAGAGGATCTCTTCCCCTGGCTCACCCACAGAGGGGGTGAGACCCCTAACTAAAGCCCAAACAGCAAACAGGTACCGGCCCACCCCCCCCCACAGCGATAGAAAGGCAGTATAAGTGTTCAATAGCCCATATAACAACATAAGACCCTTTATACATTTTCCACCGATAACAAACACCACCAGAGGGATCATACACTGGATATAAGGATTAATCCAGCCCCACCATGCAAACCAGTGGGCCAGCATTGCGAACATTTTCTTATCAGACAAATACAAACAGAAAAATTACACCCAACAGATTGCTCTATCACACTCTGGTCAGGGTCTGTCCCTTTTTATTCTTATTTCGTGCCCCACGTTGTTGCGCCAATTAGGGCTGTGCTGGTTTAAGCCCTGCCGGGACCGGAGAGCACGTTGCTGTTGCCCCTCCCCCACCCGCAGCCAGTCGGGCTGGAAGTTGGGCACAAACCCGGGCTAACATAAGAAGAAATTTAATACAATAGTGTGATAAAACAATCTGAACAACAACAGTAGCAATGATAATGACAATAAACAACATTAATAGTGAACAAGACAAATGATATACAGAGAAATACCGCTAAATGGTCACGGAAACAGGTTCCCACCACCGAGTCCGTCAAAGAGCAAGTAAAAAAGGTTCCGCCCCTGGACCTGACGCCAGCATGGTATGAATAACCCGGCTGGAGATCCCTTCCCCCTCTCTCTCCGTTGGGGAAACCTAACCCTATCCTAGCTGAACCAGGACAGTGCTTTACTCTATGATTTCCTGACATAAGTCAGGAACAGATTTCAGTGCTTCACAGAGTGCAAATCCTTCTCATAAGCAAAAGGATTATGAGGAATCACGAGGCGTTAAAAAAACATAATAAAAATAATCATCGCAACTGGACAGATAATTTCAAAACCATGCCACAAAAGAGACTACTGAAATGGAATTGGAATGTAGATAACTTAGAAGATAAGATCTTGCCTGTTGCCAGGAAAGGTTTTGACATTTCATGTTTTCTGTAATTTTAGTTCCTACATCAAATCTTTCAATAATAATTTAAATTATGTTTTGATACTATTTCTATTTGATGTTTGTAACAGTCAATAGGTTTGTGTAACCAAACCATGCTTGTGTAACCTTGGACATTTTCTAGATGCCATTAAATCTACAAAATGTAAAAGAATCAAAGTGGATCAAGAATCCTAGATCACAGTAAATATAGCAGAAATTAGTGTCTCTGATCATGTTTATGAAGGCAGGTCCTGCCTGACAAACCTGATCTCCTTCTATGACAAGATGACCCAACTATTGGATGAGGGAAAAGCTGTGGGTATTGTCTACCTGGATTTTCGAAAAGCATTCGACACAGTTCCCCATAGAATTCTCATAGAAAAACTGTCTGCTCATGGCCTGGATGAGCAAACGGTCTGCTGAGTCAAGGCCTGGCTGGATGGACAGTCCCAGGGAATGGTGGTCAGTAGAGGTAAATCCAGCTGGTGGCCGGTCACAAGTGGTGTTCCTCAGGGCTTGGTGTTGGGACCATTTCTGTTTAACATCTTTATTGATGATCTTGATAAGGACATAGAGTGTATCATCAGTAAGTTCACAGATGACACCAAGTTAAGCAGAAGTGTCGATCTGCATGAAGATCGGGAGGCTCTACAGAGAGACTTGGATAGATTGGACCGGTGGGCCAACATTAATGGGATGAGCTTCAACAAGGCCAAGTGCCAGGTCCTGCACTTGGGCCACAACAGCCCCCTGCATGGCTACAGGCTTGGGGAGGAGTGGCTGGAGCTGTCTGGAAGAGAAGGATCTGGGGGTTCTAGTTGACAAGCAGCTGAACATGAGCCAGCAGTGTGGTCAGGTGGCCAAGAAAGCCAACGGCATCCTGGCTTGTATTAGAAACAGTGTGACCACCAGAAGTAGGGAGGTGAGAGTCCCCCTGTACTCTGCACTGGTGAGGCCGCACCTGGAGTATTGTGTCCAGTTTTGGGCACCTCAATACGAGAGAGATATCCAGGTTCTGGAGCGAGTGCAGGGGTGGGCAATGAAGCTGGTGAAGGGCCTGGAGAATAAATCCTGTGAGGAGTGATTGAAGGAGTTGGGACTGTTTAGTTTGAGGAGGAGAAGGCTGAGGGGAGACCTCATCACTCTCTACAACTACCTGAAAGGAGCTTGTAGAGAGGTTGGTGCTGGTCTCTTCTCACAGGTGATTAGTGACAGAACAAGGGGGAATGGCTTTAAACTGCAACAGGGGAGGTTCAGACTGGACATTAGGGAAAATTTTTTCCCAGAAAGAGTGGTCAGACAGTGGAATAGGCTGCCCAGGGAGGTGGTGGAGTCACCATCCCTGGATGTGTTTAAGGGTCGTTTGGATGAGATGTTGGGGGATATGGTGTAGGGGACAACTTTGTAGAGTTGGGCTGATGGTTGGACTTGATGATCCCAAGGGTCTTTTCCAACCTGAACGATTCCGTGATTCTGTGATCAATCTGAACTCCAATCTCAAGGAAAAGAAGATCAGAAGCTAGCAAACCTTTAACAATTTTTTAACAGAATCAATTAAATCAATATTTTAAAAGTTTCTGTTAAGTGATTAGTTCAAGGTTGCAGCGCACAGATGAAATAAACCAAAATGTAAGTCAAGAACTTCTGAAGATACTTGATGGTAAGAGTGCAAAGGAGCCAAACAGTGGCAAAAGTGATCCAATGCAAATTGGTTTTGGAGTGTGAAGCTAGACTACTGAAGCAGGCCACAATCCCAAGTGAAAAAAACTTCTCATGACACTTCTCACTGCTGACAGCGAGAAGTACCACCAGCTTTGCCAGGGGTGATGCACATACTCAGTTTGGGAACCCACAGGCTGGTTAAGTTCTGTCCTGAAGTGTAAATAACACTTCTAATGGATTTAGTTTGCAGTTCCTTTTTTTTCTTGTTTTGGCGAATGTCATGAAA
The DNA here is from genome assembly GCF_965140245.1 of Athene noctua. Lineage (NCBI taxonomy): Eukaryota > Metazoa > Chordata > Aves > Strigiformes > Strigidae > Athene > Athene noctua. Next base: position 31,530,792 of record NC_134040.1, read on the forward strand.
CAAATTCTCAATTGTTTTTAAAATTTGCTACACTTATGATCAAAGTGTAGTATTTTATTATTCTTGCAGGGCAGTAACGACGGTTAATTCTTAACCGTTCGAAGCTCAGATTTTCCTGAGGTATTCTTACACAAAACCCCACATAAACTGCCCCCCACCTCCTTGCGGCGCCCCCGCAGGGGCGGGAAGGCTACCCGGGCCGGGGCAGGCCCGGCAGCTCTCTCCGCCCCGCAGGGCCCTGCGGCGGGCTCGGCCGCGCCGAGCGAGCCCTCCCTGGATGCCGGCGGCGCTCCTGCCCGCCCCGCCACCGCGCCTCTGCCCGCGCCCTGCGCTTCAGGCGGCACCACACGGCTCGCGCGGCGCCCAGCACCTCCCAGGGCTGCAGCCGGAGCCCGCCCGCGGCATCCCCTCGTTCCTTGGCGTCCCCGCCCCGACTGCCTCATCGCCCTCGGTCCCCGCCGCTGCCCGCAGGGCTGGGGGAACGCTGTGCGCCCAAGCTGCCTGCCTCCCGCCCCGACTGCCTCCCCTCGTGGAGGCCGCTGCCTGAGCCGCGGAGGCAGGGCCACCCCCGCTGGGGCAGGGACACCCGCTGGGACAGGGACACCCTCGCTGGGGCAGGGACACCCGCTGGGACAGGGACACCCCCGCTGGGACAGGGACACCCTCGCTGGGGCAGGGACACCCGCTGGGACAGGGACACCCCCGCTGGGACAGGGACACCCCCGCTGGGGCAGGGACACCCGCTGGGACAGGGACACCCTCGCTGGGGCAGGGACACCCGCTGGGACAGGGACACCCCCGCTGGGGCAGGGACACCCCCGCTGGGGCAGGGACACCCGCCGTCACCCGTTCTGAGGGCGGCGGGCGCCGGCCCTCTGCCCTGTCGGCCGCTGGTAACTGATGATAAAACTGATCCGTTTAGAAACGTTTCAGAAGACAAAAACCCCGGAAAGCAAACAAGAATAAACGGAATCCAAACAAACAAAACATCAGAGGCCTTCAGGCGGGGCCGGCGGAGGTGGTGGTTCGGGGCCGGCTGTGCCTGAAGGTGGCCGCCCTGCCCCCTGCCCCTCGCCCTGCCCGGCGGCCGCGGCCTGCGCCCCCCGCTGCATTCTCGAGCGGCAGCGGCCGGCCATGGGGGTAAGGCAGTGGCAGTGGGGGAAAGAGAACTTAAATCACCTGACTTAATATCATACAATGCAATAAGTGATTTGAGGCAGAAGGCCACGTGTTGGTTCTGACCAGCGGTCATATAAAACTGGATCCTCAGTTCACAAATAATTGCACCAGTTCAAGTGGACACACAGCAAAACGCAGAGTGGAAACAGGTGGGTAAGAAGAGGAGGACAAGGATGTCTTAAGCCCGTTTCCACCTCCAAGGCCATCTGTTTTCACAGCTATCTTCTGAAATTTAGCTGCTCATCCAAGTTTGCAGAAGCAGGAGTAGTAATACCAAGGTCAATTCAAACTGTGACTAGCCAATACAATGTTAAAAACAATAATCTGCTTCTACATTGAACGATTAGTTACTTTCAACAGGATTACAACCTTAACATCATATTTTAACACAACCCCGCTGTGAAAACAAACTCAGAGAGAGAAGCTAGAAAGATTGTGAGGCTAACTTGTTCTTTTGAGTGGAATTTCTTTAATTCTACATCAAAACCACTTGAGTTTTCAAATGGTTTCTAATTCTGGAAGTATGTGAACAATGCAGCTAACTCATCTTGTGAATGAGAACCATACTGCATCTGTGTTCTTCATAGCTAAAAAAATAATTTTATTTTTGATGAATTAAGTAAAGATACTTTTTCAAAACATGGAACTTACTCAATTTCCATTAGTTAAGGGAACAGAGATTCTCATATTTTTTCAGCCAATGAAACACTATTAACCTTAAGACTTATTGAGAACTGCCAACTCCCGTATCATCAATATAGTTCTGTAGACAACCTGCAGAGCACTTATCTTGATCCTGCAGATTGCCAGAAGTCCACAGACAACCGTGAAGGAAATACAGGAGTAAAGACCATCATCTTGGAAAGCAAACCACATCTTTTGTTTGCCCTGCCTGGACAAGCTGTGATTTTAAAGACTGCACAAATCACATGCAGTATATTCTGAAAAAAATGCAGCAGCCTGCATTGCAAACATTCTCATTAAAACAACTGAGTGCCTTTATTTATAAGGTAAAATAAATGTACATAACAATGTTGTTAGAGGCAATGTCTGTTGCATGCATACACTGTGACATTTTTTACACACAGTTGTAAACATCATAACACTAGGAAACAAATAATTTTAGGATGCTTTTAATATAATCAACAAAGTAAAGAAACATTTTAATCCTTAATGCAATCAAATTTAATAACATTTACATTCTAATGATTTTTAATTGTACATTAGTAACGCATAATTTTTATAAGGAAAACAGTATGTCCATGTACTCAGCATTCCTGCAGCATTAGTTCTAGGTCAGGAATGTAAAATCCTGAAAAATAAGAAAATTTTCAGATGTTGGTATGATATAACAGCACTTAAAATATGACAAGAGATGTAAGATCTATTAGAAAGCAGAGCACTATAATACTGTGCTTTTATCTCTCCAGAGAGTCAAATGATTTGAAATTAAATCCTGAAGTACTTAGTTTCAGTGTGAGGGTTTTTTCTGTGTAAGAACAGGAGGATTACCCCCAGGATGTCAGTATGTATTTAATAGGTAGTTGAATCAGTTCTTCCTGACATACACTTATCATTGTTAACTTTCCAAAATGTTTACAGATCTGGGATATTTTCCATTTCTTGCTGCCTGAAACAGCTCTGTGTTTTCTGTTCTAGGAACTAAGTACCTACAGCTTTTATTCAGTTCACCTAAAGATATGTGTGAATTTAGCACATCTGGGAGAAGTTTGTCTGCAGAAATCTTAAGCTGACAAGGCTTTCTGAGACTACTCCTCAACATAAATATTGTGCCCTATTTATATAGATTGTCATTAAAAGCATTAAATAGATACCTCCTTAGCGAAAATCCACTGATCTCCTTCCATTGCGTGGCTGAAAGACAAATATCCAATAACTGGTCCATAAAACTGTCTGATTTCCGTAAAAAAGCCCCACCCAAATCAGTATGTATAGAAATTCGGAAATTTCTCACTTCTGTCCACATGATCAACATTAAGATAAACCTGAAACCTGAAAAAAAATCTTTTCATTAACCACTTTCTTATTTAAATAGAAAAAAAAAGATTAAACAAAATCTAGATAATTATTATTAAAGTTGACTTGCCATCTTTAACTTGCTCAGATTTGCAAAAATGGAGTGAAAAATCTCTATGGCATCAAAGATAAATTAAGTAGTTTCATTCTCATGAGAATTTCTGAGCCTCGTTTCTAATCTTACTGGTCAAAACACAAGGAAAATGGGAAGGTCAGGCCCTGTAGCTGTTTTGATACAGTGTATAAGCATGGCATTGTATGTATATCACATGCAAATGTACCATATCGAACAATGCTTTAGAAAAATTGTCCAAGATGGCATATTTTCTAGAACTTACAGAATTCTATACATAATAACCAATGACTTATGAAGACATGGCATGGTATTATGTATACGCAAACATTAACACGTGTACAAAAACTTCCTAATATGCCTTTATTTTAAGCCAAGAAAATATTTGGAGCAGATCTGGTCCTATATGGTGGGATGCTCTTAGTGAAGCAAGTTTCCTCAGTCACAGTAATTCTTAATGTAATAATTCACTGGTTTCTCTACTTTTTCTTTGTAACACTCATCACTAAATGAAAAGAAAAAAAGTGAAACAAACCATACCCTGTAGAAAAAGTAGCCTCTGCTTTGAATCGCTCCAGGTCCTTGAAGTTCTTCCTGAAAAAAAGTATTTTAAATCGTATCTACTCCTGTAAATGAATACATATAGAGGGGTTCTTTATGTACATATGAAAAGTATTTCTTCAGTACTACTATATATTCTTGCCCTATAAGGTATGCTTTGTATGTATTTCTCCATGTCAGTAACAAGAAGTTCATGTTGTCATGTAGAAAGAGCAGAAAACACATGAATGAGGGCCACATTCTTCAAGTTTTGACTCAGTTCAGATTGCTTTAGAGCGGTACTAGTAATGACGAGCAGCCTTTGCCTTCGACTCTCCAGGTTTCATTACCCAGACACAAGCAGAGTGTCTTTATGGTTATCAGAGTCTCTACAGACAGAGTAGAGCTGGTCTTTGCACCTTGCAGAAGGATAGCAATGAAAAGCTTAAATATCAGAAATACTTGCACTCTTCCCAAGAATGAGATCCCAGACTGTTCCCAGAGGTGTATCATGATCACACCTCTCACATTAACTCCCAAACAAAAGACCAGCGCTTATGATATTCTATTCTGCTAGTGCTGCACACTTTGAGAAACAACTGTCTACTGATCCATAGAGCAAGAGGGGAGAAAGAACCATAAAGAAAATAAAAATTCCATTTAAATGTAACAAGTACAAAGCATGAAGTATCCAGTTGCTCTAATGAGGCCTCTGTGATTAGAGAACACATAAACTTAATCCCAGTATTTTCATTGCTTGTGGTAGTATCAGATATGAGTGAAGTGTCTGTCTTGCGGGTGGGGGAGACAGGCCAATTGAGAAACAAAATAGTTCAAATCTTCTGTTTAGCAGAACATAAAATTTAGTTGGAATTTATTTAGCAATGATAGTGTTTCTCAATTTAAAACTGGGGTAATGTGATCTTTTGGCTCATGATCATAACCTGAGTTGTCATAGAAAGAAATCACTCCATGCGCTACTCTAACGCTGTAAGAATTGTGTAAAACAGGATAACTCCCATCATTTCCAAACACAGGAGTAGCTTCAATCCAGGGAAGCTTTTTGAGTCTTGTTTATAATTTTGACTTCAGTTCACCACATATACCATTATACTTATTTCTTGGAGTATATTCTCATTATTCATTCTAGTTTCTTTGATTTACATAAAACATCCGTATGATTTTTATTTACACTGTCCATCTCATTCTAGCATTACCTGGGTTTGAAATGCCTATCTCAGATCTATAATCCATTCAATATTATAGTTTTTATATTTCAAAAGGATAAAAATTTGTCTGTTAATGGAGTCTTGTACATGGCCATTGGAGTATTTTATGGTATTTCTATTTCATTATTTTTCTACTTTTTCTATTCAATGCATGAACAAAAATAAAAACAGAAACAAAATAGACAGTTGCTGCAAGTTAAGGAAATTGATCTATTACATAAAGGGAATCAAGAGTACAATTACTAATATGGAATTGTTATTTGTGTTAATATGTTATTCTCTGCTTTCAGCCAGATACATCTTAAAGAAGGTTTCTTAAAGAAGATAGTTTTCTTGTGTGGTTTCATGTCAGAAGTTTGGTATTAAAAAACAACTGAAGCTAAAAAATCTGTCTTCATTGTAACACCCACCTTCTAAACTTCCAAGGGTTTGGAGATGTTAAAAAATAATTAATACATGCTGTAACATATATGCATGTGTGTTCACAAACCTGCATGTATATATGTATACATGTATATGTATTTGTGAAGTACGGTTATTTAGAATTTTATTTCAGTGCCTGCCCTCTAGAAATTATCTTGCTCTGTCTCTTAGATTGACTTGTCAACAAAATGCTCTTGCGTCTTCTTTCCTGGATCATATCGTATCAGCCAGGATATAGCTTAAGAGGAATAAAATTCATGACAAAATCTGTGTCAGTCCAAACTGTGAAGAAAGAGTAAGTTTAATAAAGCATGTTTCCTCCTTCACTCATCCACCTTTTCAGTTCCTTGTCTGGTTGGGGAGAGAGGTGGGTGTGTTTATGTATAGCAGGTTTTGGTTTTCTTCCCTGTTGAGGAGGAAGAAAATCAGCAGCAAGCTAACCCTTCCTGTAGCAGTCAGTGGCACCAGAGTCCGATAGTCCAACCAAAGGTGGGCAGCCACAGGAACATGAGGCCTTCCTGCTCCCCAGAGGATCGGAGTTCCTCTGCACGTCTTAGGCAGAGTTGCTTTGATCTCTACTGTCTTTAAAGTTCACCTGTGCCATTTCCCCACTGCCCCTTCTGGGAAAGATAGATGTATTTCTCACAGTCAGGGAATACTTGCACTACTTTTATTACTGATGTTAGATTATTTCAGTATTTTCTTAACTTTCTTATAAACTGCTATGACCCTCAGCAATAACATTTAGAGAGGATTTTAAACTCTTGTACTAAAATACATCAAAATCTGCCATATAAACAAATATGATAAGCATAAAATGGATGAATTTCAAAGATTTATTATGACATTAAAATAGATAAGGTGCATGCAAAACCACCAAACCAAAAGAATCTGCAAATGAAATTGATTCCAGAAGAAGCTAGCATTTTGTAAATGTCTGTTATTTATGCACTGGACACCAGTAAATAGCACCTTTAACAAGGTGACTGCTACTCACAGTAGGAATTGACAAGAGGAAATTTCAGAAGTTGCTTTCTATAAAATGCAATTCAACTCAGAGCTGTTTTCATTGTTTCCTTAGATTTTGTATTTGGTTTATTAATATTTTTAAATGGTTGTATTCTGTAAGTGTTGACCATGTCATTACTTCTCTTGGCTTCAGCCTTACAGAAGAAAATGTATTGAAGTGCGTATTTAATATCACACATTTTCCTTGGGATTTAATGAGCTCTTCACTCTGTAGCCTAATCTCCAAATGATAAAACATTCCAAAATAAATAATCATTTAAAACATATGAGAAAAAATCAAAGGTGGTTAAATCCATTAATAACTATTTTACATAATGGCCCAGATGAAGCCTTCAGCTTGGAAAGTGTCTAGGATGCACCTGCCAGAAGCTAGAGAGTATGCCCGAGGACTGGTCACTCCACACTTCCTCTGGTCTCCCACCTTTTTCCTGTGTATGCACAGCAAGACACTGTTAAACCAGGATACTGGACTGATGAGAATATAGTCTGAACTAGTGTGGCTTTTGTTATTATGCCTTCTTTCTTAGAAACTATTACTATGATATGACTGTGACAGTTCTATGTTCCATTCCTCTTCAGACAAATCCTAGTTAGACTATCACCCTTATTCTGCTTAAGGATTGACTGAGTTACTGCACCATCTACTTTAATCTAATCCAGTTATCCACAATAGCATTGACTAATCTAGAAGATTCCTGTACCTGTAGTTCACAAAACATGGAAGTTGAATTCTGTGTTCAAACTTTTAGCTGGAACTACAGTTCTTATGTAGCAAAGAGCCCAGCACTGAGGGTGTGGACGGTCCCACTGAAATAATGACCTTAGTTATGCATGTCTATGTATTTAGCTGGGTTAACATGTAAGCATAAATGTAACATCATGACTGCAAAATGAAAGACTGCTAGTTATCACAGTGTAGAATGATTGGAATTCCAACTGTTGCTATTTCTGTGTACTACTAATTATGAGTAGAGTAATACAAATAATAGGAAAGAGGTCTTTTAAAAATGAGACAGGGAAAACAATGGCTAAGGAAACATATAATACTCATCATAATTCATTCATGTCTACTTTAAAAACATGATGAAAATAATGTCCTTTACAAAAAGAAGCATGACAAACTGCCTTTTGCCACAAAGTTTTATCTGCCTGCTCTGGGCTCATTCCCAAACACTACAGCTTTTTTGTTTAGTTGGGTTTTTTAATTTCCTTCGCAAGAAATATTTCCAAACACTATCCTAAAGAAAGGATATCAGTATGTGATTACACTTTGTATCAGATAGCTAATATACTTTTTTTTTTCCCCCTAAGGATTTGTAAAGTATGGACTTTGATGTTACTTTGATGTAAAAAATAAGCCTTTAAATTGTTTAGCACGTGATGGCTTGAGAGGTCTTAAATAGAAACAATTTATTACATTTCATTTGTGAGGTGTTATAAAGTATAGTTTACTGTTTAGCAGTAAAATTAGTTAACAGTAAAATTGCTTATAAATTATTTTGAAATTCTTAGTGCTGTAGGTCATAAATAATATATGTTTAAGGAGTAGATAAGGTTTGAATTCCAAACAGGAAAAAAAAATAACCTCCCCTAGAAAATATAACCCAACTGCAGTATAATGGTATAGACATATTTGAAGGTATTTTCCTTTTATAAAAGAACTAACAGATCCATTTTGATACATAGGCTCTGTGTTAAGCATATATTACTTCATGTATTACTGTTCTGTTTTAAGCATATATTACTTCAGTGATTTTTGATTTTAAATGTTAAATATCAGCAGGATTATTTTTCCATAAATAAAGAATTGAAAAATCTCATGTTTCTAATGAAAATAGACTAGTGTGATATTAAATCATGAAAATAAAAATGTTATGAGCAGAAAGATCTACATGGACATTTTTAGAAGAGCTAACAAATCACAAAATGTGAGAATCCAAGCATGCAGAGTTTAAGATTACATACGTCCACTTTGTATCTCTTCAGTCTTCTCTCATTAAGCTGGGGAATGAGTTGCAGCAAAGGATGCAGGACAGACGACTGAGAGGACACGAACACAGACACATGAGCAACAATGAAATTCAGACCTTATGATGCAAAAAAAATCTCTTCCTGCAGTATTGGCTTATGGACTAAATGTGCATCAGTAAAGGTCTGAAGATGTTAATTGAGAAACTTTTTTTTTAACATTCTGATTTAACAACAAACAGGTACCAACACTTATATTTACACTATGAATGTGACTCACAGCATGATGGAAGGAAAAGCTATGCGTCCTCACATTTACTCATTGAAAGTTCAGAAGTGTTTACAGACTTCTTGCCCAGGCAATTGCAGATATTCAGATTTTCATCAGCCTCTGTGAGTAGTACAGAGGATGTTTCTATACAGTACTCCCACTAACATTTCTATGATTATCTACTATGGAAGTTGATAGCTTCTATCTCCATTATACTGAAAAGTTCATTTTCTTCAGAATAATTTAAATTGCAGCAAGAATTTATTTTTTTTTCCTACAAAATATTGTGCAGGAGGGATCCATTCTCAAGTAAAATTTGTAACCATGGCACTGGACACGCTGCCTAAAAGACAAGGTCCAGTTGTGAAATCCCTTGCATTCAACAAGACTTTATGGTTACAGACATAAGCAAACATGTGCAGACATAAGTTAAGCACAGTAGCATAGCGTGCACCCATTTAAATCTTCAGCTCATGTAAATGTAATTTAAAAATAATGCATTTTTGATACAATAGTTCTTACAAAAGTAACACAACAAAGAGAATTATAATATATGCAATAACTAGAGCTACCAAAATGTTAATGTACTAAATAGGTAAAATGAACTTGCCTACTTGGTGCCAATTTTGCACTGTCTGCAATGTGGCAGCATAATATCTAAAGAAGTAGAAGTTTGATGTGAGTGGAGGAGTTAAAGGGCAACTCAGCTGGCCACTTTGGCTCTGCCTTTCAGTCCGTGGAGAGAGGTTAATAAAGCGAAGGAATGAGGGGTCTCACCGAAATTAGTATCTCTGAGAACTGGGCTAGAAGACAGCTAAACCAGAAGAAGTGAGAAAGAAGTAATCTCTGGGGGCGGGCAGGGACAAAGGTATTCAGGATGGGGACAAAGTAGGATGCGGTAACCTCTTAAGCAGGAGCAGCAGCAGAAATAGCTCATTTCACTGTGTCCTGATTACCATTAAAACCTCAAGAGAAGCACTATCATGACCCCAGTATCAGCAAAATCACTTTCTGGGAAATATGCCACATGTTTCTGAAAACATGTAAAGAACAAGGCAAAAATGGACATTAATGTTTAAGAATGATTGCTAAGAAATGAGAAAACATGAATATGTTTAAGTTTCTCAAAATCCTATCGTGCACAGGAAAGCCACAGAGATGCACAGAAATAACATATTATGTTTGCACTTTAAAAGCAAGAATGGATCACACATAGTTTATATATTGGTTTATAAGAATATTTTTATAGCAACAATACTAGGCTATTTTTAAATAATATTTTTCATCTAAAATATAATCCAAAGTCTGAGTCTTAAATACTATTTTGCTTGATACATATTTATGATGTGCACAAATAAGTACATACAATTTAATAATTAATAAAAATCATTAAGTGTTCTTAATACTTATGGTCATGTTCTCAGCTTCTACAAATCTGCATTATTTCACTGCATATATTATGTTCCAGTACCAGAAAAAAATACTTGGTCTTATATTTAAATGTTGAAACTACAAGATTAAGATGCAGTTGGGATTCCATGGATGTTTAGTCATGGGTTTTTTCCACACCTGCACAGTACTGATGATCCTCTTCCATGTTATTAAAACATGTTCTGTATCTTAAACGTGAAACTCCCAGTTCTGAGCATGCTGTACAGTTGGAGAAACTGCTGCAAAAAGCAACATTACCTTGGTTTTAGTACAAGCACACATGTACTCACAGGGAGGTGCTATGCCACTTACCATGGTGTCTGAGTTGCCTGAGTCATGAGTCTTAGAATAATGAAATAAGAACTGTTCAAAAAAAAAAGTGAGATTTTACTACAAAACAGGGCAAGGGTCTTATGATTTTCTTGACAATTTTAGTGTATCATAAAACATACATAGAAGTCTTACCCTTTTGGTGTTGTCTTTTTCATCTAAACCCTGTGGGAATAACAATCAGTAGAGAGGCTTTTATTTGTTTGTTTTGTTTGGTTTTTTTTTTAAAAAAAAAAGGACAATTTTGATTACATTATAAACTTTTCAATACTGGATTGGAATATTGTACTTTCTTGGCAGATATATTACATGTCTTTGCTTATCATTGTTACTACTTCTTTCAAACTCTGTAGAGAGCATTGATTTATTCTCCACTAGGAGAGTAGATGGGTTTAGTGGATGATCCTTTGTATATGCCTAGACTCTCCTGAGTAGATTTCTTTCTCCACTGAGAGCTCATGATTTTTCTAATCTAGATCAATAAAACCACCTAAAACCTTGTATCCAACCTGAAGATTATTTCCCAAACATTAGAGTGTCCTTGTTATCTTTAATAAGTATTGGACACATGGCATTTCAGATTAAGAACTGAATAGTATTACTCCCAGCACTGAGTGACATTTCATATACTGGGTCTTCAGAATTCACTGGCACACTGAGAGATCAGGCTTCAGAAATGCTAAATAGTCTTTCCTGTATGTTACCTGTGGTTTCTGAAGAAATCCCATGACCAAAAAGCAAAGTTCTTCCATTGTATTGGACACCTAATACAAAGAAAACATGAACTCAGATATCACACTTCCAATCCTACTGCATATAATGAATAGCATCAAAATAATAAAGTAACCTCTGTCTGACTCACCTGAAGCTGAGAATCTGTAGACAGGTAGGCAGAACATGCATCGTCTATCTGTAAAATTCACACAGTCCTTTTTTAAGAAGTCATATTAATAAAAACAAGTGAAATATGTATTTTCAGAAACAGTTCAGTGCAGCTAAAGCCATGGCAAGCTTGTCCACCATGGAATCCTTATAGGTATATTAATGAAATATTTTTCATTCATGGGAAAAAAAAGGCCTTAACCACATTAAAAAAATGTATACATTATCCAAACAAACATATACATATCTGTGTTCTTTATTCACTTACCTGTGTCATGCCCCTCTTATTTGAAACCTTCTCAGACTAAGTCATATTTTAAATTATTATTTGAATCATCTGGGATATGGACTATGAACTTAAATCTCTTCTGTGATATCTTTGGATTATAAAAACTGTGAAGAAAATGACAAAACTAAAGCAAGTGATTCAATGAGCAGCCCTCAAATACAACTCTTCCAATTAGATTCCAGCATCCCTGCAAGTGTATGACACACACATCTCTTGAGTGATTATGATATGTGCCAGCACATCTTATGCATACCAGTCAACTTGTTCGAGTCACCAAGCAACCAATATCTGAGGTTTGTACTGATTTGTTTGGCAAATGAGGCGCCTTACCCATTTTTGTTCAAAGGAGGTGATTCCCAAATCACAGTACTAGTAAGAGATGTATTCAGTATATTTTAAGGGATCTAAACTCAAAGAGCACTGTGGAAGAAGTAATTGCTGACTAACTTAGACAGTCAGCACAGAACGGAACGTGACACACATAGACACAAAACCAGACCAAATCCAGAAGTCCCAACCCCCATTTAATCTGGATCAAAAGAAACATTTGTTTAGCTCTACATCTTATCTCCAAAAATGGTCAAATGTCAACACCCAGGGAGAGCCTAAGACAAATCCAGTGGTTGAGTTAAATCCATGATCTCCAATCACCAACTATGTGTAGTGCAAGCACTGTGAGTTGGAAGCAGGTCCTTTGTAATAAAACTCAGTGAATTTTTGTGCTGTGAATTTGATGAATCTCTCTCTGAACCACTGTTAGCATCCGTAAAGTCCTGTGGCAAGGGTTTCCTAAACAGTGCATGAAATACCACTTCTGTTTGTCTTGATCAGTCTTGTCAAAGTTATCTTCATTCAGTGCTATCATGGTCTTGTCTTGGAAGAAGTAATGAATAAGTGATTCCCACCCATCGTTTCCCTACTGTTCATGACCTTGTGTAGTCAATTAATCACATCCTCCTTCTGTTGTGTTTTCCAAGACGAAAGAATTCTGTAATACAGAATCATTTTTGGTGGAGTTATTAATCGGAAAGGAAGAAGAAATGGAATGAAGGATATTTGAATTAATGGAAGTAATATTACAAATGCTAAAAGTAATATTACCAAAGCTGAAAACTTTCTGTAAGGAGAAGAACAAAATCTCCAATACTCCAAATGAAGCTGCACAGTTTAATAATAACCAAAAAAGAGGCTTAACTTTTCATTATATAAATTTAAAATTGTATCAATAGCAACTTCCATTGGTATGTGCTATTTTTTTCCACTGAATATTTGATACTGTTAGTCCAGGTGTCAGAAAGCTCTGACAATCATCTTGTTCACAGACTGCATAAAATAAAATAAAGAGCAGGCAATGCAATGAGTCTTATAATTTTGTTATAGGTAAAAAGCCCTAAACAGCACTCTTTAGCAATTAAAACATCAAATGAAAAAAGCAATAAGCAAATAATGCATATCTGGGTAGTTCAAGACAAGACATGATTCATTTCTCTAGAGACAATCTATGAGAAAGCATTAGCAGACATAGTGGGAAAGCTAATAGCTCACAGAATTCCCCCTTCAAATAGTTTTTATTGGTAACGCATCTTTCCCATTCTCTTTTCCCTTCATCTTGCTGTTGTTTGTCTCTGGATATATTAGTCCAGCTTCACTACTTTCAGAGTAAGAAAATGTAGAGGGAGAAATCAGCAGTAAATGAGATAAACTAAACTGAAGTCATTTTGGTAACCTAAATTAAAACTTTGCTGTTTCTTCTTGGTGAGGGATTTTGTTTTGTAGTGTTAGGGTTGGTTTTTTTGTTGTTGTTTATTTGCCTGTTTTGTCATTGGAGGTGACTCTTAGACAATGACCATAATTCAGTAGCAGGACAAGCCAGAGACTGCTTTGTGTTGGACACAATGCAAGGTAAGGTATCCCTCAGCTGAAGCTTGCATGAACAAAGCAAGGGCTGAGGAAAAGCCATGGTTTCTGTTAATTCCTTTTTAAAAAATTTAATAGTTTCAATCATCCTTGATGCATCTGCTCAGTAATTTTCTCTGCAATCTCAGAAATGTGGTCTGAGGGTGTGAGCTTATGCGTTGTTTGGTGATGATTAAATAACAAAGAAACAAAAGGATGCCAGAGACAAGTACAGGAGCACAATAATTAGTTACAAAGTTCCCATATTTATAAACTCCGAGTCATTCCTGGAAAATACTATGTTAATTTAGCAGCAGGGCTTCTGAATAAAATAACAAACTGAATAAAGTAACAAACACTAATAAAGTAACAAACAGGGAAGAACTGATTCTTTTCACTCCAAGAGAGTCTGGTGAGCTGGTATGATTCTGTAATCAGTTTGAGTTAGGTTATATTCAGCTTGATTTAGGTTATGCACTTATGCATCTAATTCTCTTTCCTTAGACCCTCTCCAGTCCTGCATTATTCTTGATATAACAGTAAGTTTTATATTGCTTATGTTACACAATTTTACACAGCATTTAATATATTATGCATACTTTTTTTTCACTGAAATCAATGGAAACTTTGCCTTTGCCTATAGTTGGCATAGGGACAAATCCTGTGTTACAACTAGCAAATCTTAGCAATAAATGCAGAAATGTTTAAAATAGCATTTTTCAATCCAGAAAGTAAATAATTTTCATGAACTCCTTAAAGCTATCAGGACCCTACTTCCCAAAAGACCATTTTTCCCCAGGAGATAAGTATCACCAGCGCTTGTTCAAGTGCCAGTCTAGACATATGTTGGTGTGTGAGAAAACACTTCCAAAATGAACTAAGGGGAGCTGACAGTAAGGGAAGTGTCTCCTGTAATGGCTGCAATAGGAAGAAATTTACTCCCTGCATCTGTACCCTGGTGAGTCACTCGCCTTCTAATGTTATCAGAAGCTACAAAATTAAATGTCAACAGAATACTTGAAGGTTACAGCAACACCAGGGCCTGCGAGTTGCAGGCTAAACCCTCTCTGCATGTCATGTCCTGTCACTCCATCTGTTCCAAAAGGGCAGGGAAGAGCCCATGTTAACACACGTGTCACATCCTAGAGTCAAAGCGAATGTTAATTTCAAAGATGAGAGTGGAAGTTATAGTAGTGATCAGTAGCAAAATGTTAGAGGGGCTAGTTGACACATTATCCTTTACTAGTCAACTGAGAGCCTAGGATTAGGATTAAATACAGTATCCCAGCCCTGTGTGCAGAACTGAAGAAGCAAGAGGTAGTTGAAACAACTCCTGCATATCGTGTATGGACTATAAAACTATCAGACAGGACACTGTGTTGCTTCCAGGGACAGTGACTGTTCATTCACAGTTAAATGACAACTGTTCTCAAATGTAGCTCTCCATTGAGCCAAGACAGTCTTCTCCTGGAACGACGTCTCAACACCCAGCCTCAACACCTTCCTAGAACAACTGTTCAGAAAATCTGGAAAAGAAGATGTTTCACTTCTTCACTGATGTCAGGATAGGAGATGTACAGGAGAATCAGGACTGGAAGAAGAAGTACCTGAACTCCATGCAAGAGAAATACTGGAGAGTGAGGTGCAACTGTAGCAAGGATGGGCACAGATGAAATGGGAGGATACCATATAGCGGATGACGCTTACCTCTTTCCACAGCTGCAAATCCTCATCTGCTTCAAGTGCTTGGGATGGCACTGGTGCACCTGGAAGCACAAACCATGCTTAGTAATGCTGTACAGCAAAGGTATTTTGTATAAATGTCCTGTGTCAGTGATTTAAATAAAAACTCTGAACACGATGGGATACCTAGCACACTGATTAACTGCAGAGTCTGAGAGCTGTGTGGTCCAAGGAAGTCTGCTGCCCCAGGTGTTGTGGGGTTTGTTCAGTAGTATCTACCTGCTCTGTTAGCAACACAGCTGGAGGCTTCTTCACAAGGTCACAGCAGATATGAACACCTACATCTCTTAGCGATAAACATTGTGGAAGTTATGCAGGTTTCACTGAGGGTCAGGCTAGCATTAGTCTGTTCTCAGTGATAAGTAGCAGGCAAGAAAATTTGCATGGCAGATCACGAATGCTAAGACCTGCTCAGGAAAACACATTCCAGCATCTACAACCTCGAGGAGCTTTCTGAGAACTCAGCTCACCTCCAGCACGTGTATTGCAAGTTGAGAATCTGGATCGTACCTCTTACTTTCTTGTATGTTACAATTAAAGAATTAAACACATGCTATGAATAATACCCATGATATGGACAGGATGTTTTTGAGAAGGTGATAGAATGTACATGTGTAACTGGCTTTGTTTCCTCTGTTTGGTGTATGTGATGTGGAAAAGCTCAGTCATTTAGGAAATTAAATGTGTTATTAATTGCATAATGCTGCAGCAATGCTGTGCTTGGCTTGGGGGCAGTTCCTTTCTCCATCTGGAAGTCAGTCTCTGGGTCCCTCCCAACTCAGCTCCCAGAATATCCACCTTTCCACATCGTTATTTTACCTGGCAGTACATTTCTAATAGCAATGTATTTAAAATATCTGTAAATAATAGAAATGAGCATCACTAAATTGTGTGTACACTAGACACCATGCAAGCATATCAGTGAGGAGATGTATTGTAACTCACCTGGGAGGGAGATTGGTGCTGGTGAAGGTGGGACTTTATCTGTACAGTCCTAGCACTGCAGGAAAGTGTATGAAGTCATCTAATTTATCTTAGAGATAAATAGAGATCTTATAACCTCCCAGTCTATAATTACCTGTGGTCACATTTTTTTCAAAGAATTGAACCAAATTAAACAAACAAAAAAAAAAAATAGGTGGAGGTAGACTTATCTAGAATGGCCATATGAACAGGGTATGAATGCCAATTATCTCCATTTGTTTATGAAAAAAATGTAGTACCACTAATAACAATAATTACTAGAGTAGTTAGTTCCAGGCATTAACAGGTAGATTTCAAAACCACATTTTGCTACTGGCACAGACTTAAGGTGACTAATTATTCTGGAAGCTTGTATTAAAAATAAATAAATAAATAAAATAGAGGGGCTCTTAATTTCACACTATGTAGAAGCGGGATATTTTTGAAATATCTGAGATGTTCACATAACAAGAAAACTGCTTTCCAGTGAAAAATTTGCTTCTTTAGATGTTTGTTTTAGTTCAAGGAAAAACACCAAATAAAGTAAAGCTGATAAAATTCTCTTACTTTGTTTTCTATTCTTAAATTAGTATATTCAAATTGGAGTATTGCCTGGGACTGGTATCCTGGTTGCAAAGAGTGGAACTGGGCAATCCTTCAAATTAACCCACCTCCATTAAACCTTTGCCTGCCTGGCTCTGAACACTGCTTCTGCCCTTGCCTGGTTCCCAAGGCTTTCCAGGGGGAGTAGAAGAAATCCAATAACCTGTAAGCTTAGGACAACAGACAAGAAAGCCTGAATATTACAGCTTGAGCTTTTTTTTTTTTTTTCCCCCCGGAGTATAAAAGTTTGGACAGAGGAGATACAATTATTTTACTAGGAACTAAGTTTCCTTAACCCTTCTCCACTTCTTTACAAAACTCTTATTTCATGTGCAGTCCCATCTATTTTGTGCTCACACCTAGGAGTGTGTTCCTCCCAGTGCCAAGTGGTGTCCCACCATCGCCCCATCCAGAACAGTGCTTCAGTCCCCCCAGAACTTCATTCATTCACAGACACAACTGCACACACAGGGAAACAATACGTGATTCTCTAATGTACACAAAATGACCATAGCAGGGAGGAAAAAAAAAAAAAAAAAGAGAGAGAGAAAAGAAAAAAAAAAAAGTGTTATTGAGGAAAGCAATTCTATTCAAAAGGAACATGGAGGAGGAAATCCTCCTACCAAATTTACACTGTCCATGACACATTTGTTCTCCTATCCTTCAATTCTGCCAACTTCTAAAAAATCAACTTCTTCCAAGGCATCAGAAAGCCAGGTGCACAGTTTCAGCCACTTTTCAACATGCCATTCACTTCCTACATCCTCTCTCCACTGCTCTCCCTAGACAAGCTTCTGTCAATTATTTCTATAGGAACAATGATGAAATACTGTGTGCCATTGCCCTTCCTTGCTCTCCTTTTCCTTCCCTCCCCTCTTCCACATCTTCAGAATATATTTTTAACAGAATACTAAGTATACTGAACTTAGATTTCTTCAATTCTTGATATTAAAAAAACACAACAAATCAGAACAAAAACTCCTGATGAAAGCAACTCACATATAACACAAACAATACTCCTTGCACTGCAATTTATTTTGCAGTGTCACTTCACAAGGTATAAGTAGTTAATCTATCTGGAGTGGGGAAATAGCATAGAAAAGAGAGTATGTTTTGTTTAAAAACCCATTAGCTGTTCTTGTTTTACAAGCACTCTCTGCCACAAAAATAGCAACTCTCAGGAGTAAGACTACATTTCAAATAAAACCAAGGTAGTCAAGCTCTATGCCTAAAGAGTTCAGCAGTTCTGTCCTTTCTCACTTAACCCCACCCCCAGCTGTTCCTTGTGCAATATATATTGCTTCAGGTTGGACTAAGTGACTTCCAGAGGGTCCTAAATTTTCCTGCACTTCTGTGACACACCTCGTTTCTCTTTTCTTAGCTTTTACATCAGAGTAAATTATACTTAAAATGAAACCGCTTTTAACAAGAGCCGCTTCTCCAAGTTGCTGGAGTGTAGTTTTGCCCGAACAGGGTAATCCTCCTGGGCACGAATCCACATGAAGTCCCCCAAAACGGCCCCCCGACCCCGTGCCCAGCAGGTGCGAACCCCCGCGCAGCTCTCTGCCTCTCCCGCAACCCCGCGCCCGGTCCCAGCCCGGCGGCAGGCTCGCTTTGCAGCACCCCCCGACAAGGCTGGAAGGCTGCCGGGGTCACCTGCCCCCCCACCAGTATTGCAGGGCTGACAGTGCAGAAAGGGGTTGCGAGGGGGATGCTCCTCACCTTTGCAAGCAGATATGGAGGAGGCGAGGAAGAGGAGGAGGAGGAGGAGCATCGGGGACCCCGGCAGCGCCGCGCCGTGCCCAGCCTTCCTCGGGCTGCCCTGGGGGGGGGGTGCGGGGGGCTGCTGGTGGCAGACGCTTCCCATGTCCGCGGTGTTCCCTGCGCTGCCGCCTCCCTGCCAGCCGCTCTTCTGGGCATGCCCTCGCCGCCTGCCCAAACTTTTAAAATCTCCCTGACACGTGGACGAGCATCAGCCTGAGTCAAGGAGGGCGCGTCAGGCGCCCTCCCGGCTCCCCCCGGCCAGACCCCCCCCACCGCCCCGCCGGGGTGATTCAGCCCCGCTCGCACCCCGGGGGCAGCTCCACTTGTGACCTTGCTGGGGCGGTGGGTGCCTCTGCCCGGCATCGAGGCGAGGGGCTGGGCAGGCTCCAGGCCCTTTATTGCACCCCCTCCCGAAGAAAAACCCATGTTACGAAAAACCTGTGTAAAAGCCCCTGAGCCCTGGCAGCAGTCGCGGAGGCTGGCGCGAAGGGTGCCTCTTGCCGTTTCTCGGCAGTTCGCAGTGATGGAATGGGGGTGGCAGCGGGCAGCATTCAGACATTGTCCCAGCCCTCTGTGGGGAGGAGAAGAGGCACGATTTAAAATGGGGAAATCTCACACGGATTTGTCCCCAACTAGCTGAACCTGGGAGTTAAAACTTGCTTGTGGGAGAAGACGGTGGCTGGACTGTTGGGGCTCTAGGGATGCGCACCCGTCTGCCCTGGGACCTGCCAGCCGCCGAGTTTTCTGAGGGACCCCCCCATTGCAGGGGGTGACTGATTCCTGACTCCCTATTCCTTAAATGTACACACACAAAATGCTTCACCATGAAACAGAACTCAGTAATACGGTGATATTTGGTGATCTAAATCCTAACTCTGTGTTTAGCAAGGCATTTTACTTAAAATACAGCTGCAGACTTTGTTCCCAGGTGTCATCTATGCCCATAGATAGCCAAAGCAACTGCGTTGTAAGATATTCAAAAGTACACAGACCCCAAATCTGTAAAAACAGTTGGGCAGTACCCCAACTGGGTGGTCCAGCCACCCCTGAAACACAGCCAGCCCTGGCTTACCAGCCCTGCTACCCGAGGCCACCAGCGCCTCCCAGTGCCCCAGCCAGCAGATCATGCCCAGCCCCAGTGGCTCCCTCCTCACACTCAGCCCAGCAGGAGGACCTGGCTTTCTCCAAAGGCTCGTCTCTGACTGTCTCTGCTCCCTCACCATGTGCTCTAGGAAGATCCTGTCCAGCTGAGGTGCTGCTCCAACGCTGAGGTGCTATGGAGAGCATTTCAGGGCAGCATCTCCCAATTTACAGACTATCTTTATGATTTATTTCCCCTTCTTTTTCCATTCACTCCTATTTTTGTGCTTCGTTGCTTTTTTCTGACTTTCAAAGGAAATATTACATCATGATCCAGCAATGACACAATGGTACAATATTAGAGATTGTTATTTTCCAAAACAACATGCAGTTCTTTTTCACCATTTCATTGGATTTTGACTAGGAGGTGAATGGTGGGTGGTGATAAAGCTGCCTGACAAGAGCAGTGTCTGTTACTATGAAACAAAAGATAACTTTGATTTGTAACCGTAGCATTGCTGTCTGCTCTTTGCCTTTAACCTTATCAGTTGTATGTGCTACAAATTGTGCTTTGCCACCCTGAACACTGTGACAGGCCATCAAAATTTTAAAAGCTTTGCCAAGCAGCATGCTAAGATGCTATAAAATTCTCTTAGTAATAGAAGTATCTTCTCTATCTGATTCAGTAGCAAAGCTTTCCTTAATATGACTGGGGACAAAGCTAATCCTTGTGTCAATGGAAGGCCAGTTATTAGACCAGTACATAAATTAAAGAAGCCTGTGTTTTATATGTATTACTGTATTTCTATCTACCTAGTTAAAAGAGTTGTTTTAAAACAATCCAAATAGAGGAATTGCATTTGGTTCTGGTTTCTGTTAATAAAAAAGGAAGACGTTTATTTAGAAGTTATTATCATAAATGGGAAGTCATCAGCACTGAAAGATATCTCCCTAATCTATCTTGATTCAAATGCATGAATCAGTGTCCTAAGCCTTGGCCTAAGGAAGGATTTAATTTGTTATGAATTTTAATTATTTCCTTCTTGTTAAATATTTAATAGATTGTGAAATAAAACCAAATTACAGTCTTGAGAGTGAGATACCTGTAAACATACTGCATCAATTGAATGGTACAGCATGTTTTAAGAATAGTGAAGGAAAGATACCTCTTAAATTAAACTTTATTTTCAGTTGAAAGGGTTCTGATCAGCCCAGAAATTGTGGTTTTCTGCAATATGTTTTAATACTGCAGACTGAAAAATTTTGCTGAGTCCACTTGCACAAAAACATATTAAAAGATATTTTGAAGATGACGAGAAAAATTTCCAGGTAGAAAAATTCTGGTGTTCCATTTACCAGAAAAAAAACAACAACAACAAAAAAAACAACAACAAAGAAAAACCCAACAAAAAAAAACAAACCACAAAAAAACCCCAAACCAACAAACAACAAACTTCTCTCTATGCTTGGAATTGTATTGCTCCGTAATCCTTCATCTGAAGCCTGAATTGTGTTTTCAGCAGATTCCTATTAATGGGCAAAAGCAGTAGCCATTGAACATGCAATCCTATTTGCTCCATGAGTTACATTATCTGAATCCTAGCAGGCTACAGTTTTCCAGTGCTACCAACCTAGTGTGAACTGCATTTCATTTTAGACTATGCCTTTTCACTAAGAGCATCAATGTAGTTTTGCATTTCCTGATATATGGGTAAGGTAAATGATTTGGGCATAACTGTATTCCCCTTAGTTATATATAAGAAAAAACAATATAACTTCTAACAAGAATTTATATTTGCATTAAGCCCAAGCTCAAGTTTATACCAAGACAATATTTCTACTGAAATCTGTGCAAATTTTGACAGAGCAAGCTCTCCAAACTTGAATCACAGTTTATAGGAGGTTTACATAGCTTATGATGGTCACCTTTACACAAGGAACTCATTGAAATACAAGTGAGCATTCTTGTAAACGGGAGAAAAAAAAGTCTTTTTCTGATGTATCTGGTTTTGTTTTGTTTAATTGCTTGATGAAATTAATGTTACACTATTGCAGGAACAAAGCACATCCTCATTAAACGAATAGCTTGCAGGATGTTTTGGATACTGTAATTAGCTGCTTTGAAATATTTATATTCTTCCTAATGTTGCTTGAATAAATGTTAATTATGGCTAGTGGAAAGGAAATCAAACAGCTGAGTATGTGAAAACATCATCTTCGCCATCTTCAGTGAAGGCAAGGTCAGGAGGTACGTCACTGAATCCGCTCACTTGCTGCATAAACACACACACAGCCTGTGAAGAGATTAATGCGTACTGTTTTTTCTATGACTACATCTGAACATAAGCACTAAGGGAGCTTTTATCTGTACTGTACTTTCTTCAACAATATATCCCAGACTTACTGGAGAGTGTTTGTCATTATGTGCAAACATGCTGATGCCTCTCACGACTTCAGATGGGTACATTAATATCTTTCCTCCTTCTGTGCAATGAAGAAATTGCGTACATGGGTTTGCTTCTTGTTTATGTTCTAGGGAATTAAACTTTGTAGAGGCAAGTCTCAATAATTAATTAATGCCTGCTCAGATATTGTACTTCTTCAAGGTATTCTCTCCCAACTAACAATGCACAGAAAGATTGTGTCAGAACAGAAAAAGATCCTGAAGAAGTGTCACTGTAGATTCAATTCAAGAATCAGCATCTCTGAATGGGCTTTTTTTACAGTGTTGTCTTAACACAAAGATACTCACTCCAGCAGAAGTCTTTAGGGATATCTCCCTACAAATAGGAAGCAAACAATAAAACCCAAGCCATATAAGGCATGATAGGCCTTGTATTTTCTCAGAATATTATTATTTAATTTTATCCAAGAAAATGTGTAAGCTCTTCCTTTATGATTAAGTAAAATTTAAATTACCTTAGGAGCCTCTAATGAACTAGTGAGGGGAACTTGTCTGAACTACTGGAAATGAGCACAGAAGCCCAGCCCCTGAGCTAAGACTCTCACTAGGGAACAGTGATGGGATGCAGCAAATCTTCAGGGCTCTCTTCAAAAGTTTCAGAATATTTTGTATAAAAAGTCCTTGAGTAAAAAAGAGGTGTCTGAGACCTTTCATGGCTAAAGAAAATTTACCTAACAGATGACAGTGACCAAATTCAACAAAAACATAATAATCTTTCCAAAATTGTGGGTACCTGTTTAAATTGGGGCTGAATTTGGCTCACTCTGTATAGGGAGTCTGAAGTCTCCCTCACGGTCACAGACACACAGCATGGGCACAAACTGCATAATTCCTTTCCTTTAGCTTGCAAGGAACCCTTAATGGTGGAATAGATCTCTAAATTTCATCTTTGCATTGTTTGTAGTCTCAGCAGAAAGATCCATGTTCCTATGTGCAAAGTAATGCATGTGGAGAAAAAAAACTCTATGCAGCAATAGGCAACAGACTAGCTACCATCATATAGAAAAGGGATTCCAAAATCACCATGGGTCGTTCTATATGGACATCATCTTACTTCTCAGTGAAGTTAAAAAAAATGAAATAGGATGTTATGAATCATTAGGAAATAAATACTATTACTACTGTTATAAAGATCTGGGAAAAAAAAACAAAAAAAAAAACAAAAAAAAAAAAAGAGGAAATCCTCAAGATAAAACCCACTACTCCGCCTTTCCACAAGCCCCTAGTCCTTCCACATGTGGATTACTGCAACTATGATCTCATTGTTCCTTCCAGATGAAAATGCAGAGATTGTAGTAGTTCAGTCATAGCAAGTTCGTCAAGACTGGGACTGTTCAGCATGGAAAGCTGAAACTTAGAGAGGGATACAATATAGATCTATAAACATATATGTAGATATGAACAATGCGAAAATATTTGAAGAGTGACTTTTAACTAATTCTTGGAGTAAGACATGGAAGCCATGACTCTGTATCTCATTTATTATATCCTGAGATGTTTCTGAAACAGTCCTATGGAAATAAACCCCTCTGCATTTCATTAGACATCCCTTGCCTACTCCATGGTATTTAATCTCCATCTTTGGAGTCAGCAGATTTCATAAGAAATACACCCAGCAGAAACATGTAAATTTATGGACCTGCATTTGTTTTCAAAGTGGAACTGGTCACAGATGATAAATCTTTCCCACCACATTCACACTCTTTTCCAAATTTTCCACAAACATTCCTCATTAATTCTATACAAAACATGGGACTGGAAACAGAATAGTTTATTTGTTTGTAAAGTCCTAATGATTGTTCAAAAAATGTAAATTTCTGTTCAAAGGAAACCAGTAATCATCTACTATCATTACTACATATATGTTGCATAAATTGTTTGAAAAAAGGCTAATCTTCATGATACTTCCATCTCACTTTTCTCAAATACATACCAAAATATATCAATGGCTGTGATGATCAGATTTATCTGGGGAAACCAGATTTCCAGCACCCTGTCAATTATTCACACGTAATTAATAAAATAATAAAATCTCAATATCACTTTCAAACTTTACAGGTTTTATAACTTTATAAAAAGACCTTAAACAAGAAAGAAAAGAAGTAAAGATGCATGAGTAGTGAAACTTTGAATATGTCATCCTGCTTTCCACAGGGCTCTGAGATGAATTGGTTTTACAATGGGATCATTTATTTTTTAAAGAGGGACAAACTAATATTGTGACCTTGAAATGGTTTAGTCTAATTTATTCACAATATGGACATAAATAGAGCAGGAAGAAAGGCATCCTGAAAATTTTACTTATAAAACTGCAATATATTTTCCAGAAGTTTTGAATCCCACTGGCTTCAGAAAAAAATATAATCCAGGGCTGAATTTTATATATTGTCTAAACTCTGATATTTCACCATAGGTTTCCTCCCAGCTTGCTAGTGAGATACAACTGATGTTAACTGCAGGAAATTTCTTTGCATAGATGCAACATGTAATCATTTGCTCAGAAGTCTGAAGGAAAAGACCGTAAGTAAAGAATTTGAAAAAATGAACTAAACCCCCCTGAGTCTCTTCCAGCCCAAATTGTTCAGAGATTCTCTGTCTAAAGTGATAAGCAACGGGATCCTAGAGGTCTGCTGCTTGGCCTGCTTATCTGTTCACTGTTCTCCTAAGACCAGAGCAGTCAGTACATGTCAGTTTTACATAGAAATCAAATTTATTAATAGAGAAATGAACAGAAGAATATTTAATAGATTTTGTTATGTCAGAATAATGGTGAACAAAAATCAATTCTAGCAATCCCGTCATTTTTCTCCCAGCACCACAAATCTGATCTTACTGTGGGTTAATTGGCAAGGCAGCTTACCTGACAGGATATTATTTCTGGACAGAGCCTGCAACTATTTTTTTATTATACCAACCACCAAATGCAGAAGAATGACTAAAAACCATCAGCAGAGTCTTTGCCCTCCAAATCTCGAAACTCAAGAAATTTCTCTTTGCTTAGTTTCAGGGGTTCGGAGCCTATGATGCTGCTAGCTCTAATTCTGAAGTTTACTAGATAATATGGTTTTCTGTGCGAAGTTGGATTTTGAAAGGGAAATTCTTCTATTCACTTCTCTTGAGATCAACTGCACTGCAGTCATAAGCCTACATGACAGTGACTTGATAATTAAATATCATGAGGAGTGTTTCATAATGTGTCTTACCTGTCTAATGCCAGACAGCATGATCAGTCATATGAGCTTTTCAATGGTTTTACAATAATAACCTGCAACGTAGAAATGTCTAAAACCTTTATACACACCATGGTTTTATTATTTTAAAAACAGAGTAGTTTTCTGTGCAGACTGCTCAAATATATCACTGCTGATCAGCTCAGCATCCCTTTCCCACCCTTTCTAGATTTTGACCTTCAGGCTGTCACCAACTTCACTTTCAGATTCACTTATATTCTGCAAAATGCTGTGTATTCATGATTGCTTGTAAGTTGAACATGCTGATTCCTGCAATTCTTTCCAGTCCTCGATGCTTCTAGCACTCATCTGGCAGGAACATACACTTGCCTTTAAAGATTCAAGACTTGTGAACCTAATCCTGTGTCAAATGCCTTGTGAGCTTGTGCTCAAACCCCAGCATTATCCAGAGCTGTGGTGCACTGGGAAGCCATGAATTTACAAGCAGTCCAAACTTTATGAGTAGTCTTTGAATAGAAAGAGAAGCTACATGGAGTACTTTGAGGCAGACCTCTGAGCTGATTTTTTCACTAACAGTATGCCCTGGACTTGGTATTTGAGGCACTTGACTTCAAAACTGCTTTATGGCAAGATTCTTGCGTCAGGTACAATACTTTCATTATATGTATATGTCTGTCAAGTACAGCATAGCAGCAACCCTCATCCTTAGTTAGTGCTTTCTTTGCTGTACCACACTATTAACTTGTAGTATTTCTTTAGGTTGTATATTACACATGGCACAGATTGGGAAGATGTAGTAATAAACTTTAAATCAATTCATTCTTCTTTCATTCCAGACAACAAAACCCCAACTAACTGAAGATACCCCATAGTTGTTTACGCTGAGAAGCTGTAGCCATGTTTCTGTCTCTACTCAACAGCATCTGACCACTATGACTGGCTGGACTAGCAGAGCTGCTAGATTAACTCCTTACAGAAGTTCTTACATTTTGGAAGAAAAAAATGACACTGTCTCTGTATAATTAGCTCATACTTCAGCATCTGCATGAATATACATACAGATATATACATAACTACTTACAGTGTATGAGTAGTAAGAATGACTCCACAGAGCAAACATCCAAATGAAAGCAACATGAACTGCATGTTAAAAATCCTCTCATTAAAAATCCACCTGCTTGTAGTATGTGGTGGGTCACACAGGTTCCTCCTGGAAAAACAGAAGGTGACGTTCTTTATGAAAAACGCTACTTAGCATGAAGAAACATTCACAAATGCTGAATAATATAGGCTATTACTTGTTGCCTAATGATGCTTAAAGACCTGGCTCAGGGAAAAACAACACGGCGGCCAACTCCAGGCCGCTCGGTCCATCTGCACACAGACATCAATGTGATGGATGGCAAATGGCGTTTATTATTGTATAACACCGCTTTTTATACCCTGGGTTTATGACGTCACATCCGTCTGCCTACGTCTTATCTTGCCGTACAACGCGATATCTTCCGAGCGCCAGACCTTAACTACCACATTTCCCTCCTCCCCCATGCTATTCTAATAATATGACAATATGTGTCAAATCTATTGGAAGGTTATATCGATTAGGAGTTAGATAAACCTTAAAAAACACAGCGTATCTAAAAAAATGTTTCATAAAGGCTGGAATTACATAGCAGCTGCAATCATTGATAAAAAGGTAAACTAAATGTATTATTTGTGATTAAAATATAAAATAGTGCACTTAATCAATAAGAATTTTAAAATTCAGACCCGCAATCGCTAGGGAACCCTGGGTGCAGCGAGAATCAGAATGCCCTTCCTTACAAACCGGAAACCCTACGTGATGTGTCCATCCGCAGGGGAGGCATCCAACATCACTGCAAGCAGGTCCGGCCTTTAAATCAACAGGCCAAAATGACTGGCAAATTCCTTTAAGTGGAAACATCTGATTCTAATTCTCCTGTTGGGTTCTACCCAGAGCCTGGCCAGCACTCTGGGGGAAGACCAAGGTTGTTTCTAAAGGTAAAATATTTAAAGTTCTTTGTTCTTAACGCCAGTAAATATAAAAATAAAGCATACATACAAAACATTAAGGCTATAGATAATACTTAGACTTCAGACTTAAAATGACCGACTAAGGAGGTAATATATTGAGTGTCAAGTGAGCATGCTTTAGAGCATTTGCTGGTGATTGATAAACAGAATGTTAACCTTTTCTAAGCAGCTTTTCACAAACGACACTAACTTATTCAATATGCAAGGCCCAAAAATTAGTACCAGTAGTATTATAGTAAGTGGGCCGATCAGGGCGGAAAAGAGGGTGGATAGCCATGGAGACTGTTTGAACCAAGAGTCGAACCATCCTTGTTGGGCTTCTCTTTCCCTTTTTCTTTGGGCTAGCAGATCTCTCAATTCAGCCATGGTGTCCTGTACGATTCCTGTGTGGGCTGCATAAAAACAACATTCTTCCCCTAATGCGGCACAAAAACCTCCTTGATACAACAGTAGAAGGTTTAACCCTTGCCTATTCTGCAAAATGACCTTCGAAAGGAAAGAGACTTTTTCCAAAAAGGAGATAGATTTTTCAATTCTTTGTAGGTCCTCATCTACGGTCATTTGTAGCTGGGATAATCCCTGGCGCTGGGTCGCGAGGGCTGAAACTCCCGTGGCTGTGCCGACCACTCCTAGCCCGAGCAGCGTCGCAATGGTGATGCCTGTTAGTACCTCTCTTTTATCAGTCTGGTGAGGTTCTTCAAAATAGTGATATAAGTTTTCCTCTGGGGGATACAGGACCTTAGGAACAACTATAACTTGGACACAAAAGTCGGCAGAATTATCAAAAAGAATAAGGGACATGTAGGGGGTTACTCCTGACTTGTGGCAGACCCACATTGCCGATGTAGACGGGATTGCCCGTTTGTAGGCTCTACTGACCCTAACAGTTTTCACACAAACAAAACTACCCCAGTTTGCCAAAGAGGTATTGCCCAGACATACACCCTGGCCTTTGACCTGGTTCAGGGTGATCCCTCTCCGTAGTGTGTCCCACCTGCACTGAGTTGGATTATTGTCTGGTGAATAGTAAAAGGAGGCATTGAGGGCAACGCCCTCATAAAAGGGAGGGTTCATATCGTAGCACAGCCTGCAGGAGCTCGTGAGGTCTGGATCTGACTGGTTCAATGAACAAAAGGTAGCATTCAGTACATTAAGGAATGGCTTATCAGGTAAGCGGTAAGGGCCCGCATTCGGTTCGCTTGGAGGAGTTCTTTGTTTAGCTACTAGGGGAGTAGTCAAGATAGGGGTGGATAATGGCAAGCTTCTCTTCCTTGCTCGACATCATTGTCACTTTTGGCTATGACATTGGGGCCAATTGCTGTGCTGCTTTGTATTTCCCATTTTCTAATAGAAATAATAATTCCCCCTGTCTGTACTAGATTCATAGTGTCTGACGCCCCAAGTTTTGCCGACAGTCCATCCCAGGTCATTTTCGTTGGTTACATTTAATATAAGGTATTCACACCAATTTTCAGAACCCTCAGGATCCGCCCATATCTGACGACGAGGAGCCAGCTGCAGTTCGGTTGGACACCTGGTGCATTTATGAGGTCCCCACTGTACTTTTAGGTATTTGTCTGGCCCTGCTCCCGGCACCCAGTCTGGGGCTATAGTTTCACATCCCCAGTAGGAACAATAATACTGATCAGGGGCGTTACGATAAGATTTGCCAGGGTTACAGCTGGGACACATGTAATAGCTTGACTTGTATAAACAGGACTCTACTGGGACTAGGTCACAAAGTTTTACCTGAAAGCTAGGAGGCCCCAGGGTAATGATTGTTTGCAGTATCTCTTGATCCCATCTCAATAATGCCCATTCCCACGGCTGGTGTTCGTATGCACCACAAGACACTATGAATCCTGAAAGCAAAATTAAACAGAAACATCGCCGCAGCAAAATTACACAAAGACATCTCAGCAGCCCCTTGCGGGGGCGTCTCAGCTGACACTCGGGTTCTGGTGAAGCAGAGCTATCCATTGTAGTCAGGGTATTCTCCAACTCACTCTCCTCTCTCGCCACAGGAGCATACGGGTTACGGGGGTGCCCGATGATTAGGTCCTGCAAATAAAAACTTAGTTACAGTTCTCATTAGTTTCATCCTAGAGGTCGGGTTTCATAGACTTAAGAGGACATCATTTAATTTCACCATCTTTTTAACTGCGGCATACTCCCGTCCTGTTAAAACTAGCCTCCACCCCTGTTCCCATTTTCCCAGTTCATTTCTGACTGTGGCCGGTGGACCTTCTTCTAATGCTCAAGTGGTCCAGTATTTTTGGGCGGGGCTATGCGCCTCTTCTCTCTGGGGAATTGGTTTAATGTTAGCAGGGCGGTTGCCAAAAGACGTACTTGGTCTTCTGAGGGAATGGCGTTGGTAAAGCCTTCTGTCTCTGCTAATATTTCTAATTTCGATTTCAGAGATTCATGTAGTTGATGGGCCTCCCTTAGCGTCCGTAATTCTTTTGCAGCAGTGTCAGCTTTATCATCACCGATTTGGAAGTACCTTTTAACAGGACTATGACTGTTGACATGGAGAACTGAAATGGTGCCTTTCCTGGCAGAGAGTGCCTCTTTGAGCATTAGCGCTGTTGTGGATGTTGTCACGCCAGGACCTGACATGGCTAGGCAAAGTTTAGCTGCAAACATGGAGTCAGTCACTATATTGAGATGTTCCATTGGGAACAGCCCACATGCTAGTACTATAGCTGCTGGATCTAGCTGTTGAACTGAAAGCTCATAATCGGCTGTTTTGATACAGTGCCATTCGTCTCCTGATTGCCACACTGCTACGGCAGTCGATATCGTTGAAGATGCATCTGTAAAGACTGTTGGTCCTTCCTGAGGTCGGTCCATGACCTTAGATGGGGGTTCAACGTCTACAACCGCCAACATTTGAGTCCAGGGAGGTTTTGTGGCATACCGGATTTCTCCACCAAATCCAGTAAGGGCTATAGCTAAATACTCTGATGTTGTCACTGACTGCATTGAGAGCTGCTTACGGAAGGGTAAGTATATTATGGTGGGCTCGATGCTCAAGTGTCTTAGGGTGAGTTTTCTGCCTTTCATGACGAGATTACCAATGCACTCGACCCCTGGAGAGAAAGCACGTGATGGTTTTCCCAGGGCTATCCATTGTATTGGTTGGGCTTTTTCAGGGGAGCCCTGAGCTAGTGCTCCTATTCCTCCTCCTGACGTGAAATGTACGTACAGATCAAGTGGTACATTCGGGTCCCATCTGGCGAGCATGCTTGACGATACCTGCTGTTCGATTAAATCAGAAATGTTCACTGCTTCTGTCGTCAGAGCTTTTTTCTCCCATGGGTTTTTTCCTTTTAGAAGATCATACAGGGGGGCCATGATTTCAGGGGGAATTAGGACGATATTGCAGAGCCATTGTAAAGACCCTACTAGCTGTTGCATATCATAAAGTGTTTCAATGTGCCGACAGATTTTTACCTGAGGAGGGGTTATATAAGAACCTGTAATTCCTACTCCTAAAAAGCTTACACATGGTCCTTTCTTAATTTTCGCGCTCACAATTTCGAACCCATTTGCTTTCAGGGTTTCTGAAATTGTTGACACCAAGTGGTCCACCTGATTTTCTGACGGCGTGGCGATCAAGATATCGTCCATGTATTGAATGATGGTTGCCGTTGGGGCTGTGGCGCAGGTTGAGCTATAATAGGTTGAGCCATAAAATTGGTCGCTTCTCGAGGGGGAAGCGGGTTCGGGAGTGCTTCGCTCCATCCAGGGCTGGAAAATTTCTTTGGTTGCCGAATTGCATTGTTGACATATGCATTCTGTTACAACTGGGCCTTTTGCCTCTGCAGGTAATGGTGAAGAGTCGATCGCTGCCTGGAGGAGGTCCATGAACTGTGTAAAGCTCTCACTTTCATTTTGTTTAATAGTAGACCAAGAAGACGGCTTTGCAATGACCCTACAAACTATGCGAATGGCGTCTCTGGCTGCACGAGTAGTTGTCATAATTTCCTGGGCTCGTAGGCCTTGAGCTTGCGCTTGAGGGGTAATTATCGCTGGATCTGTGCCCATCAGACGTTGCAAGCTAGATCCATGCAAGGGATGGCCTGCCCCCGCTACTTGAGCCAATAATCTTCTACAAATATCATCCTATTCTTGTTTAAAAACAATCATCCCTGCTCCGTCAAAGATTAGTCTACAAGTTTGTATTATGTCAAATGGGAGCATGTCGTTTCCCCCAAAAACACCATTAATAAGGGTGGAGACTAAGGCGGAATTGAGACCTTTATCGGCAATTGCTTTACCAATCACCTGTATGTCTTTAGGGTTTATGGGCGAGTAAACCCCCTGTTCCCCGTCTGTCACCCGGACCGGGAATGCTAGAGCTGCCGGTGGGAATAAATCGACGCATGTCATTTTTATTTCTCTCCAGTCCATGAGGGGGGTTTGCTTTTCTTGTGGATTCTCTTTAGAGTGGGTGGGTGGGGGGTGTTGGCCTTTAGTTCTGTCTGCTTCCGTTCCTTTTTCCTTTAAGTCAGCTGTAAACCATTCGTCCTCGCTACTGTCTGACCCAGAGTCGGAACTCGACTGGCTGGTCATTTCTGGGCTCCAGTACCTTTTTGTTAGACTCCTTTCCCTTCCACTCCCCTTACGGGCGGGCTGCTTCCTTCCCCTAGGCTCGCCCCACCTCCTGCTAGAGGAGGGCCCTGCTTTATCAAGGTGTCTCTCTGGGTGGCCGCTTAGATTGGCTCTCCGCCCCTTGCCAGCACTCTCCACCCCTCCCGGAACACTTCCCCCACCTTTCCTTTTGTTCTCTCCGACTCTGTACTCCTCACCCATACACCCCTCCCCTCTAGCCTTGCTCGTGGTTGCTGGCACTTCCTCATTCTTTTCGTCGGGACCATTTTCATCTTGTCCTCCCCCTCTTTTTTCGGCACCATTTTGGGGCACATAGGGTGGTGATCGGTCCCAGGTTTGTATTGATTCTGATATTTCTGCGGCATTCCTTGCCTCCTCTACCAAACCGCCCCGGAAAGATTTTACTTGTTTTCACCCTTCCCCTTGAATAAGCAGATCGGGGTCTGAGGATTGAGGGGGTGTACCACCCTCCTGCGAATCCTTCGGCTCAATATAATCAGTATTGCTTGGGAGGTTAGTAGTCTGAGTGGCTGCTCCAACACCTAATCTAGGGGTTGGCCAATAAACAGTTTTTTGCCGCCTTCCAAGTTTTCTGCTTCTGTATAGCTTTCTTAAGGGCTAGTTTAACCCTCCCCCACAATTTAAAGTCTTTCCCACAACCCGAGGGTTGTAAAAGCCTCATGCCAGCACGAGTAAAATATTTAGACTTGCACTCGATTCCCCACTACTTGTGTAATTGTGATACAACCTTCACGAGAGCTTCCATCATCCTCGCGGGTCCTCGGGAACTGCAATCCGACCCTCACAAGGCGAACTTCTCAAGGACGTTCCCCCTCCTTGTTGGTCCTGAGAACTCATATTCTCTCCTCCTTGTTGGTCATGGGAGCATCCTCCCTACAGCAATGGAACACCGGGCGTCTTCCCTAGCTAGCCGTTTCCCCCTTCCTGGGTTTCGGCACCATTTGTTGCCTAATGATGCTTAAAGACCTGGCTCAGGGAAAAGCAACACGGCGGCCAACTCCAGGCCGCTCGGTCCATCTGCACACAGACATCAATGTGATGGATGGCAAATGGCGTTTATTGTTGTATAACACCGCTTTTTATACCCTGGGTTTATGACGTCACATCCGTCTGCCTACGTCTTATCTTGCCGTACAACGCGATATCTTCCAAGCACCAGACCTTAACTACCACAATTACTGCTACTATGAGTGACAGTTCTCTCCATAGCAGCAAATAAAACCAAGTCATCTGCACCACTCTTGCACTCTGTGTCTCAAGTGACAGCCCTGGAGTGAGCAGGATCATTATTTGTTATTCTTATCATGGAAGTGAGCCTGTAAGGGCTATAAAAAGGACACTTAAGGGTATTAGTTTTCATACAAATACAAATCTGAAAAAATATTAGTTCTTGCTTAGAAGATTTTACAAGCAGTTTGAGTTAGGAGGACAGACCTGTATTTTTTTCAGGAATGTTTGCTAGATAACTAATTTTGTTTTAAAGAAAGTGCTGTACTATTGAGATCATTACTTTAAATAAGTGACATTTTAGTGGCACATATGTGCACCAAAGACTGTTGGCTGGATTTGGAATAATAGTTAAAACTTTCTATTCCTAAAGCAAAATTGATTATTCTGGTACAGAAACAGATATATTTTGACATGAGTGCTAAGAAAATCAAAGAAAAGCGGGTATGGTTAACTTCAGACCTTGCCAAAATGAAACAAAATCAGTAATAGGCAGATGGAAAAAGACAAAATCTTTTGGAAAGAGTTTTTATTTTCAGACTTTTAGAGACATTTTATATGGACTGAGAGTAAAAGTACAAAAAATGGCTTACTGGCTTATTTTATGTGGACATAATATGGCTGTATGTATGTGTCTATAATGTGCACATATGGACACACAGAGAAAGAAATCCTTTAATAGACCTTTCACACTCTCATGCCTTCCATTATTTTCTTCTAATTGAATTAAGAGAAGCTTAGACAGTTTAAATATATCTTATAAAGACAGTAGAAAAATTTATCATTATTTCATAATTTCCTTTTCATCACATCAAATGAAATGTGACTCATGCATATATTTCTGGCAAAGATCTGCATGCTTGCAGGAGTCACAATGTAGAAGAGGAACATTTTGCATTTATGCCTTCTGGTTGCCGTGCAGGTGTGTTACAGTGCAATTATCAGCAGAAAGCATGTGTTCAGCCAAGTAAGAGCGATGTAATGCTTCAAGTTCCAGCCTTTTTGGTTGGCTCTAATAGTTTGCCAGGCTGAGTCCAATTTAGTGAGATACTGTCTGCCACCAGCTTTACTTCTCAGATGTATAACCAACTCATGAAAAGAACATCTGTTTGTGCTCCACTAGTGGATGTTGCACACATTCTGTACTTCAGTCACTCTCTATTTAAATAAATGGGAGAAGCTACTGCTGGTTAGTTTATTGAAAACTGAATGTGGGATGGGCAGAAGCAGTAGGACAAACTCATGGCAGGTTAATCAAGGCTGCAGGTAACGATCTTCCAGATGAAGCTCGGCCTAGGTAGAGGACTAGATTTGAGGTTATAAAGAGCACCATGTTATCACCTAAAAGTCAAGCCCTGCTATCTGGCAAAGGTAAGGAATGAAGCAGAATAAATTTTTAATAGATTAAAAATTGTAAAAATGACAGCCTTGAGGAAGACATGCTTTTTCTCTGTTTTTCTTAAACTACACTTAGAAATTTAGGACAAAAAAGCTTTAGCTGTCAGAAAAAGCATTATGGTGTCATATCCTTCAGGGAAAAATCAATCCAATCTCCACTAATGAGACTTTCCTTTGTAAATTCGTTGACTTCTGATTTTATATTGCTGTCTTTTTCAACAAAAGAATTCCTCAAATACACATACAATCTATGTAAAAAACCAGTTTTACTGGTGACATGAGATTTGTTAAAAGTTATTATTTGTTTCTGTTGATGAATATCAGAAGTAAAGACTGCAGAAAGCAAGAACGTCAGAATGATTCCAGTCAAACTATGACATTGGAAACTCCAAGACAAAAACGAAAATTAATTCAAGCAGTGCATGCTTAAAAATACAGATTTATTTCTTTTCAAATGGGCTCCAAACTGACAGGAAATTATCAAAAGAAAAATTATCTCCCTAAATCATAGCAGATAAAAGGGAAACAGGCTACAATACATAATACTCTATAAAAGACTATCTAATAGGCTAATTCCACCTAATATATACTGTCAAATTTTGTCTCTTCTTGAGAAGACACTGAAATTCTCAGCAAGGATTATTTAACAAATATTACTAGGTAACAGGCTGTGTAGGGATTAAAAGAGCTAGAGCACACTTCTCTCTCCAGAAGATGGATTACTACTTCTGAATACATTGGCACAAAGGGGACACGTGAAGGTTAGTTTCAGACTTGCCGTGGGCTGAGCACAGTTTTGCAGAATAATGTGATGTAGTCTTTCCCAGGCGAAAAGTGAATGAAAAGCACTGCTAAATTAAAATAGGAATTCTATGCAATTTTTCTGCAATAATAAAAATGGGACAGAAAACAACTAATCTTTTGAATCAGGCCCAAATATTTTAAATTACTGTGCCATGGTTATACATTTTGGAAATACCAGCATTAAAAGGACCGACCTTTGAGATGAAAGTCCTGTGTTGTTCTCCAGAGCAACAACCACCCATAAAAAGGCCTAAACATTTCAGTCAGGAAAGTTCAAACTAACATATGCAGTCTGAAATCTGTTTATACTCGCTAAGGAACTGAAAATCTCTTTACAACAATTTTTGACGCAACATTGTTTAAGGTTAAAACAAAGCAAAATTTGTCTAAGTTTGAATCACTATGTAAATTAACATGATGTTTGAAAACAGCACTCAGTGACATATGTTTCTTTTGTCCTTTCTGGGTAATTTTGTAATAACACGGGGAACACGAGCAGCCATCAGCCCCTTCAAGAGTGACCATGAGTTGATGCTTCTGAGCTTTGCTTTTTCTGGGCTTGTTTTCACTTGTGGCAGATTTTTACTGAACAGATAACTGAATCTCATTACTTTGAGGAGTCATGCTTCAGGAAGTGAACACCTTGAAATGTCATGACCTTTCCATGACAAGAAAAACTGTCACCGAAGGAAAGGTAATAAGAGTGAAAGAAAGAGACTGAGGATTGCAATTAAGGAAAATATATTTAATCCAGTATAGTATAGTAATAGACTTTTTAATGGAAATGCAATTTTCTCTTGAATAGTTGAATTTATAAGAAGACAGACATAGCATATGTGCACTGCTTTATGGGTCGGTCAGTCCCTGATGAAAACATCTACTGCTTTGTTACTCTGGTTTGACACAGGTGAAGAAACAAAATAAGGGAGCTACACTAACTTTAAACTGATATAACAGATGATGAGGCCCAATCAGTTGTTAACATATTCTGTTCTGGAAGATTTTATTTTAAAGCTACCACTTCAGTGTGTGTCAGTGTTGAAGAGCTAACATTTCACTAGACATTTCACTAGACATACATGACCTGACAGATCCTGATGTTAGGCACTTGTGATGAATGCTCTGAATCTAGAGACAGCTTCTGACTTTTGAAAATATTTAAATGAGAAATTTTTTTTTCCGGTGTTCTGTTCTCATGAACCACAGTTATGCTGAAGAGAGATGTCGGTGGAATTATCTGAATTTACACTAGCTGAAGTTTTTGCTCCAGACAATCTTAATGCCTGGTGGCTTAAGGCTTGAGCTCTATATACAATAATCTATGTATAGTATGTACCTATATACATATGTCTATATGTAAAAATCTCTATATGCATATACAATATTTTATGATGCTTATAGAGTTTTTCTACATTTTTTTCGTAAAATTGAGATTTTGTAGAATTTTGTACATAGAATATTGCACGTACAATATGCATATGTATATTACATATACAATATTCTATGCTGTAAATATAGCTTTTCTCCACCTTCCTCCCCAGTAGCTGCAAAAATTTTTCAGCTGATGCAGTAAGGCAAAGGAGCACCAGCACTGACTTTCCTTAGTGGCCAGCACCTGCTCTGATGTCTCAGGCTGGAATATTCAGCAGGTGACTCAAAGCTAACCAAGGTGTTGGGCAGATAGCCAAGGGCAAGCACAGCTACAGGGTGAACTGCCTTGTATTATGAAACCAGCCTTTAGTTACACAGTCATCGCCATGTGCAGAATGATATAACATGATAACAACCCAAACTTGTGAAACTGAAATTGGAAGTATTATTTTTTCACTAACAAAAGTATCAGTGAAATGCCATAGAAGCTGCATGGAAATATTCACTAGTCTAATTGCCTGGGCAACTATCTGTTGTCATTAAAAACTTGTTCATTTTTAAACCTAATCTTTTAATTGAAGGATTACAAATACAGTTAAGACTGTAATGATGACGGTAATGATGAGGTGGTAGAGAGAAGTCTAAAGTCACTCAAAACCAACTTCAAGGCACTGGGGTGGCTAGTTGAAAGCTCAGGAGCTCAGGTGGTATTTTCATCAATCCCTCAAGTGGAAGAGAAAAACACTGAAAGAGGGTGGAAAACACGTCTGATTAACATGTGGCTCAGAGACTAGTGCCACCATCAGAATTTTGGGTACTCTGACCATGGCGAGGTTTACAAGGCACCTGGTCTGCTGGTGACAAATGAGACAGGTGGGATGCAGTTGTCCCAGAGGAAGAAAAGGATTCTGGGGCAGGAGTTAGCAGGGCTTATTGACAGGGCTTTAAACTAGATATGAGGGGGGATGGGGAGATCACTGGGCATGTTAGGAATAAGCTTGTTACTGATTTTATTATCAACTGATCAAATTGTGTTTGATTGTGTTTTGATTTTAGTATAAGTGTGGAACTAAAAGATATTTTAGTAAAAATCATTTTACATTTATTGTATTTTGAACTTAACAACCAGCTGCTACTCTAAATGTTCCCTGTACAGCCCCGTACCAAGGCCGAAGGGATTGGCCGCAATTGTCTAGTAGAAACAGTTAAAACATAGGTAACCAAAACACAAGATGATTTGTAAGCTGATTTATAATACATACATAGGACTAGAAGAATGCAAGGAGTTGTCAAGGTCCAGGATTAATGGGAACTGAGGGAAGTAACCGTAACAGCTTGCAGGTACCTGCCAAGAAAACTGTGTCCTTAAGCAAAAGGTAATTCCGGCAGGGGGAGATCGCGACCACCGACTCATGGGCCACCTACTCACATTACACCCCAGACCCATTTCTGGACATTTCTAACCTTTACTGTGCAGAATCGGAAATGGGAGGAGAATATGTTAATGATTTCTTAGAGATTGTATGCTTATGTATGAAGACTTAATGAATATGTATGAGTAAGTTCTATATAAGATGTATGATCTTGGTGCCTGGCACATGTTGTTGGTGAGGATACTCCCCTACACGTCTGGCCGTCAATAAAGGAGTGTCTGCTTATCTGCATCAAATTGGTGTCGATAAGTTTTTTTATCCCGAATTTCGGTGACAAGCTCAAGGGAAGCATGTCAAGGTTTGAAGGATGGTGGACTGGTGAGGGTTCTCTCTCTGCCATTTCATTTGAGAGAAGGGATAGATGCTTAGAAATCATGGAAACACCTGAGAAGGGTCTGGTAGGAAATGGGGCCCACACTCAAAAAGGTGTTGGATTCACTAACTCATCTCAAGTGCATCTATACCAATGCCCACAGTATGAGCAACAAACAGGGAGCTTGAAGCCACGATGCAGCACGAGAACTATGACATAGTAGCTATAGCAGAAATGTGGTGGGATGCCTCACACAACTGGAGTGCTGCAATTGATGGCTACAAGCTCTTTAGGAGGGATAGACAGGGAAGGAGAGGCAGTGGAGTGGCCCTGTATGTAAGAGAATGCTAAAACAGCTCATAAATCAAGTACAGTGATAAAGGGGTTGAGAGTGTTTGGATTAGGTTAAGGGCCAATAAAGCAGATCCTGCTGTGGGAGTCGGCTATAGATCCCCCAACCAAAGTGGTGAGGTGGATGAAGCTTTCTATAAACATTTGGGAGCAATCTCATGGTCACTTGCTGTTGTTCTTGTGTTGGACCTACTGGGTATCTGCTAGGAATGCAACACTGCAGAGAGGGAACAATCCAGGAGGTTCCTGGAATGTGTGGAGGATAACTTCCTCAGACAGCTGGTAAGTGAGCTGACCAGGGAAGGTGACCTCCTGGACCTGCTTCTTGTGAACAGGGTAGAGCTTGTGGGGGAGGTAAAGGCTGGAGGCCGTCTAGGGTGCAGTGATCATGAGATGACTGAGTTTTCGATCCTTTGAGAAACAAATAGAGGGGTTAGTAAAACTTCCACCTTAGACTTCCACAGGACTTTGACCTGTTCAAAAGTCTGATTAACAAAACCTCTTGGGAGGCAGCCCTGAAGGAAATGGGAGTCCAGGAAGGCTGGACATACTTCAAGCATGAAGTCTTAAAGGCACAGGAGCAGGCTGTTCCCGTGTGCCGAAAAACAAGCAGCTGGGGAAGGAGACCAGCCTGGCTAAACAGGGACCTTTGGCTGGATCTCAAGAACAAAAGGAGAATCTATGGCCTTTGGAATAGGGGCCAGGTCTCTCATGAAGACTATAAAAATGTTATGAATTTGTGCAGGGAGCACATTAGGAGATCCAAAGCACAGCTAGAGCTCAACTTGGCTAAAGCTGTTAAAGATAATAAAAAATGTTTCTATAAATTCATTAACAACAAAAGGAGGATTAGGGAAAATCTCCCTCCTTTACTGGATGCAGAGGGAAACATGGTAACTAAGGATGAGGAAAAGGCTGAGGTGCTCAACGTCTACCTTGCCTTGGTCTTTAGCAGTGGAACTGGCTGTTCCCTGGACACCCAGCAGAAAAAGAGGTCAGCACAATTAAAGAGCAAGTGCTCAGAGACCTGCTACTCTGCTTGGATGCACACAAGTCTGTGGGACCGGATGGGTTCCACCCAAGGGTGCTGAAAGGGTTGGCAGATGTGCTCATCAAACCGCTGCCCATGATTTACCTGAAGTCATGGCTATCTGGGGAGGTCCCATTGGACTGGAGAGGGGCAAATGCGACACCCATCTACAAGAAGGCAGAAAGGATGATCCAGGAAACTATAGACCTGTCAGTCTGACCTCAGTGCCAGGGAAGGTCATGGAGCAGGTCATCCTGAGTGCCATTAAAAACATATAATGGACAACCAGGGGATCAGGCCCAGTCAGCAGGGGTTTATGAAAGGCAGGTCCTGCCTGACAAACCTGATCTCCTTCTATGACAAGATGACCCAAATATTGGATGAGGGAAAAACTGTGGGTATTGTCTCATTTTGACTCATATTGACTCATTTTGACTCATTTGACTCAGTTCCCCATAGAATTCTCACAGAAAAACTGTCTGCTCACGGTCTGGATGAGCAAACGGTCTGCTGAGTCAAGCCCTGGCTGGATGGACGGTCCCAGAGAGTGGTGGTCAATGGAGTTAAATCCAGCTGGTGGCTGGTCACAGGTGGTGTTCCTCAGGGCTCAGTGTTTCTGTTTAACATCTTTATTGATGATCTTGATAAGGACATGGAGTGTATCATCAGTAAGTTCACAGATGACACCAAGTTAAGCAGAAGTGTCGATCTGCATGAAGATCGGAGGCTCTACAGAGAGACTTGGATAGATTGGACCGGTGGGCCAACATTAATGGGATGAGCTTCAACAAGGCCAAGTGCCAGGTCCTGCACTTGGGCCACAACAGCCCCCTGCATGGCTACAGGCTTGGGGAGGTGTGGCTGGAGCTGTCTGGAAGAGAAGGATCTGGGGGTTTTAGTTGACAAGCAGCAGAACATGAGCCAGCAGTGTGGTCAGGTGGCCCAGAAAGCCAACAAAATTAGAAACAGTGTGACCACCAGAAGTAGGGAGGTGACAGTCCCCCTGTACTCTGCACTGGTGAGGCCACACCTGGAGTGTTGTGTCCAGTCTGGGGCACCTCAATAAGAGAGATATCCAGGTTCTGGAGCGAGTGCAGGGGAGGGCAACAAAGCTGGTGAAGGGCCTGGAGAACAAATCCTGTGAGGAGCAATTGAAGGAGCTGGGACTGTTTAGTTTGAGGAGGAGAAGGCTGAGGGGAGACCTCATCACTCTCTACAGCTACCTGAAAGGACATTATAGAGAGGTTGGTGCTGGTCTCTTCTCACAGTGACAGAACAATAAGGAATGGCTTTAAACTGCAACAGGGGAGGTTCAGACTGGATATTAGGGAAAATTTTTTCCCAGAAAGAGTGGTCAGACAGTGGAATAGGCTGCCCAGGGAGGTGGTATGTATTTAAGGTCATTTAGATGAGATGTTGGGGGATATGGTGTAGCGGAGAACTTTGTCGAGTTGGGCTGATGGTTGGACTCGATGATCCCAAGGGTCTTTTCCAACCTGAATGATTCTGTGTCTATGACTCAAATGATACTAATTCACTGGCTGAAACAACTCAAGAGGTACTTACAGGGCTGTCTACCCATAGGTTGGAGTTCAGGCCCCGAGGGAGGATGACCAGAAAGCCAACTGTCTCCTGTGCATTCATCCCATGCACTGGTGCAGTTCAGGGCCATATGCCTCAAACATTTGTAAACTTCTACACACTCATCCATAACATGGTGGCAAGAGTCTGCTTTTCCTGAACCCTACAAGCTGGCAGTGGGCCCTTGCAGGAAGCTGCCAATTAATTCCTTCTCCCTTTCCAATGGAGATGCAATTCTTTAAATTCCATGTGAAGCAGAAGGAAGTTGTGAGAAGCCTAGAAAGAGTGACCAAACATGGGGAACAGGTTTTGGGTAATGACAGTGGTGTTTATTTGAGGGAAGACTAAGAGCAGCACTCTGTAAAGGAATCATGGTTACATATTTGGCAGTTTTATAAGCTTTATTAACAACATATTACTTTAGTAGTAGTGCTGTTATAACTGAAACACACTCAAAGACACATGACATGCCCTCCTTCCTTTTCTGGACTATGCTTTTCTGAAACTTCGTGTGCGTTTTCTAGTCCCATGGACCAACATGTTTGTACAGGATAGTACTTTTACAGCAACAGATACTTAAAAAGGTTGATTACTCCTGGTGTCCCCCAAGAAAGAATGTAAACAGAGTACATATTACTTTTCTCAAATATGGAAAACATAACTAGAAATTATTCATCAAAGGCCAACAAGGACAGTCATGTCATGTTTGAATTCCCTGACTCCTATTTCAAAACATGCAAGAATACACCCTTTCCCCAGTCCACAAAAAGAAAGATACAACCCATGACACACACTCTACGTTAGTTAGCTATAGGTAATAGGCAGGCAAAAAAGAGACTAGGGATGAAAAGCTCCTTCCTTCGACTGGTACAAGGCTCTGTACACAGTCAGAAGGCTTCTATGTGGGAAAGCAGAGTGGATCCTTCTCTTTGCTGCTTCCAAGAGTGTTTGAAGGGCAGGCAGCACTTATGAGAAACTCCCGGTAACATCAAGTGAGTAATATGCCCTGGTTGCTTCTGCAGAACGACTGATCAGTGACATTTGCAATTTTCCCATTTCAGAGGGCATGATTTCATGACTGTCAGTCTTAATCTTTTGGTCTGTTTTGGGATTGAAGTGCTACTTTTTCTGTATTTTTAAAGTTTGATTCAGAAGTAGCCACTGGGATATTTTCTTCCACAGAAACTGACATACTCCAGTCATTTTGAATTTATTTCTATCACATTGCACATTTACAGATTAAAGTTCTGCAAAACTGTAAGTGCTTCTATATGTTAGAAAGATTTACCACCTTTCCTAGCTGAAGGACACTTAGAAAGTCTTAATCCTCAAATAAGCTTAATTCCATATATGGATGACTCAAATGTTTGGGGTTTTTTCATTTTTAAAATTTACATATTGATAACCGTCATAAAGCAACTGAAATATGTATGTTACACCTGTGCAATGGGTAGAGTACCCAAAGCTAGGAATAATATTTTATGACACATTCATTCTTTGATAATAAAGGTTCCTTACTTAGATTTTTTTTTTTTTTTATTCCCACATTTTTCCCCTATTTTGACATCATCCTTTTCTGCAGTCCAAATATATAAGCCTTCTCTTTAGGATTCCTTGATATGTTCCCAGCTGTATATGATCCCTTGATATGTCCCCAGCTACAATCTTTTGTAGCTGCAAACCATGTCCCACACATTGTAGGCAGCAGCTTTAAGACATTTGTGAAGCCTCTTCATCTGTTTCAGTTTACAGGTCCTGATTGATCCTGAATTATAATACATCTTACAATAGGCATTACATAAAGATTTTCACTATCTGAAGACGAACTTTGTTTATGTCCTGGTTCAGCTGGGATAGGGTTAAGTTTCCCCAGCAGTGGGGAGGGAGCTCTAGCCAGGTTATTCAATACCATGCTGATGTCAAGTTCGGGGCACCCAAGAGCGGGAAGAGTGGGAATGGCTTTTGCTCGTCATCACTCCCCTTTGCTGCTGTATCCTTGTGGTATATCTCTGTATACCTCTTGTCCTGTTCATTGTTACTGTTTTATCATTATTGTTATTGCTATTGTTGTTGTTCAGATTGTTATTTGTTACACTGTTGTATTAAATTTTTCCTTATCTCAACCTCGGGGTTTGTATCTCACTCCCTGCCCCGTCCGGTCTGATGGTGGGGGAGGGACAACGATAACGTGGTCTCGAGTCCCAGCAGGGTCTAAACTACCACAGTTTAGAAAAAAAAAACAGTCTTAGAAATAAGTCTACCCCAGAATCTGAAAAATTAGGTTAGGTTTTCTAATAAGTCTTTTACTTTCTCAGCATCTCTAATTACTCATGAGCATTTCTTGATCTTGCAGTAACAATGTAAAAGCACATCTTTCTTCTTTTGCTACTGCAGACATGTGGGGTGATCAGGTTACTTGTGCACCATCTCCATCCCACCAGAAAAAAAAAAAAAAAAAAGTTTGAAAAATAATGTCCCTGAACTCAGCCGATCCTGAG
Source organism: Athene noctua (assembly GCF_965140245.1). NCBI lineage: Eukaryota > Metazoa > Chordata > Aves > Strigiformes > Strigidae > Athene > Athene noctua. The sequence goes on from NC_134040.1 coordinate 31,574,876, forward strand.
AGTCCAGTGTGTTGATGTCGCTTCTCTGGGCAGATCTACGTCTTTGAAATGTCTTTCATAAGGGCTGCAACCTTTGCCACTGTGGCTCTCCTTTCTGAATGCAGGACACTGCTTAACACTCCTCATGTGTGGTCAAGGAGACAGTGGGACATTAACAGTCCAGACCCAAGGAACTGGAATATAATGTTGTGTTCAAGCCATTTAAAAAGTGAGGTCTGTAGGCTTGTGATGTACACTAGGGCCCTAAATTCAGGTTTTCAACTTCAGTTGTATTTTCAAATATGTAATATCCATGGGAAGCAATAGCTGGAAATTGGGGTTATGACAATATGCAATGATATATTGTTAAAGAAGTGTGGTCTCTTTGTTTCAATTTAAAGAATCACCCCACACACCTATTACAAACAAAAAGCTGTTTGCTTTCATATTCTCAATATATTCCTAATGAAACAATTCAGTGAGCTTTCAGAAAATAATGTGTCTGATTAGTTTTTTTTATTGCTAATACTTTAAAGCCAAGAATTTTTTTTTGCTAAAAAGCAAATGAATTATAAGAAATATGAATCACTTTTGGGAAGGAAGAAAATGAGGAAAACATTATTGTTTTTTGCAAAAGCTTGTGAACTTGATTTAATTTTACAGGTTTCCCTGCTGCTCCCTCCAAAATCAGATGGATGTTGGAAAACCTCAGCACTTTGCCCATCTTTACTGAGTTACATGTGTTGATATAAGGGATAAATGTTTGAGACATTAAGAAAACGGGTTTTAGGTAATGTTGTTTACAGCAGTGAAGTGTGAAAGTCTCCAACTTCAAGGAAGCTGCATTGTTATTGGAAAGAAAAAATATTATTGAAAAGAAAAATACTACAATAAGAAAAAAAATTATGCATGGAGAAAGTCTAGATACCCCAATATTTATTTTTACACATTTATACCAGATCCAAATGTATTTCATTGCCAAAGAAAAAGATTTTTTAATTAATATTGCCCTGTAATCTTGCACTTTCACACCAGATCATTTCCAAGGACACCAGCTGGTGTGATGCCAACAATAGGGTCCAAAGTTCTGGACAGCAGAAGGTCAAATAAAACAAACTGGAACTGAATAGCATAGGTACATGTGATCAAGTTTTTACACTGCCAGTAGAAATCAGATGTAGTGAAAGATGCAGCATCTCGGAAATTAGAGAAGTAGATTTGTTAACCATTTGAGTTCAAAATCATGCATTCAGGAACTGCTTTCAGAATAAGAAAACAGAGGCTGATGAAGTTGCAAGGTGAGCCCCTCTCCCTCTCTCTGCTAAGAAATGAAATGCTTATACTGGTCACCAGTACAAGACCATTGTGCATCAGAGACTAGGCTACCACACTGTTTTTCTGATATCTCGGCACTGTAGTAGTTACTTCATGTAAATGTGGGACATGGAAGAGCATCAACCTACAGCACTTACACTGTACTGACAAAAGACACTTTAAAGGTGAATAATTCTGTGTTGCTAGGACAGATTTCCTTGTTCTCCAGCAAACCTTGCTTTCCCTCTCTTTTCTAACCAAATGTCACAAAATGATGCGGGAGATATGGACACGCACACGACCAGTATGATCAAGCAATGCCCATTTATTGAAGGTAAGCAAGCCCTTTTATAGGTTTCTCCTGTGCACGCGAACGGTACATGGTGCAATCCTTATGATTGGACAGTTAGCTTTGTCCACGCGCTTCAAGCCTTCTCACGATTGGATAATAAGCGCCACACTCAAATGTCTTTCTGTGCCCAACCCATCTCCTGGAGTTGGTTGCTGAGTTCTTTGTTCTATGTCCTTGCCGAGCGTGCACATGTGTAGGATTGCTCACATGTCCATTATCTCCCAACATATCCCTCTTTTTGTTTTTGAGCAATCCACATTCCGTGCGGGCTTTTTTGCAACGATTGTTAATACAACAAACTAAGCATGGCAAAATAATAACAAACATAACAATTTCAACAATTCCAACAATTCCAACTTGTAACAACTTCTTCAACTATCCTGTGAACATAGTTAACTTCCCTATGTAACTTGGGCCCCTACTGGTTTGGAAGGGATTTCAATAAACACATTCAGAATGTATGAGCATTAATCACTGTCAGAACTATTGCAAGGCTTAGGATTGTGAGCTTCACCTTCTTTCCAAGGCCTCACCCAGCGAGATGGAATCCACCGTAAGCCGTGATCTGTAAGCAAACACATATAACCTCTGCCTGTTAATTGTACTTTAACAGGTCCTTCCCATTGCCCAGTATTTAAGTTTTTAAACATAACTACCGGTTGCTGTGTGCCCATAGATTGTTCAGCATCACCCTTTATTGCTAAGCTGTGAATCATCATTGGTGGTTCCTGACGTTCTCCTGTAAGCCTCAAAAAATTCAAAACATATAAAACTTTATTTAATCGTTCAGCTGGCATCATACCTGACATTCCCCCTTTTTGTTTTCGAAGCATTTGCTTCAGAGTTTGATGAGCTCATTCAATGATTGCTTGTCCAGTGGGAGAGTATGGAATTCCTGTGCAGTGTTTAACGCCCCATAAGATACAGAAGCGTTGGAAGCGTCCAGAAATATATGCTGGACCATTGTCTGTTTTGATCATTCTTGGCACTCCAAGGACAGCAAAAGAACTATATAAGTGTTTTTCAACACGTTTAGCTGTCTCTCCAGCTTGAGCTGTAGCCGAAATAGCCATGGAGAAGGTATCAATAACAACGTGTACATATTTTAACCTACCAAATTCTGCTATGTGAGTAACATCCATTTGCCGTAATTGCAAAGGTGATAGGCCCCATGGGTTAACTCCTGTTCCCAGGCCAAACCCTATTTTTTGACAGGATGGGCAAGAGGCAACAATGCCCTTCGCATCTGCAAGAGGAATTTTAAATTGTTTATGCAGCATTTTTGCTGACTGATGTAAAAAATTGTGAGATTCTCTAGCTTGTGCAAGCAAATTTGGAGAGGGCCCAGACCAGGCTGGAGCAACCAATTGATCAGCTAGTTCATTTCCATACCCTGATCCTTCTTTGGATTGGTGACTTCTGATGTGAGTAATAAAGTAGACAATGCTTCTCTGATCAAGAGTGTGAACTAGTTGTTGCAACAGTTTCCCTAAGTGTTTATTTTTTATTTCTTTTACTTGTCCTCATTCAATCCTTTTTACTACTCCTACTACATAAAGTGAATCAGACACTACACTTAATCCCAAATTTGGCCAGGACAAAAATGCCCACAAAACTGCTTGGAGTTCTAATGTTTGCAAGGAATCTTCTCTTTGGCCTTGAATGAGGTGATACTTCCATTCCTCTCCTTCTAACCAGGTACATGCAGCTTGCTTTGATTTTTTCCCTGCATCTGTAAAAACTGTTAACCCTTGAACTGGTACTTCTGATTGCATTGGGAAATTTTCAATTACTTGGTTCATTAACAACGATAGTAATCGATGTGCTGGATAAACATTAGACAGTTGGCCAGTATAATCTTCAAGAGCAACTTGTAATGCTTCAGAATGTCTAAGCAGCCATTCTAAATATTCTTGTATTAGTGGGACAATAATAGTTTGAGGATCAGTACCTGTAATTTCAATAATTCTGTGTCTGCCCTTCATAATTAACTGTGATACCAATTCTGCTCTTGTAGTTATGGTTTTCTTAGGGGTATGTGCAGTAAAAACCCACTCTAGGATTCTCAATGGTTGTCTTTGTTCTGAGTTCCATTGCATGGCTATTGTCTATTTCCTCCACTATTGATAATCATCAGTTGCATTGGGAGTTCCAATTGTATTCGTTGTGCATGACACGACTCTATCTTATCTGTAATTTTCTGCAAAGCAATTTCATGTTCCTGTGTCAAGGTTCTTTTACTATCAGCTTGAACAGTAGTGTTCAATAATGGCATTAATGGCTTTAAATCATCATTGGTAATACCACATAAATTTCTGACCCATTGGATATCTCCAATCATTTTTTGGACATCATTTAATGTGTGAACCTCTGTGTTAATTTTTAATTTCTGTGGACGAATAGTGGCATTGGTTATTGTCCACCCTAAATACTTCCAAGGAGAGGTAGACTGTACATTTCCAGGGGCTATTTTCAAACCTCTATTGGACAGTTCCTTTTGCAAGTGACCTAATATAACTTTTGATTGCATGTATTCCCTGCCTATTAATATATCATCCATGTAATGGTAAATAAAATTAGTTGGGGAAACCTTTTTCTGACTGGTTCCAGTGCCCAGGCAACAAAGATTTGTTGTCTATAAGTTGCAAGAGTGGAGTTTCTGTGTTTGAAACGCTGACTCGTGAGGCGGGGGGTTTCTCTCCGTGCGCGGCAGGCGCAGGCGGTGATACATCGGTCCCGCCCACATGCCCGTCCGCACCCCGCCCCCCGCTGGGCTCCGGGGCCGCCCCCGCTCTGCCCTCGTTCTCTTCTCGCGCGGCACCAGGCGCACTTCCGGCATCTCCGGCTCCCGCCTGCGCAGCTCCCGCTCTAACCCCCGCTGCCCACCGCGGCCCCGCCAGCGCCACCGATGAGGCAAACGGGTTTTTCGGCTGACATAACGCAATGGGATCTGCCAGTGGCGCAGGCACCAGAGGCAGCGTATCAGAGCCAGAAGCCGCTTCTACAGCTGCAAAGGCAGAAGTACCAGCCATGCGCTCGCCAGCCATGCGCTCGCCAGACACGTGGTCGCCAGCCACGCAGTTCCCAGCTGCGCAGTTCCCAGCCGCGCAGTCATCGCTCAGCTCCTCTACTGTCTCGCGAATCAGCTTCCAGAGCATGGGATAGGCGCTCACTTCTTCTGCAGAACTTCCCCCTTCACTGATCGAGTCCCAAAGCTTTTTTCCTATGGATTCCCAGGTAGATAAATATGATACCTGCACTGGAGATAAGTCCTCTTTCCCGGCTCCATTTCACCAAGCCTTTCAGGGTGGACTTATCGTATTTTATGCCTCTCATGGAGAGGATATCTTGGAGGACTTTCACTACTGCTTGCTTGTCCCTGCCGAGAACAGACCCCATTCCTCCCCAGCCGCCACTTCTTTTCGTGGATCTTCAACCCAAATTACAGCGCGCTGCTTCTCACCTTCAGACCCCGGGGGAGGGTCTGGATCAGTTTTGACCGGCTTTGCACCCTCGATTGCATCTCCGTCGAGTCCTCAGCAAAGACTTGTGCCAATCTTGAGCGTCCCTGTTCGGGCACCAGATGCGGGAGATATGGACATGCACACGACCAGTATGTTCAAGCAATGCCCATTTATTGAAGGTAAGCAAGCCCTTTTATAGGTTTCTCCTGTGCACGCGAATGGTACATGGTGCAATCCTTATGATTGGACAGTTAGCTTTGTCCACGTGCTTCAAGCCTTCCCACGATTAGATAATAAGCGCCACACTCAAATGTCTTTCTCTGCCCAACCCATCTCCTGGAGTTGGTTGCTGAGTTCTTTGCTCTATGTCCTTGCCGAGCGTGCACATGTGTAGGATTGTTCACATGTCCATTATCTCCCAACAAAATGATATGCTGCAAGCAAGAATCATCCATTACAAGGCTTCATGCTGGCTTTCAGTTAACTTTAAAGGAAAGGAAAAGTACATGTTCTATACCTTACTTAGCTAGGACAATATTTACAAAGCAGGTATGGCAGCACAAACACTGAAGTGACCATCAATATGGCTGTTTGTAGGATTTAGTAACACTAATAATGAGTCTGAATAGAAGTAATAACCATTTTCAGCTTGCTTTGAATTCCTTTATTTCATAACACCAACAACACATTTAAATTTTACAATAACCCATTTACATTTTTAACATTTTAAATTGTTGGAGTTGGAACTGCAGGACACTAAAGGACAGCTCAAAATTATCATTATGATTCCCCAAACTAATATTCTCCCCTGTTATGACACCTAACCAAACTACCAAATATTTAACAGTATAATGAGTAAGAATATAGAACTGGTCAATTTAATTTCTCTTCACTTGGCTAAGATGGCTTTTTTGTTATCTTGGGTGTGTGGTGATAGCATTTGTGTATCGTAACAAGAACAGCAGCTGACAAGTTCGTCTGTATGTTACTCCAATAGCCAGTCTTCATACTGCTCCAAAGGCCAAGATTTCTTCAGATAGTTTCCCCAAATGGGGGACAACAGATGTCAGGCTGGCTTAAGAACTGTTATTTTCTACATTTTCTTTGTGATTATTTTTTTCCCAGCTAGTTAAGTAAAATTTGGCTTCAAAGATAACTAGACTATTATAAACCATCTTGCTGCAATTTGCTGTGCCACAAGCATCTCACACCCAGGTTTTTAAGATTAGCCAGTACTTAAATTTTCCCTCCCCTAAACTTACTAGTGCAAGTGATTGAGTTTACTAATAAATTACTTGGACTAGTAGTTAGACTATGTAGTCTAACTATGATATATATGAAGCGGTGACACTACAAGTAATGCTTAATACATTAAGTATCCCCCAGACCCTTTTAGAAAAAGTAGTCTTTTGGGACCAGCTCTGGTGTAGCCCATCATCTAGCATGTATCCTTTCTTTCCCTTCTCTTTCCAAGCAAGGGAAGAAATTAAATACACTCACCCACAAATCATATACAGTATTATACATCTGGGTGCAGCGTCAAGCCGTTTGATCCTAAGGTGACAAAGGGCTCTGGCATACTTGGAGGTATGATGCTCCTCATCTGATTTTCACAGGCTTCTCTTTTACATCTCTTCTCCTTTGCCCTGGAGATGGAAAGTTGTTAAAAAGGAATACAAATTGGGCACTACTTAATTTATGAGAGGAACACAAGGAATTTTCCATGCTACAAGTACAATCCCACACTAAAATTTGTAAGTAAATTATGCCATATTTGAACATGTTTTTAATGATGATAAGAATCTTCTAAATCATAGATGATTAAATGAACTACAGATTTACACAGAGAGGTGAGTGCAGTAACATCTCATTCCCCTACAGGCCCAAGGAAAATTTGATATACTATGTGAGAGTCTTTTGGAGGCAAACTGTCCATTGAACGTCCTGAGGCGCTTTATAAGGCCTCATCAATTGTATACTTAATACTTCATCAATGGAAGTCTGCAGTATAGAATAATTCCCACTAAAATTTCAGGCATTGTTGCAAGGTCAGTTGGGCTGAAAAAGTAATCCTAAAACCTCAATGGTAAATACTAAAACTGCCCCTATACCTTACCAGACAGTCTGAAAAAAGATGTTTGTGGGAGGGAGAGGAGCTGTGGGGATGCTGGAGGCAGAGAGGAGTCCTCTCCTGATTCAGACCCATTGGAAATGATCCTGGGACAGGCTCCCTGGAAAAGCAACTGGATTTGGAAAACTTAGTAAAGGCAGTAGTACAATTAGGGTAAAAATCAGTGATATAAGGACCTGACCAGGGCTGCAGCTTGGAGTGTCCTAGGGAATGTCCACACACACATGCCCCCATATAGCTAACATGTCACAGATGGTGCTCCTTTCATTTTTATTAAAGGAAAGAGCTTCTTTCTGAAAAAGTGCTTAGTGTGTGAAATGAAGCACCTTAAATGACAGAATACCAAGAACCAGTTTCTTCTGAGTTACATGTGAACCCTGAGTCTAACCACAGCATGGAGGGTCCTGAGGACATTGCCTGTCTTCAGCACACACTTGGTTCAGAGATTAAGTTTTTTCCTGCTACAATTAAGAACAGTATATGGCCCTCAGCCTGCTGCATAATAATAATAAGCAGAAGTATGACAAGGGAGAAAACAGAGGTTTTTTATACCAGAGTATGAAAGTTGTCCTGAACTATTTGCCCTTGCAGTTTTTCCTTCACTGCTGTTGTTGCACTCCCATGTTCACACTGTGTCACATCTAATAAATTTATCTCCACTAAACAAGTAAACCATGAAAGATCTACACTCTGTGACATCAGCAGTAAAGTATTCAAGTTGAAAAAGCTTTCTCCTAAAGTCTGTGTTTCAGTACTACCCAGCTGCCTGCCTGTTCAGAGGTCCCAGCGGAGCCCTGTTTTACTGCTGGCTTTCCATTTGCCCAGCCTGGGAGAGCTGCTTCTGTGCTTTCTCTATGCTATGCCTGCACTGGCAGCATTTCACTGGGTGGGAGCACCACTGAGGGATGCCAGAAGAGCAACCCCCGGTGCCCTTCATGGTAGGAACCAAGAACCAGGACCAGCTTCCCCAACAGCACAAAGTCTTCATGTGGGGACCTCTGTCACTCCTGTCACTGCTCATCCCTCATCATATCCCACGCTTCAATAGCTCTGCTGGCATGAGTTTTTACTAATCACATGAATTACAGCATCACATGCAAAATAATTGAAGTTCCTATAATGCTTCCCAACTTCTCCAGCTTTGCCTGGAGCCTCATCATGGCAGCTCACTATAGCATGGCTCCCGTGCCTGCCTTCTCAGTGTCCTTCTGGCCCTGGGTAAAATTGATTTCTCATAATGAACACACACAAGCACAGCCATGGAGCTTTACTTCAGCAGGGTTTTTTAATACTTTTTAAAAACTAACCACTATTTAATCACTATCCTAAGGTCAAATCTTAGAGCTCTTACTAGCATTGACTGAATAAAAAGGTGTAGTTAGCTGTTGGGAGAGTTTCCCAAGTACATCTTGGGATTTTGACATCTGAACTGTGTAAGGCTGTCCTTACCCCACTAAGCACTGGAGAGTCCTGGTCCTGGCTATGGGACCATGAGCCTGCTCCGGTCTCCCTGTCCAGGCTTCACTCAGGTCACAACTCTCAGGCAGCAGAAATGAAGGATTGGTGCAGGTTTAGTTTTCATTGTGGGTTCAAGACACAGCTGAGGTACCTGTTTAATTTGGGGAGCTAGGAAGGACAAAAGTCATGAACTTAAAATGTAGTTCCCCTTGTACTACCATGATGGTACAATAACTACACCACAGCAACAAGCACCATATATAATAGGTAAGCCTCTCTCACAGTGCCTTGTGCAGCATCTTGTTTAAAGATCATCTTCTGTTAGTATTCCCTCACTGAAGACAGTTAACTGAAAGCTCTGCATCAAAAGCACAAACAGGTTAATTTGAGGGCATATTGTAGGTTACCAGGTAGGATGTCCCTGAAAACCATACCTGTTATGGGAACTGAACATGCAGAATGTGGAAAGATGCAAGGATGGGGAGGTACCCATTCAAATTCTCCTCCTGTTGCGTGCCACAGTGCAGCAAGCACAATCACAGCTGCTGCATCTCCCTAGGCATGGCAGTGGTAGTACATAGCTGAACAGGAGGACAAGTCACTGGCACACGTTGTGGTTGAAGTTCTGACAGTGGGGAGGCCTACAAGAGGGTGTCTACAGAATGATGTAGTGTGGCAGAAGCAGGGAGTGAAACTACTTCAATGACAACACTAACAAAAGAGACAGCTAATATCTTCCCAAAACACACATGCACACAAGACACAAATACACCACAAAACCATCAGGCTGGATGGATATGCTAATATAGATTTCTCTAGGATTCTCTCTCTATAGACACCTGTGGACATTACACATACATAGCAAGTATAGCACTAATGAATCAGTCTCTCCTGGTTGTTATTCCAGGCATGATCCTGTGGGATATTTTAATAGTAAGAATAATTTTTTCAGTTATACAACTCTCAAGAGGCACCTTCTATTTCTAGAAGCACATTGTAAAATAATTAGACTCCTTAAGTCTATTTCTTCAAGTGCCTCTTTAAAGGCCTCATTGGAAAAAGAAATTATTTGGCTTTATTTAGATCTCTCTTTTTCAGTGGTACTGTTATCTTGTTATCTTTCAGGTCACATTAATGGAACTTGAATGCAACTTTTCTCTTGCCCTGAACGTGATAGTGGATTTGCCTAAAATACCTAAAACTGCAGTTCAGTATTCTTTCAGTAGAAATTATGAGGAAAGGGAATCTTCATCTTCAGCCCCTGTAGTCTTCATTTAATGACAAAAGAGATGACAATAAAGTAGCTGTTAATGGCAACACATTGTTAAGAGGTTTGCTCACCTTCTTCAAGGGGTAATAGCCTTTAGAGACTGACTGACAGTGAAGAAAAATGAATTTTTCTTTTCCAGGGTCTGTCCTGCCTCCTATAAAAAAGCCTTGGTTTCATATGACTCCTACCTCTGGGGTAGAAGTTCATCTCACTCTTTCTGAAGATATTAGAAAACTGGACGTTGCGTGTAGCTTTCTAGCCCAGGAAGGATCTTTATGTACATGCCTTTGAGACTCAAGCCATAGCACTTGAGGCCATTTTTTATTAAGAGTGTGTTTTAGAAAGGGTGTAATTGTGCAGACAGTTTGAAAACATTATGTCAGCACATGTTTCCAAACCATGTGTTGGCTTGAAATTAATAACCGAAAAAACATCTATTGTCTTTAGTTCTGAAAAGAGGCTGTTCAGGTTTAGGCATGACATGCTCTCAGTTAAATATGATGGTCTATTAACTATACCCTGGTTTAACATAGATTATATTTCATATACATGCACCCACAGGAGTTCACTAGATCTGAAAAATTAAGATTATTTTCAAGAAGGTATATGGTATTTGGGCAGTGTATAGAAGTCATACATATAAGTTTTATAAAATAACAGTTTATGCAAAATATATTAGACAACTTCTTTGCTGATGATTCATGAGGATATATTTTCCCCTTACTATAATCTATATATTTCATTGAATATCTATGTATAGACAACTGCCAAGTATGGGAAGTTTAACAGGCCAGTTCAAGCTGCTGATAATATGAAAACCAAGCTGCAGATGGTTTGCTCAAAGAAGACAGTAAAGCAAAAAAAACCCCAAGTCACAAAAAAATATATAGTCTATGAAAATAGCATAAATAGACAATAAAATAGAAGTATGCACAAATTCCTAGTGTATCTACATTATACAACACATTCTAATTGCAGTATTACTTTGTTTGTGTGACAACAGATTTTAATATAAAGCTCTGATTTCCTGTTTTGGAAAAACAGGGGATACCTTTTGATTCATTGCATTCCTACCTTCCCCATGTCCTTCAAACGTAAATAAAACAATTTCAATTGAAACATAATTAAAATAAAAATAACACCCTGCAAATTTCTACCTGAGGCTAAATAGTGCTCTACCAAGTCCTCCCAATTTACTACTAGAGCACGTATTTGACTTTTGTTCTTTTCTCTTCCTGCAAATTTAACCTCTTTCATTACATCCTTCCCAGGCATAATGTATTTAAAACCATGCACCTGTGGCTTTAGCAGAAATGGAGGTGTAAATAAGAACAGAATTTTACTCCAAAATAAAAATTTAGTTCAAACTGTGACTGGCAGGACATGAGCAGGAAGACAAACAATTTAATTTATCTAGTACCTTAAGTTTTTTGCATCTGTTGTATTGTATCCTGAAAGAGACAAAAAAATACTTTGCAACAAATTAAATAAATAGATAGGTTTTCCAAGACTCTTTTGGAAGACAAATACCTTTCTGAGAGCTATGCTTGCTAGATAATTCCTTAGCAGATCAGTATTTCTGTGAACAATGTCTTGGAGCAGAGTTTGGACAGCTGTGGTGAAGGATTCAGCCTTCCTCCATGGCTGATCTAAGGTAGCTGCTCACATTCACCATGATGAACCAGAAACCTCTCCCACCCTGAGCTGGAAGATGCCAATGCATCTTCCTTACTTAAAGCCAAGCTCACAAACACAACTTTAACCTACAGATTGTAGCTGAACTACAAGCCCATGAAGTGCAAGAAGCTCCCAAACAATGGAAAGGTGTTTGCTTGAACACGCGGAATACATCTCACATGCATATTGTAATATTTCATCCAGGCTTTGCTCACAAATGAGCAACACCACTTGATTGCATATCGTTTCCAGGAGTACCTACAAGGAGCTCTAGGCTCTGTCAGGTTTTGGGGCAATATGCCAGAAGCCCAGTGCTGTAGTCATGAGAAGTTGGTTGTTCAGTGTCTTGTTCAGTCTTCAAGCCAATTATACTGGCCAGCTCTTGGGATACCTGACAATTATATGACGTGGGAAATGCTGGTGTGGTTTGTTAGTTTGTTTGTTTGTTTTTAAATCACCTCTGCCCTCTTCTTGAGTTATGTATCAGTAGTGTCTGCAGTGATCAATCCTGTGGAGCAGCCCAAGGTAAAGCAACCTGTAGGAACAAGGACCTGCTTCACAGACTTCCCTTTTGTAGGTCCTTGTCTTACAGGAGACAAGTGAAAATTCCCTCCAATTACAAGATTTCCACAACTGTGGGGAACAAGGATTCCTGTCTTTATACTAAAGGGTTTGAAAATATTTATGAAATCCTTCTTCACTTCTGATAGTCCTTGAAGCCTAATCCATGGTATTCAGTTTGGACCTGGAATGGGCTGACTGTAGGCTCAATATGAGAAGGAAAAGGGCATCTCTGCAAAGTGGTGCATAAACTTCTTGGTTAGCTCTCATACCTTTGAACATGAAGTTTCTGATACTTAATACAGCCAAGGTGCACAAACAAAATGGATCAAAGCACTTTTCCATGTAGAACAAGAAAAGTCAGTGTCTGTCCTTGAGAAGAAAGGTGGTTAAGCATGCACCTCAAAGGCCAACTCCCCACTGAGGCTGGCATTCATTTATTACAAGGCCTTAACAAGTTCCACTTGCTGCTCCATGACCATCCAGTCCAGTGTGCAAACACTGGCGGGTACGTTCTTGTTCTGCCTTTGTTCCCAGGCTCAAGTGCAGAAGGATTTTGGATCATATATTGCAAAGTCTCCTGCCTGACCTGCAAGATGCAGGATGGCTTGGTAGAACTTGCCATCTCTAAAAATGTTTCCTCACAAATGTGAAACTTTACAGGTATTTTGTTACAATTTCCATTTTCACTGTATTATTATTGGGACTGCTAGTATTAGTAATATCAAACTCTTCTCCAAGCCTCTTCAGTTTTCTTTGTGTTCTTCCAGAAAATCACATGAGTCTTCTTTTTGAGAAATACTCACTTCTTATATTGGTAGAAATTGCTTCTGTTTCTAGTTACTGATATCTTATGAGTATTTTCATGTAACACAGATATTCTGGGACAAAAATCCATTATTTCTCCCATAGTTCATATATAAACATCACAGTTTACAACTTCCATGCTTCAGTGGATTCGTTTACAGTAACTTCAGCAAACTACTTCTAGTCAAATACCGATCCACCTCAAATGTTGCTGATCTCCTCGAGTCAGATTCACCCCCCAGTTATGGTGACAATTTATTCTGGCAGGACAGCCTAGAAATTGCCTGAAGCAGACTCCACAGTGCTGCTCTGAAATAAGTCATAACATACAGAGTCTGGACCTAAGGATACAGTCTAAGGAAACCAAAGACAGTGAAGACAGAGGCTACAGTATACTTAAATGATGTTGTACATCTGACAATGTAAAATAGTAAACAGGGTGTAACTGCAAAATAATTTTTACCTGCCAAGAAATCCAGCATACAGCATTACAGAAATCTCAAACTGCATGTGGAACCATGAGATGCTAAACAAGCACTGCAAGGTACTTTAAGTGAACATTGTGGTTAAGAAGGGATTATGGCTCCCTAGAGAGGTAGGCCAAGCTAATGTCAGATGGAGCAGAAACAAAGACAGTGTTGTTCTGAAGTAGGATGGTTCTTAATTTCGCTTCCCACATTAATTGGACAAGCAGTTATTTATCCACAGTGCAAAGGAGGAAAAAAGAGCCTCAAAGGTACATAAAGATATGTAGCCTGGTACAACAGGAATCCAAAATTCACACCTGGATTGTGATTGCTGAGCTGTGCAAGCCTCCAGACAGACTCACTTGGACACTTATGGACTGAGAGCAGAAGGCCAGGCCAGCCATCCAGCAACCTCCTAGTCCAACCTACAATCCCTTTCAGCTGCAAGGGTGGGATGGTTAAAATAGTAGTATTGTGCCAGGAATTGCTGGTTTCAGAAATCAGCCTCCTGCTAATTCTTTCACTTGTTCCGCTTGTGAATCCCTAGGAATCACCAGTGTCTGCTGACCTCCTGTGCCTTGGAGAATGACAAACACCAGATAATTAACCTCTTTGCCCTCTGCTGTTCAGTCTGTGTCTGACACTACATTAATTATTTCTATGCCATATACTAACCATGTAGATGTCAGCACCACTCAACATACGCATCACATCTTACAACTTCCACGGAGGGCACAAACACCAGGGCTTGAACCCACAGGTGAGTTGGAGAACCTTTCAACCTGGGTGAACTGCTGAGGCAAGTAAACGGAATCATTCTTAATGGAAAAAAATAATTAAATTGGCTTTTCAAGAAAAAAACCTATTGTTCAATACTTCTATCACGCTGCAAGCTAGGAGAAACACAGGATCTGTCTGAGATCTTGCCTTGTGACATGTATGCACAGCTACCAGCCATCACCCATAAGAAGCACACGTATGGTCAATCATCTTTCTCCTTTGTTTTACCGCCCATAAATTCTTTATAATATTAACATGAAGTAATTTGGTAATAATTTTGTTCGTTGTTAGTTTAACAGCTAACTCTCTAGACAAAATCTGTATTTAAACTTCCATTAAACTTGTATTTTAAAATTGTCATGCTAATTTGCTAATGCCTGCCTTGTTTTGAGCCGTGGGCATGTTGAAAATACTGCAACTATTTTATTTTCCAGGAAGTTATACTAATCACATTTGTTAGCTAGTACCAAAAATAAAAGGCATGATATTTTTGTTAGATTAGAGCATTTGGATTGTTTGCAGAACTTGGTTTGGGTAATTGAGCACAAGTTGTCATAATGACATATTGAACAGAGACGTAGTAATGTAAGTTTGATATCAGTGATTTTTGTGGTCAATAAGAATCAGACTCATAAAAGTATTAATCAGCAGAGTCAGTAAATGTATAGAAAAGGTGTAAAGCAGATAAGTGACTTTTAAAGATATATGAACAGTTGGGAACATTTCAACAGGTGGCATTTTTGAGCACCATACCATCTTCATTTTGTTATTGCTCTGCTGGAATGAATGAAGTTAAAACAACTTTGACTTTAGCAATAACAAATATTAGGAAAAAAAAAAAAAAAGTAAATTCCTGTGAAGCCACCTGTAGGATCTCAGCATTAAATATAGCAAAAGTTGCAAACTAATTCAGATTTATTTGGTGTAACTTGAATAGGCAGGCTCTGATGTTTGAAGATCAGTCATCCATTAACTTTCCCACAGTGTTTGCTGGAGTGGGACCATAATCTGCAGAATCACCTGCATTCACAGGCACGTTGTACATCTCCATGGTCCCGTACACCTACAAGTGAATGATTTCCCATGAGCATACACCAGAGCATCATCTCCCTTTCACTCACTGAAACTGAAAACATCTATTCACCGAGAAAATAATCACCATCCAGAGCTTCAAAAAGAAAGTTGAGGTGAAAAAGGCCACATGCATCTCTCTAGTTGTTCAATGACGTGTTTGGTCTTTAAGATGCTCCCAGCCTTCAGACTAGCATACTCTTCACTAATCACACTCTCTGTTGGGTGGCTGTTTATCATGGCAAGTGTCACTCATCTGGATTTGATAGTGTTTTCCTAGGGATTCTTTTTTTAGGAATAAGAGTGCACTCAGCTGCCTCACTAATGTGTGGAAGACTTAAAAAATCAAACCAAACCAAACCACGAGTGGTTTCTAAGCAAATCAAAAATCTTTTCCTAGAAACTCCCATGCATGATTGTTGTCAAATAGTGCTCAAATTTGCATGTGCATTTACCACCATGTGATCTGTATTTAGCACAAATATCAGATCCAGAATTATAACTAAATCCAATCAGAGAATGGACAAAGTGCAAGAACTAACAATTTTGCATTATGTATCTATAAACAAGAGATAGAAAAGTTGAAGTGCACTACCATTCAGAATAATATTTTCTTCTGTATATAAAATGATGGGTTCATTTTGATCTTATAGAGGAAAAAGTTTGGATTTAGAGACAGATGTTTTGCTGATTAGGGATACCAGTTAAACTCAGACACCAGAGTGAGAAGAGCAGGCGTATTTTACTAGAAATAACTAAATAATATTACAGAATAATACAGAAAACATACAGTAAGAAAAGTCAGAATAGTGCACTTAAGTAGGAAAATACAGGGTAATGCATCAAATCGTTACTACCCGAGAGAGAGAATAGTGATTAAGAAAGATCCATCACCACTTGCATACGTTCCCATCACCCAGCCCCGCAGTGGCTGGGCAGCCCCGGTTATAGCGAGGGTTTGCAGAGCCTGTCCTGGCAAGGGGGAAATCCTACGCGGTGCATCCACCCGTAGGTGAGGCTTCCAAAGTCGCTGTGAGAGGGTACAGCCTTATATACCCAAAAATCAGCAAGACAGAAGAGCTGGCACCTTTGTTTTAAGCGGAAATATTTGGTTTCAATCTCACATTAGGTTCCCCCCAGAGCTTGGCCAGGGCTCAAGGGAGAACCCAAAGGAGTTTCTCTGTTTATCTGATGGGATTATGCGCAAGGTCTCACATCAGGCCTCAGGGACAGACAGACACCTGTCTCCATGACTCCATTATTCTATTCACATACAAAGGAAGGGAAAGACACATTGCAGATAGCTACATCCTCCATGCATATTTCATTAAGGATTCCATCCTGGGTTAACAGTTTCGGTTCAGAGCCTGTTGCTCAGGCTTCAACACTCCCACATTTTACATCAGAATAGGAGGTTTATTATCTGTTGGCATAATGGTTATCAGTTATGAAATATACAGGATTCAGCTATAGGTCAACTCTGGCTTGGGCCTATTGTCCAAGCCTTAGCACTTCAACTCTTCATAGCATTCATACACACACAGAAGCACACACACAAACATGCTCAATGTACAAAGACTGAAGTAAAAGCTAATAACATATCCCTTCTTTTAACAAGTATAAAACAGTGGAGATCAATCAGTTTAACTAGAGACAAAAATTGTAGCCTAAATTAATATTCATTAAATTATTAACATTGCATGTATACAGGTCTAAAAACAACTTAGTGCCAGACTTATATTATGTGATTGCTATGTCAACCAGTGTATTTTAGCTTCCTTGTTCTCCCTAAGTCTTTTTCTGTTGTTTTTTTTCACTTTGCGCTTTTTCACTTTCAAAGTGGAAGTGTTTCACTTGCAACAAATCAGCCCTTTCCAACCAAAATAAATATTTGAGAAAAAAAAAAAAAAAAAAAAGTCTTCCTTTCTGATTGTAAACACTTCAACTATGGACCTTATTTGTTTGGTGTTTGTACCAGATCTTGGACAATTTATCCTTCATCAACAAAAATTACTGCAGGATTGAAAATAATAACGTTGAGACACTTTCCTAGGTCCTCCTGTGTGGGCTGTGGTGTGAATCTTTCAGCTATTCATCATGGTTTCTGCTACCAGTTTTAACTTCAGATGATGCTTCGTACTGTATTGTTCAAGATGTGAGTTAGTATTCACTTCACAGTCTCTAGCCCCTGGTGGAAGCACCACAGACGGCTTGCTTAGGGCCACACAAAATTCAGTAACATTACTTGTAACAATGTTACAAAACCAGGCTTTTTGTCTCACTTAAGGAGGAGCTTTCCCTACTCTGCTACAATCTGAAATGTGAGGATGTGCCACATGGTAGCCAGAAGTGCAGTGCACTGGTATTTTACCACATGTGCTGCACTCACTCCTCCCAAGTGCAGGGTTTCTTAAAGTGTCACAGAAATATTTGAGAAATGCCATGATACTACATGTGTTAAATCAGATTCTGGTTTTGGAAGACTGATAATTCTCCTCTGCAATTAACTGCAGCTGAAGATACGGCAGCTTTTCTTTAAACCGTGCCTTAGTCTGGCTAGCAAAATACACGTTGCCTGAAATCTAACAGTTCAGAAGAATATATATAAGTCTTCTATCATTTCAAACCAAGGAAATTGCCCTAACTGGATCGGCAAAATATCTGTATAGAATATGGATGATCATATAATTTGATTTTACTTAAACCTGTTGAAGTGCTAAGGCTTGGACAATAGGCCCAAGCCAGAGTTGACCTATAGCTGAATCCTGTATATTTCATAACTGATAACCATTATGCCAACAGATAATAAACCTCCTATTCTGATGTAAAATGTGGGAGTGTTGAAGCCTGAGCAACAGGCTCTGAACCGAAACTGTTAACCCAGGATGGAATCCTTAATGAAATATGCATGGAGGATGTAGCTATCTGCAATGTGTCTTTCCCTTCCTTTGTATGTGAATAGAATAATGGAGTCATGGAGACAGGTGTCTGTCTGTCCCTGAGGCCTGATGTGAGACCTTGCGCATAATCCCATCAGATAAACAGAGAAACTCCTTTGGGTTCTCCCTTGAGCCCTGGCCAAGCTCTGGGGGGAACCTAATGTGAGATTGAAACCAAATATTTCCGCTTAAAACAAAGGTGCCAGCTCTTCTGTCTTGCTGATTTTTGGGTATATAAGGCTGTACCCTCTCACAGCGACTTTGGAAGCCTCACCTACGGGTGGATGCACCGCGTAGGATTTCCCCCTTGCCAGGACAGGCTCTGCAAACCCTCGCTATAACCGGGGCTGCCCAGCCACTGCGGGGCTGGGTGATGGGAACGTATGCAAGTGGTGATGGATCTTTCTTAATCACTATTCTCTCTCTCGGGTAGTAACGATTTGATGCATTACCCTGTATTTTCCTACTTAAGTGCACTATTCTGACTTTTCTTACTGTATGTTTTCTGTATTATTCTGTAATATTATTTAGTTATTTCTAGTAAAATACGCCTGCTCTTCTCACTCTGGTGTCTGAGTTTAACTGGTATCCCTAATCAGCAAAACAAGAGCTTACAGGTTTTCACTAGTGAATGGCAAGACCTCAGTCTCTCCTTTACTTCCTCACAAAAGTATTAGTCTCTGAAGCAGGATGAAATGGCCAGAGTCTCAGCTATACCAAACAGCCAGATTTCCATTTAAAGCCACTAGGGACTGTACATAGAAAACATCTTTAAAAATCTTGTCCATCAAGCCTGTATTTGGTTTTGTGAAAGCAGTCATGATGACATGAAAACCAAACATTCCCCAGATTAGTGAAAAGCTGAGCACTCAAAACCAATGTTTCCATTCCATTAATGAGCAAAGAAGTTTCCAAACTAATTTACCTAAATGCATGTTGACAAGCTTCACAGGGAAAAGCATTTTATTATTTTACTACTCAATAAAGCAAAATTGCTTTCAACCTAAAAATCCCACTAATTCTGGCTTACAGCATTCTTGGTAACATTCTAGAGGCTTATAAAATGCTGTGAAATGGAATACAGAAAGTTAGTGGGGTAGAAACCACTGCTTTCAGAAACCAATGACTAAGTGCCAGAATAGCCTGTTATTCACTTTGCAGTTCAAACTGCAGCAGCAGCAGACCTCGAATGCTCCTGCAGTTCAAGCCGTAGTTCTGCAAGGTTGCCCATGAGCTGTCTCTGCCTCCAACGTGCATGCAGAGGGCTGGGAGGCTCTCAGGAGAGCACAGAAGGAGTATGATCCCTGTCAGATCAAAGTCTGACTGGGTGTTACTCTTGGCTTTGCAAGCCATTTTCTTGAGTTCTTGATTTAGAGCACAAGGACACCAGCTACACATCTGACTGTAACTTCTACGTTTATCTGGTGAGACACATAGAAAAGCATCAAGTTACTTTAGTTTGCCAGACGTTTCCATGCCCCAGTCATATGGCACAAACAATGAAGTGTCTTCAGATCCTATTCAGTATTGCAGTTTATTTATATTATGAGGATATGCTCACTGTTGTACCATTCATCTTCTTCCTCCAAGACTTTCTTTATAAGGTAATGGCTAAATTTTTTCAATGTGTAACAGCTATACTAGTTTGTTATTATTATTGTAATAAACTATTGTAACTAATTTGCTAGGCTGGGCAAGGTGGGTAGGTACACTTGAATGATCTGTAAATGTTAAACAATTAAATGTAAAGTGGGCCATTCGGATTGGAACACTGTAACGGTGTCTCAGAAACCCCACCTAGAGCTGACATGTAACTGCTGCTTGAAGAAAAGCCCACCAAAAGGATGAGATTATGAGGCTTTTAAAAGATCCAATAGGAGAAAAGTGCACCAGGAGACCAAGGCTTCGAGACTTTCAAAAGACCCAATAGGAGGAGGACATGCACCCCAGCAACCCAAATGACCCAATGGAAAAGAGCAGGACAACTATCTGACGGGAGGAGATTGCTTAAAGACAACGGCACAAGAGTATAAAAAACGCTGCTTTTTGGAACTCGGCATGCGTGTGGCAGAGCTGCGGCTCTCCATGCACCCAGCGCTGCTTTGCCTATTGCTTCCCACCCTAAATTGATTGAACCCAAATAAATATATATTTTTATAAATATTGGCTTTGTCTAATTATAACCTTATCTTGATAATGAACAACCTATACTATTCTGTTTAGTATTTGACTTTTCTCTTAAATGATCACTTCACTATACATTCACACGCACATACGAAATCTTATGGTGAGATCTCCACCAGCTATAAAGCATTACAGCTAATGTCAGTGAAGACACTGGAACTAAAAGCCTGAAGATTTCAGCAAGATGAAAGGCATATAGTATAGAAATAATGTCTCAGCTATTCTAGGTACATAAAATATTGTGAAGAACATCCACGTTTTGACCATCAGGCTCAAAATAATATCCAACCTTTTAAAAAATGGTTCAGGAAGCAATAAGTAATACCCGTAATATCGAGGAGAGAGGGGTCGCATGGGTCTTGTTTGTTTTTTTTTTATTATTCTGGGGAAAAACTAAGTAAAAAAGGAGAAGGGAATAATAGTGAAATGTGCTTTTAAATTATGGTAGAAATGAAACAAAATGGAAGTCTGTTTTAATAGTTATATGATTTCTATGTGGCTACACTACAAAACTGGATATGAGATCTTCCTAGTTACACATATTTTTGTGTTTATAAAAAATTTAAATTCTTGTGAAAATAATCACATGGAGAGAATATCAGAGTAAAATGTCCACCTACATTGCTGAAAAAAACATCCCAAAAGAGACTGTACAGTTTGACAGGTAAAAGAATTATTTTATAAGGCAATAAGGCCTTGAACATAAGGCTGAGCACAGGAGAGGACCTGTTTCCTGTAGGAAAAAATGTCTGTTGAAATTGTTACTGGCAACAGAACAAATCCTCTAACAATATTTTAAACAGGTAAGTGGGAAGACGAGACTTTTACGTTTTACATAGTTTCATAATTGCATTTAAGTAGACTTAATACTAGTCTCTGGCTTCAGCCATGTGCCGATGATGAGGAAGATCTGCCCTTGCACATAAATTCTACCTTCACCCTTCAGCTTTCCAACAGAGCTGTCACTTCCAAGAAGGGTTGCCTGCTATCAGATCTGCCTGCAGCGCCTCATTACCACTCAGTGCCGGGTCACTGAAGGCTCCTCTGGCCAGCAGAGAATGACATGGTGCTGCCATTGTCTATTAAACCAATTGACAAAGATGTTAAAGGAACAAAGTGCTTAAAATATTCATTAGTTTTAGAAGCATGTATATCTTCTTAATTAGCTTTGTCACCGGATCAAATTAACAAGGTTTTAATGACAGTTAGTAAGTGATACATTAATTAATTTAGGAAATGATTCATTTTCTCTGACTTTTTTAATTCCCTTCTAATAAAATAAATTCTGGCATCAGTTTATCAATTAGACATGATGTCCTTATTTCTCATGGTGTAATACTGCAGCTCAAACACCAGGATAGGATGAGTACATTCAAGCAAAAAATTAGTGTATTAATTTTTTAAAATTAATTCCAAATAATTGTGTGACTTCTAAAGTCAAGTTTTTCTTTTCCAAAAATTTGTGTGTTTATGTTTGGTTTTGGCTGAAGATTTATTAGCAACTTTAGCATACTTACAGTTTTTCCATACCAACCTAAAATATGCTTAAGTGCCACCTGATTAATATTTCTTAGACACCTTCACTATCTGGCCATATACACATCATCAGCACTGCATGAATTAAGAAACAAAACAAAAACAAACAAACAAAAAAAAGCACAATCATAATAAAGAGTCACTATTTCAGCAATATTCAAATGGAGCAGCTTACAGTCCAAATCAGTCAAACTGCTCACGTTAGTACCAGGCTAAAGCTTAGTAAAACATTACAGTTATGCATTTTATCAGTATTTATGCAGCAACATGCAAGAGGGTCAACCTAGCAACTACTAGTAATTTTAAAACCACAAAACTTTCTGATTTGTGTTTGAGTCTCACAGTCTAAAAAATTGCATGAGACAGTCTGCTCTGTAAGTTTCAAGAATTCATCTGATAACTGCAGGTGTCCCTACAGTTTTGCTTTAAGGAATATAGATTTTTTTTTCCCAACAAATTAAATGAAGAAGAAAATAAAGGTACAGTATTAGTTACGGTATTAGCATACAAATACCAGCATTATATTCTGAGGTTGCTCTAATTACCCAGGACACTTATGTTTGTAGAAGATGCTCTCCCTTTCACATGCTCTGGGCTCTTTAATCAGCCTTTAATCAAAGTATAAATTTTAGCCATAAGTCTTGGCTCTGGAAATCTACAGTGCTTCCCCAATGGCTCTTGATGTAACATCAATCATCTTTCCAGTCTTGAAAGACTCTTCATAGTTAACAAACCTCTGATCATTGATTAATGAAATGTTAAATCTACTTCCAGTTTTCAATGAGTTCTTCAAGTCTAAGTAGCGAAATGTAGCCATGTGCTGACACTTCTAAATACCTGTGGCTTTGCTCTTGGGCAGATGAGCAAAATCCTTCAGCCTGACTGCATAAAGCTATGCAGATGCTGCATTATATGAAAGCCCTAACATGGAAATGGGGGAGATCCTTTCAGCCTAAGAGACTTTAAACCTGCATTTCCTATTGTCTAGAAGAGCATTCAAATCACAGTTCATCAGGTAACCTATGTTATATGGCTGGAGGGCTGACCTAGATTTTGGTTCCTGCGATAACAGCAATGCAACAGTTAATTGTGCAGGGGAGGAGGGAGAGAGAGAGGGAAGAGGAATATCCCATCACCGAGGATACACATGCCATGGACCATAAATACTCCTTATACTTTAGGTATATTGTAGAACAAAAGCCACAACTTAAGTCCACCCAGGAACAGAACAGGCCAGCGTAGGCTTTGCTGAGTCTGTGGTGCCTTAAAATAGGACATAATTCATTATCAGGCCCAAAAGGTGAGTAGCAAACTCACCACACTTCTCCTCTGCCCATTCCCTGCTGCCCTCTTCTCAGTCTGGAGCCCTCTATTCACGTTTAGGTACTTAATTCACATGATGGTTTGTGGAGGGGATCAGTATCCTCCCCTGGTGTTTAGAACCACTTTGGTACCAAGACAATATGTTGTCCTGAAAATCCAGCCATCCACCCCCATTCAGAACATGAAAAGCTCCAACTCACAGCTCCTTTTCAGAGCCCAAACTCCAGAACAAAAGACAGAATTTTGTGACCACTTTCAAAGCAGGGGCAAAACTCTTCACCAAGGACTGTATTGTCATTTGAAATATGCAACTATTCTGCTGCTTGCCACATTCACATACTATTCTTTTCAGTTTCATGGCTGTCAGGGTTTTCATTAGCATCCTCACAGAAATTCTCAATACCATGCCTTACAATGGCTTAAATGTACCTTCTGGAAAGCAGGTATCTTTATCATACTTTCCAATATTAGAGTGACCGTTTGAATTTTCTGGGATAATTTTTGTTCCTGTCCTAAAGAAAGCAGAAAAAGAACACATTCTTGGAAGTAAAGCAATCTTCAAATTTTTTTAGGGCAATTTCACACCATAGAAGTGGAAGAAATCTGTGCTTTGCAAACTGCAAAAAGCTGACTTGAAAACAATTTTTTAACATACTTCTCAGTTCATGGAGAAATTTGAAGTTTCAAGAATAGAAAAATACCCTTGCTCGTTTGTGTAGCTGTGTTAGAAGCCATGTAGTACACGTTTTAGTTACAGGTGGAGTTTTTAAGAGCCTGTTCTCCAGTCACTTGGAGAAGGGTAAATCAGAAGCAGCATCACTGCACTTGGAAAGCTAGAACCTGTGGTATAAACCCAGAAAAATGTTAGCAATATAATGGTGGCATATCAAGGCAGATAAATACTGTAATAATGGTACAAAGCAATGATTTTCTAAGCTATTAGAACTGGCTACATTTGCTCCTAGTTATTAACAAATTCTCCCTATTGCTTCAAGAAAAAGTATTCTTTTAATATTTGGTTTTGTTACATTTTACTAGCAAGAGTGTAAGATCTCCACAAGGAGCAGTGAACAAGTGTCTCTTTTTTTCTGACAAGGGCAGTGAGAATCTTCTGTTGGAAAGTGAAACAGGGTTTTATGATTGTTAATAAACCTCCTACTCTGCTATGAAGCACTTGGACAAAATTACATTTTTACTGAAATAGAAGTTAATTACTCTTTTAAACTGGAATCTTCAGGTCTTTCATAATACATAAAGCAAGTAAGAATAAGAACTGGGCTTGAAACACAGAGGCAGTACCACACTTTCCACCACACCTCGGTTAGCTTTTGCTCAGAGATGTGAGAGGTGTTTGCACAGACCTGCAGACCCCATGTCTTTGTCCAGACTCATCTCAGTCCACCTGGGTCTCTGTTTTAACCTGTCTAGCTGTAGCTGTAATTATCTAATGACCAGGTTACTATAACCCACTTCAATTTAGCTTTTGCTTAGCTTTGTGTGAGTGTGTGGTGCAACACGTACATATTTCTATAACTAACAGATAGTAACAATAAGAGCTATTTTGTGCAGAGCAAACTGTGACTGTAAAATAAAAATGCAGGTACTGGAGACCAAGCACCTAACTCATAAAACACAGCATATATAGCTCATTCAGATGCAAATTAGCCTTGTGAACCCATGAAGAGAGAGCAAGCTGTACAGCACATACAGAAATTATGCTAAGCAGATCCTAAAGTGAGAAGGAAGAAACCACCACTGACACACTCCTCTCCACAAAGGATTCAGGATGCTAATGGCTCCCTGCAGCTGCCCCTGCTACTGGAACCAGCCATGTCAGGGTGAAAGGGGACAGTGGGAAAACAAGGCTGAGAAAAGGGGAGATGACAGCAGAAAATTTGTGTGCATATCGTAATACATTCCACTGCCTGCATTTGTTAAATCTATCCATTTTAACACAACTGAAGTTTTATAATGGTGTCACAATAAAATTCTGTATATTAATAATTATATATATGTCAGTTTTCCATGTGATCTACTCTTTTCTACCCAAGCAGCAGTATCTGGAAATTATACTGTCGTATGGCAAATTTAAGAAGATCTGCAGAGGAAGGACCAATGTACTCATAAGGTGCCTGATTCAATTTTTTTTAATATCCAGAAGCCCTAAAAAATTTAATTTTTTAGGGCTGCTGTCCCACAAAATCCAGACTATTTTTGTTCTAAATTAAATTGGGACCATGGAAAGGAAGAAAATCACCCTGTAAAGATCAGACAAATATGGAATAACAGTAGAAATTACCTGCTATAGGCTTTATGAAGTCTAATTTTGTGATACATCTGCTGCTTAACTAAACAAAACTGTATTACATTGCAAAGCGATGACAACTCAATCTGATAATTTTCCTGGTGTCATTCCTCACAAACTACTTCATTCTTATGACAAAAAGGAATCAGCAAAGGTTGGTGCCATGGCAAT
The DNA here is from genome assembly GCF_965140245.1 of Athene noctua. Taxonomy (NCBI): domain Eukaryota; kingdom Metazoa; phylum Chordata; class Aves; order Strigiformes; family Strigidae; genus Athene; species Athene noctua. Next base: position 31,600,665 of record NC_134040.1, read on the forward strand.
CCCTCCCCCATATGTAGCATAAAAAGGGAGACTCTGGGGGTAACGGTGGCAATTGGAGGGAAAGAGGAATGAACCTATGCCTTTTTTTAAGGTGTCACCAGCTCAGAAATGCTGGGTGAAAAAAGCTCCCATCCCTTCTCCCAAAAGTGAGATAAAATCCAGGGGAGAGTGAGAAAAGACAACAGGGAAGCTTCCTGCTTTGGCATGAAGGATGGAGAAGGATTTTCAAATAGCATGCACAGAGAGGGTGATCTGAAGTACCCTTCACAGTCCATGGAGATGGGATGCAGAACCAACCCTGGAGGAGGCCATTATGTCTGCAAGACTTCTGAACTGAAGTAATTTTGTGTTTTGACTTTCATGGCCAGATTGGTAGTAAGTGGACCTGGTGAATGTAAAATTCTTCCTGTGAAAGAAAAGCTTGAGGCATACCTTTGCTGCAAAATTCATTTTCTTGCTCACACACACACTTACCCACAGTTTATTCTGTAATACAGAAATGAAATAATACCTGTTTTATTCAATTAGGTGTGTAATTGCATCTATTTGGAGGTTTGTACATCCCTGATAAGCCGCTGTGAGGTTATCCTGAAAGAGCTTCCTAACTTCCAGCAAGACAACAGTATGCTCAAATCTATGTTTGATCATGCAGCAGGGAGCCTGTGATGTGCATTGGTGCCATCAAAAATACCAAGGCTTCCTTCTCACTGTATTTGAACCCATTGACTTCGGCTGAGTCATAGGAACAAATTCTGTAGGACAAAAGATGGGCGACATCTTCCATTGTCAAGACCAGGAAGCGATATTGTATAACTGCAATCATCAGCTCAACAAGTTTCATACAAATCAGAACAAAGTCAGATGTTTGGGCAGGCTTGACCACACCTGCTACTGCTGGAAGGCTGTGCAGGCACCTCCATTCTCAGTACTACAGGGCAAATCTCTCCAGATGGATGCAACTGTGTGTTTGCTCTGCCCACGCTTCAAGCCATCTGTGTGCAAACCAGTCCAGAAGCCACGTAACTACATTAGCTCTGACTGTGCCTGCAAGGGACATGTGCACTCAAGCCCAGGGCTGTGCTATCACCGACAGCTACCGTCCTTCAGAGGGAGAGCTTGTTACAGCAATGTGGAGGGTGTGTGGGTTGAAAGTACAAGTTCCTACACTGGTTCCTCTAGACAAGCTCATTATTCACTTTGGCCAAATGTGCCACAGGTCATAATTTCTTCATAAATATGGTTATCATGAACACTTCAACGTGTTCCACAGTGCATTCAGGTATTTATGTTCTTTCCAGATAAAATGTATTCAGTGGCTGTATATTTACCAGGGAATGATGTTTGGCTTTGGTCAGTTTTAACACATAGGTAGATTTTTGCCTATGAAAAGTCAAGGATTTTAAGCATTTCTACACTTAAAGTTATTTCATCATTTTAAATGATAATTGTCTTGTCTAAATTGCTAAAAATTAATCAACATGACAGAATAGAATAATCATATGAGATACTGGTTTCTTAGTAAAATTATTTTTAAAGTTGTTAAACATACTATTACATGAAGCCTTACACTTTTATATATATAAATAATGCAGTGGAATGAATATAAAAATTTTATCATAAACACAGTAGAATAAATTTAATGATAGGCACATATTATGTTGAGAATATAACTGTCTACTTTTTGTACTCATTGGTTATAACTAGTAAAAAAAAAAATCCTACTAATTTTTGAAAGCAAAACCTTTTTCATTTAGAAATGTATTACAGAGCAAGTAATTTAAATTTTCAAATAATTACTTGAAGGGCTTTTACTGTTTTTCAAAATTAACAAAAGCTGCAATAGAAAAATACCTGCACAGAGAAACCAGGAGAAATTAATTCCTGCCTCAGTTCTTAAATTTAAGAAGAAAAAAAGTGTCTCTGCTACAAATATTTCCACTAGCAGGGAAGCAAGCTCAAGGAGGTAGTTTCAATGGTTAATAGCACTTGACATTTAGAAACACACCTTATTTTTACTTGAATTTGTCCAGTTTCAACTTCTGGGATATTTCACGCAGGCAGCTCACACCTGCCTGTCACCAGTGTGCCCAGGTGCAAATTAGCTGTGAGATGGATGCTGAGGGACCAAACCTAGCCCTGCAGGAAGCCAGCCTGAGCCAGACTACCAGCTCAGATCACTGCTTCAAGGGCTCGTCCTATTTCTCCACATCTCTGGGGAATCCTGCTCTACCATTATTTCAGGCAACAGCAGGCAGACTAGGTTTTCCTATTCTTTAGCCATTTCTGCAGCTCATCTTTCAGTCTTCACAAATATTCAATGTTATTCTTTAATTCAGGTCTTGCTCAATATTCCTCTTTTTTATACACTCACAGATTAGTATCCGTTCTTGTGGCTACTTGCCCAGTAGGTTACACTGGAATTTCATGGTCAGTTGGTTTTCCATCGTAAAGCTGCAGCACTTTCAGGTTTCCTATTTCCTGGGATGCTATACCCTGCCTGCTCTCCATATCCGTTTGTGCAACTATAACAAAAATACAAAAAAATTGGATCCAAATCACCAAGCAATTCAGTTACTCTTTACTTTTTTCCCCAGCATTTTTAGATTTGGTTGGTATCCTAACATTTTCTCAGCCAACACTAGTTGTCCAAAGACCTCTGAAGTGAGGATACACAACCATATGCTTATTAAAATTCCTCCTAATTACTTCAAGAACAAAAAATTCTTCTGCGTCATCACAGAGAATATGATCTCCATTACCTGAACTCCTCCCCAAAAGAGGACAGAAATACATAATAAGCAATCTATCTTTTCCAGAGTAAAATTAGTATTCAACCAATTGCACCTGAAGTGGTCCAGTACCATTGTCAGACAACTCAGATAACTCCTTCTGGGCTTTCCAGATTTGTTACCTTTGACTTTTGCATTTCCAGAAATGTTCCCTAATTTTTCTGGTTGTTTCTTAATTCTTACTTGATGATCTTCTACAATACTTCCAGAGAACCCTTTTTTTGGATCACTGGAGTGTGGGTTTGGCATCTTGTAAAATGCACTTGAATGGCTCATTATTGTCAGTTTCATTGCTCTCCTCAAATCTGCTCTCCACCTGAATTTGTTTACATTTGGTTTTTGAGCTTTGGAAGCTGTTCCTTGTAAACCACCAAATATGACTGTTCTTTGGTATGTTCATTACACAGATCATAGAAATATAATGCACATATATAGTAGACACCAGCTAATTATGCATGTTGAGTTTTAAAGAAAATATTGGTCTAAGAGTGTTCAGGATCATTTGCTACAGAAAAGCAGACTGAAGCCTTAGAGTCCACCCGTGAATCATTTCCTTACTGGGACTGAAGTTAAACTGCAGCATTTCTTAGCTAGGAAATATTCTAAAAATAGTGAAAGCAATGCTGATGCCTAGTGGCAAAGAATGAAATAGTCACAGGATGATGAAGAGGAAACCACAGATACATTGTAAACAAAAAAGTGGAGCAAATGAAAGAGCACTAACAGCAGAAAGATACAGCAAAGAGTGGGAATAACTATGTTTCTGTGGTGACTGGCCAAGTAGGACAACATCACAGAGAAACAAAATTAAAGTAAACTTAAACTCTGATTTCAACTTATTTAAAACTAACAGATTTCCTTCAAAAATAAATTCAGCTTTGCGAGATTTCCTCCTTAATTCTTTATCTTGCAATATTTGAAAAATTAACAACCTCACAAAAATTCAGATTTGGGTTGTAGAAAGGACAGATACAGTCATAAGTCTTGGGATATAAATGAAACAAATGCTTAATTTATAACGGTCTTTTCTCACATTTATTATTGAGTGAAGATCAAGTTTTGGACAAGAGAAAATTAAGCCTTGAGAGCAGCAGCCTTCAAATATAGATAACCTAGATGAAGGATAAACTTTGCAGACTTTTTGTTTGGTAGGGTAGGAAGGAGGTATTGGTGAATTAATCAGGACAAAGGCTCTTACTGTCAAAATCTTTCCTTTTTGTGTGTGTAAAAAAAATGGAAAATCTTAACTGGCAGAAAAATATTGGTGAAAGTAGATAAGGATACAAAGAAAGTCTTACTGTGTAGCAGTAAGATTTGAGAAAATGACAAAGAGCGTTATGAAATGAAAACGTCTCTCCATGGAAAAAACTAATGACAAGTAGATGACTTGAAAAAACAGTGGCAAAAAGACATGCCAATATATATGATTTTCAGCAAGAGAAACTATTTGGGAATCAAACAAAATGAAGGTATTCACCATGGAATTTTGGACTTCTACTGGAAAAAGGAGAAAAATTTGCAAAATCAGTTTTAAAATGTTCAAGTCTAAGGTTGACAAGCTTACTCCCAACTTCTTTGAAACAACAACAGGAAAGGATCCATGAGCCTACAGACTTCTAGTGTTGTTTCTGCCAAGAGATTACAGAACATTGAAGGTCTTAATATTCCTTTCATGAGATCTTTATGTACAATGACAAAATGGGGGAAAATTCAACAACCTTGCTTTTAGTGGGATGTATAAGGATACCTAAGCCTGGCTTTTCAAATTGAAGTTTTGCAAAATCATTAAATCACTGCCTATTTGAAGCATCAGGACATGGATAAGTGTGAGTGGAAATCTGAAAGGGGCAAACCCAGAAAATCCCCCCAGACAACTTTCATCTTACTTCCTTCAGAAAAATTGACTCTATTTCTAACCAGAGGCTGTCCAAGGTTTATAATAAGACATTAAATAAGGTTCCCCGGGAACAGTTCACCCTGGGAAGGGGCTTCCTGCCCCGTCCATCATTGCAGTGGGTGAAGCCTGAGTGGCAGCTGCCCTCCAAAGAGTGCTCACCTCTTGGGCAGGTAACATGGCACTGGATGAACCAGAAGAAGTCTTGGTCTCACACAGATCAGTAAGAATGTCTCAACTAAAGACCTTCAAAATCCATAACAAAATCTGTCAGACATAAGGAAACTTGGTGGGCTCGGTGGGCTAAGGAAGTACAAGCAGAAGATGAGATGGGTGTTTGAGGTTACCTCCATTTAAAAGTCTGGAGACAGGTTGTATTTACAGCTGTTGAGTTATTGCTGAATGGTTAATTCCCAATAACAGTCTAGACAGTGCCCTTTCATTGTCATCAAGCTATGAAGCCACAAGCCTTTCTTGTCTGATTAATGTCCTTGTAAGGTCATTGTAGCACATGCCACATGAGTCAGCAGCATTCATCTATCAAGAGCTGAGGCAGGTACCAAACACAACGTTAAAAAGTTCATGTTGAGATCATGATATACACTAGATTTCTTTCAGCAACAACAACAGTTTCTGCTAGCAACATAAAAATATGTATTTAAATATTAAATCATTAGGATTTAAGAAGTCCAAATTTATACAAACATGTATGAACTAAATAGTTTTGAAGGAAGCATGAGTACATAACTACAGTCATTAGATGCAAGGTGCAATTGTGAATATAGAAATTTTTTTGTGCTTATATAAGGTGTAAAATATCTTTAAAATATATTATTGAAGAGTTCCCATTTTTGTTTACATCTGCATTCAGCAGACTTGTGACAATAGAGAAAAAACACAGAAGATTATATGCTTATAAAATACCATACTGACTCCAAGAAAAAAGTTGTCATTTCAGTAATTATTTTGGTTTCTGCTCCAATTACATTATAACAATTTTCTTATCAGTAATCCTTTTAAAAGGACCTCACAAAGTGGTTTTGTTTTTCTTTCCAGCCTGGGCCTGAGTCCATTAGCTATCATGCAGCACCATCTGGTGGATATTTTTCCTCCCTATGATACCAGATTGCCACCTTTTTTTCTGAAATAATTTGGCTACTAGGTGAAGCAGAGCAGAATTTGCTGAGGTTTGTGTGAGATAAAGGGTTCTCATGAACTCTAATCGGGGCCAATACTAGTTCCCAGCATGTCTCTTGAAGTTATTTAATTTCTTTGCCTCACTTTAAATGTTTAAGATTCATTTAGTGGATAAGAATTGGCTGAATGGTCACATTCAAACAGTTGCAGTCAGTGGCTCAATGTCCAAGTGGAGAGCAGTGATGAGTGGGGTTCCTCAGGGGCTGGTGTTGGGACCGGCACTGTTTAACATCTCTGTTGGTGACATGGACAGTGGGATTGAGTGCACCCTCAGCAGGTTTGCCAATGACACCAAGCTGTGTGGTGTGGTTTACACGCTGGAGGGAAGGGATGTCATCCAGAGGGACCTGGACAGGCTGGAGAGGTGGGCCTGTGCAAACTTCATGAAGTTCAACAAAGCCAAGTGCAAGATCCTGCCCATGGGTCAGGGCAATCCCAAGCACAGATACAGGCTGGGTGATGAGTGGACTGAGAGCAGCCCTGAGAAGAAGGACTTGGGGTTATTAGTGGATGGAAAACTGACTATGAGCCAGCGATATGTGTTACTGATTTTATTAATTGATCAAATTGTGTTTGATTGTGTTTTGATTTTAGTATAAGTGTGGAACTAAAAGATATTTTAGTAAAAATCATTTTACATTTATTGTATTTTGAACCTAACAACCAGCTGCTACTCTAAATGTTCCCTGTACAGCCCCGTACCAAGGCCGAAGGGATTGGCCGCAATTGTCTAGTAGAAACAGTTAAAACATAGGTAACCAAAACACAAGATGATTTGTAAACTGATTTATAATACATACATAGGACTAGAAGAATGCAAGGAGTTGTCAAGGTCCAGGATTAATGGGAACTGAGGGAAGTAACCGTAACAGCTTGCAGGTACCTGCCAAGAAAACTGTGTCCTTAAGCAGAAGGTAATTCCGGCAGGGGGAGATCGCGACCACCGACTCATGGGCCACCTACTCACATTACACCCCAGACCCATTTCTGGACATTTCTAAACTTTACTGTGCAGAATCGGAAGTGGGAGGAGAATATGTTAATGATTTATTGGAAATTGTATACTTATGTATGAAGACTTAATGAGTATGTGTAAATAAGTTCTATATAAGATGTATAATTCTGGTGCCTGGCACGTGTTGTTGGTGAGAGCACTCCCCTACACGTCCGGCCGTCAATAAAGGAGTGTCTGCTTATCTGCATCAAATTGGTGTCGATAAGTTATTTTATCCCGGATTTCGGTGACAGTTTCTGGCAACCCAGATGGGACCTCGCTGAGAGAGACCGGAGGAGTCGGGGACCTGATTGGTTCCAGCCGGCACCGAGGATTTCTCGGGGACACCCATCGATCCCCGATCCGTAAGGCTCTTTGTGACATCCCCTGGATTTTGGTAAGACACTTCTCCTTTGCATTGGTTTTGTATTGGTTTTGCATTCGTTTTGGAAAAGTGGGTTAGAGTCCCACTATATAAGCCTGCCTGTCAGATGCGGCGAAAGCTGCGCAGGGTTGGGCTAGAGGATCCTCGTGTATTGGAAGCCTAGGTGTCTGCCCGTAAGACATAAGCGAAAGCTATTGCAGGGTTGGACAATTAGTTTTGGAAACAAGAGAACCTATATGCTATAGAGTTCTCAGAAGTAGTACATTTAATTAGAAGTTAAAAGTTTATGCACTCAGTTGTGGTATTGGTTGTTTTGTCAATTGAATATTGTATAGTAATTAAGAACTGTGTTGTATTGTGTTATATACCTTTGTAATAGTAATCATAAAAAACGTGTGAGTGTGTCTGTAAGTGTGAGACGTGCAATTGAGCACGAAGCGAGTGTGGAGTTCGGATCCGCAGTTCTGTTATCCCATGAGGGGTGCAGCCGGAGAAGGACGAAGCAATAGACTTGAGTGAGTGATTAATTGTATATTGTGTTAACAAAATAACTGAACCATGGCATCTAAGCTGACTCATTTGTTTAAAAGCAAAAGTATGGGTAATCTGGCTGCAAATGACAAAGTTCCGAAAACCTCTCCGTTAGGATGTTTGTTAGCACATTGGGGAGATTTGCAGGATGATTTCAGAAGAGTCAGATGATTAAATACTGTAATCATTGGTGGCCTCTGTATACTCTGGATGATCAGGAAAAATGGCCCATGAATGGGACATTAAATTATAATACCATTTTTCAGTTAATGCTGTTTTGCAGAAGGGAAGGAAAATGGAGTGAGGTGCCATATGTTGATTTATTCTTTTATTTAAGGCAAAGGAAGGATTGGCAGAAGGAATGAAATTTAATGAGTAGAGATAATTTAGTGATGGCTATGACTACGGACAGCAGAACGGTGAAAAAATGTTGTTCAACATGTGAGCTTGGAAAAGATTGTTTAAAGAAAAGAATTGCTTCTGCTGAAAAGGATGAAGGGCCTGAATTAGATATATCTCCTCCACAGAGAGAACAGCATCGGGGGCGAGAACATAGAGAGCAGGTAGAGGAACCTGAGAGTAGTGGAATAGAGGATGTGGATGAAGGGCCGTCTGAGGTCGTAATTCATACCCCTGTTTCTCGAAGAACTCGGCAGCAGGTACAAACAATAGCTCCCCTGAGGCAAGGAGTTGGCAATGATGGGCCGGTGTATGTGAAAGGGCCTTTTTCCATGACGGATTTGATGGCTTGGAAGCAGGCAGCAGGAGTGTATAGAGAGGATCCTGAGAGAGTAAGCAGAGTAGTAGATACTATAATCAGAACACAGAATCCAGATTGGAGTGATTTACAGGTAATTCTAGATAATTTGTTGGATGATACAGAAAAGCAGATGGTACTAAAAGCTGGCAAAGCACAAGCAGAAGTGGCTGTATTAAGTGGAACAACTGGTGGAACAATAGAGCAGAATTTTTCATCTAGGAATCCGCAATGGGATCCAAATAATGTGGAACACAGATAAAGATTGAATTGGTATCAGAAATTTATTTTATATGGAGTTAAACATGCCATGCCTAAATCGTTGAATTGGTCTAAGTTATATGAGGTGAGACAAGATAAGAATGAGTCTCCCTCAGCGTTTCTGGAGAGACTGAAAGAAGCTGCCAGAAAATACACTGATTTGAGAGTGGAAACAGAGGCGGCTCAGATACAATTGGCTTTGATTTTTATGGGACAATCAGCACCAGATATAAGAAAGAAACTCCAGAAACTTGAAGGAGAGGACTCAAGGAGTCTAAATAAAATGCTAGAAGCAGCATGGAAAGTATATAATAATAGGGAAAAAGAGGAAAGGAAGACCAGAGAAAATAGATTGTTGGCTGTAATGACAGGGACAGCAGGCAGAGAAAGAGGCAGAGGAAAAGGACGAGGAATTGCTAGAAGGGGAGGATTTATGAACTATGGAAGTCAGAATTTTAATACCCCCTTAGGAGTGAATCAGTGTGCCTATTGTAAACAAGAAGGACATTGGAAGAAGGATTGTCCTAGAAATAGAAATGCTCAGCAGGAAACAGCCAAATTGATGGTTTTAGATGACTGAAGGGGACCAGAGGGGAACCCAGCTGAGCCTCTGGTTGTAATTAAGCTGGGAGAAACAGAAGTTAAATTTTTGGTAGATATAGGAGCGACATTTTTGGTATTGAATTCTTGTAAAGGAAAAATTGGAACAAAAACAGCAAACATAATAGGAGCAACAGGGAAGGAGGAAAATAGGCCATTCCTGCAACATCTGGATTTAAAATTTGGAAACAAAATAATTAGACATGAATTTTTGTATGTACCAGAATGTCCGATACCCTTGTTAGGAAGAGATTTGTTATCTAAACCAAACGCAAAAATTGTTTTTGAGGGAGGGGAACTCTTCTTGAAAATACCTGAGTCAAAAACAGGAGAAATCCTGATGATACAAGAAAAAGTAAAGGAGCAAGAAATTCCACCAGAAGTGGATTCTGCAGTGATTCCTACAGTATGGGAAACAGACATTCCTGGCAAATCAAAATTGGCAGAGCCTGTGAAAATAGATTTGAAGGAAGGTGCAGGGACAGTAAAAATTAAACAATATCCAATTAAACCAGAAGTTAGACAGGAATTGAAGAAACTAATTGATAAATTTCTGAAGTACAAAATTTTAGAGGAATGCGAATCTGAATATAATACTCCTCTTTTACCAGTCAGAAAACCCTCGGGTGAATAAAGGTTAGTGCAAGACTTGAGAGCGGTGAATCAAATAGTCAAGGACATACATCCTGTGGTGGCAAATCCTTATACATTGTCGATAGCATTAAAGGAAAATTTTCAGTGGTTTACAGTGCTTGATTTAAAAGATGCTTTCTTTTGTATACCTCTGGAGAAGGAAAGCAGAAAATTGTTTGCTTTTGAGTGTGAAAATCCACAGACAGGATGAAAGATGAAGCTGACATGGACAAGACTACCCCAAGGATTTAAAAATAGCCCCACAATTTTCGGAAACCAGTTGGCAAAAGAACTTGAAATTTGGAAGCAGAACCAACCAAGGCCTGGACATTTACTTTTACAGTATGTGGATGACATACTAATTGCTACAGAAGAAAGATTTACCTGCATGCAGGTAACAATAAACCTTTTGAATTTTCTGGGACTGAATGGGTACAAAGTATCTCGGAAAAAAGCCCAAATAGCATGCCAGACTGTGATTTATCTGGGCTTTGAGATTTCAAAAGGACAGCGACAATTAGGAAAAGATCGTAAAGAAACCATTTGCAATATACCTGAGCCGAAAAACATTCATGAGCTCAGAGCATTCTTGGGAATGACCGGGTGGTGTCGTCTTTGGATTATGAATTATGGTCTAATAGCTAAACCATTGTATGAGGCCCAAAATAATTCCCCTTTTGTATGGGGCCCCCAAAAACAGAAGGCTTTTATAGAGTTAAAAAGCGCCTTAATGTCTGCACCTGCTTTAGGACTTCCTGATTTAACCAAAGATTTTCAGCTGTTTGTTCACAAAAGACAACGCCTGGCACTGGGTGTGCTGACCCAGAAGATGGGAAGCTGGAAACAACCTGTCAGATACTTCTCTAAACAGCTGGACACAGTGAGTAAAGGGTGGCCAAACTGCCTTCGAGCTGTGGCTGCAACAGTGATGCTCATACAGGAAGCTCGGAAATTAACTTTGGGAAGAACAATAATAGTCTATGTGCCACACATGGTGATAACTGTTTTAGAACAAAAAGGGGGACATTGGTTATCTCCAAGCCAAATGATGAAGTACCAAGTAATACTAACAGAACAGGATGATGTGATTTTAAAAACAACTAACTTGGTAAACCCTGCAGTCTGTCTAAGCTCTACACAGGAAGAAGGACAATTGGAACATGACTGTCTGGCTACTATCGAGTATGTTTATTTCAGTTGGGAAGATTTTAAAGATGTACCACTGGAGTGACCTGACTGGGAATTGTATACAGATGACAGCAGCTTTATGGAGCAAGGAATTCGATACGCTGGATATGCGGTAACAACAGACACCACAGTTATAGAAGCAAAGGCACTGACGAGTACCACATCAGCTCAGAAAGCAGAACTCATTGCCTTGATTCAAGCCTTAGAATTAAGTGAAAAGAAAAAAGTAAGTATTTGGACAGACTCAAAGTATGCTTTTGGGGTGGTATATGTCCATGAAGCTTTCTGGAAGGAAAGGGGATTATTATCCTCTCAGGGATCAAATATTAAACATCAAAAGGAAATTTTACAGTTATTACAGGCAATTCAAAAACCAGATCAGGTAGCAATCATGCACTGTAAATCACACCATATTGGAAATACAAAAGAAATTATTGGAAACAATTTGGCTGACAACAGCAAGGAAAATAGCAAAGGAACAAGCATTCCAAATGGCATTAATTCCCTCCAAAACAGTAACTCTTCCAAGGGAAAGGCCAAAATATTCAGTAGAAGATGAAAAATCAGGTCAATTTTTGAATGCTAAGAAAAATTTAGCGGGATGGTGGATAACTCCTCATGGACGAGTAGTAGTTCCACCTTTATTAATGAGAGAAATAATGCAGACCAAACATCAAGGATGCCATTGGGGAGCAGAAGCTTTAGTAACTTCATTACAAAAACAAGTTCTATCTGTCAAGATAATAGACATGGCTAAATTAATAACTGCAAAATGTGAAGTATGTTTGAAAAACAATCCAGTAACCAAGAAAAGAGTTCAAATGGGTAGATTAAAATCTGGTACAGAGCCTGGAGATTATTGGCAAGTAGATTTTTCAGAATTATCTAGAAAAATGGGTACCGATATATTCTGGTGGGGGTTGACACTTTTACAGGATGGCCAGAAGCTTTTCCCTGTCGCACCACACAAGCCAATGAAGTAGTAAAGTGGTTACTGCGAGAAATAATTCCGAGATTTGGAGTTCCTATTGGAATTTCATCTGACAGAGGTCCACATTTTGTTGCAGAAATAGTCCAAAATGTTAGTAAAACTTTGGGCATCGCTTGGGATTTGCATACTCCATGGAGGCCACAATCCAGTGGAAAAGTAGAAAGAATGAACCAAACTTTAAAAAGGCAAATAAGTAAGGTTTGTCAAGAGACCAATTTAAAATGGCCTCAAGCACTTCCATTGGCATTATTACGAATCAGAGTACAACCAAAGAGTGGAACCTCAGTCAGTCCTTATGAATTGCTGTATGGAAAACCTTATGAGTCCCCAGAACCAAATCCAAACATGCATGTAAAAGGAAAACAAGATGTGTATAACTATTTGCTTTCTTTAGGAAAAACATTGACTGCGATTCGGAGTGCAGTGCTGTGGAATAGACCATTATCCCTGGAAACTCCAGTGCATGACTTTCAACCAGGAGATGATGTCTATGTGAAAACGTGAGCATGACTTCTGAACCTTTACAGGAGCGTTGGAAAGGACTTTTTCAGATACTGTTAACAACCTTTACGGCTATCAAGATTGCAGAATCAGATGCTTGGATACAGTATACCCGAGTGAAGCAAGCACCTACTCCATGGAAGATTATAAACCGTAACCCAAAGACTTTAAAACTGACTTTAAAACATGTTTAATATTTCATATCAGTTTGTGATTGTTCTCCTTATATTGGCTTAGAAGGTGACGCTGGTGGAATCATGGGTTGATCTGGTGGCAAGGAACAGAAGGCAATCAGATACAGAACAATTAATCCAAATTCCCAAAGAAATGCCTGAAGAAAATTTGATGTTAGGATTAAGGGATTTGCCAACTTACAAAATGTCACCCAGATCACAGCCTGTTTACCAATTCCAAGAGCAGTAGGTGAATCTATTCCTTGGGGAATCTTGACTATGAATTTGACCTATCTAGAACACAAAACCGAGACCACTTATTGCAAACAAAAGCCAGTGATTCAATGGTATAAACGAGTGAAAGTTATTAGAAAGCAAGGGAAATCACCAGGAAAAAAATCAGACTGCAAAAAACTACTAAATTATGACATTGTAACAGGGTCTCAACCTAGTGCTTTGGCCCGAGTTCTCCTTCCAGGAGGCCCAAACCCTAATCTAGGATGGTGTTCATATGATGAATAAATTAAAAACAATGTGAGCAGGATCATCATGGAATGGCAGTGTGACAAAACTGGGCAAGGTACCCAAAACCAAGCACAGTGGGGCTCTGTATAGTCTATGTCCATATTCTCACGATTTCAGTACATGGCCAGAACCCCTTGGTGTTTTACTTGGGACGGTACCTGGATTAATAGAGTGTTTGCAATCCTTCCCTCAATAGTAGATAAGGGCACTACCCGACTGGAAAAGGAGCATGTAGTGCCATGGTGGAAATGTGAAAAGGTATATGATTGCAGCAATGCAGACTTAATAATTCAAAGAATTCCTCAATTAGCAGCTGCTTTGAAGTTATTGTCGAGGTTTTCATAATAACCTCACCATGACTAGCATCTTTACACCCAGAAGAGGATACTTTTTTAGTTGTAAAAAATCTACCATTCAGAGTCCAGGGCATTTAGTTTGGGCATTAAGTGATGGCACCTGGACAACTCACTTACCAGTAGATGGTAAGGTGAAACAAATTACTTTAGGCCTGCCAATATTGTGTCCAATTTGGAAGAAATCACCATTCAAGGGTTCCCTGGAAAATTTAAAATTAGAACCAATTAAAAGGTCTGAAATAGATGATGACACCTGGAATGAACCATCAACAGGAGTAAAAATTGGCTGGGCTTTAAAGTCTCTTTTGAACACAATAGCGTCATATAGGAATAGAGAATGGCTTTATCACTTAACAAGACAAGTAGAAAAATTGGTCAATGTTACAAGAAAAGGATTTAAAGAATTAAACATACAGTTACAGGCAACTTCCCGAATGACACTACAAAACCGGATGGCATTAGACATGCTTCTGTTAAAGGAACATGGAGTATGTGGATATCTCAAAGATAGATTGGATCATTGCTGCATTCATATCCCGAATGTTACACAGGATGTAGAACGCAATTTAGATCTGTTAAGTGAATTGAAAAAGAAACAGAAACCATTCAAGAAGACATGTCAGAAGATTGGCTAGGAAAAATTTTTAGTGGATTGGGTTAGAACTTGAGCTCTTGGCTGAAATCCCTAATCAAGACTCTGTTTTTGTTACTGGTCATCTTTTTAATGATTATGCTAGTGCATGCGTGCCTTAAAAGACAGTCTACTAATAAACATGCAATACATCGTAGAATTATAAGAGAAGTACACACTATGCCACCAGAGTATAACCTGCCACCACCATCATCTGGCAAGATAAACTTTGCCTTCGAAGATGAAAACGAATAAAAGGATGAAAGTATTGAAAGATTTTCAACACTTTCAAAGGGGGGAAATGTTACTGATTTTATTAATTGATCAAATTGTGTTTGATTGTGTTTTGATTTTAGTATAAGTGTGGAACTAAAAGATATTTTAGTAAAAATCATTTTACATTTATTGTATTTTGAACCTAACAACCAGCTGCTACTCTAAATGTTCCCTGTACAGCCCCGTACCAAGGCCGAAGGGATTGGCCGCAATTGTCTAGTAGAAACAGTTAAAACATAGGTAACCAAAACACAAGATGATTTGTAAGCTGATTTATAATACATACATAGGACTAGAAGAATGCAAGTAGTTGTCAAGGTCCAGGATTAATGGGAACTGAGGGAAGTAACCGTAACAGCTTGCAGGTACCTGCCAAGAAAACCGTGTCCTTACGCAGAAGGTAATTCCGGCAGGGGGAGATCGCGACCACCGACTCATGGACCACCTACTCACATTACACCCCAGACCCATTTCTGGACATTTCTAAACTTTACTGTGCAGAATCGGAAGTGGGAGGGGAATATGTTAATGATTTATTGGAAATTGTATACTTATGTATGAAGACTTAATGAGTATGTGTAAATAAGTTCTATATAAGATGTATAATTCTGGTGCCTGGCACGTGTTGTTGGTGAGAGCACTCCCCTACACGTCCGGCCGTCAATAAAGGAGTGTCTGCTTATCTGCATCAAATTGGTGTCGATAAGTTATTTTATCCCGGATTTCGGTGACATATGCACTTATAGCCCAGAAAGCCAACTGTATCCTGGGCTGCATCAGGAGAAGTGTGGCCAGTGGGTCAAGGAAGGTGATTCTCCCCCTCTAGTCTGCTCTCATGAGACCCCACCTGCAGCACTGTGTCCAGTGCTGGGGACCCTGACATAAGAAGAACATGGAGCTACTTGAGCAGGTCCAGAGGAGGCCATGAAGATGATCAGGGGGCTGGAGCACCTCCCCTATGAGGACAGGCTGAGAGAGTTGGGGTTGTTCAGCCTGGAGAAGAGAAGGCTCCAGGGAGACCTTATAGCGGTTTTCCAGTACCTAAAGGGGACTACAGGAGAGATGGGGACGGAATCTTGATCCGGGACTGTTAACAGGGTGAGGGGTAATGGTTTTAAGATGAAAGAGAGTAGATTTAGATGAGATATAAGGAAGAAATTCTTTCCTGTGAGGGTGGTGAGACACTGGAACAGGTTTCCCAGAGAAGCTGTGGCTGCCCCCTCCCTGGCAGTGTTCAAGGCCAGGTTGGACGGGGCTTTGAGCAACCTGGTCTAGTGGAAGGTGTCCCTGCCCATGGCAGGGGGGGCTAGAGCTAGATGATCTTTAAGGTCCCTTCCAACACAAACCCTTCTATGATTCTATGATTAAGTAAAAGCTAATTTTTATTGAGTTTCCCAGCATTATTTCAAAATAATTATGTTGTCTTAAAGTAATAGGATTTGTCCTGCTTTCTACAAAGAGGATCAAGGATGTGGAGTGGTATTTAAATGTTTATTATTGCTACAGAGGGAAAAAAATGGAATATTTCATTTTACAGTTTACAAGACATTGTATCTCACAGTTAGCCACACATATGAGGTAAATAAAAAATTATCAGAGAACTTTCCAGCTTGGCATGCATACAATCAGTAACATGTAAACCTAATCCCAGACATAAGCCTTTGTCTACCATCTATTCATTATGAAACAGACACCAGCTTTCGTCTGCCACAGGAAATCCTTTCTGTAATCTTGGCACCAGATGTCACCAGCTGCCTAATTAAAACTGCAACTTTGTGGAAAGAAACTACTCTTTAGACACAGTAAAGAGCTTGACCCCAACTAAATACAGTTTTGCTACTCGCAAAGGGAAATATTCAGTTTGCACCACATCCCTTTATAATCACTTTAATCTTTCAACAATACTAAGGAGAATAAACGTAATGTAGTCTAGAAGGGAATAAGATGGGAGACTTGGTAACATATTGGAAAAGAAGTTAGAAATAGGAAACCAGTAAAAGAGATAATCTATTTAAATTAATGAGAAGGAACTAAAAGTGTCATCATTCTTCTGTTTGGGGTACTGTGCACACCAACAAGAAAGATTTCATCCCCAAACTCACATTTCTAGGGACTTGCTTGCTCACCAGAGTTTTACTTTAAGATCAAATAAATTAGGAATTATTTCACTTCCCTCTGCTGCTGCTGCTCATTCCTGTGTCTACATCAACCTCTCCTTCTGCTAGCAAAAGCAAGTATAAGGCCAACCTGGTCTGGGGAGCTTATTGCTTCCTGCTGCTGCTGGATCATTTTCAACTTGGATTAAGTCCCCAGTTCAGTTTCCCGCACAACCAAGAGAAACTCATGCTGGCACAAGGGAGATTGCAGAGACAAGATAAGCAATTCTCTACACATGGATAATATACTGATAAGACACAAGACAATATAAGAAATTTGGACAGGATGACATGGATTGGTAATGGGAGCAACTGAGCATCTGAGCATCTCTCTCTCTCTCTCTCTGATGTGTCCTAGTTTCCTTCATCACTTACACCAAAAAACCCAAACCTATTCCAAGAATTAAAGTTTAAAACTTCTACTTCCAAACTTTACTTCTAACACAAGATGTACATTTTTAGTATATTACATGCATGAAAGAAAAATATTATTTGATCAAATCTTTTGCCTTTAAAAAATTACATGAACAAGTTCGGTCACAAACTGCTGCCAAAAATGCCTGACATATTCCAATCTTCCTAAGAAAAAGGGAAATATTTTAGAAAAAAAATTAAACCAGAAAAATTCTAAAGATAGGTTTCATCACATCACATTTCTAAAAATAATGCTGGGAACAAATCCTTTTCCCTCAGCCAGGGTTGACTGAGTTGCTGTAAAAAGTAAGGCCACACCACATCTGGGCTCTAACTACAAGTATACATTAATAATATGCTTAAATCTAAAAGAAAAACTAAACGGCAAGTGAGGTAATGGAACATTAAGTATTTTGGATGGACATGATTTATGCTCCTCAACAACCATCTGGGTTGCCAAAAGAAGCCCCAGAACGTATTTTGGACTTAAAGAAGGCTGAAAGAATGTCATAAAAAAAGAGAAGGCAGATTCAGAAAAAGGAAAATTATCTATAATTAGATCTTGAACAATGTTCTGAATGGTCCCACATCATCAGAGATCATATGACTCTTTTCAGTTTGCAGTATATGCTATAAGATAAAAAAGCATCCTAAGAACTTGCTGGTGCAGTTCCCTAGGTGGAAGGAGGTGCTTGGGGACTAAACAGAAGCAGCAACAACCTGTAAGAGTTGAAGGCTGGAGTGAGAAGTTGGGCCATAAAATTATTATAATTTATATTATAATTTATAATTATAATTTATAACTAGCCAGTTACAATTCATATTATAATCTATATTTATGACATAATTTATTATTATTGTAATTGTCCTGTCCAAAAGTAGAACAAGAAAAAAACTGAGGCAAATGCAGCAAGATTGATCAGAGATAGAAGGTGAGTGTAAGCAGGTTAAGGTGTTTCAATTTACAAATTAAATGATTAGGGGGGAGGATATGATAAAAGCCTATAAAATCACAAACAGTTTGGAAATAGAAAATAACCATTCACTATTTCTCACAATACAAGCACTAGGAGATGTTCAAAGATATTATCAGATACCAGGTTTAAAATTAACTAAAGGAAATACATTCTTATCCAACATACTAACTGAATTATGGAATCCACTGCCACAGGATGCTAAGGAGGACAATAGTATAAATCATTTAAAAATGAAATTAGATAATTTCTACTGATGGCTACTAAGCATAATGGACTGAACACAACCTCAGGCTTAGTGAGTCCCTAAGACATTGATTGCCAGGATCCAGCTGAGTTTAGGGAAGACCATTCTGCATGGGCCCAACTTGGATTCTTTCTGTACTGATACTCCATGTCAGCGTGAAGGCAGAATACTGAGAAGCACGGGAAATATCCCTTTTGGACTAATACGGTGGCTGTTTTATCTTCTTGGTATCAGAGGTACTCTTCCTGTGCACTCTTATTATGGAGAATACATAAACAGTAAAAATATGAACCAGGTTACTTGTAAAACAGTTGATCCGAGGAAAGCAAGGAAAAAAAAAAAAAAAAGCCAAAGGAGTCCTAGCCCTCAGGCAATGTTAAGTAGATAACATTCTTACAGAAAACAGGATAGATAGTAAACTAATCCCTGTCTTTGAGATAAAGGGGGAGACATACCAGCTAAAGGACTTACTTTCTGGGACATCTTAACAGACACAAAAGTTCCAATTAACAAAACAAACAGGTAAAAGGCCGACTCTACAACCTGGAGAGGAACCAAAGGGCCAGAGAGCATGCACAGGAAGCCAAGTTGAAAAATTAATGAAGAGGAAGGAGACATCTGGACTTCGCTTAACAGCGGGACACTGCAAGAGGACCACATACTTCTCTCCTTGAATAATTCTAAGAATCACACCTATTCCCCGAACTAATTGTAATAACCCAGCCCTTCCAAATGAATATGTATGTTTTGTTGTAATAAATAGCTGGCTACTTGCCAGAGACGGTGTGCAAGCTTTGTGGAGAAATCCCCTTGCAGCCCGGCCGGAATAAACATGCCTGCTTTATAACTCTTTCTGAGTTGTAGAGTTTGTTTCCGCGCTTCACAGTCACTGATTTTGAACAACAGATCTTTTCCAACATAAGAGCCTAAGCTGAACATTGCCCACTGCACTGCTAGGCTCCTGCCAATGTATCAATGAAAAAAATTTTTAGAAGGTGTACAAAAAGTTGCTACTTGAATTAAAAGAAAAACACTTCAAAATGGCTTAAACATTTATGTATGTGCTTAGTTTTAAATGAGAACAGTTAATCCAGTGAGATTATTCACTTGCTTCAAGGGTAAGCAGCTGGAGAGGAGCAAAGCAATGAAAACATAGTGTACACCAAGGAACGAGTGCACACGTGTTGCTATGTGTACATTATTTAAAATGTACATTTATAATTTAAACCATCATAACCATCTGCAATATTCTAGAATAGAAAATATGGCATCCGCCATTGTACTAAGTAC
Source organism: Athene noctua (assembly GCF_965140245.1). NCBI lineage: Eukaryota > Metazoa > Chordata > Aves > Strigiformes > Strigidae > Athene > Athene noctua. The sequence goes on from NC_134040.1 coordinate 31,620,428, forward strand.
ACATGTGCAAGTACATGCAATCACTATTGCCACATATCAAGTTTTTTCATCTTCTGGTTAATGTTATTGACAGACATTTGAAAACCGACGCAAGAGAGAGCACACCCAGACCAGTAAGTGCTTCAGCTGGAGCTCATGCTCTAGCCGAGCACCCACTCCAGAAGAAATTGAAACTGAGGTGATGTGGATTCTCTGGTGTCCAATGAGACATTAATTGCAATCAATTTTTTTTCTGCAATTAGGACATTCCCAGCAGCTCTCATCAGCTTGGTCTGATGTCTAATCAGGGAATAACCATAGTGCAACTCGGCTACAAAATCAACCAGCCACCAGGCAGAAGTTCTTCAGAAACCAAGTTTAATTAGTTCCAGAACTAATGAATTAATTAATTAGTTCAACAAAAGGGCTTGATTCTGAGATGTTTTTATGTTTGGCAGACACAATGAAGCCTCACTATCCTGTCACAATATGCTTAAATCATTGTGGGGGAGGGTGGGTGGGAATATGTTAATTTTATTCAATATAATTTCAAGGCTATTAGAAAAACTTACAAAAGAATTAAAAAAAATTTGACAGTCTCGAGCTTGGATTGACTAAACAGTGAAATTTAATGAACTTTCTCAGCAAAACAACAAATCTGTCGGTATTTTTATGATCAATGTAAACAACACTTTGTTTAATGAAGACTGCTTCTGCCTGTTCAAGACTGCAAAAATCATGAAGTACTGTGCTGGAATGAAAGATACTGTTGTCTCTTTTTATTCAGTTATTATTTGGTGAAAACATTTTTAAAGATGACAAATCTGAGCAGTTTTGAGTCCCAAGAAGCAAAGTACCAGAAACATTTTTGTCCTGGGTTGCAGTGTATTCTATTACCATCCTCATGAGCTGTCGAAATCAGGTGGGGCAGTGTTTCCTTGCTTCCCCCTGCCCTCCAGACTATCTTTCTGCTAATGGCCCATCAGTGCCATGCAGCATGACTCATTATCCCATTGTGAGATGCTCCACCCAGAGGGAGAAAACCAGCGTTCCATCCTGGATATAACCTGAGATTCTGAATACCAGAGGCCTCTCTTTTTGCACTGCATTTCCAGAGGATAGGAGCTACTTAGCCACCACTGGACTTTTCTGAGGAAGAGCAGATCTTTTTTTTTTTTTCTACGGGATCACTGCTTCGGGGGGACTGCAGCCACCATTCTACCAGACTGCTACCACCACCCTGATTAACAGGGTGTCAGGTTGTATCCTGACTCTGTTAGTTTAACCCAGTGTTATCTGCCTTTATATATATATTTTTTTTTTTTTTTCCCTTTTTAAATTGTTATTCTGACTTGGTGTTTCCCACTAGTTTGTTTTCAAACTAGCACATATTTTGGTGCCCAGCGTGGGGCTGGCTGTTGAGAAAAGTCAGAATTACAATTTTATATTGTAAAATCCACCTACTCGCTATGATGTTCAACATGCTTACATGGGTCTTGTATCTAGCTCTCTATATTTTTCTGCACATGGGGAACTATCTGCCGATTTTAATGCTCCTGTGTAGACCAGGGTATGGTATAAAATTTGCTTTATTAGTCTATTATGCCTACTGCATGATAACCTCCAAGACAGTGAACATAATTCGGAATATATACTCAACTTTGTCTGCATGTCCTACTTTAGGCTGCTACATCTGGGGCCTCAACAATCATACCCATACCCTGGGGGGAGCATTAAAGAGTGTTTTTTTTCCAGCTTTTCAGGCCAGACACAGCAGTTTTTGGAAATATTGAGTTCTCTGTGGATGTTAAGGATGGCATAATCTTCTTGTCAGTTCTTTTTTCTTTTTTCTCTATGACCTGCACTGTGTACACCATGCTTAGGATCAGAGCTGTGGCACAGCATCCTCAGGATGAGAGAGAAAAAAAGAGCAGAGCAACAAGCACCATGTCTACACAGACCGTCACAGAGGAGAAAGAAACCAGACGCAAGACAACAGTGTCCATGTCTGCGCAGACTGACACAGAGGAGGAAAAAACCAAAGGCGCTGAAAGCATCTCCACACAAACCGTCACTGGACCAGAACAGCCTAAACCGATTGCAGTTGCCCCCGTGCAGAAGAAGAAATCAAAAAGCAAATCAGTCCGCATAGTGACTGACAAGGATGCAGCAGGACCTTTGCACCCAGCAGAAGAGGCAGAGCCAGAGATCATCACTCGGTCACGATCCCTGGGTGAGCTGCGTGACTTGCGGAGGGAATTCACCCGCCAGACAAACGAGAGTCTATCCTGACCTGGCTGCTCCGCATCTGGGACGCTGCAGCCAATGACACCATTCTGGATGGAAGTGAGGCCAGGCAACTGGATCTCTGTCCCGGGATGTGGTCATTGACCCGGGGATCGGGAGAACCCAAGAAACTCTCAGCCTCTGGCAGCGACTGCTGACAAGTGTAAGGGACAGGTACCTTTGTAAAGAAGACCTCCAGGTGCACCAAGGAAAATGGAGCACAATGGAACAAGGTATCCGGTGCCTGAGGGAATTGGCTGTGCTGGAAATAATTTTCTCAGAAGATGAGAGATTTCCTAAGAGCCCAGATGGTGTCCAGTACACGTCACAGATGTGGTTGAGGTTCGCACGCCTTGGACCAGAGATGTACTCCCGTTACCTGGCAACGCTGCAATGGAGGGAAGGCGAGGACAGGGTGGGCATCTTGGTCAACAAACCGAGAATTTACGAGGACACTGTCACAGCCCCGTTTCGCACCCATGTCTCCTCCGTAGAAACAAGGCTGGCTGAGCAAGTCCGAAGCTTGATTGAAGAGGGCCATCAGAAACTGAAAAAGGAACTTAAGGAAGAGATTTACCGCATCTCGCCAGAACCAACAAGAGTCTCTGCCATTAGGAGCAGGCGTCCCCCAACCAGGGAGAGAGGATACACCCCACGAGGGTGGTGTACTCTCCGGTTTTTCCTTCAGGAACATGGAGAAGACATGAGTAAGTGGGATGGAAAACCCACCTCCTCTTTAGCAGCCCCGGGTACGTGAACTAAAAAGAGGGACAACTACCACAAGAAGCTCATCTAGAGTCAACGCTGCTCCAGTCTCTTGCGCACAGAATTCCAGATGGTATAGGAACGATAATATGACCGATCCTCTTGAAGGGACCTCAGGACCATATTCACCGGAGGGAAGCAACATGTACCATGACCAGGATTAGAGGGGCCCTGCCTCTAGCCAGGTAGAGGAAAGGGATAATCGGATCTTTTGGACTGTGTGGATCCGATGGCCTGGCACATCTGACCCACAAAAATACACAGCTTTGGTTGACACCGGTGCTCAATGTACTCCGATACCATCAAGGTATGTGGGAGCAGAACCAATTTCTATTTCTGGGGTAACAGGAGGATCCCAGCAGCTGACTGTACTGGAAGCTGAAGTGAGTTTAACTGGGAATGAGTGGCAGAAACACCCCATTGTGACTGGCCCAGAGGCCCCGTGCATTCTCGGCATAGACTGTCTCAGAAATGGATATTTCAAAGACCCAAAAGGACATCGTTGGGCTTTTGGGATAGCTGCTGTGGAGACAGAAGATATCAGACAACTGAATACATTGCCTGACCTCTCAGATGACCCCTCTGCCGTGGGACTGCTAAGAGCTGAAGAACAGCAGGTGCTAATCGCCACAGCAACAGTGCACCGTCGGCAATACCATACCAACAGAGACTCTGTGGTTCCCGTCCATGAGATGATTCGTAAACTGGAGAGCCAAGGGGTGGTCAGCAAGGCCCGTTCACCTTTCAACAGCCCTATATGGCCTGTGCGTAAGTCCAGTGGAGAATGGAGACTGACGGTGGATTACCGTGGCCTGAATGAGGTCACGCCACCATTGAGCGCTGCCGTGCCGGACATGTTGGAACTTCAGTATGAGCTGGAGTCCAAAGCAGCGAAGTGGTACTCCACTATTGACATTGCCAATGCCTTCTTCTCCATTCCTTTGGCAGCAGAATGCAGGCCCCAGTTTGCTTTCACCTGGAGGGGTGTGCAATACACCTGGAACCGACTGCCCCAGGGGTGGAAGCACAGTCCCACCATTTGCCATGGACCGATCCAGACTGCACTGGAAAAGGGTGAGGCTCCAGAACATCTGCAATACATTGACGACATCGTCGTGTGGGGAAACACAGCAAAGGAAGTATTTGAGAAAGGACAGAGAATCATCCAGATTCTCCTGGAAGCCGGCTTTGCCATCAAAAGGAGCAAAGTCAAGGGACCTGCCTGAGAGATCCAGTTCCTAGGAGTAAAGTGGCAAGATGGACGACATCAGATTCCCACTGAGGTCATCAATAAGATCACTGCGATGTCTCCACCGACCAGCAAGAAGGAAACACAAGCTTTCCTAGGTGCCATAGGTTTTTGGAGAATGCACATTCCCGAGTACAGCCAGGTCGTGAGCCCTCTCTACCTGGTTACCCGCAAGAAGAACGATTTCCACTGGGGCCCTGAACAGCAGCAAGCCTTCGCTCAGATCAAGCAGGAAATTGCTCATGCAGTAGCCCTTGGCCCAGTCAGGACAGGACCAGACGTGAAGAACGTGCTCTACTCTGCAGCTGGGAACAATGGTCCATCCTGGAGCCTCTGGCAGAAGGTGCCTGGTGAGACTCGGGGTCAACCACTGGGATTCTGGAGCCACAGAGTGTCTGAAGCCAACTGCACTCCCACAAGAGAAGGAAATCTTGGCCACCTATGAAGGAGTTCAAGCTGCCTCAGAGGTAATCGGCACAGAAGCACAACTCCTCCTGGCACCCCGACTACCGGTGCTGGGTTGGATGTTCAGGGGAAAGGTTCCTTCCACGCATCATGCCACTGACACCACATGGAGCAAATGGATTGCTCTCATCACACAGCGTGCCCGTATTGGAAACCCGAATCGCCCTGGGATTCTGGAAATTATAACGAACTGGCCTGAAGGTGAGACTTTTGGATTATCTTCTGAAGAAGAGGAAGAGCAAGTGACTCGTGCTGAGGATGCCCCACCATATAATGAGCTACCGGAGACTGAAAGACGTTACGCCCTCTTCACTGATGGTTCCTGCCGAATTGTAGGCGCTAACCGTAAGTGGAAAGCTGCAATATGGAGCCCCACACAACGAGTTGCACAAGCTACTGAGGGACAAGGTGGATCGAGTCAGGTTGCAGAGCTTAAAGCTGTCCAACTGGCTTTGGATATTGCTGAACGAGAGAAGTGGCCGAGGCTCTATCTCTACACCGACTCATGGATGGTAGCTAATGCTCTGTGGGGATGGCTGGATTGCTGGAGAAAGGCCAACTGGCAACGCACCCATCTGGGCCGCTGAGATTTGGCAGGACATCGCCACCCGAGTAGAGAAGCTAACAGTGAAGGTTCGACACGTGGATGCGCATGTACCCAAGAGTCAGGCGAATGAAGAGCATCACAACAACGAGGAGGTGGACCGAGCTACCAAGGTGAAAGTGTCTCAGGTGGATCTGGACTGGCAGCACAAGGGAGAATTATTCCTAGCTCGTTGGGCCCATGATGCCTCTGGTCATCAGGGGAGAGATGCAACCTACCGATGGGCCCGTGACCGAGGGGTGGACCTTACCACGGGCAGCATCTCACAGGTCATCCACAGTTGTGAGAGCTGTGCTGTAATCAAACAGGCCAAGCGGGTGAAGCCTCTGTGGTACGGTGGACGATGGTCAAAGTACAGGTATGGGGAAGCCTGGCAATTTGACTGTATCACCCTTCCCCAAACCCGCCAAGGCAAGCGCTACGTGTTGACCATGGTGGAAGTAACCACTGGATGGTTGGAGACCTACCCTGTGCCTCATGCTACTGCCCAGAACACCATCCTGGGCCTGGAAAAGCAAGTCCTGTGGAGACATGGCACCCCTGAGAGGATCGAGTCAGACAACGGGACTCATTTTAAGAGCAGCCTCATCAACACCTGGGCCAGAGAACACGGTATCGAATGGATATATCATATCCCTTATCATGCACCAGCTGCCGGGAAAGTTGAACGCTGCACTGGACTACTTAAAACCACCCTAAAGGCACTTGATGGGGGGACCTTCAAAAATTGGGAAGTGAACTTAGCAAAGGCCACCTGGATGGTCAATACCCGAGGGTCCATCAATCGAGCTGGTCCCGCTGAGTCTGAACCCTTGCACACAGTGGATGGAGATAGAGTCCCTGTGGTACACCTGAGAGGTATTTTGGGAAAGACTGTTTGGATTAATCCCACCTCAGGTAAAGGCAAACCCATCTGTGGGACTGTCTTTGCTCAAGGACCTGGTTACACTTGGTGGGTAATGCAGAAAGATGGGGAAACCCCTTGTGTACCACAAGGAGACCTAATCTTAGGTGAGAACTGTGTGTAGGGTTTCATTGTATATATATATATATATATGGGGGGCGGGGGGGGAGCGTGTGTAGAGTTTAAGGATTTGGCATGATGTAGATGATAATAGAATAAGGGGTGGATTATGTTCTGGGTTGCAGTGTATTCTATTACCATCCTCATGAGCTGTCGAAATCAGGTGGGGCAGTGTTTCCTTGCTTCCCCCTGCCCTCCAGACTATCTTTCTGCTAATGGCCCATCAGTGCCATGCAGCATGACTCATTATCCCATTGTGAGATGCTCCACCCAGAGGGAGAAAACCAGCGTTCCATCCTGGATATAACCTGAGATTCTGAATACCAGAGGCCTCTCTTTTTGCACTGCATTTCCAGAGGACAGGAGCTACTTAGCCACCACTGGACTTTTCTGAGGAAGAGCAGATCTTTTTTTTTTTTTTCTACGGGATCACTGCTTCGGGGGGACTGCAGCCACCATTCTACCAGACTGCTACCACCACCCTGATTAACAGGGTGTCAGGTTGTATCCTGACTCTGTTAGTTTAACCCAATGTTATCTGCCTTTATAATTTTTTTTTTCCCTTATTAAATTGTTATTCTGACTTGGTGTTTCCCACTAGTTTGTTTTCAAACTAGCACAGTAATTTATATTTACATAAAATTATTATAACAATAATACATGGTGATACTAATTGAGAGTCACTCACACAACCATCAAAAGAAACTTAAATGATGTCAGAGTCAGAAATCAGGAAATTACTGGCTTAATATTAATAGCCAGTTTTGAAGAATTCTGAGTGTGGATCAGTGCAGAACAAACTGTTTTCTTACACACACTTTGCACTCAAAAAAAATGACATTTTTATTTGATAAAAAACATGAAGTGTTTTCTTGACAACCAACATTCAGTTTAAAACTGGTTACTCTTCTTTTGGTAACTTTAGAGGCATAAGAACATTTTAAAACCAATAAAAGTTTCTCTTTTAATATGTTGTACCTGTTTAATCAAAGTGCAATTAAACCAAATTTTAATTCTGTTTGATGTGGCTGGTTTGTGTAAATTGGAACTAATACACCCATTCTCGTTTATTTGCAAACTGTAGCTTAAATTACTAACGAACGTGCCCCTGCGTGTCATGTATTAAGCCTCAGATCATGATTATTGTGTGCTTTCATTTATATCTGAAAGGTAACTGCCACGATATTGACACAAAGAAATTTTAAAAGCCCGACTGATATAAGAAACAGGTATAATAGACAAACAACATAAGATAAAATTAATATACTTTTAATAAAACTATTGTTTTCCCTGTTATGCTTCTCTCTCGTTTTTCTGTTATTATATTTATCATTGATGCACATTTCATTACCTTGCCTTTTATCTCCATTTTCCAAATCAGACATATTTCTCATTAAATCAATACTGGTTTTAATGCCAGAAGTGAATTTATTCACAGCATCTCTATGGAAGGGACATGGTTAAATTACAGATGGATTTGACTCCCTATACAAGAATATCACCATTCTGCAGTTGTCTGTTCATTATTACCTGATGTAAAACCCAGAAGTCAGCCGCAGGACTCCAGTTAATGTCAGTAGGGTTTAGACCTGATTGTCAATGAAACTAATGAAAATCTAAAGAAAATTAACAGAGACAGATAGAACATTTTATCTATAATACCTGGCAGTATTATTGTCAGGTCTTATTGTCTTATTTAAATCAGAAAATTTTCCCTTAGAAAGTGGCATATTGTGTAGTGTTTTTCCTATAGCAAATCTACAAGTATGTGATTGAGAACTTGCAAGAAAAAATTAAAGCCATAGCTCTGCAGAATAGTGCAGAGTAAGAAAAAAAAAATAAATCAGTAAATATGATGATAGAAAAGCTGATCCCTGGGATGTGTTAATTAGTTTTAATGTTGGTTGCTCAAAGACGATGATACTGTAAAATTATAAGGCCAGTTCTTTGACAGTATTTAGGCACCTGAAGATGTAAATTCATACTTCACAGAATTTTCAAAATGCATATTTAAACCCTAAGTACTTTCACAAACTTTTTTTGTATGTTTGTGTGTCCAAAGTGTTTGGAAAGCCAAGATTACCTCAGCTAGATCATGTTTATCTATGTGCCTAATGAATCCTCCAAGGAACCTTAAGAATTCCATGGGGCAGGACTTCCCTTTACAAAAGCCACACTGATTCTTCTCCACTATATCATATTTATTCATGAATCTGTCTATTGTCCTTATAGTTTCTTCAAAAAAACATATTCTTAGGATTTCTACATATTCTACATGTATGTATTGACTTCTGTAATGTGTAACTCATAATTTAGATTGCAAGTTCATCAGGTTAGTATTTGTCTCTTATACAACAAATAATATAGCATGAGGAATCACCACTTATCTCCTTTAAGCTAATTTTCTGTTTTAACTTCTAGTGGATTAAAAAACATCCAGAAAGACTCAAATGCTTTAAATTACATAAGCAACAATGTAACATACTATTGTTACACAAAAGTTATACTTAAATTGTGTGAGGCAAACAACCCCACTAGATGAGAAGGATGAGAAAGATTTGGAATCCATTGTGCAGCCATTTAAGCCTTAAACTGATCTCCCTCTGTTCAAACTTCTGTAGATGTACCACTGGAGACAAAGTGGATGTTCTTCTCAGTGTGTCCCTTGCACTCTGGGTGATATGGTATCGTGGAGACCAAGCACTGGGTAGCCACCACCTACAGACTAGATGTATCCAGGAAGGGTTTGAAAAACAACAGTTTTCAGAAAGAAGAACCACAATTAAAAGGCTTGTTAAAGATGGCAGTATAATGCCAGGATTAAAATTTGTAAGATCCTGAATGTCCAGTCCCTTTTCAGTCTATTTTGCTGATTTTCTGCCTTATTTCATTCATGATCACTGTTCTCATTATGCTTTTACCTTTAGAACAAAATTAAACTGAGCTTTGACTGGTCTCACACAATAAAATGTATGTGTCACTCCATTTCCCTTCACAGTTTTTATGAAAACACACCTCAGTGAGATAGACAGCTTACACACAATATTTAGGTTTTGTTCACAAGGATGCTGCAATCAAAACACATGACTCAGTTTCAACCTTGCTGCTGAAAGCTTGCATGTGGTGGCGCACTCTCAAATCGAAAGATGACCTATTCCAGACAGGAGGGTGTATCCGTCCTGACCAAGAGACCACTCTACACCGAGGAAATAGTGACCCACATGACACTTGACCTGAGTAAGCAGTTAACATGCTGCATTTTCCAGCGTGGCCTTCAGACTGTGCTGTGCTGAACTACTTTCCTTGGCCACAGGACAACCTCACCCATCTGACTGCAACACTGGAGCCTGTGGGCAGCCAGCACTTGGTACCAGCAGTTACACCACCTGCATGGCCTTGCCTTGCCTTTATCTAAGAATACAGGAAGAAGTTCTCACATGAATAACCTTTATGAATAGAGTTGTTTTTTTGTAAGAAAAGTATATAGTAGCTCAAACATCTAGGAAGAAAGAACCTCCCTCCATGGAGGGAATCTGCATAGCATGCCATGGGAAAATCCACCCAGGGTCTGTCTAATGTTGCATGAATGCCGGGTGCCTGGCATCTTAAGGGGATTTATTCACTATCTATATTCCTCTTTTTATTGTGTCTTATTAAAGAGCTTTTTATTAAGTCATTTGTTGTCAAGCGTTTCTTACTGAAACCCAGAAAGAACACTGCACCACTTCTCTCACATCTCCACCTCTGCTGCTGGTGAAGAACAGAGAATTTACAGATGGGTTTGCACTAGTATAAGTAAAATTATAAATTAAGATATAACTTTCATTTCAGCTTGTGCCAGGAATTCTTTAACTCAAAATTTACCTCTATATCTGATACCCAAGACACTGCACCTCTCACTCACCATTTTTTTCATCTAATGAAAGAAACCTGCCTAAAAAGGTACTGTTTAAAAAACTGCTGAAACATATACCGCAGATGCAAGATACTATGAAGTGCAAAACATTGTCACTGGAGATTCTTCGGGCACATATGTCAGTTTGGAAACTGCTGCCCAATAATCTCATGAAACCATAAATAGAGCATCATGCTGCCTTCTGAAGAAACTTCATAGGTTCTGAAAGACCCCTCAAGCCCTTCACACTTGGTTTGCTCCTCCAGTTATGAACTTCTTCAAAAATAACCTAGCCTAGAGGTGAAAGCACTGCATCGAGTAATTAAAAAACAACCGAGAAACACAGCCTTAATTTAAAGAGCAAGTGGAAGCTCCATGTTTACCTCTGCCAGGGACAGCCCGTGTGCCCAGCAGCAGGGCATGCCTTTAGTAAGACAGAAACTTACTTTATAAATGTGCCATCAGGTCTATTAGGGAAAGCATCAATAATTAAAGTTAATGCCTGGAAACTGGCATCAGATACGGGCATGATGACTCAATCTCTTGGAGATCCATTCATTGCATTCAACTACAAAGGCTAGAAGTTATAAAAAATGCATGAATAAATTCTTTAAGTATTAACACGCTACTGCTTTCAATGTTTGTTCTGACCCAGGTGGCACTGCTCTGACTTTCTCTGCAGCTTCTTTTCACTTAAATGACCTTAGATTATTGTAGCTGTCTCTCAGGATTAAACAAATTACTCTCTTAAAAATGTATTATTGAAGGTTCCTACTTTGTAAGAGAGAAAATGCTCTCTGGCATCCTCTCTTCAAACTCATTACAAAATGTTAGATTTCACAGCAAGGATTGAAATCTTACATTTAAGTATTTTGAGCTAGACATGCCATTTGCTAAATTCACTTCTGGGCTGGGCAAAATTAACTAAAAGCAGGCTAAGAACTACAGAATAGACCCTTAGTTTGTGTCTCCAAACCTCACTAAGGTAAAGCAGGTAGACACGGTTTCACAGCATATCTTCTGGTCAGAGGTGGTAGCACTAAGTTATCCTCCGCATTAAATCAACAGCAGTCACAAATAAAAACAATTTCTCATGTCGTAGAGTCAAAAGTATTTTCTGGGATTTTGGGGTTTATGTTTCTAGATTGCATTCATTTGCTATTTTCCTTAAGTTTGGTTTAGGGGTGGTTTATTTCAAGATTCCTTGATGGATTATTTTTGGTGGTTTTTTGCTCCTGGTAGGGTTTGCCTGGAGTTTATAAATCCACAGATTCACAGATCATCAGGAATAAATCTCCACTTCCTTCTGCACTTGAACTTTTCTTTCCAGAGCAAGAGAAGTCAGTAGTATCTTGCAGATGAAAGAAGAGCCAGATGTTTCAAAGCAAGAGAGCCTGAACCTTGCCGTTTCTGGCTCTGCAGCCAAATATCCAGAAATTGCAAGCTAGCTTCATTCTTTCTCAAAAAGCTAATCTTTAAAAAATCCCAAACAGATTAGTTAGCGTCTGGGTAAAAAGTAATTGAAGTCATTACTGCTGTATTACTTAAACCAAGCTAGAAAGAGAAATCTGGACACTATAGGAAATAGATGTCTTGATTTAGGAGGCATATAGTGAAAATTCTACTTTTGAAAATCATCACCATCTTAATTACTGCTACCTAGTTTCAAAAAGATCCAATTCTTCAGCTCACATACTGCTGCTGTTGTCCTAGGTTTTATGGACTACCATATGTTACACGTCTCAAGTGCAAACTTGACTATTATTGGCCATTGGCCATAATCCTACTAGCTAAAAGCTATAGCATCTTTTTGTTATCCCTTAATACATTCATGAATCAATCACTGCTGGTATACTGCAGTAAATACATTTTTTTGGAAGTATGCATACATTGGGTTGGATTTTTCAATTCTATTTACATCCTTTTCTGCAAAATTATGGGGTTGAATCCTGTGATAGTTTGAGAAAAGCTTGCCAGCTCTGTAACACTGAAATCTCACTGACATTAATGGTGGTTGAAAAACAGAGTCAGGCCCAGAAAGCCGCACAGGGGGAAATCCTTCTCCACAAAGCAGGCAGCTGAGAATATAACCAAAAGGCTTCTATCATGACTTAACAATTCACCACTTCTGGTACCAGCAGCAAGAATATTGCATTGGAGTTGATTCTGACAAAGGCAAATGTAGCAACATGCTGTATAACTCAAAGCCCTTGATGAAAGCACATTACTGCAGCACTTCCAGCAAGTGGGGAACTGCCTAAAGTGTAGTTATGGCCAGAAAAGTGGCTATGGAGGAATGACACCTTCATATCACACAGTACTGATCTTAGTGATCTAAACCGCTACATCACTTTTGTTTATCTCATCAGTAAAAATGCAGAGGCACCATGTTTTGACTACTTTTAGTACCATGGAATGAATCCAGTTACCAAAGATTAGAAAATATTATTTTTTGAATCAACTTGTTCATATTTTAAAATAAATTCCAAACATATTTTTTTACCATAAGGTGTGTATGTCTGTAAGATACATAGCTAGATATTAATCATAACTGACATAACTTAATTGGGGACAGTTATAGCAGCCAAAAAAGGTAATTTTACATGCAAATTTCCATAAAAACTTCCAAGATTGACAGTAAAATATAGTATTTTCATTCAGAAACTAAGCTAAATGCTGATATTTCTTATCAACAACAAAACTGAACAGCTAGAATTACTTACATAGTCTGTTATCTTGTTACTAACAGAGTATTCAATAAGTAACACCCACTGTATGTAAAGGTGCCAGTGTGGCCCAGAAGTGGCTTTAAAATTGAGACTACAAACACGAGTGTTACAAATTCCATGTTTGTAATATTTTAAACCAGAACATTTTAATTCAGCATGATAGGGGCTTTTTTAACAAATCTCATAAGACACCTATGAATTTTCTCATTGAATTCCTGGAGAATTCACATCAGCAGTCTACACAGCTGATTAATAAACTGTTACAACATTTACTGCAGTAACTACCTGTTAATTCAGTCTAATTACACTGTATACCTTACTACATTTAAAAGCCATATAAATTATAAGCCAATTAAGGCTACAGAAGATTGGTATTTAGCATTAGAGACAGACACTGTCTGACCTTCATGTGACTAAATATAGGAGAATCCAGATCCCAAGCTAGGCATGTAATTTCTTAGGACAACATGTGGAGTAGAAATAGGATTAAGATATATCCTATTTCAACCCCAAAGAGATTTTATTTATGGTTTGAAATCCTTTTAGAAGACTGTCCTACATCCTGGGTGACTGCTTTGGCCAGGAATAAAAGAGCTGCCTTTGGGGGTGGGGAGCCTGAAAAGATTTAGGGATCAGTATTTTGGTACCTAGAATCGTGAAAGTTACAGCACTTCTGGGTATCGGCCTGGAGGGCAGAAGAGCATCACGCTATCCTGATGTGTCAATACCACCACTCCAGAACAAAATTAGTTGCCCATCGTGACAGTTATGTTTTATTCCCTATTTAAAAAAAAAAAACAAAAAAAACAAAAAACAGTGAAAGTGGTGCTAAAATCCTTCCTAGGATCAAGTTCTTGTGCTTCACTATCTTTATAATGAGTTCTTATTGCTAATGAAAATCTTCTTGCTGCATATTTTGTTTTGTCCATTGTAGATAGGACATGAAGAATAACTTCATCACACTCCTCTTCACAGAAAGTTTCTATACACTGAGAGTTTTATTTAGTCTATGGAGGGAAAACAATGAAAGAGTGAAGCAAATTTTCTCCTCAACAATCTGATTTTCTAAATCTCTGATGATAGTTTTGCAGAGCCTTGGGATTCCTTCCTCCTATTATTCACATGTGGATCCCAGACTAAATGGTGTGCTCCAGGCACCTGTAATCTCCAGGAATGCCTTCAAGATTTGTGTAGCACAGTTGAGGAAAGGATGCTCTTCCAGTGTTTAAGGCTAAACATGAGCCTGAAATGTGCTCTTGCCACAAAGAAGGCAAATGGTATCCTGGGTTATGTTAGAGAAGTATTGCTGGCAGGGTGAGGGAGGTGATCCTTCCCATCTACTCAGCACTGGCGAGCACACACCATGAGTCCTGTGTTCAGCTCTGGGATCCTTAGTACAAAAGAGATACAGACACAGTGGATAGAATCCAACGAAGGGCCATGAAGATCATTAAGAGACTGGAGCAGTTCTCCCACGAGGGGAGCCTGAGAGAGCTGTGACTGTTTAGCCTCAAGAAGAGATGGCTCAGGGGCATCTTTCAAAGTGTATAAATACCTGAAGGGAGGGTGCAAAGAGGACAGAGCCAGGCTCTTTTCAGTGCTACCCAGAAATAGGATCAGAGGCAATGGGCACTAATTGAGACACTGGAGGTTACCTCTGAACATCAGGAAACACTTTTTCACTGTGAGGGTGACCAAGCACTGGAACAGATTGCCCAGAAAGGTGGTGGAGTCTCCATCCTTGGAGATATTCGAAAGCCCTCTGGAGACAATCTGGGGCAACTGGCTCTAGGTGGCCCTGCTTGAACAGCATGACCTCTAGAGATGCCTTCCAACTTCAACTGTTCTGTGATTCTGTGATAACAATTTTAATATAAATTTTGTTTCATGGAGACTTAGTATAAAAGAAACCAAATTTGATCTTTGCCTGAATATTGCAGTTGGTATCATCTCTTACTGGACACTGCTGACCATTATGTAGCAAAATATTTCAAATCAAAAGGGGGAGTTTACAGCAAACATCACTGCTTTGAGGTCTCTACAATATATCTGTTGACTATAATTACCATTGTTAAAATACTGAAGAAGCTTGTCCATGCTTTTTATTTCTGTGCCACTGTTTATTCATGCAAGAGGTGGAAAAAGCAAACAGTTACAAGAGTCACCCCCATACTGGATCTCCAAATCCCAAGAGCTGAGAAGGTTTCTAAACTTTTTTTCTGTATTCACCTTAAGTAGACAAATTCTTACAGAATTTAAACTGCAATCTCTTCATTTATAAACAAAGACTCACAAGCCCTGCTGACTCCATGATAATAATGCATAAAAATGTAGATGGACATCTACCGTGTGAGTGGGAGATGTTCTTGTTTTGGAGGGCATTTCCACCATCAAAATATGTATAGTGAAATTCATAAGGAACAAAGAAAAGAGAGGAAACATCCCCTTGAAATTGTTAGACTACTGCTGTCTAATTATGGACATATTAAATGAAAAAGTTATTGTAAAAAGTTATCTTTTTCTCAAGGCCACTTAAACTTTTAAAATGTATCTGTCACCATAATGAGAGGTGAAAAGAAGATAGAGGGCTCAGTGGTTATGGAAGATGGTCACTGTCCCCGAATGGACCACTCAAAGCACAGATACCTTTAGACACAGACAAGAAATAACTGGGCTGATAGTAGTAGATGGAGATGCTGAGGAGATGTGTTTCCTCCTGGATATATTTAGTGCAAAACAGAGACCTGCAGACATTAAATCATACTTATCTTCTAAATAAACAGAACTAGTTTGTCCTTTGTGGAAAATGACTTACAGTTCTATGTGGGCCAAAATCTGGCTTTTGAGCTATTATGTGGCTCTCAAACTAACCAAGGCAGCTTCCCTCTGGAGCTACAGTACTACAAGACATGTGAAGGATTGTGTTGGCCTGGAGGAGATAATGAGCTACTAAGCATTTTCAGTGTTAACTGTGCTGCACTACTCCAGACTAGATGTTTACCGACTAGATGTTTACCAACCCTCTTCATCTGCAAATGAAAGCTGTGCAAGTACCGTCATCACCTTCTGGATTAGTTTCTCCCTTACTGCAGTTTTCCAAGGTATATGAGATATTTCTTTCCATGGCTGATCACACAAATATTTTGTCATTCAGGTCATGGAATCAGAAATGTTATCTGCCTTTGAAACAGCTAACACTAAGGGAGTGAATCAATAAAAATATGATTCTTTGTCTCAGGACACGGGATGCTCTGCCATACATATTCATACATGCGTGCAAACCAGAAGCACTGAAAAATGTGAAATCTACCTCTGAGTAAGATGAAGAGTGAAAACAGAACACTGATACACTGAGAGTCTATATGAACCATTACTTACTAGGAATGCTATAAAGTCTCCCAATGCTAAAAAAAATAATTCTTTATATGGGATATTAACTCTTTGTGCCTATAAATGCTCATTCAAACTCAGTGAAAATCTCTTGATAAGGCCAGGTAATAACACTCTCTAGGAAATCACACACAGTCCACATCAGCACCATTTCATTCATTGTCTCCACTAGTAGCTGATCATTATTATTCTTAGTGAAGAAATGTCAGTGGATTATTGTGCTCCCTCTCTCCATTCCTCTACAATATTTACATAGAGAACAACACCTCTTACACTTTTATTTCTTTAACAGGGTATTCTGCAGCACAGGAGATTATTATATCACATTACTACTTTCACAGTTTTGGAACAAGAAACTTGATTTCAATGTTTTGTTTAAGTTATTTTTTTAATAAAAATTCACAAAATCATGACCATCATGAACCAATACACTTTGCTAAAACATACAGAATGTTGCCTTTGACATTTTCAAATTGAGTTACATTATTGTAGTGCAGCTTGGACATTGTTTGGAGCTTGATTTATCTCTATGAATTTTAAATATTGCCTTTTATTTGCTTAGTATTGACAAAAGAGTCTGATTAAAAATACTTAACCTTTTATACCCATCTAGAACCATTATTTGATTCCATTAAATAATTCTGTAAAGTCTCTCCTTGCTTTCCTGTCTATGTCATTAAACGCACCAATAAGCAAAAGCACTTCTGGGCTATCACTGAAGACCACAAAGTATCCTACAGATACACTTCAGTGTTCTAATAGGGTTAGTAAGTTCCCCCATTTCTCCATTCTCAACAGAGACGAATCAAGTTTCTTACTTCAAAGTTCCCTGCAGAGAACATAATCAATTAACTCCAGTACCTGGCACATCATGATATAAAAACTACTGCTTTCATTAGAACAGGAATAC
The DNA here is from genome assembly GCF_965140245.1 of Athene noctua. Lineage (NCBI taxonomy): Eukaryota > Metazoa > Chordata > Aves > Strigiformes > Strigidae > Athene > Athene noctua. The sequence continues at coordinate 31,637,724 of NC_134040.1, forward strand.
ACTGGGTAAATAGCATTAGAAAAGTACTTAGAGGGACTTTTAGCCTCAGGGACTGATCCCTTGAATGTAGACTAGGTCACTTAAAAGTGCCTTCATTTAAGTGCCTGAGGTAAATAGTTTAGAAATATAAAAAGAATCCTACAATGGGCAATAAAATTTTTTTACTCATTCATAATAAAAAAAAAAAATTAAATATTGTTTTATCTCTAAAAAGACTTCTATGACACATTGTAGTGCTGTTGACATACAAACTAGATCTTGACTGTTATAACATCAGTTACTTATATACTACCTCATCCTGTCATGGGAAGAACTCAAAAGTTTTTCTCCATGTACAAAGTCTACCCCAACTCACCATTTCTTTCCGTACAGATGTTCATTCTGCAGGTCTAGAACAAATGCTGCTGTCCCAGTGGCAGTCACATCATCTCCATGAGTTTTCCCATTTATCAGTGTAATATAAGCTATGCACACAAAAATCATCAGACAGCGCTCATCATCATTCATCATCAATATATGCTCGTGTGTACAGAAGTGTAGATTTCACTATTTTGACACTCTAAATAGCATTCATTTCTTAATAAAAAGGATAGCAAATAATTGTCAAAGCACTGACCTTCCTTCTTTGCCTTTGAAAATACAACCTCAAATATTTTAAGGGCTTTTTAATTAATTTTTTAAATTTGAATGTACACACCTAGAGCTATGAAGTCTCCTTAAGCTTCACATAATATTTCAGAAGCAAAAGTCTGAACTTTTAAATTTTCATTGTCTCTGAACTTTCCAAACTGTATTAAATAACATTCACCTGGTGCATGTCCTTGCTTTATAATCATGGTTCAAACTTCACACCTAAATACACACATGTAAAAGAAAAAAACTAAACATGATGCAATGTCATCAGTAAAAAATTATTAAATGTTGGCAGCAACATGTAGAGATCAGAACACTTCTTAGAAAATCAAAGATAAGATTCCCTCACTAGCACGTTATGAAGTGTTATATGGCTGACAAGACTATTTTTATATCATACTAGGGTCAGAACAACTCACAAAGTCACTGACATATGCATCTCTCCTGTACAATTACTATCAAATCAACACCTAAATACCTGATTAGTAACTTGCACACACATTTACTTCAGCAGTTCTCCAGCACATCAATCACACTTACGCATTAGACATATAAATACTAATTTTTGCACAAAATCATTGCACCCAGTATTCTAAAAGTCTGATTTTTTTTTTTACTAAGGTATCGATCTGCAAGGTCTTTTAAAGGCCTAAAAAAGGACATAGCAAAGTAATTGCAAAATTAATTTATGCTGTCTTGAGACATGTCACACATGCAGGTCATCCTTTCAGAAATGTTTACAAAGGAGCAAATTTTCCAGTATAGTGGGTCCCCAAAACCATGGAGGCACTACAGTTTTCCAAAGGAGTTGAACACCTCAGTTCCCTTTGACCTCATCAGTAGACAGATATACACATATCCTTTAAAAATGTATACCTATATATTTATTTTGGAAATAAAATCCTGGGATGGTAGGTACAGGCTGATTCACTAACACTGATTACATGATTATATGTGCTTATGATACAAGAAATACTAATGACAGTCATTTGTTAATAGCTGGTGGAGTGGAAGTTGATCAGCAATCTAGTTGGGATCCATCTGGCTGCAGAACAGAATGGAAATACAAAGTGACTTGTCTGCAGCAAGGGCAGGTGTGCACTTCCCACCTCTTTCCCTACAATGCCTTGGATCACAAATGGTATTAAAAATGCCAAATATTAAATACCTTACTAGGTCCAAAGGGATGTGTCTAATGGTCTCATACTGCCAGCCCAGTCTCATATAGCCTTCATCTGTTCTCACCACAGTTTAGGCATAAATGTGTTATATTATCCCACAATGCAATAGAAAAGAGCACAAAAGAGATCTGAAGACTTGTTAGCATGTTCCTGGTGATTATCAAGAGATCAGTTTTGCACAACAAGCCCTGCTTTTGTCCCATTATTCATGGGCTTTTGTCCACATCATAACCTTGAACAAGGCAACCCCCTGAAAGTGAGAGAAAATTTTGGAGGGATGTGGAAGACAGTAGGATAACCTACTTGAGGCTGGGAAGTTTCTTGAAGAGTTTGAAAAATTTAACATTTAAATAATGGTCTTCAACATTTTAAAGAGTATTCTTCTGTATAGCATGCTGGTTTTGTTATGATGCATAATATTGGTTTTGCTGCAGTGGACATTAACTTCTTACCTACTTTGGACACAGTTTGATCAGACTGTGGCTTAAATTACAAAATGTCAGAAAGATACTTGCCAACATTTCATTTTGCGAGGTCAAGAGTTTGAGGTATGATTAACATTTTTTGATGAGACTCGGGTTTTGGCTTTATTTGAAAATACTGCTTCTTTGAAGAATGGTACAATGTTCTTTCCTCTAACTTTTGATAAACTCCAGCTTGGCAGGTGTGTTTTGCTAGATAAATACTGAAATGTTCTGTTCTTTCTTTTTGAGACTCTATTTTTAAGACTCTATTTGAATCTTAAAAAAAAAAGAAAAAAACCCCAAGTTTTTATTAATAAAGAGCTCACGGAAGCTGACAGAAAGCACAAGAGCCACCTGAAGATGCACTGTGGTGAAGGTGAAGTTGAACTCTGCTGGAAACTACTGGCAGGAAAGTTTGCAAACAATGCTTTTGTTCATTCAGTCACAGCAGTACTTGACTTCCATTGCAAGGTTAGTGCTAGTTTGATGTGTCTAGTTCTGTCTTATAAGGTCAGCCACTGCATAAAAAAATAAACCCTCTCCTTGCTTGAAAGTCTCTTTTGCCACATATTCCTTCACCTTCCTTGAATAGGAGGCATACTACCCCCTATATAACCTATTCCTCTAGGTCTTACAGTGAAATTATTCACCTTTGATCATCCTCAACTCAGGGCTTCTCTCACATCTGTTCCCATGCCCACTTCATTGCCATCTGGCCTACAATTTGCTTCCCTCATCAAAGTGCACACAGGACTAGCCTATCTCACCACCTTTTGATAAAAAGAGAGGAGAGAGGGTTGCAACCTTCATGTTAGCCAAACAGAGGAACAAGAGATGATACCAGCCATGATAGCCTCTTGGAAGAAGAAAGTGGAGTAAGACTCAGCTTTTCCAAGGTCTGAAGAGGAAACTGGTGGGGGTGCTACTATGGGAATGAAGACATTTGCCAGTACAGGTTACTGGCGATGCACACTGATGTTGAAGAAGTGAGAAGAGTGTTGGTGGGTCCAAAAGCCTAAATAGTGCCTAAAGCAGCCCACCACTAACACTCCAAGGGCTGAACTGGAAATTACCTCATCAGTGTGAGCCACAAGACTTCACATCATTAACACATTTGCCAAATTAAGAAATGTTTGGTAGAATACAGCACTGATTAGACTGTAAATTCTGCAAACTGACAAAAAAAAAAAAAAAAGAAGGCTTACAAAAATTTTAAACTGGAAACATTACAGAAGTGATATCTAGTTTATCAGTCACCTTCCTGATGAATGAGACAGCCGATGCTGTCAATATTTGCCAAATGCTATAGACCAAGCCTCATGACTATAGAAAAGGTTTATCCTATTAGTGCCACTAAACAAAAACCTTTTAACTCCAAAAAGTCTGTTTATTTTTATGCACTAAGAAAATGGAGTCTAAATTTCTTTTCTCATTATTATATATGAGGATTACTCTATTTAAAGTGCAGAAAAACATCTTGCCCCTCTATATCCTTCTTGTCCTGCTGTACTGTGAGAAAAAACTCAATAACCCTGTAGAGATTGTCTTTGAACTAGTTTGAAAGTCTAAAAAACCTCATGTATTCAGAAGTAAATCGCCCATCTTGAATTCATTGCCCTGGTATCAAAGAACTGTTTTCATGCATCCTTAATTATCTCATTTCACCCTTGTTCTTTCTCTTTCCCCTCTGCAGAATGTTTTCCCCAGAAAAACAGCAAGCACTCAAACCAAATTGCTGTTTCAATATGAGAAATAGTCACAGCTCTCTCAATGTACCAGCGTATTTTAGTACTCTAGTATTTATGCCTAATAATATATACTGAAGGGCCAAGTTCCCCCAGAGTATACACATTGCCAGTGTTCAATACTGTCATCTGCTCATCTTTCATACCACAGAAAAGACTGCCAAGTGCAGGTCCCTCAGGACCGGGAAACTGGTATCAGCTAGATTAGCACTCTTACACTCAAGGCAGCAATGACAGCTTCAAGTGAAATAGTCTAAAATGTCAGAACCATCAATAATGTTGCACACTCCAAGGAAATGCTCTTTCCCCTTCTAAATGATATTTGCATAGATGTAATGGTTATGTATATGGGGCACCAGTATTACTAGATTAATTATTTATCAGCAGAAATCTATTTTACTTACCTGCCTGCAGTCTTATGGGCTTCTTTCCTTGGAGCAACTATTCAGCAAATACGCTTTTCAAAACCTTTGTTCTGAAACAAGGGGAATATGCAAATATTGGTCTCTGCAATTACATGGTTTATATCCCACCTTTCCTCCTGGATACTTAACATATTTTAATTATAAAAGTTTCTGCAGTAGCCATGGGGAAATATCTGAGATATACAAACTTATTTTTCTTCAGAAAAAGTACTGAAGTACATCTTAATCTACACACCAGATTCTTTTAAAAATACAGTAATGTGCAGGTTGTGCAATACTTAACAGAAAATAGTTTTGAGTACTTTCTACTACACAAATAAAAAGTCAGCCAACAGCTACAGCTTTCTATTTTGAGTTTCAGCTTTGTACAGTAGCTAATTTGGTATCTGCTCAGTCCACTACAGAGTCCAGATCTCAAAGGTGTTGAGCTTTCTAGTCTGTTTTCTTACTGCTGCTTCAAGGATGCCACCAGGCAGAAGTTCTTCAGAAACCAAGTTTAATTAGTTCCAGAACTAATGAATTAATTAATTAGTTCAACAAAAGGGCTTGATTCTGAGATGTTTTTATGTTTGGCAGACACAATGAAGCCTCACTATCCTGTCACAATATGCTTAAATCATTGTGGGGGAGGGTGGGTGGGAATATGTTAATTTTATTCAATATAATTTCAAGGCTATTAGAAAAACTTACAAAAGAATTAAAAAAAATTTGACAGTCTCGAGCTTGGATTGACTAAACAGTGAAATTTAATGAACTTTCTCAGCAAAACAACAAATCTGTCGGTATTTTTATGATCAATGTAAACAACACTTTGTTTAATGAAGACTGCTTCTGCCTGTTCAAGACTGCAAAAATCATGAAGTACTGTGCTGGAATGAAAGATACTGTTGTCTCTTTTTATTCAGTTATTATTTGGTGAAAACATTTTTAAAGATGACAAATCTGAGCAGTTTTGAGTCCCAAGAAGCAAAGTACCAGAAACATTTTTGTCCTGGGTTGCAGTGTATTCTATTACCATCCTCATGAGCTGTCGAAATCAGGTGGGGCAGTGTTTCCTTGCTTCCCCCTGCCCTCCAGACTATCTTTCTGCTAATGGCCCATCAGTGCCATGCAGCATGACTCATTATCCCATTGTGAGATGCTCCACCCAGAGGGAGAAAACCAGCGTTCCATCCTGGATATAACCTGAGATTCTGAATACCAGAGGCCTCTCTTTTTGCACTGCATTTCCAGAGGACAGGAGCTACTTAGCCACCACTGGACTTTTCTGAGGAAGAGCAGATCTTTTTTTTTTTTTCTACGGGATCACTGCTTCGGGGGGACTGCAGCCACCATTCTACCAGACTGCTACCACCACCCTGATTAACAGGGTGTCAGGTTGTATCCTGACTCTGTTAGTTTAACCCAGTGTTATCTGCCTTTATATATATATATATATATTTTTTTTTTTCCCTTTTTAAATTGTTATTCTGACTTGGTGTTTCCCACTAGTTTGTTTTCAAACTAGCACATATTTTGGTGCCCAGCGTGGGGCTGGCTGTTGAGAAAAGTCAGAATTACAATTTTATATTGTAAAATCCACCTACTCGCTATGATGTTCAACATGCTTACATGGGTCTTGTATCTAGCTCTCTATATTTTTCTGCACATGGGGAACTATCTGCCGATTTTAATGCTCCTGTGTAGACCAGGGTATGGTATAAAATTTGCTTTATTAGTCTATTATGCCTACTGCATGATAACCTCCAAGACAGTGAACATAATTCGGAATATATACTCAACTTTGTCTGCATGTCCTACTTTAGGCTGCTACATCTGGGGCCTCAACAATCATACCCATACCCTGGGGGGAGCATTAAAGAGTGTTTTTTTTCCAGCTTTTCAGGCCGGACACAGCAGTTTTTGGAAATATTGAGTTCTCTGTGGATGTTAAGGATGGCATAATCTTCTTGTCAGTTCTTTTTTCTTTTTTCTCTATGACCTGCACTGTGTACACCATGCTTAGGATCAGAGCTGTGGCACAGCATCCTCAGGATGAGAGAGAAAAAAAGAGCAGAGCAACAAGCACCATGTCTACACAGACCGTCACAGAGGAGAAAGAAACCAGACGCAAGACAACAGTGTCCATGTCTGCGCAGACTGACACAGAGGAGGAAAAAACCAAAGGCGCTGAAAGCATCTCCACACAAACCGTCACTGGACCAGAACAGCCTAAACCGATTGCAGTTGCCCCCGTGCAGAAGAAGAAATCAAAAAGCAAATCAGTCCGCATAGTGACTGACAAGGATGCAGCAGGACCTTTGCACCCAGCAGAAGAGGCAGAGCCAGAGATCATCACTCGGTCACGATCCCTGGGTGAGCTGCGTGACTTGCGGAGGGAATTCACCCGCCAGACAAACGAGAGTCTATCCTGACCTGGCTGCTCCGCATCTGGGACGCTGCAGCCAATGACACCATTCTGGATGGAAGTGAGGCCAGGCAACTGGATCTCTGTCCCGGGATGTGGTCATTGACCCGGGGATCGGGAGAACCCAAGAAACTCTCAGCCTCTGGCAGCGACTGCTGACAAGTGTAAGGGACAGGTACCTTTGTAAAGAAGACCTCCAGGTGCACCAAGGAAAATGGAGCACAATGGAACAAGGTATCCGGTGCCTGAGGGAATTGGCTGTGCTGGAAATAATTTTCTCAGAAGATGAGAGATTTCCTAAGAGCCCAGATGGTGTCCAGTACACGTCACAGATGTGGTTGAGGTTCGCACGCCTTGGACCAGAGATGTACTCCCGTTACCTGGCAACGCTGCAATGGAGGGAAGGCGAGGACAGGGTGGGCATCTTGGTCAACAAACCGAGAATTTACGAGGACACTGTCACAGCCCCGTTTCGCACCCATGTCTCCTCCGTAGAAACAAGGCTGGCTGAGCAAGTCCGAAGCTTGATTGAAGAGGGCCATCAGAAACTGAAAAAGGAACTTAAGGAAGAGATTTACCGCATCTCGCCAGAACCAACAAGAGTCTCTGCCATTAGGAGCAGGCGTCCCCCAACCAGGGAGAGAGGATACACCCCACGAGGGTGGTGTACTCTCCGGTTTTTCCTTCAGGAACATGGAGAAGACATGAGTAAGTGGGATGGAAAACCCACCTCCTCTTTAGCAGCCCCGGGTACGTGAACTAAAAAGAGGGACAACTACCACAAGAAGCTCATCTAGAGTCAACGCTGCTCCAGTCTCTTGCGCACAGAATTCCAGATGGTATAGGAACGATAATATGACCGATCCTCTTGAAGGGACCTCAGGACCATATTCACCGGAGGGAAGCAACATGTACCATGACCAGGATTAGAGGGGCCCTGCCTCTAGCCAGGTAGAGGAAAGGGATAATCGGATCTTTTGGACTGTGTGGATCCGATGGCCTGGCACATCTGACCCACAAAAATACACAGCTTTGGTTGACACCGGTGCTCAATGTACTCCGATACCATCAAGGTATGTGGGAGCAGAACCAATTTCTATTTCTGGGGTAACAGGAGGATCCCAGCAGCTGACTGTACTGGAAGCTGAAGTGAGTTTAACTGGGAATGAGTGGCAGAAACACCCCATTGTGACTGGCCCAGAGGCCCCGTGCATTCTCGGCATAGACTGTCTCAGAAATGGATATTTCAAAGACCCAAAAGGACATCGTTGGGCTTTTGGGATAGCTGCTGTGGAGACAGAAGATATCAGACAACTGAATACATTGCCTGACCTCTCAGATGACCCCTCTGCCGTGGGACTGCTAAGAGCTGAAGAACAGCAGGTGCTAATCGCCACAGCAACAGTGCACCGTCGGCAATACCATACCAACAGAGACTCTGTGGTTCCCGTCCATGAGATGATTCGTAAACTGGAGAGCCAAGGGGTGGTCAGCAAGGCCCGTTCACCTTTCAACAGCCCTATATGGCCTGTGCGTAAGTCCAGTGGAGAATGGAGACTGACGGTGGATTACCGTGGCCTGAATGAGGTCACGCCACCATTGAGCGCTGCCGTGCCGGACATGTTGGAACTTCAGTATGAGCTGGAGTCCAAAGCAGCGAAGTGGTACTCCACTATTGACATTGCCAATGCCTTCTTCTCCATTCCTTTGGCAGCAGAATGCAGGCCCCAGTTTGCTTTCACCTGGAGGGGTGTGCAATACACCTGGAACCGACTGCCCCAGGGGTGGAAGCACAGTCCCACCATTTGCCATGGACCGATCCAGACTGCACTGGAAAAGGGTGAGGCTCCAGAACATCTGCAATACATTGACGACATCGTCGTGTGGGGAAACACAGCAAAGGAAGTATTTGAGAAAGGACAGAGAATCATCCAGATTCTCCTGGAAGCCGGCTTTGCCATCAAAAGGAGCAAAGTCAAGGGACCTGCCTGAGAGATCCAGTTCCTAGGAGTAAAGTGGCAAGATGGACGACGTCAGATTCCCACTGAGGTCATCAATAAGATCACTGCGATGTCTCCACCGACCAGCAAGAAGGAAACACAAGCTTTCCTAGGTGCCATAGGTTTTTGGAGAATGCACATTCCCGAGTACAGCCAGGTCGTGAGCCCTCTCTACCTGGTTACCCGCAAGAAGAACGATTTCCACTGGGGCCCTGAACAGCAGCAAGCCTTCGCTCAGATCAAGCAGGAAATTGCTCATGCAGTAGCCCTTGGCCCAGTCAGGACAGGACCAGACGTGAAGAACGTGCTCTACTCTGCAGCTGGGAACAATGGTCCATCCTGGAGCCTCTGGCAGAAGGTGCCTGGTGAGACTCGGGGTCAACCACTGGGATTCTGGAGCCACAGAGTGTCTGAAGCCAACTGCACTCCCACAAGAGAAGGAAATCTTGGCCACCTATGAAGGAGTTCAAGCTGCCTCAGAGGTAATCGGCACAGAAGCACAACTCCTCCTGGCACCCCGACTACCGGTGCTGGGTTGGATGTTCAGGGGAAAGGTTCCTTCCACGCATCATGCCACTGACACCACATGGAGCAAATGGATTGCTCTCATCACACAGCGTGCCCGTATTGGAAACCCGAATCGCCCTGGGATTCTGGAAATTATAACGAACTGGCCTGAAGGTGAGACTTTTGGATTATCTTCTGAAGAAGAGGAAGAGCAAGTGACTCGTGCTGAGGATGCCCCACCATATAATGAGCTACCGGAGACTGAAAGACGTTACGCCCTCTTCACTGATGGTTCCTGCCGAATTGTAGGCGCTAACCGTAAGTGGAAAGCTGCAATATGGAGCCCCACACAACGAGTTGCACAAGCTACTGAGGGACAAGGTGGATCGAGTCAGGTTGCAGAGCTTAAAGCTGTCCAACTGGCTTTGGATATTGCTGAACGAGAGAAGTGGCCGAGGCTCTATCTCTACACCGACTCATGGATGGTAGCTAATGCTCTGTGGGGATGGCTGGATTGCTGGAGAAAGGCCAACTGGCAACGCACCCATCTGGGCCGCTGAGATTTGGCAGGACATCGCCACCCGAGTAGAGAAGCTAACAGTGAAGGTTCGACACGTGGATGCGCATGTACCCAAGAGTCAGGCGAATGAAGAGCATCACAACAACGAGGAGGTGGACCGAGCTACCAAGGTGAAAGTGTCTCAGGTGGATCTGGACTGGCAGCACAAGGGAGAATTATTCCTAGCTCGTTGGGCCCATGATGCCTCTGGTCATCAGGGGAGAGATGCAACCTACCGATGGGCCCGTGACCGAGGGGTGGACCTTACCACGGGCAGCATCTCACAGGTCATCCACAGTTGTGAGAGCTGTGCTGTAATCAAACAGGCCAAGCGGGTGAAGCCTCTGTGGTACGGTGGACGATGGTCAAAGTACAGGTATGGGGAAGCCTGGCAATTTGACTGTATCACCCTTCCCCAAACCCGCCAAGGCAAGCGCTACGTGTTGACCATGGTGGAAGTAACCACTGGATGGTTGGAGACCTACCCTGTGCCTCATGCTACTGCCCAGAACACCATCCTGGGCCTGGAAAAGCAAGTCCTGTGGAGACATGGCACCCCTGAGAGGATCGAGTCAGACAACGGGACTCATTTTAAGAGCAGCCTCATCAACACCTGGGCCAGAGAACACGGTATCGAATGGATATATCATATCCCTTATCATGCACCAGCTGCCGGGAAAGTTGAACGCTGCACTGGACTACTTAAAACCACCCTAAAGGCACTTGATGGGGGGACCTTCAAAAATTGGGAAGTGAACTTAGCAAAGGCCACCTGGATGGTCAATACCCGAGGGTCCATCAATCGAGCTGGTCCCGCTGAGTCTGAACCCTTGCACACAGTGGATGGAGATAGAGTCCCTGTGGTACACCTGAGAGGTATTTTGGGAAAGACTGTTTGGATTAATCCCACCTCAGGTAAAGGCAAACCCATCTGTGGGACTGTCTTTGCTCAAGGACCTGGTTACACTTGGTGGGTAATGCAGAAAGATGGGGAAACCCCTTGTGTACCACAAGGAGACCTAATCTTAGGTGAGAACTGTGTGTAGGGTTTCATTGTATATATATATATATATATGGGGGGGGGGGGGGAGCGTGTGTAGAGTTTAAGGATTTGGCATGATGTAGATGATAATAGAATAAGGGGTGGATTATGTTCTGGGTTGCAGTGTATTCTATTACCATCCTCATGAGCTGTCGAAATCAGGTGGGGCAGTGTTTCCTTGCTTCCCCCTGCCCTCCAGACTATCTTTCTGCTAATGGCCCATCAGTGCCATGCAGCATGACTCATTATCCCATTGTGAGATGCTCCACCCAGAGGGAGAAAACCAGCGTTCCATCCTGGATATAACCTGAGATTCTGAATACCAGAGGCCTCTCTTTTTGCACTGCATTTCCAGAGGACAGGAGCTACTTAGCCACCACTGGACTTTTCTGAGGAAGAGCAGATCTTTTTTTTTTTTTCTACGGGATCACTGCTTCGGGGGGACTGCAGCCACCATTCTACCAGACTGCTACCACCACCCTGAATAACAGGGTGTCAGGTTGTATCCTGACTCTGTTAGTTTAACCCAGTGTTATCTGCCTTTATATATATATATGTATTTTTCCCCTTATTAAATTGTTATTCTGACTTGGTGTTTCCCACTAGTTTGTTTTTCAAATTAGTACAATTTTATTTATATGCTTAATGCATTGTGAAGATAAGTTTTGCCAGGCTTCTGTATCAATCACTCACATGGTCACAGTGTGTAGACTTCGCACTATTGCCTCATGATTCAATCATGGATTTTTATACAATAAAATATTACCCATTTATTGACAATTTTAATATAATATTTTGCCATGTCACTTTGCACAGCATATTTTCACCTTCAAATACCCATAGTAATTTTTCTCTAAAATTTAATTTAGAAAACAACTAATTCAAAAAGTCCATGTAAACCAGTGTTTAGTAAAGATTTTCCCATAAATCCAGCTACTTGACTTTAGGCATATACTGCTTGTGATAGAAATAAGAGGTACAGCACCTGAATTTCCCGCTGCTAATGTAATCAAAATAAACCTATGCTTTTTCCAGGATTTAGCGTCTAAATGAGTGAGTGGAAAAGCACAGAATCTTTTCAAGCTTTCATTCTCCAATGCTGAATGGGGGGAGCATTTGAGTTCACCAAATACAGGAAGTCTGCAACGTAAGAAGTATTTTGTTGGTGTTATTCTCCATGACTGTCTTTAGGCAACAAATGGGAGGGACATTAGAAACAATATTAAAGATCTAATTTGAGTAAGTTACCATACAGCATCAAATAAGACTAGCACACAATAGAGAAAAAAGCTAGAACACTTGATCTAGTTGTTCAAACTAATAAGGCCAACAAGTCTGCATCTATCTATAAAAACTTGAATATGCTCGAAGTAAATACTAGAGAACTGAGGTAATTATTTAATGACTAAATTGGAATGTAAAGCTTCTTATGGAAAACAGATGGGAAACAGAGGATGCAAGTGTAATCTAGGTTATGAACTGAGGCCTGGCAGAGACAAAAAGAGGTTGACCCACACTTTCCCCATCTTTGTGCAATAGTCTCTAGTTTGAACTCAAAGTTCAGAAAATAAAAAATATGAAGCACTCTTAATTCTATTTTATTGAACTTACACTAATGCACTTGGTTTTTGTTTTTGTTTTTTTTTTTTCAGTTATGGGGTGAAATGTAAGAATTGAATAAAGACCAAGAAAAAACTATAACGAATCCAAGTTTTCATCATCAATCCTCAAGGAGTTCCCAAGTCAAAAAACAGAAGCTTGCCCTGGTCACCTACTCTTTCTTTCAAATACCCTGCATCAAATCATGCTCATTTTATATACCCAGAGAGCTCTAAGACTGTCAGGTAGGTAAAGCAAACAGGGGGGCATTAGAGTTCTTTAGATGCTGCTGTTTAGTATATGAGACTTTATGACCACTAGAAGTTGTGGCTTTGATTAGGAGCAGACCAGACAAATGAGCTAAATTGGGTTGATCCTGCCCTGAGAAAGGCAAATGACCTACTAGTCTTGTGAGTAGTTTCAACTTCAAGTAGTTTCTTCCATGTCCAGGGCTCCAATGAAACATTTGCCTTCATTGCAACAAATCCTTCTGGCTCCATGAAGAGGAAGCTAGAAACTAGTTTAAGATCAGATCACATAATCTACAAATGATGGGTCATTACGTTTCAGTTAATTATGCTTGTACTGAACCCTGTACTCTGTAGTTGACTAAAGTTACTCTTTAACAGTGACAGTTACCTTTGAAAGCATTTGGAGAGGTGTCCACCATTCCTTATTATCTTTTCCCATGATGAATTAAATCTACTCTCAAGATTTTTGTATTTTATTCTCTAAATGTATTTGACGTTTACCTTTTTGAGTGACAGAATAGGAACTTATAAATATCTCTATAGAATAAAACGTATTTTAAGCCACACAACTGTCAACTATGTGCTCAGCCCCTAAATACAATATCCATACAAATTATGCAGTTGTATAGATTCCCGACTCTTTATGAATTTTTCAGAAATAGATTAGCTATCCAGCAGAAGTTTATAGTGTTTTAAGAGTGCTTTGCATCACGCTGATGTATTGATTTTAAATATAAATCCACTTTAATCTGAAGTAATTGACTATCTACATTAATAATAATGTTCAATTTTCATGAGGGAAGAGAATGGTTCTTGTGCCAAGACAAATGAAATTTATTACTAGAGACTACAGAGGTAGAGATGAAAATCATTATTAAAAAGTATGAAGAAGCTTTTGACAGAAGATCTGTTAAAGTTGCTCTGGACAACTCTTGAATAAAAACTGGGTTTATTCAAAAAATATACAAGCAAATAAGAACATAAAAGGGCAGTTTATCTGGAACCACAATCTTGTTTTCTTCAAATATAATTAGGAAGATACTTCTTGACTTCCTGGTCAATGTAATCCTTTACTGTGCTTTCTCCCCTGTATGTTTACGAAACACACCACCAAGAGTTACTGTTTTAAACACAGCTGTCAAAATCCTGAGCCAAGCTCTCAAAAGCTTCCAGCTGTCATCGGTATGCCTATAATCTCACAGGATTTTTTTAAACTTTTTTTTTACTATCTTTTTTTACTCTACTACTGTCTTTAGGGTTCTACCTCCACAAAGCAAATTGTATGACATTAAATGGGTTGTATTTGAATAACAAAGTGCTGAATCCATCAAGCCAGGATTTTATGCTGTTAATTAAATGTGGCTCCAATTCATCAATGTGTTATTATGTGCTTTGCTGAATAGGAACTTAAGCTCTTATTATATAAATTAATTTACTTAAGGCCCTAATTTTTAGCCCATACATGTGTAAAATTTAACGTGTAAATTCTCCATAGAGGAATTGGATACTTCCTACTTATATGCTATGTTTCAAAATATGCTTCTAAATTTTGTCCCTAAAATAACATCAGGTTACTATTCTATGAAGAATAAGGATGTATTTTCTGCTGAAAACAAAGTTTTGGTTGAGATGTTGGCATGGTGTGTCATCATTTGTCCCAATGATTGTCATGATTACATCACTTTGAGGATGATAAACCAGTATAACTTCAGTATAAACCTGACATCGAGTTTCAGTTAAATAAACTATTTTCTCTCCTTTCTTCCAAGAAAAGAGAACAGCACTACATTTTTAAACCCAGAAATTACATCATACCATTAGAGAAACCAATCATATTTGGGTTTTAGTATTCTTTACCAGGACTGATGACATCTTGAGTCATCCTCTGTTTGAGCACCCATATATCCTGAGGTTGGTACAAGACTCTTTTAATGGGATACTAAAAGGAATTCAGAAAAAAAGTGGTTCCACAAAAACATTTTAACCAACTGGTGTGATCTCCAGCATGTATTTCTATGCTGCTATTTTAAACTCAATGACTCAAGCCATACCTCACTGAATAGCACTTCTGCATGAAACACTCTTACCTCTGTTGCTTCAAACAATTCTCAGCACAACATAATGAGGTTTATGCTTCACTGCACAAGGATGTAATTTTATCGGCATAGCTATCAAAACATGTGAATAAGTAGCCATAAGTAGGAGTCAGATCGTCTATAAATGTCAGTAGGAAGAGACCTGAGAAAAGTAAATCATTAGTAACAAGTGGAAGAAAAACAGGTGATGATCATTCAGAATTAGCTTTCTAATTAACAGCTTTGGAAATCTCTCTATACAGCCAGCTCATTGTAGAATGTTTCTTATTATTTCAAGTTTATACTCTAGTTTATACTCTAAAATCTCATCTATGATGTTAAAAAAGTGGTCTGGAGTCTTAAAGCTGTGAAGAATACTTAAGACAATAAACTAAGTGTTAACAGAGAAAACCATGCCTGGCTGAAACCTCAAATTGAAAAAACAGCTATAGGAAATTTAAATAAAATGATGAATTATGTTTTTCAGCCTACAGGGGTCATTTGCAGCTCCGAGATTATTCTGAATGTCTCATTTTCCTTCCTTTTCTTTCGTAACATTGTCAAGCAGGGAGCAAAGGGAAATATGCTTCCAGTGAACACTGCTTTGTAAGGGTGTGCTTCTTGCCAGGAATTTGAGAGACCAAATGTACATCCTCTGGAGGGCTTCAACATGCAGAATACAGTGAAGTTGCACCTAAACATGGTGACTGTTCTACTGTGCCAGTAATGACTGACTACTCTGAAGCCCACCAAAATCGAAGCAAATTTTGTTACTGATAGTAAGGGGTTTGGATCAAGCTCCAAGTAATCAGTTACATGTATATACTAATGCACATTAGTAGATCCAAAGGAGTATAGGGACCCATCATACACAGTCTTTCCAAAGCTGATAAATTGATTTTTACCAGAACAGTGTGACTGAGAAATGATAAAGATTAGAGAGACTTATCTCTTCTAGGACCTGCTACATCATCTATCGAAGTTAATGTCCTGGGTATAGCAAGGAAAACTGTATCTGGACATGGGAAAAGTTTGCAGAGGAAAGACAGGGCACAAAAAGGAATACAAGTAATTCATATTTAGCAGAAAGGTCTCAAACACTCTCTTGGTGACTACTTCATGTTGTAATCCTTTGGTCTTCCTTTGTAGACTGCTGTGAGCCTGGGTTAGGCAATGTGAAGCTGTCACAATCATCTGTAATTCATCTATCCGGACACTTACAGGTAAATCCCAGTTAAATTTGGATTTAAATTTGCTTGTGGCTCTGGTAACAAAGAGCTTAGTTTGTTTTGGTTTATGTCCATACGACCCACATTCGAGGTGGGGACAGCTGGCCTGGAGTGCTGGATGACAGAATGGGAAGTTGATCCCGGTCCATGGTTAGTGTGTTCTTGCTAGCTGGGTAAGTTACTGTCAAACTGTTGATTTTCACTTAGGAACTGTTAGGATTTGGGCCTGCAGTACCGCAGTTAAGGTGGATCTGAAATCTGATCGCTCCAAACATCTACTAATATTTTTTTTCCATTCAGCAATAATAATAATACCAGAAAGAAGAAATATTAAAGCTCATAATGGCAGGCTTTGAGTGGGATGAAATTTGAGTGACCTGAAGAGCTTCATATTACAGACCACTGGGATTTCCTATCATAGCCTTGAATTGTATATGCTTCTTTTCCAGGGAAAGCATGCTTATACATGTGCTTACCTGCTCTCAGTTAAACTCTAGCTTTGTATATGAAATCTGCATTAATTTTTGCATGAGTCATCAGAAAAGAGCTTCTAAGTCCGTAAGAGTATATGTTGCAGAAGATGAAAGAAAAAAGAAAGAAGAGGTATAATATTGGAAGAAAAGCAACAGGCAGAACACAAACAGAGCAAGAAAACAGATGACAGAAGAATGCCTAAGTAGGCAAGAAGCTCTGGGCAGGAACTGCAGATGCTCTTTACCTACTATAAGAATCATCCTTCAAAATTTTTAATATACTGGCAACAAAACAAGAACACTTAAAAATTAGCTTTATGCATGCTGTAGAGGAGGGATTCAAAAGCCTACCAAGCCTTATTTCCAGTCTGCCCAAGTCAGCAAAGTCACAGAGAAACAGAGAGGAAGAAAATTATTTTGTGAGTCACCTCCAAAATGGAATGGTCATTTCTTCCCTTTGTAATCTAGTAAGGGAGAAAAGATTATGAAGAATAGGGTAGATAGGGAAAAAAAAAAATGTTTATGGGCATTATCCAAAATGCTACAGGAAATCCTGATACCAGCTGCACCAGAATTGTCCTACATTTGAACAGAGGATGGGTGAATAAAGAATCAAAAAAATCAAGAGCGGTAGTGTGCTGGGTTTGTGTGTGTGGCAGGGGTTTTGGTCGCAGGGGAGGGGCTACAGCAGTGCCCCTTGGAGAGAGGCTTCTCAAAGCTCCCCTGGCTCCAAGTCAGTCCTGCCTCCAGCCAAGGCCAGGGCAATTTGCTGTGCTCCTGTGATAATGTATTTAAGAAGGGGATCCTAGGAGGAGGAGTGGGAGTTGTGAGGAGGAGTTGCGAGGATACCAATGCGAACATCATCCAGGTCAGTGGAAGAGAGGAGGAGGAAGGGAGGGGAGGTGCGCCCTGGCTCCTCCCTCTGACACCCATGCAGGTCTGTGGTGGAGCAGATGCCAATTTGCAGCCTGTTGAGGACTCCACATCGGAACAGGTGACTGCGCTTGAAGAAGGCCAGGACTCTGGGGGAAGAAGAAGCCCTGCTGTCATAGTTCGGCACTGGGAGGACTGCAACATGTGGGAGGGATCCACGCTGGAGCAGCTGGGGAAGGGCTGTGGCCCATCGGAAACACTCACATCAGAGAAAGTTTGTGAAGGACTGTCTCCTGTGAGAGGGGGACCATGCTGAACAGGGAAGAATTTGAGGACTTCCCCCCAGGCCCTGAGGGGAAAGGACCAGTGGGACTGACCGCACCCCCATCCCCTTCCCCCTGCGTTGCTGGCAGGGAGAAGGTAGAGAAATCAGGAGAAAACTGAGCCCTGAAAGAAGGGAGGGGTGGGGAAAAGGTGTTTTTAATATGTGGTAATTCTTCTCACTGGCCTACTCTGTCTGTTAAGTGTTGTCTTGTTAGTGTCTGAATTAAACTGATGTTTTCTTCCCCTAACAAGTCTGTCTTTTGCCCATGACCACAATAGGTGAGTCATCCCTCCCTATCCTTATCTTGATTCCTGAGCCTTTTCTTTAGTTTCTGCTTCACAGTCCTGAGGGGGAAGAGGGGAGTGAGTGGCTGCATGGTGCTCAGTTGCCCTCTGGGCTCAAACCATGTCAAATAGTGAATTACTAGTTTTTCTGTTTCTTATCAAAACATTCCACATTAAAATCCCCATTGTACCTTTCAGCATACATACTCAGAGTGGTTATTTAATGTAGCATTTGAGAATGCATTAAAGGATATTGCAGAAGTAAATTATAATACTTTTTGAAATATAATTTAAGAGAAGATATAAGAAAAGTAGTGACAACACAGGATAGGCTCTTCTGAGCACTATCTGCATCCACAACAGCTCAGAAATAAATCCAGAGGAATCTTTTACCAAAGTCTATATAGCGGTTTTCTTTGGATTTTTTGGGCAGCTGCATTTAATGTGTAGAAATGCTTAAATTACTACATAACTTATTGAAAACTTTTGCTCCTTTTCCAAAAGATTTCTAAATATGAGAAATGCAATTTATCTGCATCTGTGCTTTAAGAGTATGTGGTTTGGGATATAATATGCAGATATTTATGAATGTGTTTGCCATGAGCCTCACATTTTAATCAGCATGTACCCAGATGCTCAAGTCAGTATGCAGACAATGCTCTTCCCATACAGTGAAATCTAAGCAGGCATGGCCAGAAGGTAAAAGGTAGAGGAGCAGCTGAACATTCATTAGTACTGCTCAGATAGCAGCTAGGCAGCCCTAAAGCCCCACCTAAAGCCCAGTCATGCCTTTCAATGTGAAGTTCTGTTAATGAACAAATTTCTACCAGCCATGTACTACTGACCAGAGTGGCACAATATTAATATACAAGAATATCCAAAAAGACAAAAAGTTTAAGAGTATTAATATATCAAACCTCAAAACACTCGTGAAAACTGAGGCAGAATGACTTACAGTTTGATCAAACTGTGAAAAAAAAAAATCTAACTCAAGAAAGGCAAGAGCAACATACTACTGTTGTATCAGCCCCATCGCTTCCACGATGCCAGTGAGGCTTCACTCGCCATCTGGGCAGTTTCTCCAGTGCCAGCTGAACCTTTCAAATAAGAAAAACTGATGGAAAATTCTTCCAGAGCTGAAGGTATTTTTCTGAGGCTATTTTTGTCTGTACACTTGTTGCTTCACAATTGCAAAAAGTAATTCAAGCACCTGAGAGGCCATGGGAGCTACAGACTGGCTAAGTCAGAACCAGCCTCCTAAGGAGGACTTTGGCACTGACTATGAACACTGAAACTTACACCAATGATGCTATTAACACTGGTGGTAATGAACCAAAGTCTGGGGTACAGGCCTTAACAATTCTGCCAAAGTCTAGCAGAAAAAGAGGGACCATGAACTGCTAGCCAATTTGTACATCAGTCCCATATTCATGGGGTGGCCAGGTCATCAAGTTTGTGGGCAGGCAATTGGGCATCCCTAAGCCTCAGCTATGCCAAGGAAGGTCTCCATACCAAGGCACTTTCCTGACATGCAGTTGTCTCAGTGTGGAAGTGAGAGTTATGCTCATTTCCTAAAATAAGCCTTTACAGGCAAGAGGTAAAATTTGTCCTTAAGCTTTGTATTAATAAAATATATCCAAAACCTGCTCTCCCAAAGCAGGGATGAAAATTAATCTATAGATTTAAGAATCACAACTGTGTTTCCAAACACATGGGACCAAAAGGGAGCAGAATAAATCAAAACCTTCTAGTTTCTTTGCAATCACTTTCCCACTCGTCTAGCCAGTATGCTTAGTATCTATCGCAGAGCATGACTATCCCTACATTTTAATTAATCATCACTTGGGATGAAGTGGCTAAGCTACTATCTGAGAAGTCATGGCAGTCCAGTGAAGTTCCCGCTGACGGGAAAAGGGGAAACATAACACCTATTTTTAAAAAGGAAAAAAAAAAAAAAAAGGGAACTACATGTTAGTCAGTCTCACCTCTGTGCCCAACAAGATCATGGAGCGAATCCTCCTGGAAACTATGCTAGGGGACATGGAAAATAAGGAGATGATTGGTGACAGACAGCATGACTTCACTAAGGGCAAATCATGCCTGACAAATCTGGTGACCTTCTTCAATGGGGTTAGAGCATTGGTGGATAAGACTTTAAGAGCAACTGACATCATCTACCTGGACCTGTGCAAAGCATTTGACACTGTCCTAAATAACATCCTTGTCTGTAAATTTGAGAGATTTGAACTGATGGATGGACCACTCAGTGGATAAGGAATTGGCTGGATGATCACACTCAAAGAGTTGTGGTCAGTGCTCAATGACCAAGTGGAGAGCAGTGATGAGTGGGGTTTCTCAGGGGTTGGTGTTGGGACCAGCTGTTTAACATCTCTGTTGGTGACATGAAGAGTGGGATTGAGTGCACCCTCAGCAAGTTTGCCAGCGACACTGTGTGGTGCAGTCGACACGCTGAAGGGAAGGTTTATCATCCTGAGGGACCTGGACAGGTTGGAGAGGTGGGCCTCATGAAGTTCAACAAGGCCAGGTGCAAGGTCCTGCCCATGGGTCAGGGCAATCTCAAGCACAGATACAGGCTGGGTGATGAGTGGATTGAGAGCAGCCCTGAGGAAAAGGACTTGGGGTTATTAGTGGATGGAAAACTGACTATGAGCCAGCAATGTGCACTCGTAGCTCAGAAAGCCAACTGTATCCTGGGCTGCATCAAGAGAAGTGTGGCCAGCAGGTCAAGGGAGGTGTTTTTCCCCCTCTACTCTGCTCTCGTGAGACCCCAACTGCAGCTCTGGGGACCCCAACATACAAAGAACATGGAGCTACTTGAACGGGTCCAGAGGAGGTCACAAAGATGATCAGAGGGCTGGAGCACCTCCCCTATGAGGACAGGCTGAGAGAGTTGGGGTTGTTCAGCCTGGAGAAGAGAAGGGTCAGGGGAGACCTTATAGTGGCCTTCGAGAACTTAAAGGGGGCTACAGATGGGGAGGGACTCTTGATCAGGGACTGTACTTATAGGGTGAGGGGTAATGGTTTTAAACTAAAAGAGGGTAGGTTTAGATTAGATCTAAGGAAGAAATTCTTCACTGTGAGGGTGGTGAGACACTAGAACAGGCTGCCCAGAGAAGCTGTGGCTGCCCCCTCCCTGGCAGTGTTCAAGGCCAGGTTGGACGGGGCTTTGAGCAACATGGTCTAGTGGAAGGTGTCCCTACCCAGGGCAGGAGGGTTGGAACTAGATGACCTTTAAGATCCTTTTCAACCCAAACCATTGTATTATTCTATGATAATTTTACATCAACATCATTTTACTCCATTCAATTTCGCTTCTCATCAGCAAGGCACCATGGGTTTTTTTAAATCCTTAGATTTTTTTACCTCACCTTCTAAATCATCACTGCAGCACTCAGTTTTATTCTAAGGTTAGATTCCTTTCTAATTTATATTGAGACTGTAAGAATAAAAAACCCAATAAGGTATTTAGGCCTTAATAACTTGTGCATAAGAATTAGAGGAGAATATCCAAGTTCTATAAGCAGCCAGAAATGAGTCCAAAGGGAAGACTCTCAGGCTCCTGAAGATACTGAAATTAGAAGAGGACTTGCCCCAGGAACTTTGCACACGCAAAAGAGTGGCAGGATCAACAAAAATTTCTGCACATATATTCATGGCTGATGTAAAAGGCCCCTCGCCTGTACCAACACTCCGAGGACGGCAGCTTCCTCCAGTACCCAGACTGCGCCCTTCTGGAGTGTGGAGGCGAGTTCTCTTGCTCGTCCTAAGGAGCGTCACAGGGCCGCTTCCCCCTGCGCTCTACTAACCGCCGTCACGCCGCTAGCGGAGTGACAGCCTGGACAAGACACCGTATCGCTGTTACAAACGCTCGTAACTCTTATCTGCTGACAAACGAACCGCGCTGACTGACAGCTCCTCTCGGGCCGCTGCCCCTCCCGTGCCTACCGTGCGTGCCCCTTACCCCCTCAGACTGTCCCCTCCGGCCGGGGGCGGCCCGGGCCCGCGCCCCGACGGCACCTCTGCCCCGTCGCGGCCGCCGGGACCTCGCTCCCCACCGGCGGGGCAGCAGCGCCGCCCCCGGCCCTCTGAAACGGGAGCGTCCCGCCGGGGCGGGCCGCGGGCCCCCTTCGGCACAGAGAGGGCGGGCACGCGTGGGGCGGGGAGATCCGCGGCCCGGCCTTCCCCCGCGCCGGCGGCCGGAGCCTTAACGGCTGCTGGCCCCGGCGGAGCGTGGGGCTGGCCGGCAGGGAGCGGGGCCCCGCCTGGGGCCGGTGCTGGCGATGCCTCCCCCGCGGCTGGGGGCCCCGCGCGGCCGGGGCGCAGCCTCCGCCGCGGTGCCCCGCGGGTGCGGCGGCTGCGGGGCGCGGGGCGCCGGTACCCGCCGCTGAGCGGCTCCGCGGGGCGGGGAGGGGCGGGCGGGGGCGATGTCCTCGCTGGTGAAGGAGGAGCTGGCGAAGAGGCTCTTCGGGCCCCGGCGGCAGCGGCTGCACGAGTTCATCGAGGTGGAGGGCTCGGGCGCCGGGCGCTGCTACCTGTGCGCCGCAGGTACCGGGTAGCCCGGCGGGCGGGGCGGCAGGGGCAGGGGGTGCCCAAGGGGGGCACCGCGGGTGGGTGCGTGGGGACGCGAGGGGGAGCGGGGCAGCGGGCAGCGGCTGGGGTCGGGGCAGCGGCAGCCCGGCGGCGGGGTCCCGGCAGGGCCCCGGGGCGGCTCAGCCCCCGCCCGGCCCGCAGGAACGGCGCTTTCTGCCGCCTCCGGTCCGTACGGGCTTGAGCCTTGGCACCGGCGGGGAAGCGGGGCACTTCCCACGCCACTGCTGGAAGCGCTCGGGACGCGGCGGTGCTGCGAGTGCCTCACCTGCCTCTGAGAGAGCGAAACCGAACTCCAGGTCTAACCAGTTGTCCATGGGAAAGCAGAGCAATACGTTAACGCTGCGGGAAGCGTTTGTAAATTTTAGTGCTTTTGCACTATCCCTGGTCTAATATCCTACATCTTGTCCCCATTTCTTTGGGAACAACGAACTAGACCTGCGGTTTAAATACATAGACATTTGGGTTAGTAATTAGCACAAACCGTGACTAAAACAAGATTGCTGTGAGTGGTAAATTTAATTATCTGGTTCTTTACTAAATTTGATTTCAACAGTATCTGTTTCATAGCGCTTTTAGAAAAAGTTTCAGAAAAGCTTGTCGGTTTTGTTTGTTTGTTTTTTTTAATTTCACTACACTGAAAGATACAAAGAGCAATGCTCTCATCCCTAAGTAGGTTGATTGGAATGCTTCTCCCAGTCTCTTTCCTCTTCAGGTCCAAAATACATTTAACAGGTAGAAATAATCTATGTACTTGAGACACAGATTGGGTTAATATTCAATATGGGATGATGTCAACCATATTCTGTGATCATTGTCTTTCTAAACATCTGAAATCTTTACCATATTTAAGTTGTTTTACAGATTACTGGAAATACTGAACAAGCTATGCTCCCTGTGGTCATGTAATTTTAGTAGAACAGGCTTTGTATTTTAGAACTTGTAAAAGTAGTTTTAAGAAATTGATTCCTGAACATCATAGAACTTCTAAATGTACAGAAATACCAACCTGACTCATAGCTTATAAAGCTATCTGGTAGAAGTATGTTTAGTTGCATGTGGTAGATCTAAACAGTTTGTTGTTATGAAACATCCAAAGAGGAGAAATAACATTATGCACCTTTAAAATCTTCACTAAAAATTTCTTTTTAAGGTTAGACGAGAACAAGCCATTAAAGAAAGCCAGATTAATTGACAGGAAGTCTCTGAAAACATAAAGGAAAAATTATTAGAGTATTAAGAGTGGGATCTCTCTGGTATCCAATATGAAAGTCTCTTAATATATTCAGGCAAAGTCAAGTAAGTGGGGGAGTAAAGTGGAAATCTGATTCTGAAAGATGGGTTACATCCGCCTGCCAGCAGCTACTGTCATCTGCTGTGATTCTGTAGGAGCAAAACACATTAGCTAAAATCTTATTCCTGCAATGCAACCATAGCATATGCCTGTTGATTTCAAATTACTGTAACAACAAAAAAACCCCAGTCAAAATATAGGCAAAACTTTAGAAGTCTATGCTTTTTGAAATCTATATTACAACAATATCTTGGTGTGGATAACTGAATAATCTTATTTTTGTGCTATATGTCCAACATTATTTCCCATACTTTTCACAACAGCAAGTCCCAGATCTTGTGTGAAGGCAATAGTATCCTTTCACTAAATGCTTTATAAACCCTGGAAGAATGTACAGCTTAAACGCAGCCACATTCTGGTATTTTCACAACCCAGTATTGGTATGCCCAAGAAGAACAGTAAGGATAACATCATATTATGCACAGAAAAAAGTGTTCAGTCCATGGAAGACCTGAAGAAATAGTTTGTGCTCTATGAAGGCATTGCCATAGCCATGCCCTTGCCAAGAAAAGCTTTTAAAGTTCAATAGAATGACATGGTAGATCTGTGCTCATGTTCTATATAAAAAAATTACATTTTCTTTAACTGTGTTAACTGAGTACAAGAACAAGCAATATCTAAAATGCAGGAAAGTAAAGAATTTTTTTTTTTTTTTTTTTAAAAAGTCCACCCAAGTTTCACCACTGGGCAGGACACGCTCCTGGTTTTGTTATTCCTAACACATCTGTGCTCTGGTCTTATATCATATGATTTCTGCTTCTGCATGAGGAGTAGGAAGGTGTCAGTGTGTGGGACCTGGGGGTAACCAGGACATCCCCTTGTATTTCTCACAGGACTGGGGGCTTTGGGTCTTGGTCTTGTTTCCTTTTGTTTGAACTCTGAGGGAGTCAATGTATTCTCTCACAAGCAAGCAAACAAACAAACAAAATGGGAGAAACTGAAAATATGAAGAGAACTTTCTAAGATTAGCCTACTGGATTTGCTTGCAAATGAAAACCACTGTAACTTCTCCATAGAAGACAACACAGTGCTGGCTCTTTGGTTAAAAATCATTGAGCAACTATGATGGATAGGACCAGAAAAAAAAGCAACAATGATTTGTATTTCCCAGGCAGGGAAGCTATCGGCTGAGAGAAATTATAATTGATTTATATATTTTCCACTGTTTTTCTTTGCAGTGGCAAGAAGGCATATCTTCAATATATAACCTTTGTCTTTATTTAATAACCATTTTCTTATAAACAGGTGAGAAGTAAGAGATGCTTTAACAGGACTAAGATAAAATTAGTCAGGTTTCAAAGTTAAGGCACAATTTAAAAATTAAAGAATTTTGTTCCTGCATCGGTAGCCTTGTGCTATGATGTCAAAATGCTCCTGCCGGACATAGGTGACATCTCACCCTTACCTTTAGGCTACAGGGTGGCGTGGGAAAGTGGTCTGCCCTGCAGCCATCATACTGGATGTGCAGGAGATTGTTCAGGCTCCTTTTCACACTCATTATTGTGCAACAGAAACCCAATCTGCTATGCAGTGCTTAGTGTAATCAACCCATAATGGTAGTTATTGCAAAGAATGTCTTCATGCTCTTTTTACTCTCATTTCCCATCTAAGTCAGAAAATAGTAAAGTTGCCCTGGGCAACCTGAAGCTTTAAGAAATATTGTTTATGTTATTTTTGTTAAGTGGCCTACTTATATATTTTATAGGGAAATAAGGCTTTTGCTTTAAAAATAATAATGGTTTTGTAAGATAACTTCATCCACAGCATGGAAAGTATAGCTCAAGTCATGTAAACGCAGAACATTGATAGCGGTTTTACAATTTTCTGACTCCAGCACTCCAAAAGGTTCCCCCTTGAAGTAAGCAGGATAAGTGGATTATCCATACAGATTCAGTGACCGAATTAGGCTTTCACTGCATTACTAGTGAATTCAGCTGAAAGGCTTTTGCATGGACAAGATTCTCTTTTCATGGGATGGGTAAGGTAAATCCTAAATCTACTAAAAACTGAGAACATGGTGCTATTCCTACTACCTGAGCAAAATAAAACTGTTATGTTCAGTACAGCCCAACACAGCCTTGCCCATCATCATTTAAGTTGCTATCTAAAATGTAGTTTGATTAAGTCTTTTATTACTGGAACTTTTGGGAAGTACTTGCTTGCATATCTAAACTATTTTTTTCTTGCAGTGACTAAAAGTGAAGAAGTAGAAATATGTATGGTTAAACACTTGCGAGTAGATCGAGAGGAGAAATATGAAATAGTTGAAAAGTGGTTTTTGAAAGATCTGCAGATGATTGATGGAAAAGAAGCAGATACTGTACGTGTTATGTATTATTAAATACATATATTAGAGTATACATTTCTTGTGTTGCAATTTGGGATTATTGCAATTAATGCAATTAAAATGCATTGTCTGAAAAAGAAGATTATGTAAAAACCAAAATAAATCAAACCTCCAAGGAATTTTGGTTTTATTGCATGTGAGAAGCTCCATATCACATTTGCACTGTTGTGGGGGGAAAGGGAAGGAGAGAATTTCTTGTTGTGTTCATTTCTCCAGTTGAGATCTGAGGGACAAGCTGGATGTTTTCTAGTTTGTTCATCATAACTGGGAATAAAAGTTCTCCACCTGCAGCTTCTAGCGTAAACGAGTTAATTGCATAGATTTTCATGCATATTTGAAAACAAAATTTTGTTAACTATTTTTATGGAGAATGTGACCCAGTCATTTGAATGTATGAACCTGTTCTCTATGTGACAGTGTCTTGCAAGTGCATGGTTTAGTGTACCAGCTCACAAAGTTGTGCCTCTTTCACATAGCTTGATCTCACATCACTTGGATCAATTAAATAGTTGTGTATTTGTGTATGTAAACATGAAATGGCTTTGGCTAGATCTGGCTGACTTACTGATAAAAAAGTCCTAATCTCAGATACAACTTCAGAAGGGTAAAACGAGGCTGCAGTAGTACACTATAGAACAACACCAAAAGTAGAATTAAATCCTATTTTACAAAAGCTGGAAGAATATGCCAAGGAGAATATATTACTACATGTAGGAGAAGCCATTTTAAGAGTCACCTGTGCATAATAACGTAGTCCAGGAAAAAAAATTACTTTTTTCCCATTGAATGTGCTTTCAAATGAACATAAAATATAATTCGGATTACATTATCCTAGTGAAGGACAAATCAAGAGCCCACAGGAAAGGTTTCAGAGCCTCGCCCCAAGGAAAATGACAAACTGTGGTTATTCTCCTTCTGTCCTGTGCACGTTATCCTCAAGTCTGAAACTAGGAACTTGGGAGACAGAGGAGATGGGCTCAGGTTCAGAGTATCCCCGCACCCTGCAGTTTAGGCCAGAGGGGGAAAAATCCCCAAACCTAATAATACTTTACATCCTTTCTCCAAGTCCTGGAGATGTTCCTGTCCTTTTCCCAGCCAAAGCAGCCAGAGGATTTCCTCATCTCTTGCCTGCATGAATTTACTTTAGCTTTTTCCTGAAGAGTTTCGCTAAAATATCCTTCAGAGATGATTCAGCCTTCCACAACTGGAATGATCAAAATCTATCTCATTTTTCATTAAAGAAAAGCCTAAATGAACCTCAAACTCATAATTATAGGGTGATTAACACTTCTATAAATATGCCTAACAGTTACTCATATCCATAGAATTTACAGAATTTAGCTGCAGCTAGGATTGTGCCAAAGAGCCAGAAAGCACAGAGAATTACAATTTAGGCAGGAAGAGCAATCAATATTCTTCTTCTGACAGGCATATACAAGTGCTTTTCATATAGTGTGTTTTAGGCAACATGACAAATTGGTTCATTTCAAAACATTGTATAATCCCAATAAACTGCTGCATATCACTTGGGCAAATTCTGGAAGTTTTACTCAGGCAAAACTCCTAATGGCAAAGAATAGCAGCTAATTATATATGGCTACTTTGTAAAGTTTTAAAAGACCCTTTAGTATGAATAGCCAAAATACACAAAGTCCTTTAGAGTCCATCAAACTGAGAAAAAGCCCTGAAGGTAGCTGGGCAGAGAACAACAGACTGCCATTCTAACATCTGTAATGAATGTTGTAATTTCATTCTCTCTCTGTTTTTTCAGGATAATCCATATTTTGATATGCACTTCCACAGAGTCTACAATCTGGAAGCATATAGTTGTGCATCTAAATATACCTTTGCTCGAACACTAAACAAACTGAATGAAATGTACCTTAAGAAGGACTTGAAGATTGTGAACTTTGATGACACCTACCTAAACGATGATTCAATCTGGTCATCCAACAATAGGGATTGCTTAGTACTTATGAGGATATGCTTCTACGCTTCCAACCTTTTATGTCTCTCCCTGTGTCCTTTGTCCTAAAGATGCATTTTCTAACATTAAGAAGACTGGTTGACTTTCACTGACCAGCATTTCATAAATAATCTGATCAAAAAGATAGTAAGTGATATGCAGTATCTGCTTTTTAACGTTACATATAAGTAAAAAAATGGAACATACATTTTACATAAACAATTGACCATTTATTTGCATATATTAGGAGAGCCTCACTCTGGCAAAAACTGACAAATATATGAGACTTTCAACATAGCACCAGTAATTCTCATGGTCAGTGGTGATTACTTATGTAAGTAGAGCTCAGCAATTGCTCATACGTTCATAGAGGTATAAATTATCTTCCGTTAATAGCTGGAAAACTATTTTAAAACATTAAGAGCATTAACAGTTATTTTTTACATCCTAGAAATAGAAAAAAGAAAGCAACCAAGTGAGTTCTGTACAAGAATGATGCACATTTCCACTTTAACTCCATTAAAGAGATCATGCCTCCATCAATACAAGAATCCAACCCACATCCCGATGAATTGGAGTTTTGCATTCAGGTACCATGGGACCAAGTTTTCACCTTTTGGCCTTTCCATTATTTGTGGTACTTAGAAAATGAACATTCTTAAGCATAATTGCTTTATATATCAGATGTTTCAGAACTTTTTTTCTTTTATATCATTAACATAATCTTCCTGGCACTTTATGTATATGAGCAGACCCAGTTAGGAAACAGAAATTATTTGCTCTACCTCTGAACCAAGAGTTAACAAAATATTATGTAAACAGCAGTTGCTGGCTACTACAGTTTCTTTGTAGACAAGTGGTAGACTTTTCAAAATTCATAGAATTATGAAAATAATTTTTACCAGTTTATAGCTATTTGTTGGCATATTCAATGCACCACTTAAGCATGTATTAGTAGAGTTACTTTAACATGGGTTGGAGTCTACTGAGTGGTTTGGAAGATCTCACCCGTAACATAAAATAACAGCTGGACTTGTGACAGCATGGTATTACAGTAGAAACAGAGGACGAATTAAACCTATATTGAACAAGACCTGAAGAGGAACAATGTTGACAATAAGAAGCACAGTGATATTGCCCAGTGTCAGTCAGCTAAGCTAGCTGGCTGCTCTTCCCGTAGCCAACAGAGAAAGAAATGCCAACCCAAAAGGTGATTGGGAGAAACTTCTGGTCAGAACATCCTGCAGGAGAAAATTTGCTTTCCTGTTTAGCAGCCAGGAGAGTACAGGGAGACTAGCTGTGGACTAAACCAGCTACATTCCTACAGCTGACGAATGTAAATAGCTCCTAGGAAGTCATGAGCTGGTTACTGTCCTCTCTCAGTACCTGCCATCTGTAAAATGGGATAGTTGCGCAAGGGTACTGTGACTCGTACTTCACTGTTGTCTTTCACAGGGACTCCCACCTTTGAAAACATTTGTGTAAATGTACTTTGGATTCAAAGTTGAAGTAACATCAAATAAGGAAGAATATATTTGAAAAACTGTATATAAAATGTACAGTTTTCTACGTTACTTTTAAAATGTTATCCTATTGCTTGTATATAGGAAAGGCCATAACTTTGATTAGCTAATCTTCAGAAGCTATATATTTATTCTAAGCATATGTCGAAAATTACATTCATTCTAATAGAAATCTTAGTAATTATGCATTATCTTGTCAGTTGTGAAGGTAGTTTATGTGGGTAACACAAATCTTCTGGAATTTGTAAGAACTTAAGTCTTACATTTGCCACCTAAATACTGTTAGAGAGAAGGACTGTATTTATCGTAATTGTTTATGAAATGCAGTTGTTCTTTTCAGGCTGTCTTTGGGATAATTCAGTGCAAGGATGTGTGTTGTAACATGTGGTACATAGCTACTGCAACTATTTGCCCAACATCCAGGTTCCACAAAACCGTCTTCAGTAGCAAGTATAAATCAGACTACTGTTATATATGATACATTGTCGTGTTTGGACTGTGTATTAATTGTAGAGGTTACAATGTTTTCTGTAATGTTTACAAATTCTTTGCTTAATAGGCACAAGGAAATATTTTCTGGGTGGAAAAGCTCCCGTCTTTCATCTTGTAATTGTAAGAAATACATAGAACCTCTAATACTAAGCACTTCAGAGCATTCTTATGAAATAAAGTACAGGTGTAGTGAATTCCTGACCAATAATTGTATCATCTTAGAAACGGGTAAGCTAAAAATTACTGTAATGTTCAACAGTATTTAATGGACTTGCATCAGTAGTTTATATCTTTCTGTTCTTGTACTGTATAAACATTAAGTTGACTACATTAGAAGACAAATAACCCTGCATTTTATGTGGAATTATATGCTATTAAAATCTGTTTGGCATTTCTTCTGTCTGATAAAATAATATTTCAGTTATTCTTCATTAAGTGATCAGACTAAGCAAAAGGAAAGAAGTCCATGTAAATTATTTCAGTTATTATCAAAAGGAAAAATATTTAAAAGATCTTTGTGGACCTAATCTAGGGACTCCTTGCATTTACACAGTTCTTTGTAAGATGTCAAATACCAAGACACCATGTAATTGCTAGTGACCTGATTGCACTATGGAAAGTCTTTGTCCTGAAATGCAGGAGACTGTCACTTGTGGTTAGTATAGCACAGCTGCACCACAGGAGATGAAGAATATGCTACATTATAAATGGAAAAGGTCTGACAGGCTAAATAGTACATCGTGCAGTTAATGCAGAAGTGTTTCCTACATCACTTTTCTGACATTGCATATACAGAATACAGTTTGAAATAATTAGTCTGCTTCTCCTGGAAGACTTCTCTAAAATAGAGTAGGAGTAAACTTACAGGAGTAAAGGGTTATTGCAAATGGATCTGTAGCTTTCTTATAAAAGATTTCAACTAAATGATGAATTAATATGTGGGATTGTGGATATAATGTGGATTTTCTTCAGAACAGAGGAATTGTTACCAGCCATATCTGTTGCAGAAAAAGAAAAATATGGCAGCCTGAAAAGGAAGAAGAGTGATAGTGAGCAAACAGAACTTCACGCTTGTTTAAGAGGCAGAGAGAGAATAGAGGTTTTCATAAAAGACAGATTATGTTTTTTTCCTAAGTGTATTTTTTTAAACTCTAACCAACATCAGAACTAAAAATACGGGGAGACCTATGACAAAAGAATTTGAGAATATTTTGTATGTAGCATTTATCACTATCAGATATGTCGTATTCTATACTTAAAAAAGCCCCCAACATCAGTTTCCTGCAGCTCCATGCTATAAAAAAAGCATTTAACATTATCATTCAGATACGATAGTTCCATATTAACCAAAAAGACACTGGTGATATTCCACTGGAATTCATGGATTTAAGATAATTCTCACAATCGAAGGACCCATGGCCTTATATTTAAAAGAGAAGGACTTTTCCTCTGTGTTTATCTTTCAGGATAACTAATCTTTTCTTGCATCTTAAATTAAGCTAATACAAATCAATGCAGAATTTTAAAAATAATTTTGGAAGTGAAACAGAACAGGGAGGGGAGCCTGTTCTGGACTGTGCCTTAGAGGTTATTTCCCCCTATTCTTCTCCTTTGTATGTTGGAGTCATACATAAAGTAACCCACCTCTTCCCAGTAAAAGCCTGTACTACTTCTTTCCCTGTCATCTACCTATTCCCCAATATTTTCAGTAATTTTCATCATATAAATCTATAATTATTGCGGTAAACTGAGGGATTGTATTACATAATTTGTAATATGTCATTTACAAATAGTTTATCATGCGTTGAAGTCAGCATTGGAAGATCAAAGCCCCTTTCTAAAGAGCAACTGTGGGAAGCTGAAGTAGGAGAGGAGGCAATAGCACTGTGCATCCTGTAAGATGATCTCATGTCAGTTTTAACATGTGTAACTACATTTTAGCATGAACAAACTATGGGTTTTTTTTGTTTTGGTTTGTTTTTTTTTCTGCCCTGAAGCAAAATTAACAGCTAAAGATGAGAAACTAGAAGGGTTTTGACCACCACCAAACAAAAGCTTTATGAAACCCTGTCCAATCTTTTATGGCTGCCTTGCCCAGTCTTTATAGATCTAGCCACAGACAGTTACACTTTTGTGGCTGAATTGAGAAGTTACCAAACTGTAACTTCTCTTTTAACCTTGGCCCTCATGAATGATAAATTATAGAAGCATACATCATATTGTTTTGTAAGTCAGAAATAGAAGTCCTTTCAGCAAGACTCTATTGTTCAGTCATGTTTAGTGCTTTCAAACAAGCCGAAAAATTATATAGGAATGATGAAATCATTTTTACATGTTAAAAGTCCATGTTTTGGCTATTTATAACAATAACTTGGAAAAGATGTCTTCTGTTGTTCTTCATGGGTCATGGCCTGGTTAATAAATTTTATTAACCATACGTTAAAGGCATACTGATGTATTAATGTGAATAAATCACGCAGTTTGAGTAATCTGCAATGATTTCAGCCTTCCCTTAATTCTGTATGCAAGCCTCGAGGAAATACTATATTAATTTACATGAATAATGCTAAAAATGCATGTAGTATCTTGATCATGTGGAGAACTTCTGTCACAGTGAAGTTTGAACTGGAAGGTAGTTCCAGTTCTCAGTAAAATCAGCAGTGGCCCAAGTAGCTACAGCCAGGTTTGGACATCATTTCTCATGGTGAGATTCCAAATCCTAAATGTCACTATCACTAGTCACAGAGCAACATTTCCCTCCGAATTATCACTGCTGTCAAAGACTGTCAGTTATTAAGGGTGCTTCTGCTTAGGGGTAAAGCCAAAATCTGAATGCTTTTCACTGAAGTTATATTAATCCTGAAGCTGTGGCCAAATTGTATTACAGTCATTCTGTTGCAGCTGCACTTGTAATTTGAAATTCTGAGATTCTGTCATGTTGTAATGTGTTGTATCTTTCAACCGTGGGTATATCTGCATTTCTTTTGTGAGTACACTTGTCTCCTAAAAGGCATAAAACTTCTTAATAACTCTGCCATGAGGTCAGTTTAGGACACAGACATCAGAATCAAGCTGACATGAAATTGGTTTTGCTTTTGGTGCAACCCATGTTATTTTTCCCATGTCATTTTGCTCTTCTGTTACAAGCCCTTTGAAGGCAAGAGCTCTCCCATCATACCAGCATGTGAAACACCTCTTGCAGGTTGCAGTACAGAGATCTTACTTGCTTTTCTTTCTCCACCCTTCTTGCTGATTTGGTTTATGCCTTGTAATTACACTGTAGGGTTTTACCAAACAGCTGAACAGACCTACCCATTCCCAGCTACTGGAGGGAGCTTCTTCTCCTCAGCTCTTTAGAGCCTGGTGAGGATTTTCAGGCTTTTTCCTTGTTTCTTCCCCTACCTGAATCAACCCACCTGAGTTGGGCAGGGCCTGCCTCAGGAACGCGCACGCAGACACAGTGGAAGGGGGACCACCCTTTCCAAGGCACCGCTAAACACCCTCTGGGGTGCCTTCACCACCAGAGAACCCCTGGGCCTCACGGGGCGCTGCCAACCGTGTCACCGGCAAGGCCCGGCTCAAAGCAGGCCCGGCCATTCACAGTTGCCACTCCCGCCTAGCAATGCTGCCTGCCCGCCCCGTCGGCTTGTAGTGCCCGGGCCGGCTCGGCACCGCTGCTAGGGCCATGGCACCACGCCGGCCCCGAGGCGGGGTGTGAGGGAGCAGCCCCTGACGCCGCGCCAGCCCCAGGCCGCTCCGCTCCGCCTTCGCACCCCGCGCCGCGGGCGGGTGCCCGTTCCGGCCGCGTGCCCGTTCCGGCCGCTCCAGGCGTTACGCCCTCCCCTCCGCCAGGGGTGCGCTGCGCGCGCGGGCGAGTTTCCTAGCCGGCCGTCTCGCTGCTGGCGTCACGTGAGCGGAAGCGGCGGCCGTGGGCAGCGCAGCGACGGGGCTTGAGCTCGGAGCCGTCGCGGCTGGAGGCGGCCCCTTCCTCCTCACTCCCTGTCCCGGTCCGGCCGGCCCTGGCTCCGCGGTGAGAGTGAGGCGGCCCGGGCACCCTCCGTCTCTTCCCACGCTCCGGGTTAGGGGTCTGCCGCTCCTTCCTCCGGGGCCCGGCCCCACCGGTCGCCCCGGGGCGGCTTGGCCGTGTCCGGGCTGCCGGGCTCGGTGTGGAGTGGTGGCGGGAGGGGGGCCCCGCGGCTGCGGCTGTCTCCTGCCGGCGGTTGCGCGGAGGGTTGTCTGCGGGGCCGTTTCTGCAGGACTCGCAGGTGGGAGGCGGTGAAGCCGGTGCCAGACGGGCCCTTGGGAGGCTGATGCTGCTATAAGTAACTCTGAGTTTTCCTGTTAAACGATCGGTCGACTTTTGACTATGAACGGCCTTCCCGGGGACGTTACAGTTCTGACGTTTTAACCGGATGGGATGCAGAAGTAGCATGTTTTCCTGTTGGCACACTTAGAGAGGCTAAGCAGTGGTCACTGGGTAGCCTTACCAGATTGCTCTGTTGAATCTCTTCCGTGTATTTCTTGGACGGGCTACGTCTGTGATGTGAGGTCTTTGATAGATCTCATGTAGCTGAGGCTTTGTCTGTAACATTACTGGGAAAAACACCAGTGCAGCAATGTCTAAAAAGATTGTGTAGACTGGTGTGGTCTTCAGCTCACTTGAAGCATTTTTTTTAAGGAAACAGCTTTATCTCCAGCTCTTTAAGCTTAATTCTGTGTTCTTTGGGACAGCGGGATTCACATGTGAAGAGCTTAATGATGTGCTTGGTCCTGGCACATTGTGAAAGTTTTGGTGGCTGTGACTAAGGGGGCTGAGTTTGTAATAGAAGTTAGACTATATGTCAGAGAAAGTCTTTGATCTTGGGTTTAGTGTATTCTGTTTTATGTGAAAGGTGTATTCTGCACAACTTGGACAACTTGTGTTAGCACTGAAATGGGAGAGTCAGCAAGTTGCAGCAGTATGAATGTGACTTTGAGCAGAAAGTCCTAAGTCAGGAAGGAAAGGGGATATTTCTGAAGTGCAGCAGGTTGTCGGTGTCTTGTGTGTTTTTGTCACCCGTTGAAGAGTAACAGGAATGACAACATTTGATGCAATTTGGGAAAAAAAAAGATGGGCCCAGCATTTGATGAAAGGGGAAGAAAATTGTTAGTCAGAATCTATGGAGTTTTACATTGCCATAGGGGTGTTGTATAAATAGCATTTCATTGGTTGCCCTGAGCTCTGTACACTTGATGCTGCTGATCCCAGCTTGATATGTTTGCCCTTGTTTTCTCAAAGCCTTGGGTTACTAATCTTTATAACTGCCAGATTGCCTAAAATGAGGGATGTGGTGGTGGCCAGCTGAGTTGAGGCATAGTGGGACATAAGACTAAAAGGAAAGTCAGTGCCTTTTCTGTTTCAAACACCAAGAGAATGTTTTTGTCTCATCTGTGTGTTTGCCAGAGCAAGCAACCCAGGCATCTCCAGGAGAAAAATCCAACCTAAAATTTATCTCCATATATCATCTCAGCATCAGGCGGTGTAGGATGTGACGTATACTAATGTTTTTAATGCAACTGTGGCATTTGAAGGCACAAGTTCAGAGTAATATTGGAGCTTCCATATTTAAATAAAGACATTGAAATGTGATCTTTAAGTGTTACTCTTTTTAATCTACCTTCAATCTCTCTGTAGTGTGAGGAATGGTGAATATTGCTAGTTACTTAATTTTCTGGAGCTTGGTGAGGTTTTTGTTTTGTTTTTTTTCTTATGTGATTCATCTGTGCAATCTTGCGTATTGGGTGGTGGTGTCCCATTCCCCCACCCTATGCCTCCGATTTTCCAGAATCTGGTAGGGATGAGACCACACTTTGTTAGGGAGCCAGGTGATTTTACTGAAATCTATTTCGGAAGTCTCTTTAAGAATTTGGTGACTTCCTTGGGATTTTATTTTGTTTGGTGTGTGGTTAATTTCATGTTGGTCTTATTTTACCTCTGCATATTATTCATCATAATTGAACACGCTAGAAGTACAAATGCTTTCCTCTATGTTGCAAACTTACTTGAAGGCATTGCCAAAGAAAATCACAACTCTCTGTGAATGTTTTTAAACAAACATGTTGTTAATGCATCCGCCAAATCTGAACAGCTTTCTGTTACAGCAGCTGGCTGCTGTTATTGCAGAGGTAAATCACTTGAAGGGAAACCCCACAAACAGACTCAAACCCCTCTCTCCTCCCAGTCTCACTCTACCTCCTTTTATGTGCCTCTACCTCCTGCAAATCACCTGAAAACTGTTCCTAATGAGGAGAAAAACTAGAAAGCAAACTTTTGGGTGTTACTAGGAAAGTACTTTTGCTGTTAATGGCAGATGCACCTCATTTATGCAATCTAATGGTCTGATCTGGTGTGCGACTAAGTCATTGACGTTAAACTGTATCTGCCAGTGTACTGGAAGGTGTAAAGGGCAGTCCTTGATGGCCTGTACAATCTCCTGTGTTTGCTGTTACAGGCTATGAGAGTGAGTAAGTAATGTCTATTATCTTTCAGCAGAAGTCTGTATTTTTAAGCATTTGGTTAGAGCAACAGGATTCAGGGTCAGGACTTGATTTCTGGAAAAAAATGTCTGGATTTATTACCAAGTGTACATGCTTACTTTCTCTTCTTGAAATAACCTGTTACTCCCTTGCTAGATAAGAAATTTCATAATTAAAGAAATGTTCCATTTCTGAGCTCCAATCTATGCATCCAAGAAAAGGCAGCAAACTAGTCAAACCTAATGGATTTATCTTTGCAAAATTGTGTTGTGGCCTTTTCAGATCTAGACAACCTTTTCTTCTAGCTACAGAGATGCATTTCTTTATTCTGCATTACTGTAACAATTGCCAGTTTCTCATTTGAGGACAGAGAGAAAGAACAGTCTGTTACATTTAATAGTATGTCGTAGCCGGCAAGAGCACTCAAACAGGTCTTTTTGCAAAACTTTAAACATAAAACAAACCCAATGCTGTGTTTCTGGAGGCTTGGAGACTTGTTGCCCTGGGTCTGTATCTGTCCCCATGGTTGTGTCTTCCAGGAGCTGTTCTAAGGAAGCTTTTATGAAAGAGACTTCAATATCCAGAAGATAAATCTGACTTAAAACTTCAGAAAGATTTATTAAATTCTATTACATGGGCCCTCTGCAGTGTCTTCTGTTTTTATTAATTATAAAAAGAAAGTAATTTCTGCTTCCTAGGTAAAGTTAGGTTATAAACATGGTGTCACTCATATGTTGTTAATAACTTTTTAGTAACTCTCCAGGAATCGGCAGTGATGAATTTGACAACAGATGACCACAACTAGTGTTCTTTACAGAGGTATCCTGGGAAAACTAGTGCAGACTGGGTTGGGTTTGGTTGGTTGGTTTGGGGTTGTTTTTTTGCTACCAAATAGAATGTGGTGTATGTATTCTGCTTTAAGAAAGCTGTTTGAGCATGATACTTGAGAATACTCTCGTAACGTGGGATCAAGTAATAATTTAGAATTTCTCTTATGATACCAAGGGAGGAGGCAGTGAGGAAGCATATAGGGACACTGATCCTGAATCAGAATGATTTTTTTTTTTCCCCTGTTCTGGTGGAGAATTAGGATGTATATGTGGTACACCAAGACGCAAATGTAATAATTTGTTAGTTTTGGAATAGTGACATTTGAGTGGTGGATTGAAAGATTGCTATGATGTACTGTATTCAGAATATATTCCAGAAATCTTCCTGCAAAGCAGGGAGCCAGACACAAAACTTCTCCCACTAAATGCAACATTATTTTCAATTTGGTTTGTCCGAGGTATAAACTTGATTTGGTGAAACAGTCCTGAAAATGCAATTGAAGGTTTCAGATGTATTTGAAGGATTCTAGACTTTAAGTTTCATTTAAGGTCATCACTGTAGTGACTTTAGTTTCACATTCTCCATCCTGTCAAATTCTGTGGGGTTTTTTTCTGTTCACCTGTCTTCACATGGATTTTTACTGGATCCGTGGCATTCATACCCATTCTAAAATTCCAGTGCTTTGTGAGGGAGTCTTTTTTTCTGCATTCCCATTTCAACTTCTTTTGTTAATGCCTCACATTCCACTTTACTCCTAAGAAGCTTTTTGTTCTTCATTAAATTAAGCAGGAGGATCATCCCAGTGTTGATAAATTATAGTTGTCTAACTGAAATAAGACAGCGAGTGAGCTTTATGTTGGACTTTTCCCTAAAGTGGGCTGGTCTTCTACCTAAATCATGCTTCTTAATTTATTAAGTTATCTGTAAAATTTAATTTCAAAAAACTGTAGTTGCTCTAAGTAAGTGACTGGTTCTTTTTGTGTGTGCATGTTAAATGTGCCTGAATGTATTATGACTTCTCAAAACCTTTCAGCTGAGAGAAAATGACTGCAATCAAGCATGCTTTACAGAGGGATATCTTCACTCCCAATGACGAACGCTTGTTGAGTATTGTGAATGTGTGCAAAGCAGGCAAAAAGAAGAGAAACTGCTTTTTGTGTGCCACAGGTATGTAGTAATTTCACACCATATTTCTTGTCTTCTGTTTTTTTATTCATTTACATTTGTGTTAGCTTTATTTACAATATTTAACATTGCCCCATATAAAACAGATGCCTTCCATTTCTAATGAAGAAAATCAGTTGTATCTTACACTTCCATTATTGCTTCTATTAAAAAAGGAAAAAAAACCCTCTGTACTTTTATTCCAGATCACATTGTAATTTGAAATGAAAGAATCAAAATTATTTGCGTGGGCCTGCTGGACTTTTTAAGCAGGCTTTATATAGTGCTGAAAAGGGGATTTGGTAGGCATCTAGGGTGATCAGCCTAAATAAAATGTGATAGAGTACTGGGTAGAGTCCAGGGCAGGGGGCTCTGGAAAGGCACAGAGCTGAACTGAGTTCTAGTGTTCCTTTGACTTTGTGTA
Organism: Athene noctua; assembly: GCF_965140245.1. Classification (NCBI taxonomy): domain Eukaryota; kingdom Metazoa; phylum Chordata; class Aves; order Strigiformes; family Strigidae; genus Athene; species Athene noctua. Next base: position 31,677,021 of record NC_134040.1, read on the forward strand.
TTAGATTGCCTCTCTTCAAAAAATTAGGCACTTTGGTTCACTCTGTCAATAAATTAGCTTGCTAGAATATTTTTTTCACAGAGAAATATCATAAAACATTTATTTTCTGACGACAATCTCCACTTAACTCTGTGTTTTGTCAGTCCTGTGGCCATGGTCTGAGGTCCGCTGTATCAAAGAAATATCTGTAAATTGGGTTCATTACTTCACAAGCTGTGTAGAGATGTGTATCTGGTTGACAGACTTAAGCTGAACTGACACTGTGAATGAAAATGTTTCAAAGGGTCTCTTTTAATCAAATAATTATCATTAAGTCTCCCCCACAGAGAATTAATTTTGGAAGTTGAAGTAATGCAGAAACAAAGTAATTTGTGCATTTTGAAATTACTCTTTTACTTCGTTTAACAGTGACAACAGAACGACCAGTGCAAGTAAATGTGGTAAAAGTGAAAAAATCTGACAAGGGAGATTTCTACAAAAGGCAGACAGCATGGGCACTTCGAGATCTTGCTGTTGTTGATGCCAAAGATGCTGTTAAAGTATGTGTAACTTTTTTTTTTTACTTCAGTGCTGTGCTCAGAACATCCTCCTGGTGCCAAGTTAGAGTTAACTTCCTTGATACTGACTTCTCTAAAGCTTAGACTGATAGCACATTAATTAGGAATTTGGATGATACATTCCTGGGCTGGTTATACCTGCATTTTCTTCCAGCCTTTCCAAGAATATAACCCAGGAAAACGGAGTAAGAGTGGTGTAGATATGCTTCAATAGCAATATTCTGAGTATCTGTCCTGTTTACTGTAGTGATCTCTCAGTGACTGTAGAGTGCTTGTGCTAAGGACCAGTACTTTTTTGTTTCAAGTCTTAAGTAAATTTTCACTCCAAGCTTAGTTTTCTATTAAAAAAAAAAAGACCATCTTACTAATCACACTGAGCTACATGTAACTTTTTTTTTCTAGGACACTTAAAACATTCTTAGTGAGCAGTATATAATCTTGAAGGTGAGCTCTTAAAACTTGTTCTCCGAATCACGACGTTGGCCATTTTTGTTAGAAAGTGGTGTTCTTTTCCACAGAACAACAAGAACAACTTATTTTTGACCATTTAAAGATGTATAAACAGACAGAGGTGAAAAATCTTCGTCCTATGATGTCTGGTTTTATGTTCTGTTAACTGGTGATTTGGAAGAATAGTGCAGAAAACAATGAAGTTGAAAATTCTTTGCTTTCCCCCTCCCCAAGTGTAGGTTAAATATATTTTGTTATTTCAGCTATCCACATACTTGTTGGTTAGATTTAAGGTTTTTCCTTGCTGTTCCTAAATACCATGTTAAGAGAATTACTTCTTTCAGATTAAGGTTCTGTTTACAGGTATACTGTTTTTCAGGGCTTTTTCTTGCAAAACAGAATGCAGTAACTGTTTTCAGAAATATGCTATAACATATATATGACTCTAATGAGAGATTTTGAAGTTTTCTTTCAAAAAACGTTGCATGCCAAACTCTCTCTTATTAAAGAAAATCAGAATTAAAGTTGATAGGTGCATCATATTTTGGTTTCCAAATGTGATCCTATCCAATGCTTTTGATGCAGGCCTTTCCTGCCCTAGATATGTAACAGCTCAAGTTGTATGTAATGATACTGTTTGTTTAGAAATGTATGGTAATTATATCTGTCAATATAAGCTACAGAAAAAAGCAGAACTGCTTTTATGGTGCTGTACAGGAAATACTATTTCCTGTCAAGTGTGGTTTCATGTGCAGCCTGCTTCTACAGGTAGTAGTGACTCTATAAGTAATAAGTAGCAACAATAGTAGCTTTTACAAACTATATATAAGTAAGAATTTAACATGTATCTGAAGTAGTATTTTTCATCAAAAGGAGGCTGGACCTTGTAAAAGGCTTGTAATATGATCTTTAAGCAAGGCTATTACTAGTTACAGTCCATACTGAGTTCATAAGCAGCTGTAGAAAAAGCACTTTATTCAGTTATCAAAGTAATGTTTGCATCAGGCAGTAAATCTAGTTGAAAATGCTTCTCTAGTAATTTTTTACCACTGAAATACGAAATGGTCTTTTCTGTCCTGTTTAGTGCTATCAAATACTACCCTAGCTATAAAATATATAAAATGCTCATAATTTTTTTTCCATTGGCTATTCCCCTAAGTCTCCTTGAATTGTGTTGTATATGTTGTCAGTAATTCCAGCTACCATAGTTTCAGAAGGCTAACACATGGCATCAGTCATTCTGAGGACTGTTTCAGGACAGACCACAGTGTCAGATGTTTGTTGAAACTCTTACAGATCTCTGTATTATGTGTTACTGTTGCCTTATTGGGCTTGACAAAAGACTGACTTCATAGAGTGGATTCTGGTTTTTCACTTTCAGTGTTTTAGCACCTTCATTAAGGTGCATCAGGGTGCCAGAGTTGATGTATCAGTTGGCATATGTGCAATGTTGTTTTTATCCTGTCATCTCAATAATTAAATGTGTAAACAGTCTTTGCTGCTCAGAGAATCAGTTGACCATTTAGCCTGTAACATATCTCATCTTCTGCAGGAGAGTCCTGAATTTGACTTGCATTTTGACAAAGTGTACAAATGGGTTGCAAGCAGCACAGCGGAAAAGAACACCTTCATTTCATGTATCTGGAAACTCAATCAGAGATATCTTAGAAAGAAAATTGACTTTATTAATGTTAGTTCACAGCTTTTGGAAGGTAATTTTCTACCACTGTATGTTAACTATAAAGTTTAATAATTATTGATGTAAAACAGAGAGACTAAAAAAAAAAATCCTAATCCTGATGGTTTTTCCTATTCAGTTTTATTCTTTTAAATTTTATAACTCTTCAGATAAGCAAGGTGACTAGATAACAGATTTTCTGTTAGAAAACTGAGAACCAGAACAAAATAGTTTATTATTATTTAGAACTTCATTAACAAACTTATTGTATTTCTAAGACATTCTGTTTCTTGAAAAGAATAAAATCTACCTGCAAGATGTGGTAAGTCTAAATGTATCATGAATCTGCTTTTGTTCCTATTTTCATTTCCTCGAATTAGAAAAATGCTTTAAAAAGTGACACTTCAGTAGTATGTTAAAGTTTATGTGAGGTTTTATATGATATTTCTGTTTGATAAACTGTGAAGCATGTGTTAAATTCTGCTGGACTCTATTACAGTTTATGTGACTGGTTGCTAAGAAGGCTTTGTATGTTATTTGCTTATGCTGTAGTAAATATTTTTACAGTCAAGTTCTCTTTTAATAGTTAAAATTTTTTGTTGAGTAAGCATATCTCATGTTGAGTCTGAGTAAGCATATCTCATGTTGAGTCTGAGTAAGCATATCTCATGTTGAGTCTGAGTAAGCATATCTCATGTTGAGTCTGAGTAAGCATATCTCATGTTGAGTCTGAGTAAGCATATCTCATGTTGAGTCTGAGTAAGCATATCTCATGTTGAGTCTGAGTAAGCATATCTCATGTTGAGTCTGAGTAAGCATATCTCATGTTGAGTCTGAGTAAGCATATCTCATGTTGAGTCTGAGTAAGCATATCTCATGTTGAGTCTGAGTAAGCATATCTCATGTTGAGTCTGAGTAAGCATATCTCATGTTGAGTCTGAGTAAGCATATCTCATGTTGAGTCTGAGTAAGCATATCTCATGTTGAGTCTGAGTAAGCATATCTCATGTTGAGTCTGAGTAAGCATATCTCATGTTGAGTCTGAGTAAGCATATCTCATGTTGAGTCTGAGTAAGCATATCTCATGTTGAGTCTGAGTAAGCATATCTCATGTTGAGTCTGAGTAAGCATATCTCATGTTGAGTCTGAGTAAGCATATCTCATGTTGAGTCTGAGTAAGCATATCTCATGTTGAGTCTGAGTAAGCATATCTCATGTTGAGTCTGAGTAAGCATATCTCATGTTGAGTCTGAGTAAGCATATCTCATGTTGAGTCTGAGTAAGCATATCTCATGTTGAGTCTGAGTAAGCATATCTCATGTTGAGTCTGAGTAAGCATATCTCATGTTGAGTCTGAGTAAGCATATCTCATGTTGAGTCTGAGTAAGCATATCTCATGTTGAGTCTGAGTAAGCATATCTCATGTTGAGTCTGAGTAAGCATATCTCATGTTGAGTCTGAGTAAGCATATCTCATGTTGAGTCTGAGTAAGCATATCTCATGTTGAGTCTGAGTAAGCATATCTCATGTTGAGTCTGAGTAAGCATATCTCATGTTGAGTCTGAGTAAGCATATCTCATGTTGAGTCTGAGTAAGCATATCTCATGTTGAGTCTGAGTAAGCATATCTCATGTTGAGTCTGAGTAAGCATATCTCATGTTGAGTCTGAGTAAGCATATCTCATGTTGAGTCTGAGTAAGCATATCTCATGTTGAGTCTGAGTAAGCATATCTCATGTTGAGTCTGAGTAAGCATATCTCATGTTGAGTCTGAGTAAGCATATCTCATGTTGAGTCTGAGTAAGCATATCTCATGTTGAGTCTGAGTAAGCATATCTCATGTTGAGTCTGAGTAAGCATATCTCATGTTGAGTCTGAGTAAGCATATCTCATGTTGAGTCTGAGTAAGCATATCTCATGTTGAGTCTGAGTAAGCATATCTCATGTTGAGTCTGAGTAAGCATATCTCATGTTGAGTCTGAGTAAGCATATCTCATGTTGAGTCTGAGTAAGCATATCTCATGTTGAGTCTGAGTAAGCATATCTCATGTTGAGTCTGAGTAAGCATATCTCATGTTGAGTCTGAGTAAGCATATCTCATGTTGAGTCTGAGTAAGCATATCTCATGTTGAGTCTGAGTAAGCATATCTCATGTTGAGTCTGAGTAAGCATATCTCATGTTGAGTCTGAGTAAGCATATCTCATGTTGAGTCTGAGTAAGCATATCTCATGTTGAGTCTGAGTAAGCATATCTCATGTTGAGTCTGAGTAAGCATATCTCATGTTGAGTCTGAGTAAGCATATCTCATGTTGAGTCTGAGTAAGCATATCTCATGTTGAGTCTGAGTAAGCATATCTCATGTTGAGTCTGAGTAAGCATATCTCATGTTGAGTCTGAGTAAGCATATCTCATGTTGAGTCTGAGTAAGCATATCTCATGTTGAGTCTGAGTAAGCATATCTCATGTTGAGTCTGAGTAAGCATATCTCATGTTGAGTCTGAGTAAGCATATCTCATGTTGAGTCTGAGTAAGCATATCTCATGTTGAGTCTGAGTAAGCATATCTCATGTTGAGTCTGAGTAAGCATATCTCATGTTGAGTCTGAGTAAGCATATCTCATGTTGAGTCTGAGTAAGCATATCTCATGTTGAGTCTGAGTAAGCATATCTCATGTTGAGTCTGAGTAAGCATATCTCATGTTGAGTCTGAGTAAGCATATCTCATGTTGAGTCTGAGTAAGCATATCTCATGTTGAGTCTGAGTAAGCATATCTCATGTTGAGTCTGAGTAAGCATATCTCATGTTGAGTCTGAGTAAGCATATCTCATGTTGAGTCTGAGTAAGCATATCTCATGTTGAGTCTGAGTAAGCATATCTCATGTTGAGTCTGAGTAAGCATATCTCATGTTGAGTCTGAGTAAGCATATCTCATGTTGAGTCTGAGTAAGCATATCTCATGTTGAGTCTGAGTAAGCATATCTCATGTTGAGTCTGAGTAAGCATATCTCATGTTGAGTCTGAGTAAGCATATCTCATGTTGAGTCTGAGTAAGCATATCTCATGTTGAGTCTGAGTAAGCATATCTCATGTTGAGTCTGAGTAAGCATATCTCATGTTGAGTCTGAGTAAGCATATCTCATGTTGAGTCTGAGTAAGCATATCTCATGTTGAGTCTGAGTAAGCATATCTCATGTTGAGTCTGAGTAAGCATATCTCATGTTGAGTCTGAGTAAGCATATCTCATGTTGAGTCTGAGTAAGCATATCTCATGTTGAGTCTGAGTAAGCATATCTCATGTTGAGTCTGAGTAAGCATATCTCATGTTGAGTCTGAGTAAGCATATCTCATGTTGAGTCTGAGTAAGCATATCTCATGTTGAGTCTGAGTAAGCATATCTCATGTTGAGTCTGAGTAAGCATATCTCATGTTGAGTCTGAGTAAGCATATCTCATGTTGAGTCTGAGTAAGCATATCTCATGTTGAGTCTGAGTAAGCATATCTCATGTTGAGTCTGAGTAAGCATATCTCATGTTGAGTCTGAGTAAGCATATCTCATGTTGAGTCTGAGTAAGCATATCTCATGTTGAGTCTGAGTAAGCATATCTCATGTTGAGTCTGAGTAAGCATATCTCATGTTGAGTCTGAGTAAGCATATCTCATGTTGAGTCTGAGTAAGCATATCTCATGTTGAGTCTGAGTAAGCATATCTCATGTTGAGTCTGAGTAAGCATATCTCATGTTGAGTCTGAGTAAGCATATCTCATGTTGAGTCTGAGTAAGCATATCTCATGTTGAGTCTGAGTAAGCATATCTCATGTTGAGTCTGAGTAAGCATATCTCATGTTGAGTCTGAGTAAGCATATCTCATGTTGAGTCTGAGTAAGCATATCTCATGTTGAGTCTGAGTAAGCATATCTCATGTTGAGTCTGAGTAAGCATATCTCATGTTGAGTCTGAGTAAGCATATCTCATGTTGAGTCTGAGTAAGCATATCTCATGTTGAGTCTGAGTAAGCATATCTCATGTTGAGTCTGAGTAAGCATATCTCATGTTGAGTCTGAGTAAGCATATCTCATGTTGAGTCTGAGTAAGCATATCTCATGTTGAGTCTGAGTAAGCATATCTCATGTTGAGTCTGAGTAAGCATATCTCATGTTGAGTCTGAGTAAGCATATCTCATGTTGAGTCTGAGTAAGCATATCTCATGTTGAGTCTGAGTAAGCATATCTCATGTTGAGTCTGAGTAAGCATATCTCATGTTGAGTCTGAGTAAGCATATCTCATGTTGAGTCTGAGTAAGCATATCTCATGTTGAGTCTGAGTAAGCATATCTCATGTTGAGTCTGAGTAAGCATATCTCATGTTGAGTCTGAGTAAGCATATCTCATGTTGAGTCTGAGTAAGCATATCTCATGTTGAGTCTGAGTAAGCATATCTCATGTTGAGTCTGAGTAAGCATATCTCATGTTGAGTCTGAGTAAGCATATCTCATGTTGAGTCTGAGTAAGCATATCTCATGTTGAGTCTGAGTAAGCATATCTCATGTTGAGTCTGAGTAAGCATATCTCATGTTGAGTCTGAGTAAGCATATCTCATGTTGAGTCTGAGTAAGCATATCTCATGTTGAGTCTGAGTAAGCATATCTCATGTTGAGTCTGAGTAAGCATATCTCATGTTGAGTCTGAGTAAGCATATCTCATGTTGAGTCTGAGTAAGCATATCTCATGTTGAGTCTGAGTAAGCATATCTCATGTTGAGTCTGAGTAAGCATATCTCATGTTGAGTCTGAGTAAGCATATCTCATGTTGAGTCTGAGTAAGCATATCTCATGTTGAGTCTGAGTAAGCATATCTCATGTTGAGTCTGAGTAAGCATATCTCATGTTGAGTCTGAGTAAGCATATCTCATGTTGAGTCTGAGTAAGCATATCTCATGTTGAGTCTGAGTAAGCATATCTCATGTTGAGTCTGAGTAAGCATATCTCATGTTGAGTCTGAGTAAGCATATCTCATGTTGAGTCTGAGTAAGCATATCTCATGTTGAGTCTGAGTAAGCATATCTCATGTTGAGTCTGAGTAAGCATATCTCATGTTGAGTCTGAGTAAGCATATCTCATGTTGAGTCTGAGTAAGCATATCTCATGTTGAGTCTGAGTAAGCATATCTCATGTTGAGTCTGAGTAAGCATATCTCATGTTGAGTCTGAGTAAGCATATCTCATGTTGAGTCTGAGTAAGCATATCTCATGTTGAGTCTGAGTAAGCATATCTCATGTTGAGTCTGAGTAAGCATATCTCATGTTGAGTCTGAGTAAGCATATCTCATGTTGAGTCTGAGTAAGCATATCTCATGTTGAGTCTGAGTAAGCATATCTCATGTTGAGTCTGAGTAAGCATATCTCATGTTGAGTCTGAGTAAGCATATCTCATGTTGAGTCTGAGTAAGCATATCTCATGTTGAGTCTGAGTAAGCATATCTCATGTTGAGTCTGAGTAAGCATATCTCATGTTGAGTCTGAGTAAGCATATCTCATGTTGAGTCTGAGTAAGCATATCTCATGTTGAGTCTGAGTAAGCATATCTCATGTTGAGTCTGAGTAAGCATATCTCATGTTGAGTCTGAGTAAGCATATCTCATGTTGAGTCTGAGTAAGCATATCTCATGTTGAGTCTGAGTAAGCATATCTCATGTTGAGTCTGAGTAAGCATATCTCATGTTGAGTCTGAGTAAGCATATCTCATGTTGAGTCTGAGTAAGCATATCTCATGTTGAGTCTGAGTAAGCATATCTCATGTTGAGTCTGAGTAAGCATATCTCATGTTGAGTCTGAGTAAGCATATCTCATGTTGAGTCTGAGTAAGCATATCTCATGTTGAGTCTGAGTAAGCATATCTCATGTTGAGTCTGAGTAAGCATATCTCATGTTGAGTCTGAGTAAGCATATCTCATGTTGAGTCTGAGTAAGCATATCTCATGTTGAGTCTGAGTAAGCATATCTCATGTTGAGTCTGAGTAAGCATATCTCATGTTGAGTCTGAGTAAGCATATCTCATGTTGAGTCTGAGTAAGCATATCTCATGTTGAGTCTGAGTAAGCATATCTCATGTTGAGTCTGAGTAAGCATATCTCATGTTGAGTCTGAGTAAGCATATCTCATGTTGAGTCTGAGTAAGCATATCTCATGTTGAGTCTGAGTAAGCATATCTCATGTTGAGTCTGAGTAAGCATATCTCATGTTGAGTCTGAGTAAGCATATCTCATGTTGAGTCTGAGTAAGCATATCTCATGTTGAGTCTGAGTAAGCATATCTCATGTTGAGTCTGAGTAAGCATATCTCATGTTGAGTCTGAGTAAGCATATCTCATGTTGAGTCTGAGTAAGCATATCTCATGTTGAGTCTGAGTAAGCATATCTCATGTTGAGTCTGAGTAAGCATATCTCATGTTGAGTCTGAGTAAGCATATCTCATGTTGAGTCTGAGTAAGCATATCTCATGTTGAGTCTGAGTAAGCATATCTCATGTTGAGTCTGAGTAAGCATATCTCATGTTGAGTCTGAGTAAGCATATCTCATGTTGAGTCTGAGTAAGCATATCTCATGTTGAGTCTGAGTAAGCATATCTCATGTTGAGTCTGAGTAAGCATATCTCATGTTGAGTCTGAGTAAGCATATCTCATGTTGAGTCTGAGTAAGCATATCTCATGTTGAGTCTGAGTAAGCATATCTCATGTTGAGTCTGAGTAAGCATATCTCATGTTGAGTCTGAGTAAGCATATCTCATGTTGAGTCTGAGTAAGCATATCTCATGTTGAGTCTGAGTAAGCATATCTCATGTTGAGTCTGAGTAAGCATATCTCATGTTGAGTCTGAGTAAGCATATCTCATGTTGAGTCTGAGTAAGCATATCTCATGTTGAGTCTGAGTAAGCATATCTCATGTTGAGTCTGAGTAAGCATATCTCATGTTGAGTCTGAGTAAGCATATCTCATGTTGAGTCTGAGTAAGCATATCTCATGTTGAGTCTGAGTAAGCATATCTCATGTTGAGTCTGAGTAAGCATATCTCATGTTGAGTCTGAGTAAGCATATCTCATGTTGAGTCTGAGTAAGCATATCTCATGTTGAGTCTGAGTAAGCATATCTCATGTTGAGTCTGAGTAAGCATATCTCATGTTGAGTCTGAGTAAGCATATCTCATGTTGAGTCTGAGTAAGCATATCTCATGTTGAGTCTGAGTAAGCATATCTCATGTTGAGTCTGAGTAAGCATATCTCATGTTGAGTCTGAGTAAGCATATCTCATGTTGAGTCTGAGTAAGCATATCTCATGTTGAGTCTGAGTAAGCATATCTCATGTTGAGTCTGAGTAAGCATATCTCATGTTGAGTCTGAGTAAGCATATCTCATGTTGAGTCTGAGTAAGCATATCTCATGTTGAGTCTGAGTAAGCATATCTCATGTTGAGTCTGAGTAAGCATATCTCATGTTGAGTCTGAGTAAGCATATCTCATGTTGAGTCTGAGTAAGCATATCTCATGTTGAGTCTGAGTAAGCATATCTCATGTTGAGTCTGAGTAAGCATATCTCATGTTGAGTCTGAGTAAGCATATCTCATGTTGAGTCTGAGTAAGCATATCTCATGTTGAGTCTGAGTAAGCATATCTCATGTTGAGTCTGAGTAAGCATATCTCATGTTGAGTCTGAGTAAGCATATCTCATGTTGAGTCTGAGTAAGCATATCTCATGTTGAGTCTGAGTAAGCATATCTCATGTTGAGTCTGAGTAAGCATATCTCATGTTGAGTCTGAGTAAGCATATCTCATGTTGAGTCTGAGTAAGCATATCTCATGTTGAGTCTGAGTAAGCATATCTCATGTTGAGTCTGAGTAAGCATATCTCATGTTGAGTCTGAGTAAGCATATCTCATGTTGAGTCTGAGTAAGCATATCTCATGTTGAGTCTGAGTAAGCATATCTCATGTTGAGTCTGAGTAAGCATATCTCATGTTGAGTCTGAGTAAGCATATCTCATGTTGAGTCTGAGTAAGCATATCTCATGTTGAGTCTGAGTAAGCATATCTCATGTTGAGTCTGAGTAAGCATATCTCATGTTGAGTCTGAGTAAGCATATCTCATGTTGAGTCTGAGTAAGCATATCTCATGTTGAGTCTGAGTAAGCATATCTCATGTTGAGTCTGAGTAAGCATATCTCATGTTGAGTCTGAGTAAGCATATCTCATGTTGAGTCTGAGTAAGCATATCTCATGTTGAGTCTGAGTAAGCATATCTCATGTTGAGTCTGAGTAAGCATATCTCATGTTGAGTCTGAGTAAGCATATCTCATGTTGAGTCTGAGTAAGCATATCTCATGTTGAGTCTGAGTAAGCATATCTCATGTTGAGTCTGAGTAAGCATATCTCATGTTGAGTCTGAGTAAGCATATCTCATGTTGAGTCTGAGTAAGCATATCTCATGTTGAGTCTGAGTAAGCATATCTCATGTTGAGTCTGAGTAAGCATATCTCATGTTGAGTCTGAGTAAGCATATCTCATGTTGAGTCTGAGTAAGCATATCTCATGTTGAGTCTGAGTAAGCATATCTCATGTTGAGTCTGAGTAAGCATATCTCATGTTGAGTCTGAGTAAGCATATCTCATGTTGAGTCTGAGTAAGCATATCTCATGTTGAGTCTGAGTAAGCATATCTCATGTTGAGTCTGAGTAAGCATATCTCATGTTGAGTCTGAGTAAGCATATCTCATGTTGAGTCTGAGTAAGCATATCTCATGTTGAGTCTGAGTAAGCATATCTCATGTTGAGTCTGAGTAAGCATATCTCATGTTGAGTCTGAGTAAGCATATCTCATGTTGAGTCTGAGTAAGCATATCTCATGTTGAGTCTGAGTAAGCATATCTCATGTTGAGTCTGAGTAAGCATATCTCATGTTGAGTCTGAGTAAGCATATCTCATGTTGAGTCTGAGTAAGCATATCTCATGTTGAGTCTGAGTAAGCATATCTCATGTTGAGTCTGAGTAAGCATATCTCATGTTGAGTCTGAGTAAGCATATCTCATGTTGAGTCTGAGTAAGCATATCTCATGTTGAGTCTGAGTAAGCATATCTCATGTTGAGTCTGAGTAAGCATATCTCATGTTGAGTCTGAGTAAGCATATCTCATGTTGAGTCTGAGTAAGCATATCTCATGTTGAGTCTGAGTAAGCATATCTCATGTTGAGTCTGAGTAAGCATATCTCATGTTGAGTCTGAGTAAGCATATCTCATGTTGAGTCTGAGTAAGCATATCTCATGTTGAGTCTGAGTAAGCATATCTCATGTTGAGTCTGAGTAAGCATATCTCATGTTGAGTCTGAGTAAGCATATCTCATGTTGAGTCTGAGTAAGCATATCTCATGTTGAGTCTGAGTAAGCATATCTCATGTTGAGTCTGAGTAAGCATATCTCATGTTGAGTCTGAGTAAGCATATCTCATGTTGAGTCTGAGTAAGCATATCTCATGTTGAGTCTGAGTAAGCATATCTCATGTTGAGTCTGAGTAAGCATATCTCATGTTGAGTCTGAGTAAGCATATCTCATGTTGAGTCTGAGTAAGCATATCTCATGTTGAGTCTGAGTAAGCATATCTCATGTTGAGTCTGAGTAAGCATATCTCATGTTGAGTCTGAGTAAGCATATCTCATGTTGAGTCTGAGTAAGCATATCTCATGTTGAGTCTGAGTAAGCATATCTCATGTTGAGTCTGAGTAAGCATATCTCATGTTGAGTCTGAGTAAGCATATCTCATGTTGAGTCTGAGTAAGCATATCTCATGTTGAGTCTGAGTAAGCATATCTCATGTTGAGTCTGAGTAAGCATATCTCATGTTGAGTCTGAGTAAGCATATCTCATGTTGAGTCTGAGTAAGCATATCTCATGTTGAGTCTGAGTAAGCATATCTCATGTTGAGTCTGAGTAAGCATATCTCATGTTGAGTCTGAGTAAGCATATCTCATGTTGAGTCTGAGTAAGCATATCTCATGTTGAGTCTGAGTAAGCATATCTCATGTTGAGTCTGAGTAAGCATATCTCATGTTGAGTCTGAGTAAGCATATCTCATGTTGAGTCTGAGTAAGCATATCTCATGTTGAGTCTGAGTAAGCATATCTCATGTTGAGTCTGAGTAAGCATATCTCATGTTGAGTCTGAGTAAGCATATCTCATGTTGAGTCTGAGTAAGCATATCTCATGTTGAGTCTGAGTAAGCATATCTCATGTTGAGTCTGAGTAAGCATATCTCATGTTGAGTCTGAGTAAGCATATCTCATGTTGAGTCTGAGTAAGCATATCTCATGTTGAGTCTGAGTAAGCATATCTCATGTTGAGTCTGAGTAAGCATATCTCATGTTGAGTCTGAGTAAGCATATCTCATGTTGAGTCTGAGTAAGCATATCTCATGTTGAGTCTGAGTAAGCATATCTCATGTTGAGTCTGAGTAAGCATATCTCATGTTGAGTCTGAGTAAGCATATCTCATGTTGAGTCTGAGTAAGCATATCTCATGTTGAGTCTGAGTAAGCATATCTCATGTTGAGTCTGAGTAAGCATATCTCATGTTGAGTCTGAGTAAGCATATCTCATGTTGAGTCTGAGTAAGCATATCTCATGTTGAGTCTGAGTAAGCATATCTCATGTTGAGTCTGAGTAAGCATATCTCAGTTGAGTCTGAGTAAGCATATCTCATGTTGAGTCTGAGTAAGCATATCTCATGTTGAGTCTGAGTAAGCATATCTCATGTTGAGTCTGAGTAAGCATATCTCATGTTGAGTCTGAGTAAGCATATCTCATGTTGAGTCTGAGTAAGCATATCTCATGTTGAGTCTGAGTAAGCATATCTCATGTTGAGTCTGAGTAAGCATATCTCATGTTGAGTCTGAGTAAGCATATCTCATGTTGAGTCTGAGTAAGCATATCTCATGTTGAGTCTGAGTAAGC